>NC_089195.1:7500-607500 GCF_963930695.1 Labrus bergylta | reverse complement strand
TCTTTTCATGAAAATTTTCAACTTTTTTGAAGCCGAAATCTTTTCATGAAAATCTTCGACTTTTTTGAAGTCGAAATAGTTCATGAAAGTTTTCAACCTTTTTGAAGCCAAAATCCTGTCATGAAAATTTTCAACTTTTTTGAAGCAGAAATCTTTTCATGAAAATTTTCAACTTTTTGAAACCGAAAACTTTTCATGAAAATGTTCAACTTTTTTGAAGCCGAGATCTTTTCATGAAAATTTTCAACTTTTTTGAAGCAGAAATCTTTTCATGAAAATGTTCAACTTTTTTGAAGCCAAAATACTTCATGAAAATTTTCAACTTTTTTGAAACCTAAATCTTTTCATGAAAATTTTCAACTTTTTTGAAGCCGAAATCTTTTCATGAAAATGTTCCATTTTTTGGAAGCCGATATATTTCATGAAAATGTTCAACTTTTTTGAAGCCGAAATCTTTTCAGGAAAATGTTCCATTTTTTTGAAGCCGAAATACTTCATGAAAATGTTCAACTTTTTTGAAGCCGAAATCTTTTCATGAAAATTTTCCACTTTTTTGAAGCAGAAATCTTTTCATGAAAATCTTAGACTTTTTTGAAGTCGAAATCTTTTCATTTAAATTTTCAACTTTTTTGAAGCCGAAATCTTTTCATTTAAATTTTCAACTTTTTTGAAGCAGAAATCTTTTCATGAAAATTTTCAACTTTTTTGAAGCCGAAATAGTTCATGAAAATTTTAGACTTTTTTGAAGCCGAAATACTTCATGAAAATTTTCAACTTTTTTGAACCCGAAATCTTTTCATGAAAATGTTCAACTTTTTTGAAGCCGAAATCTTTTCATGAAAATTTTCAACTTTTTTGAAGCCGGAATCTTTTCATGAAAATGTTCCATTTTTTTGAAGCCGAAATACTTCATGAAAATTTTCAACTTTTTGAAACCAAAATCTTTTCATGAAAATTTTCAACTTTTTTGAAGCCGAAATCTTTTCATGAAAATGGTCAACTTTTTTGAAGCCGAAATCTTTTCATGAAAATTTTCAACTTTTTTGAAACCGAAATCTTTTCATGAAAATTTTCAACTTTTTTGAAGCCGAAATCTTTTCATGAAAATTTTCAACTTTTTGAAGCCGAAATCTTTTCATGAAAATTTTCAACTTTTTTGAAGCAGAAATCTTTTCATGAAAATCTTAGACTTTTTTGAAGTCGAAATCTTTTCATTAAAATTTTCAACTTTTTTGAAGCAGAAATCTTTTCATGAAAATGTTCAACTTTTTTGAAGCCGAAATCTTTTCATTTAAATTTTCAACTTTTTTGAAGCAGAAATCTTTTCATTTAAATTTTCAACTTTTTTGAAGCAGAAATCTTTTCATGAAAATTTTCAACTTTTTTGAAGCCGAAATAGTTCATGAAAATTTTAGACTTTTTTGAAGCCGAAATACTTCATGAAAATTTTCAACTTTTTTGAACACGAAATCTTTTCATGAAAATGTTCAACTTTTTTGAAGCCGAAATCTTTTCATGAAAATGTTCCATTTTTTTGAAGCCGAAATACTTCATGAAAATTTTCAACTTTTTGAAACAAAAATCTTTTCATGAAAATTTTCAACTTTTTTGAAGCCGGAATCTTTTCATGAAAATGTTCCATTTTTTTGAAGCCGAAATACTTCTTGAAAATTTTCAACTTTTTGAAACAAAAATCTTTTCATGAAAATTTTCAACTTTTTTGAAGCCGGAATCTTTTCATGAAAATGTTCCATTTTTTTGAAGCCGAAATACTTCATGAAAATTTTCAACTTTTTGAAACCAAAATCTTTTCATGAAAATGTTCAACTTTTTTGAAGCAGAAATCTTTTCATGAAAATTTTCAACTTTTTTGAAGCCGAAATCTTTTCATGAAAATGGTCAACATTTTTGAAGCCGAAATCTTTTCATGAAAATTTTCAACTTTTTGAAGCCGAAATCTTTTCATGAAAATTTTCAACTTTTTTGAAGCAGAAATCTTTTCATGAAAATCTTAGACTTTTTTGAAGTCGAAATCTTTTCATTTAAATTTTCAACTTTTTTGAAGCCGAAATCTTTTCATGAAAATTTTCCATTTTTTTGAAGCCGAAATACTTCATGAAAATTTTCAACTTTTTTGAAGCCGAAATCTTCTCTTGAAAATTTTCAACTTTTTGAAACCGAAATCTTTTCATGAAAATGGTCAGCTTTTTTGAAGCCGAAATCTTTTCATGAAAATTTTCAACTTTTTAAGCCGAAATCTTTTCATGAAAATTTTCAACTTTTTTGAAGCCGAAATCTTTTTGATGAAAATCTTCAACTTTTTTGAAGCCTAAATCTTTTCATGAAAATGTTCAACTTTTTTGAAGCCGAAATCTTTTCATGAAAATGTTCCATTTTTTTGAAGCCGAAATCTTTTCATGAATATGTTCAACTTTTTTGAAGCCGAAATCTTTTCATGAAAATGTTCAACTTTTTTGAAGCCGAAATCTTTTCATGAAAATGTTCAACTTTTTTGATGCCGAAATCTTTTCATGAAAATTTTCAACTTTTTGAAGCCCAAATCTTTTCATTAAAATTTTCATCTTTTTTGAAGCAGAAATCTTTTCATGAAAATCTTAGACTTTTTTGATACCGAAATAGTTCATGAAAATTTTCAATTTTTTTGTAGCCGAAATCTTTTCATGAAAATTTTCATCTTTTTTGAAGCATAAATCTTTTCATGAAAATTTTAGACTTTTTTGAAGTCGAAATAGTACATGAAAGTTTTCAACCTTTTTGAAGCTGAAATCTTTTCATGAAAATTTTCAACTTTTTTGAAGCCGAAATCTTTTCATGAAAATCTTCGACTTTTTTGAAGCCGAAATACATGATGAAAATATTCAACTTTTTTGAAGTCTAAATCTTTTCATGAAAATCTTCGACTTTTTTGAAGCCGAAATACATGATGAAAATATTCAACTTTTTTGAAGTCTAAATCTTTTCATGAAAATTTTCAACTTTTTTGAAGCAGAAATCTTTTCATGAAAATTTTCAACTTTTTTGATGCTGAAATAGTTCATGAAAATCTTCGACTTTTTTGAAGCCGAAATACTTCATGAAAATTTTCAACTTTTTTGAAACCTAAATCTTTTCATGAAAATTTTCAACTTTTTTGATGCCGAAATAGTTCATGAATATTTTCAACTTTTTTGAAGCCGAAATCTTTTCATGAAAATGTTCAACTTTTTTGAAACATAAATCTTTTCATGAAAATTTTAGACTTTTTTGCAGCCGAAATACTTCATGAAAATGTTCAACTTTTTTGAAGCCGAAATCTTTTCATGAAAATTTTCAACTTTTTGAAACCGAAATCTTTTCATGAAAATGGTCAACTTTTTTGAAGCCGAAATCTTTTCATGAAAATTTTCAACTTTTTGAAGCCGAAATCTTTTCATGAAAATTTTCAACTTTTTTGAAGCAGAAATCTTTTCATGAAAATCTTAGACTTTTTTGAAGTCGAAATCTTTTCATTTAAATTTTCAACTTTTTTGAAGCCGAAATCTTTTCATGAAAATTTTCCATTTTTTTGAAGCCGAAATACTTCATGAAAATTTTCAACTTTTTTGAAGCCGAAATCTTTTCTTGAAAATTTTCAACTTTTTGAAACCGAAATCTTTTCATGAAAATGGTCAGCTTTTTTGAAGCCGAAATCTTTTCATGAAAATTTTCAACTTTTTAAGCCGAAATCTTTTCATGAAAATTTTCAACTTTTTTGAAGCCGAAATCTTTTTGATGAAAATCTTCAACTTTTTTGAAGCCTAAATCTTTTCATGAAAATGTTCAACTTTTTTGAAGCCGAAATCTTTTCATGAAAATGTTCCATTTTTTTGAAGCCGAAATCTTTTCATGAATATGTTCAACTTTTTTGAAGCCGAAATCTTTTCATGAAAATGTTCAACTTTTTTGAAGCCGAAATCTTTTCATGAAAATGTTCAACTTTTTTGATGCCGAAATCTTTTCATGAAAATTTTCAACTTTTTGAAGCCCAAATCTTTTCATTAAAATTTTCATCTTTTTTGAAGCAGAAATCTTTTCATGAAAATCTTAGACTTTTTTGATACCGAAAAAGTTCATGAAAATTTTCAATTTTTTGGAAGCCGAAATCTTTTCATGAAAATTTTCATCTTTTTTGAAGCATAAATCTTTTCATGAAAATTTTAGACTTTTTTGAAGTCGAAATAGTACATGAAAGTTTTCAACCTTTTTGAAGCTGAAATCTTTTCATGAAAATTTTCAACTTTTTGAAACCAAAATCTTTTCATGAAAATTTTCAACTTTTTTGAAGCCGAAATCTTTTCATGAAAATCTTCGACTTTTATGAAGTCGAAATAGTTCATGAAAGTTTTCAACCTTTTTGAAGCCAAAATCCTGTCATGAAAATTTTCAACTTTTTTGAAGCAGAAATCTTTTCATGAAAATTTTCAACTTTTTGAAACAAAAAACTTTTCATGAAAATGTTCAACTTTTTTGAAGCCGAGATCTTTTCATGAAAATTTTCAACTTTTTTGAAGCAGAAATCTTTTCATGAAAATGTTCAACTTTTTTGAAGCCAAAATACTTCATGAAAATTTTCAACTTTTTTGAAACCTAAATCTTTTCATGAAAATTTTCAACTTTTTTGAAGCCGAAATCTTTTCATGAAAATGTTCCATTTTTTTGAAGCCGATATATTTCATGAAAATGTTCAACTTTTTTGAAGCCGAGAACTTTTCATGAAAATGTTCAACTTTTTGAAACCGAAATCTTTTCATGAAAATTTTCAACTTTTTTGAAGCCAAAATCTTTTCATGAAAATGGTCAACTTTTTGAAGCCGAAATCTTTTCATGAAAATTTTCAACTTTTTGAAGCAGAAATCTTTTCATGAAAATGTTCAAGTTTTTTGAAGCCGAAATAGTTCATGAAAATTTTAGACTTTTTTGAAGCCGAAATACTTCATGAAAATTTTCAACTTTTTTGAACCCGAAATCTTTTCATGAAAATGTTCAACTTTTTTGAAGCCGAAATCTTTTCATGAAAATGTTCCATTTTTTTGAAGCCGAAATAGTTCATGAAAATTTTCAACTTTTTGAAACAAAAATCTTTTCATGAAAATTTTCAACTTTTTTGAAGCCGGAATCTTTTCATGAAAATCTTAGACTTTTTTGAAGTCGAAATCTTTTCATTTAAATTTTCAACTTTTTTGAAGCAGAAATCTTTTCATGAAAATCTTAGAATTTTTTTAATTCGAAATCTTTTTATGTAAATTTTCAACTTTTTTGAAGTCGAAATCTTTTCATGTAAATTTTCAACTTTTTTGAAGCCGAAATCTTTTCATGAAAATTTTCAACTTTTTTGAAACCAAAATCTTTTCATGAAAATTTTCAACTTTTTTGAATCAGAAATCTTTTCATGAAAATGTTCAACTTTTTTGTAGCCGAAATCTTTTCATGAAAATCTTCAACTTTTTTGAAGCCGAAATAATTCATGAAAGTTTTTGACTTTTTTGAAGCCGAAATCTTTTAATGTAAATTTTCAACTTTTTGAAGCCGAAATCTTTTCATGAAAATTTTCAACTTTTTTGAAGCCGAAATCTTTTCATGAAAAAGGTCAAAATTTTTGAAGCCGAAATCTTTTCATGAAAATTTTCAACTTTTTGAAGCCGAAATCTTTTCATTTAAATTTTCATCTTTTTTGAAGCCGAAATCTTTTCATGAAAATTTTCCATTTTTTTGAAGCCGAAATACTTCATGAAAATTTTCAACTTTTTTGAAGCAGAAATCTTTTCATGAAAATTTTCAACTTTTTGAAACCGAAAACTTTTCATGAAAATGTTCAACTTTTTTGAAGCCGAGATCTTTTCTTGAAAATTTTCAACTTTTTTGAAGCAGAAATCTTTTCATGAAAATTTTCAACTTTTTTGATGCCGAAATCTTTTCATGAAAATTTTCAACTTTTTGAAGCCCAAATCTTTTCATGAAAATTTTCATCTTTTTTGAAGCATAAATCTTTTCATGAAAATTTTAGACTTTTTTGAAGTCGAAATAGTTCATGAAAGTTTTCAACCTTTTTGAAGCTGAAATCTTTTCATGAAAATTTTCAACTTTTTGAAACCAAAATCTTTTCATGAAAATTTTCAACTTTTTTGAAGCCGAAATCTTTTCATGAAAATCTTCGACTTTTTTGAAGTCGAAATAGTTCATGAAAGTTTTCAACCTTTTTGAAGCCAAAATCCTGTCATGAAAATTTTCAACTTTTTTGAAGCAGAAATCTTTTCATGAAAATTTTCAACTTTTTGAAACCGAAAACTTTTCATGAAAATGTTCAACTTTTTTGAAGCCGAGATCTTTTCATGAAAATTTTCAACTTTTTTGAAGCAGAAATCTTTTCATGAAAATGTTCAACTTTTTTGAAGCCAAAATACTTCATGAAAATTTTCAACTTTTTTGAAACCTAAATCTTTTCATGAAAATTTTCAACTTTTTTGAAGCCGAAATCTTTTCATGAAAATGTTCCATTTTTTGGAAGCCGATATATTTCATGAAAATGTTCAACTTTTTTGAAGCCGAAATCTTTTCAGGAAAATGTTCCATTTTTTTGAAGCCGAAATACTTCATGAAAATGTTCAACTTTTTTGAAGCCGAAATCTTTTCATGAAAATTTTCCACTTTTTTGAAGCAGAAATCTTTTCATGAAAATCTTAGACTTTTTTGAAGTCGAAATCTTTTCATTTAAATTTTCAACTTTTTTGAAGCCGAAATCTTTTCATTTAAATTTTCAACTTTTTTGAAGCAGAAATCTTTTCATGAAAATTTTCAACTTTTTTGAAGCCGAAATAGTTCATGAAAATTTTAGACTTTTTTGAAGCCGAAATACTTCATGAAAATTTTCAACTTTTTTGAACCCGAAATCTTTTCATGAAAATGTTCAACTTTTTTGAAGCCGAAATTTTTAATGAAAATTTTCAACTTTTTTGAAGCCGGAATCTTTTCATGAAAATGTTCCATTTTTTTGAAGCCGAAATACTTCATGAAAATTTTCAACTTTTTGAAACCAAAATCTTTTCATGAAAATTTTCAACTTTTTTGAAGCCGAAATCTTTTCATGAAAATGGTCAACTTTTTTGAAGCCGAAATCTTTTCATGAAAATTTTCAACTTTTTTGAAACCGAAATCTTTTCATGAAAATTTTCAACTTTTTTGAAGCCGAAATCTTTTCATGAAAATTTTCAACTTTTTGAAGCCGAAATCTTTTCATGAAAATTTTCAACTTTTTTGAAGCAGAAATCTTTTCATGAAAATCTTAGACTTTTTTGAAGTCGAAATCTTTTCATTAAAATTTTCAACTTTTTTGAAGCAGAAATCTTTTCATGAAAATGTTCAACTTTTTTGAAGCCGAAATCTTTTCATTTAAATTTTCAACTTTTTTGAAGCAGAAATCTTTTCATTTAAATTTTCAACTTTTTTGAAGCAGAAATCTTTTCATGAAAATTTTCAACTTTTTTGAAGCCGAAATAGTTCATGAAAATTTTAGACTTTTTTGAAGCCGAAATACTTCATGAAAATTTTCAACTTTTTTGAACACGAAATCTTTTCATGAAAATGTTCAACTTTTTTGAAGCCGAAATCTTTTCATGAAAATGTTCCATTTTTTTGAAGCCGAAATACTTCATGAAAATTTTCAACTTTTTGAAACAAAAATCTTTTCATGAAAATTTTCAACTTTTTTGAAGCCGGAATCTTTTCATGAAAATGTTCCATTTTTTTGAAGCCGAAATACTTCTTGAAAATTTTCAACTTTTTGAAACAAAAATCTTTTCATGAAAATTTTCAACTTTTTTGAAGCCGGAATCTTTTCATGAAAATGTTCCATTTTTTTGAAGCCGAAATACTTCATGAAAATTTTCAACTTTTTGAAACCAAAATCTTTTCATGAAAATGTTCAACTTTTTTGAAGCAGAAATCTTTTCATGAAAATTTTCAACTTTTTTGAAGCCGAAATCTTTTCATGAAAATGGTCAACATTTTTGAAGCCGAAATCTTTTCATGAAAATTTTCAACTTTTTGAAGCCGAAATCTTTTCATGAAAATTTTCAACTTTTTTGAAGCAGAAATCTTTTCATGAAAATCTTAGACTTTTTTGAAGTCGAAATCTTTTCATTTAAATTTTCAACTTTTTTGAAGCCGAAATCTTTTCATGAAAATTTTCAACTTTTTTGAAACCAAAATCTTTTCATGAAAATTTTCAACTTTTTTGAATCAGAAATCTTTTCATGAAAATGTTCAACTTTTTTGTAGCCGAAATCTTTTCATGAAAATCTTCAACTTTTTTGAAGCCGAAATAATTCATGAAAGTTTTTGACTTTTTTGAAGCCGAAATCTTTTAATGTAAATTTTCAACTTTTTGAAGCCGAAATCTTTTCATGAAAATTTTCAACTTTTTTGAAGCCGAAATCTTTTCATGAAAAAGGTCAAAATTTTTGAAGCCGAAATCTTTTCATGAAAATTTTCAACTTTTTGAAGCCGAAATCTTTTCATTTAAATTTTCATCTTTTTTGAAGCCGAAATCTTTTCATGAAAATTTTCCATTTTTTTGAAGCCGAAATACTTCATGAAAATTTTCAACTTTTTTGAAGCAGAAATCTTTTCATGAAAATTTTCAACTTTTTGAAACCGAAAACTTTTCATGAAAATGTTCAACTTTTTTGAAGCCGAGATCTTTTCTTGAAAATTTTCAACTTTTTTGAAGCAGAAATCTTTTCATGAAAATTTTCAACTTTTTTGATGCCGAAATCTTTTCATGAAAATTTTCAACTTTTTGAAGCCCAAATCTTTTCATGAAAATTTTCATCTTTTTTGAAGCATAAATCTTTTCATGAAAATTTTAGACTTTTTTGAAGTCGAAATAGTTCATGAAAGTTTTCAACCTTTTTGAAGCTGAAATCTTTTCATGAAAATTTTCAACTTTTTGAAACCAAAATCTTTTCATGAAAATTTTCAACTTTTTTGAAGCCGAAATCTTTTCATGAAAATCTTCGACTTTTTTGAAGTCGAAATAGTTCATGAAAGTTTTCAACCTTTTTGAAGCCAAAATCCTGTCATGAAAATTTTCAACTTTTTTGAAGCAGAAATCTTTTCATGAAAATTTTCAACTTTTTGAAACCGAAAACTTTTCATGAAAATGTTCAACTTTTTTGAAGCCGAGATCTTTTCATGAAAATTTTCAACTTTTTTGAAGCAGAAATCTTTTCATGAAAATGTTCAACTTTTTTGAAGCCAAAATACTTCATGAAAATTTTCAACTTTTTTGAAACCTAAATCTTTTCATGAAAATTTTCAACTTTTTTGAAGCCGAAATCTTTTCATGAAAATGTTCCATTTTTTGGAAGCCGATATATTTCATGAAAATGTTCAACTTTTTTGAAGCCGAAATCTTTTCAGGAAAATGTTCCATTTTTTTGAAGCCGAAATACTTCATGAAAATGTTCAACTTTTTTGAAGCCGAAATCTTTTCATGAAAATTTTCCACTTTTTTGAAGCAGAAATCTTTTCATGAAAATCTTAGACTTTTTTGAAGTCGAAATCTTTTCATTTAAATTTTCAACTTTTTTGAAGCCGAAATCTTTTCATTTAAATTTTCAACTTTTTTGAAGCAGAAATCTTTTCATGAAAATTTTCAACTTTTTTGAAGCCGAAATAGTTCATGAAAATTTTAGACTTTTTTGAAGCCGAAATACTTCATGAAAATTTTCAACTTTTTTGAACCCGAAATCTTTTCATGAAAATGTTCAACTTTTTTGAAGCCGAAATTTTTAATGAAAATTTTCAACTTTTTTGAAGCCGGAATCTTTTCATGAAAATGTTCCATTTTTTTGAAGCCGAAATACTTCATGAAAATTTTCAACTTTTTGAAACCAAAATCTTTTCATGAAAATTTTCAACTTTTTTGAAGCCGAAATCTTTTCATGAAAATGGTCAACTTTTTTGAAGCCGAAATCTTTTCATGAAAATTTTCAACTTTTTTGAAACCGAAATCTTTTCATGAAAATTTTCAACTTTTTTGAAGCCGAAATCTTTTCATGAAAATTTTCAACTTTTTGAAGCCGAAATCTTTTCATGAAAATTTTCAACTTTTTTGAAGCAGAAATCTTTTCATGAAAATCTTAGACTTTTTTGAAGTCGAAATCTTTTCATTAAAATTTTCAACTTTTTTGAAGCAGAAATCTTTTCATGAAAATGTTCAACTTTTTTGAAGCCGAAATCTTTTCATTTAAATTTTCAACTTTTTTGAAGCAGAAATCTTTTCATTTAAATTTTCAACTTTTTTGAAGCAGAAATCTTTTCATGAAAATTTTCAACTTTTTTGAAGCCGAAATAGTTCATGAAAATTTTAGACTTTTTTGAAGCCGAAATACTTCATGAAAATTTTCAACTTTTTTGAACACGAAATCTTTTCATGAAAATGTTCAACTTTTTTGAAGCCGAAATCTTTTCATGAAAATGTTCCATTTTTTTGAAGCCGAAATACTTCATGAAAATTTTCAACTTTTTGAAACAAAAATCTTTTCATGAAAATTTTCAACTTTTTTGAAGCCGGAATCTTTTCATGAAAATGTTCCATTTTTTTGAAGCCGAAATACTTCTTGAAAATTTTCAACTTTTTGAAACAAAAATCTTTTCATGAAAATTTTCAACTTTTTTGAAGCCGGAATCTTTTCATGAAAATGTTCCATTTTTTTGAAGCCGAAATACTTCATGAAAATTTTCAACTTTTTGAAACCAAAATCTTTTCATGAAAATGTTCAACTTTTTTGAAGCAGAAATCTTTTCATGAAAATTTTCAACTTTTTTGAAGCCGAAATCTTTTCATGAAAATGGTCAACATTTTTGAAGCCGAAATCTTTTCATGAAAATTTTCAACTTTTTGAAGCCGAAATCTTTTCATGAAAATTTTCAACTTTTTTGAAGCAGAAATCTTTTCATGAAAATCTTAGACTTTTTTGAAGTCGAAATCTTTTCATTTAAATTTTCAACTTTTTTGAAGCCGAAATCTTTTCATGAAAATTTTCCATTTTTTTGAAGCCGAAATACTTCATGAAAATTTTCAACTTTTTTGAAGCCGAAATCTTTTCTTGAAAATTTTCAACTTTTTGAAACCGAAATCTTTTCATGAAAATGGTCAGCTTTTTTGAAGTCGAAATAAATTCATGAAAATTTTCAACTTTTTAAGCCGAAATCTTTTCATGAAAATTTTCAACTTTTTTGAAGCCGAAATCTTTTGATGAAAATCTTCAACTTTTTTGAAGCCGAAATCTTTTCATGAAAATGTTCAACTTTTTTGAAGCCGAAATCTTTTCATGAAAATGTTCCATTTTTTTGAAGCCGAAATCTTTTCATGAAAATTTTCAACTTTTTTGAAGCCGAAATCTTTTCATGAATATGTTCAACTTTTTTGAAGCCGAAATCTTTTCATGAAAATTTTCAACTTTTTTGAAGCAGAAATCTTTTCGTGAAAATCTTAGACTTTTTTGAAGTCGAAATCTTTTCATGTAAATTTTCAACTTTTTTGAAGCAGAAATCTTTTCATGAAAATGTTCAACTTTTTTGAAGCCGAAATCTTTTCATGAAAATTTTCATCTTTTTTGATGCCGAAATCTTTTCATGAAAATTTTCAACTTTTTGAAGCCCAAATCTTTTCATTAAAATTTTCATCTTTTTTGAAGCAGAAATCTTTTCATGAAAATCTTAGACTTTATTGATACCGAAATAGTTCATGAAAATTTTCAATTTTTTTGTAGCCGAAATCTTTTCATGAAAATTTTCATCTTTTTTGAAGCATAAATCTTTTCATGAAAATTTTAGACTTTTTTGAAGTCGAAATAGTTCATGAAAGTTTTCAACCTTTTTGAAGCTGAAATCTTTTCATGAAAATTTTCAACTTTTTGAAACCAAAATCTTTTCATGAAAATTTTCAACTTTTTTGAATCCGAAATCTTTTCATGAAAATCTTCGACTTTTTTGAAGTCGAAATAGTTCATGAAAGTTTTCAACCTTTTTGAAGCCAAAATCCTGTCATGAAAATTTTCAACTTTTTTGAAGCAGAAATCTTTTCATGAAAATTTTCAACTTTTTGAAACCGAAAACTTTTCATGAAAATGTTCAACTTTTTTGAAGCCGAGATCTTTTCTTGAAAATTTTCAACTTTTTTGAAGCAGAAATCTTTTCATGAAAATGTTCAACTTTTTTGAAGCCGAAATCTTTTCATGAAAATTTTCAACTTTTTTGAAGCCGGAATCTTTTCATGAAAATGTTCCATTTTTTTGAAGCCGAAATACTTCATGAAAATTTTCAACTTTTTGAAACCAAAATCTTTTCATGAAAATTTTCAACTTTTTTGAAGCCGAAATCTTTTCATGAAAATGGTCAACTTTTTTGAAGCAGAAATCTTTTCATGAAAATGTTCAACTTTTTTGAAGCCGAAATCTTTTCATGAAAATTTTCATCTTTTTTGATGCCGAAATCTTTTCATGAAAATTTTCAACTTTTTGAAGCCCAAATCTTTTCATTAAAATTTTCATCTTTTTTGAAGCAGAAATCTTTTCATGAAAATCTTAGACTTTATTGATACCGAAATAGTTCATGAAAATTTTCAATTTTTTTGTAGCCGAAATCTTTTCATGAAAATTTTCATCTTTTTTGAAGCATAAATCTTTTCATGAAAATTTTAGACTTTTTTGAAGTCGAAATAGTTCATGAAAGTTTTCAACCTTTTTGAAGCTGAAATCTTTTCATGAAAATTTTCAACTTTTTGAAACCAAAATCTTTTCATGAAAATTTTCAACTTTTTTGAATCCGAAATCTTTTCATGAAAATCTTCGACTTTTTTGAAGTCGAAATAGTTCATGAAAGTTTTCAACCTTTTTGAAGCCAAAATCCTGTCATGAAAATTTTCAACTTTTTTGAAGCAGAAATCTTTTCATGAAAATTTTCAACTTTTTGAAACCGAAAACTTTTCATGAAAATGTTCAACTTTTTTGAAGCCGAGATCTTTTCTTGAAAATTTTCAACTTTTTTGAAGCAGAAATCTTTTCATGAAAATGTTCAACTTTTTTGAAGCCGAAATCTTTTCATGAAAATTTTCAACTTTTTTGAAGCCGGAATCTTTTCATGAAAATGTTCCATTTTTTTGAAGCCGAAATACTTCATGAAAATTTTCAACTTTTTGAAACCAAAATCTTTTCATGAAAATTTTCAACTTTTTTGAAGCCGAAATCTTTTCATGAAAATGGTCAACTTTTTTGAAGCCTAAATCTTTTCATGAAAATTTTCAACTTTTTTGAAACCGAAATCTTTTCATGAAAATTTTCAACTTTTTTGAAGCCGAAATCTTTTCATGAAAATTTTCAACTTTTTGAAGCCGAAATCTTTTCATGAAAATTTTCAACTTTTTTGAAGCAGAAATCTTTTCATGAAAATCTTAGACTTTTTTGAAGTCGAAATCTTTTCATTAAAATTTTCAACTTTTTTGAAGCAGAAATCTTTTCATGAAAATTTTCAACTTTTTTGAAGCCGGAATCTTTTCATGAAAATGTTCCATTTTTTTGAAGCCGAAATACTTCATGAAAATTTTCAACTTTTTGAAACAAAAATCTTTTCATGAAAATTTTCAACTTTTTTGAAGCCGGAATCTTTTCATGAAAATGTTCCATTTTTTTGAAGCCGAAATACTTCATGAAAATTTTCAACTTTTTGAAACCAAAATCTTTTCATGAAAATTTTCAACTTTTTTGAAGCCGAAATCTTTTCATGAAAATGGTCAACTTTTTTGAAGCCGAAATCTTTTCATGAAAATTTTCAACTTTTTTGAAACCGAAATCTTTTCATGAAAATTTTCAACTTTTTTGAAGCCGAAATCTTTTCATGAAAATTTTCAACTTTTTGAAGCCGAAATCTTTTCATGAAAATTTTCAACTTTTTTGAAGCAGAAATCTTTTCATGAAAATCTTAGACTTTTTTGAAGTCGAAATCTTTTCATTAAAATTTTCAACTTTTTTGAAGCAGAAATCTTTTCATGAAAATGTTCAACTTTTTTGAAGCCGAAATCTTTTCATTTAAATTTTCAACTTTTTTGAAGCAGAAATCTTTTCATTTAAATTTTCAACTTTTTTGAAGCAGAAATCTTTTCATGAAAATTTTCAACTTTTTTGAAGCCGAAATAGTTCATGAAAATTTTAGACTTTTTTGAAGCCGAAATACTTCATGAAAATTTTCAACTTTTTTGAACACGAAATCTTTTCATGAAAATGTTCAACTTTTTTGAAGCCGAAATCTTTTCATGAAAATGTTCCATTTTTTTGAAGCCGAAATACTTCATGAAAATTTTCAACTTTTTGAAACAAAAATCTTTTCATGAAAATTTTCAACTTTTTTGAAGCCGGAATCTTTTCATGAAAATGTTCCATTTTTTTGAAGCCGAAATACTTCTTGAAAATTTTCAACTTTTTGAAACAAAAATCTTTTCATGAAAATTTTCAACTTTTTTGAAGCCGGAATCTTTTCATGAAAATGTTCCATTTTTTTGAAGCCGAAATACTTCATGAAAATTTTCAACTTTTTGAAACCAAAATCTTTTCATGAAAATGTTCAACTTTTTTGAAGCAGAAATCTTTTCATGAAAATTTTCAACTTTTTTGAAGCCGAAATCTTTTCATGAAAATGGTCAACATTTTTGAAGCCGAAATCTTTTCATGAAAATTTTCAACTTTTTGAAGCCGAAATCTTTTCATGAAAATTTTCAACTTTTTTGAAGCAGAAATCTTTTCATGAAAATCTTAGACTTTTTTGAAGTCGAAATCTTTTCATTTAAATTTTCAACTTTTTTGAAGCCGAAATCTTTTCATGAAAATTTTCCATTTTTTTGAAGCCGAAATACTTCATGAAAATTTTCAACTTTTTTGAAGCCGAAATCTTTTCTTGAAAATTTTCAACTTTTTGAAACCGAAATCTTTTCATGAAAATGGTCAGCTTTTTTGAAGTCGAAATAAATTCATGAAAATTTTCAACTTTTTAAGCCGAAATCTTTTCATGAAAATTTTCAACTTTTTTGAAGCCGAAATCTTTTGATGAAAATCTTCAACTTTTTTGAAGCCGAAATCTTTTCATGAAAATGTTCAACTTTTTTGAAGCCGAAATCTTTTCATGAAAATGTTCCATTTTTTTGAAGCCGAAATCTTTTCATGAAAATTTTCAACTTTTTTGAAGCCGAAATCTTTTCATGAATATGTTCAACTTTTTTGAAGCCGAAATCTTTTCATGAAAATTTTCAACTTTTTTGAAGCAGAAATCTTTTCGTGAAAATCTTAGACTTTTTTGAAGTCGAAATCTTTTCATGTAAATTTTCAACTTTTTTGAAGCAGAAATCTTTTCATGAAAATGTTCAACTTTTTTGAAGCCGAAATCTTTTCATGAAAATTTTCATCTTTTTTGATGCCGAAATCTTTTCATGAAAATTTTCAACTTTTTGAAGCCCAAATCTTTTCATTAAAATTTTCATCTTTTTTGAAGCAGAAATCTTTTCATGAAAATCTTAGACTTTATTGATACCGAAATAGTTCATGAAAATTTTCAATTTTTTTGTAGCCGAAATCTTTTCATGAAAATTTTCATCTTTTTTGAAGCATAAATCTTTTCATGAAAATTTTAGACTTTTTTGAAGTCGAAATAGTTCATGAAAGTTTTCAACCTTTTTGAAGCTGAAATCTTTTCATGAAAATTTTCAACTTTTTGAAACCAAAATCTTTTCATGAAAATTTTCAACTTTTTTGAATCCGAAATCTTTTCATGAAAATCTTCGACTTTTTTGAAGTCGAAATAGTTCATGAAAGTTTTCAACCTTTTTGAAGCCAAAATCCTGTCATGAAAATTTTCAACTTTTTTGAAGCAGAAATCTTTTCATGAAAATTTTCAACTTTTTGAAACCGAAAACTTTTCATGAAAATGTTCAACTTTTTTGAAGCCGAGATCTTTTCTTGAAAATTTTCAACTTTTTTGAAGCAGAAATCTTTTCATGAAAATGTTCAACTTTTTTGAAGCCGAAATCTTTTCATGAAAATTTTCAACTTTTTTGAAGCCGGAATCTTTTCATGAAAATGTTCCATTTTTTTGAAGCCGAAATACTTCATGAAAATTTTCAACTTTTTGAAACCAAAATCTTTTCATGAAAATTTTCAACTTTTTTGAAGCCGAAATCTTTTCATGAAAATGGTCAACTTTTTTGAAGCAGAAATCTTTTCATGAAAATGTTCAACTTTTTTGAAGCCGAAATCTTTTCATGAAAATTTTCATCTTTTTTGATGCCGAAATCTTTTCATGAAAATTTTCAACTTTTTGAAGCCCAAATCTTTTCATTAAAATTTTCATCTTTTTTGAAGCAGAAATCTTTTCATGAAAATCTTAGACTTTATTGATACCGAAATAGTTCATGAAAATTTTCAATTTTTTTGTAGCCGAAATCTTTTCATGAAAATTTTCATCTTTTTTGAAGCATAAATCTTTTCATGAAAATTTTAGACTTTTTTGAAGTCGAAATAGTTCATGAAAGTTTTCAACCTTTTTGAAGCTGAAATCTTTTCATGAAAATTTTCAACTTTTTGAAACCAAAATCTTTTCATGAAAATTTTCAACTTTTTTGAATCCGAAATCTTTTCATGAAAATCTTCGACTTTTTTGAAGTCGAAATAGTTCATGAAAGTTTTCAACCTTTTTGAAGCCAAAATCCTGTCATGAAAATTTTCAACTTTTTTGAAGCAGAAATCTTTTCATGAAAATTTTCAACTTTTTGAAACCGAAAACTTTTCATGAAAATGTTCAACTTTTTTGAAGCCGAGATCTTTTCTTGAAAATTTTCAACTTTTTTGAAGCAGAAATCTTTTCATGAAAATGTTCAACTTTTTTGAAGCCGAAATCTTTTCATGAAAATTTTCAACTTTTTTGAAGCCGGAATCTTTTCATGAAAATGTTCCATTTTTTTGAAGCCGAAATACTTCATGAAAATTTTCAACTTTTTGAAACCAAAATCTTTTCATGAAAATTTTCAACTTTTTTGAAGCCGAAATCTTTTCATGAAAATGGTCAACTTTTTTGAAGCCTAAATCTTTTCATGAAAATTTTCAACTTTTTTGAAACCGAAATCTTTTCATGAAAATTTTCAACTTTTTTGAAGCCGAAATCTTTTCATGAAAATTTTCAACTTTTTGAAGCCGAAATCTTTTCATGAAAATTTTCAACTTTTTTGAAGCAGAAATCTTTTCATGAAAATCTTAGACTTTTTTGAAGTCGAAATCTTTTCATTAAAATTTTCAACTTTTTTGAAGCAGAAATCTTTTCATGAAAATTTTCAACTTTTTTGAAGCCGGAATCTTTTCATGAAAATGTTCCATTTTTTTGAAGCCGAAATACTTCATGAAAATTTTCAACTTTTTGAAACAAAAATCTTTTCATGAAAATTTTCAACTTTTTTGAAGCCGGAATCTTTTCATGAAAATGTTCCATTTTTTTGAAGCCGAAATACTTCATGAAAATTTTCAACTTTTTGAAACCAAAATCTTTTCATGAAAATTTTCAACTTTTTTGAAGCCGAAATCTTTTCATGAAAATGGTCAACTTTTTTGAAGCCGAAATCTTTTCATGAAAATGTTCAACTTTTTTGAAGCCGAAATCTTTTCATGAAAATGTTCCATTTTTTTGAAGCCACAATACTTCATGAAAATTTTCAACTTTTTTGAAGCCGAAATCTTTTCATGAAAATGTTCAATTTTTTTGAAGCCGAAATCTTTTCATGAAAATCTTCTACTTTTTTGATGCAGAAATCTTTTCATGAAAATCTTAGACTTTTTTGAAACCAAAATCTTTTCATGAAAATTTTCAACTTTTTTGAAGCAGAAATCTTTTCATGAAAATGTTCAACTTTTTTGAAGCCGAAATCTTTTCATGAAAATCTTCAACTTTTTTAAAGCCGAAATACTTCATGAAAGTTTTTGACTTTTTTGAAGCCGAAATCTTTTAATGTAAATTTTCAACTTTTTGAAGCCGAAATCTTTTCATGAAAATTTTCAACTTTTTTGAAGCCAAAATCTTTTCATGAAAATGGTCAACATTTTTGAAGCCGAAATCTTTTCATGAAAATTTTCAACTTTTTGAAGCCGAAATCTTTTCATGAAAATTTTCAACTTTTTTGAAGCAGAAATCTTATCATGAAAATCTTAGACTTTTTTGAAGTCGAAATCTTTTCATTTAAATTTTCAACTTTTTTGAAGCAGAAATCTTTTCATGAAAATGTTCAACTTTTTTGAAGCAGAAATCTTTTCATGAAAATGTTCATCTTTTTTGAAGCCGAAACCTTTTCATGAAAATGTTCCATTTTCTTGAAGCCGAAATACTTCATGAAAATTTTCAACTTTTTTGAAGCAGAAATCTTTTCATGAAAATGTTCAACTTTTTTGAAACCAAAATCTTTTCTTGAAAATTTTAAACTTTTTTGAAGCCGAGATCTTTTCATGAAAATGGTCAACTTTTTTGAAGCAGAAATCTTTTCATGAAAATTTTCAACTTTTTTGAAGCAGAAATCTTTTCATGAAAATCTTAGACTTTTTTGAAGTCGAAATCTTTTCATTTAAATTTTCAACTTTTTTGAAGCCGAAATCTTTTCATGAAAATTTTCCATTTTTTTGAAGCCGAAATACTTCATGAAAATTTTCAACTTTTTTGAAGCCGAAATCTTTTCTTGAAAATTTTCAACTTTTTGAAACCGAAATCTTTTCATGAAAATGGTCAGCTTTTTTGAAGTCGAAATCTTTTCATGAAAATTTTCAACTTTTTAAGCCGAAATCTTTTCATGAAAATTTTCAACTTTTTTGAAGCCGAAATCTTTTGATGAAAATCTTCAACTTTTTTGAAGCCGAAATCTTTTCATGAAAATGTTCAACTTTTTTGAAGCCGAAATCTTTTCATGAAAATGTTCCATTTTTTTGAAGCCGAAATCTTTTTATGTAAATTTTCAACTTTTTTGAAGTCGAAATCTTTTCATGTAAATTTTCAACTTTTTTGAAGCCGAAATCTTTTCATGAAAATTTTCAACTTTTTTGAAACCAAAATCTTTTCATGAAAATTTTCAACTTTTTTGAAACCAAAATCTTTTCATGAAAATGTTCAACTTTTTTGAAGCCGAAATCTTTTCATGAAAATCTTCAACTTTTTTGAAGCCGAAATACTTCATGAAAGTTTTTGACTTTTTTGAAGCCGAAATCTTTTAATGTAAATTTTCAACATTTTTGAAGCCGAAATCTTTTCATGAAAATCTTAGACTTTTTTGAAGTCGAAATCTTTTCATTTAAATTTTCAACTTTTTTGAAGCAGAAATCTTTTCATGAAAATGTTCAACTTTTTTGAAGCCGAAATCTTTTCATGAAAATGTTCCATTTTTTTGAAGCCAAAATACTTCATGAAAATTTTCAACTTTTTTGAAGCCGAGATCTTTTCATGAAAATGGTCAACTTTTTTGAAGCAGAAATCTTTTCATGAAAATTTTCAACTTTTTTGAAGCCGAAATCTTTTCATGTAAATTTTCAACTTTTTTGAAGCCGAAATCTTTTCATGAAAATTTTCAACTTTTTGAAGCCGAAATCTTTTCATGAAAATTTTCAACTTTTTTGAAGCAGAAATCTTTTCATGAAAATCTTAGACTTTTTTGAAGTCGAAATCTTTTCATTTAAATTTTCAACTTTTTTGAAGCCGAAATCTTTTCATGAAAATTTTCCATTTTTTTGAAGCCGAAATACTTCATGAAAATTTTCAACTTTTTTGAAGCCGAAATCTTTTCTTGAAAATTTTCAACTTTTTGAAACCGAAATCTTTTCATGAAAATGGTCAGCTTTTTTGAAGTCGAAATCTTTTCATGAAAATTTTCAACTTTTTAAGCCGAAATCTTTTCATGAAAATTTTCAACTTTTTTGAAGCCGAAATCTTTTCATGAAAATGTTCCATTTTTTTGAAGCCGAAATCTTTTTATGTAAATTTTCAACTTTTTTGAAGTCGAAATCTTTTCATGTAAATTTTCAACTTTTTTGAAGCCGAAATCTTTTCATGAAAATTTTCAACTTTTTTGAAACCAAAATCTTTTCATGAAAATTTTCAACTTTTTTGAAACCAAAATCTTTTCATGAAAATGTTCAACTTTTTTGAAGCCGAAATCTTTTCATGAAAATTTTCAACTTTTTGAAGCCGAAATCTTTTCATGACAATTTTCAACTTTTTTGAAGCAGAAATCTTTTCATGAAAATTTTCAACTTTTTTGAAGCCGAAATCTTTTCATGTAAATTTTCAACTTTTTTGAAGCCGAAATCTTTTCATGAAAATTTTCAACTTTTTGAAGCCGAAATCTTTTCATGAAAATTTTCAACTTTTTTGAAGCAGAAATCTTTTCATGAAAATCTTAGACTTTTTTGAAGTCGAAATCTTTTCATTTAAATTTTCAACTTTTTTGAAGCCGAAATCTTTTCATGAAAATTTTCCATTTTTTTGAAGCCGAAATACTTCATGAAAATTTTCAACTTTTTTGAAGCCGAAATCTTTTCTTGAAAATTTTCAACTTTTTGAAACCGAAATCTTTTCATGAAAATGGTCAGCTTTTTTGAAGTCGAAATCTTTTCATGAAAATTTTCAACTTTTTAAGCCGAAATCTTTTCATGAAAATTTTCAACTTTTTGAAGCCGAAATCTTTTCATGAAAATTTTCAACTTTTTGAAGCCGAAATCTTTTCATGAAAATTTTCAACTTTTTGAAACCGAAATCTTTTCATGAAAATGGTCAGCTTTTTTGAAGTCGAAATCTTTTCATGAAAATTTTCAACTTTTTAAGCAGAAATCTTTTCATGAAAATTTTCAACTTTTTTGAAGCCGAAATCTTTTCATGTAAATTTTCAACTTTTTTGAAGCCGAAATCTTTTCATGAAAATTTTCAACTTTTTGAAGCCGAAATCTTTTCATGAAAATTTTCAACTTTTTTGAAGCAGAAATCTTTTCATGAAAATCTTAGACTTTTTTGAAGTCGAAATCTTTTCATTTAAATTTTCAACTTTTTTGAAGCCGAAATCTTTTCATGAAAATTTTCCATTTTTTTGAAGCCGAAATACTTCATGAAAATTTTCAACTTTTTTGAAGCCGAAATCTTTTCTTGAAAATTTTCAACTTTTTGAAACCGAAATCTTTTCATGAAAATGGTCAGCTTTTTTGAAGTCGAAATCTTTTCATGAAAATTTTCAACTTTTTTGAAGCCGAAATCTTTTGATGAAAATCTTCAACTTTTTTGAAGCCGAAATCTTTTCATGAAAATGTTCAACTTTTTTGAAGCCGAAATCTTTTCATGAAAATGTTCAATTTTTTTGAAGCCGAAATCTTTTTATGTAAATTTTCAACTTTTTTGAAGTCGAAATCTTTTCATGTAAATTTTCAACTTTTTTGAAGCCGAAATCTTTTCATGAAAATTTTCAACTTTTTGAAACCGAAATCTTTTCATGAAAATGGTCAACTTTTTTGAAGCAGAAATCTTTTCATGAAAATGTTCATCTTTTTTGAAGCCGAAACCTTTTCATGAAAATGTTCCATTTTTTTGAAGCCGAAATACTTCATGAAAATTTTCAACTTTTTTGAAGCAGAAATCTTTTCATGAAAATGTTCAACTTTTTTGAAACCAAAATCTTTTCTTGAAAATTTTCAACTTTTTTGAAGCCGAGATCTTTTCATGAAAATTTTCAACTTTTTGAAGCCGAAATCTTTTCATGAAAATTTTCAACTTTTTGAAACCGAAATCTTTTCATGAAAATGGTCAACATTTTTGAAGCCGAAATCTTTTCATGAAAATGTTCAATTTTTTTGAAGCCGAAATCTTTTCATGAAAATCTTCTACTTTTTTGATGCAGAAATCTTTTCATGAAAATCTTAGACTTTTTTGAAACCAAAATCTTTTCATGAAAATTTTCAACTTTTTTGAAGCAGAAATCTTTTCATGAAAATGTTCAACTTTTTTGAAGCCGAAATCTTTTCATGAAAATCTTCAACTTTTTTAAAGCCGAAATACTTCATGAAAGTTTTTGACTTTTTTGAAGCCGAAATCTTTTAATGTAAATTTTCAACTTTTTGAAGCCGAAATCTTTTCATGAAAATTTTCAACTTTTTTGAAGCCAAAATCTTTTCATGAAAATGGTCAACATTTTTGAAGCCGAAATCTTTTCATGAAAATTTTCAACTTTTTGAAGCCGAAATCTTTTCATGAAAATTTTCAACTTTTTTGAAGCAGAAATCTTATCATGAAAATCTTAGACTTTTTTGAAGTCGAAATCTTTTCATTTAAATTTTCAACTTTTTTGAAGCAGAAATCTTTTCATGAAAATGTTCAACTTTTTTGAAGCAGAAATCTTTTCATGAAAATGTTCATCTTTTTTGAAGCCGAAACCTTTTCATGAAAATGTTCCATTTTCTTGAAGCCGAAATACTTCATGAAAATTTTCAACTTTTTTGAAGCAGAAATCTTTTCATGAAAATGTTCAACTTTTTTGAAACCAAAATCTTTTCTTGAAAATTTTAAACTTTTTTGAAGCCGAGATCTTTTCATGAAAATGGTCAACTTTTTTGAAGCAGAAATCTTTTCATGAAAATTTTCAACTTTTTTGAAGCAGAAATCTTTTCATGAAAATCTTAGACTTTTTTGAAGTCGAAATCTTTTCAATTAAATTTTCAACTTTTTTGAAGCCGAAATCTTTTCATGAAAATTTTCCATTTTTTTGAAGCCGAAATACTTCATGAAAATTTTCAACTTTTTTGAAGCCGAAATCTTTTCTTGAAAATTTTCAACTTTTTGAAACCGAAATCTTTTCATGAAAATGGTCAGCTTTTTTGAAGTCGAAATCTTTTCATGAAAATTTTCAACTTTTTAAGCCGAAATCTTTTCATGAAAATTTTCAACTTTTTTGAAGCCGAAATCTTTTGATGAAAATCTTCAACTTTTTTGAAGCCGAAATCTTTTCATGAAAATGTTCAACTTTTTTGAAGCCGAAATCTTTTCATGAAAATGTTCCATTTTTTTGAAGCCGAAATCTTTTTATGTAAATTTTCAACTTTTTTGAAGTCGAAATCTTTTCATGTAAATTTTCAACTTTTTTGAAGCCGAAATCTTTTCATGAAAATTTTCAACTTTTTTGAAACCAAAATCTTTTCATGAAAATTTTCAACTTTTTTGAAACCAAAATCTTTTCATGAAAATGTTCAACTTTTTTGAAGCCGAAATCTTTTCATGAAAATCTTCAACTTTTTTGAAGCCGAAATACTTCATGAAAGTTTTTGACTTTTTTGAAGCCGAAATCTTTTAATGTAAATTTTCAACATTTTTGAAGCCGAAATCTTTTCATGAAAATCTTAGACTTTTTTGAAGTCGAAATCTTTTCATTTAAATTTTCAACTTTTTTGAAGCAGAAATCTTTTCATGAAAATGTTCAACTTTTTTGAAGCCGAAATCTTTTCATGAAAATGTTCCATTTTTTTGAAGCCAAAATACTTCATGAAAATTTTCAACTTTTTTGAAGCCGAGATCTTTTCATGAAAATGGTCAACTTTTTTGAAGCAGAAATCTTTTCATGAAAATTTTCAACTTTTTTGAAGCCGAAATCTTTTCATGTAAATTTTCAACTTTTTTGAAGCCGAAATCTTTTCATGAAAATTTTCAACTTTTTGAAGCCGAAATCTTTTCATGAAAATTTTCAACTTTTTTGAAGCAGAAATCTTTTCATGAAAATCTTAGACTTTTTTGAAGTCGAAATCTTTTCATTTAAATTTTCAACTTTTTTGAAGCCGAAATCTTTTCATGAAAATTTTCCATTTTTTTGAAGCCGAAATACTTCATGAAAATTTTCAACTTTTTTGAAGCCGAAATCTTTTCTTGAAAATTTTCAACTTTTTGAAACCGAAATCTTTTCATGAAAATGGTCAGCTTTTTTGAAGTCGAAATCTTTTCATGAAAATTTTCAACTTTTTAAGCCGAAATCTTTTCATGAAAATTTTCAACTTTTTTGAAGCCGAAATCTTTTGATGAAAATCTTCAACTTTTTTGAAGCCGAAATCTTTTCATGAAAATGTTCAACTTTTTTGAAGCCGAAATCTTTTCATGAAAATGTTCCATTTTTTTGAAGCCGAAATCTTTTTATGTAAATTTTCAACTTTTTTGAAGTCGAAATCTTTTCATGTAAATTTTCAACTTTTTTGAAGCCGAAATCTTTTCATGAAAATTTTCAACTTTTTTGAAACCAAAATCTTTTCATGAAAATTTTCAACTTTTTTGAAACCAAAATCTTTTCATGAAAATGTTCAACTTTTTTGAAGCCGAAATCTTTTCATGAAAATTTTCAACTTTTTGAAGCCGAAATCTTTTCATGACAATTTTCAACTTTTTTGAAGCAGAAATCTTTTCATGAAAATTTTCAACTTTTTTGAAGCCGAAATCTTTTCATGTAAATTTTCAACTTTTTTGAAGCCGAAATCTTTTCATGAAAATTTTCAACTTTTTGAAGCCGAAATCTTTTCATGAAAATTTTCAACTTTTTTGAAGCAGAAATCTTTTCATGAAAATCTTAGACTTTTTTGAAGTCGAAATCTTTTCATTTAAATTTTCAACTTTTTTGAAGCCGAAATCTTTTCATGAAAATTTTCCATTTTTTTGAAGCCGAAATACTTCATGAAAATTTTCAACTTTTTTGAAGCCGAAATCTTTTCTTGAAAATTTTCAACTTTTTGAAACCGAAATCTTTTCATGAAAATGGTCAGCTTTTTTGAAGTCGAAATCTTTTCATGAAAATTTTCAACTTTTTAAGCCGAAATCTTTTCATGAAAATTTTCAACTTTTTTGAAGCCGAAATCTTTTCATGTAAATTTTCAACTTTTTTGAAGCCGAAATCTTTTCATGAAAATTTTCAACTTTTTGAAGCCGAAATCTTTTCATGAAAATTTTCAACTTTTTGAAACCGAAATCTTTTCATGAAAATGGTCAGCTTTTTTGAAGTCGAAATCTTTTCATGAAAATTTTCAACTTTTTAAGCAGAAATCTTTTCATGAAAATTTTCAACTTTTTTGAAGCCGAAATCTTTTCATGTAAATTTTCAACTTTTTTGAAGCCGAAATCTTTTCATGAAAATTTTCAACTTTTTGAAGCCGAAATCTTTTCATGAAAATTTTCAACTTTTTTGAAGCAGAAATCTTTTCATGAAAATCTTAGACTTTTTTGAAGTCGAAATCTTTTCATTTAAATTTTCAACTTTTTTGAAGCCGAAATCTTTTCATGAAAATTTTCCATTTTTTTGAAGCCGAAATACTTCATGAAAATTTTCAACTTTTTTGAAGCCGAAATCTTTTCTTGAAAATTTTCAACTTTTTGAAACCGAAATCTTTTCATGAAAATGGTCAGCTTTTTTGAAGTCGAAATCTTTTCATGAAAATTTTCAACTTTTTTGAAGCCGAAATCTTTTGATGAAAATCTTCAACTTTTTTGAAGCCGAAATCTTTTCATGAAAATGTTCAACTTTTTTGAAGCCGAAATCTTTTCATGAAAATGTTCAATTTTTTTGAAGCCGAAATCTTTTTATGTAAATTTTCAACTTTTTTGAAGTCGAAATCTTTTCATGTAAATTTTCAACTTTTTTGAAGCCGAAATCTTTTCATGAAAATTTTCAACTTTTTGAAACCGAAATCTTTTCATGAAAATGGTCAACTTTTTTGAAGCAGAAATCTTTTCATGAAAATGTTCATCTTTTTTGAAGCCGAAACCTTTTCATGAAAATGTTCCATTTTTTTGAAGCCGAAATACTTCATGAAAATTTTCAACTTTTTTGAAGCAGAAATCTTTTCATGAAAATGTTCAACTTTTTTGAAACCAAAATCTTTTCTTGAAAATTTTCAACTTTTTTGAAGCCGAGATCTTTTCATGAAAATTTTCAACTTTTTGAAGCCGAAATCTTTTCATGAAAATTTTCAACTTTTTGAAGCCGAAATCTTTTCATGAAAATGGTCAGCTTTTTTGAAGTCGAAATCTTTTCATGAAAATTTTCAACTTTTTAAGCCGAAATCTTTTCATGAAAATTTTCAACTTTTTTGAAGCCGAAATCTTTTGATGAAAATCTTCAACTTTTTTGAAGCCGAAATCTTTTCATGAAAATGTTCAACTTTTTTGAAGCCGAAATCTTTTCATGAAAATGTTCCATTTTTTTGAAGCCGAAATCTTTTTATGTAAATTTTCAACTTTTTTGAAGTCGAAATCTTTTCATGAAAATTTTCAACTTTTTTGAAGCCGAAATCTTTTCATGTAAATTTTCAACTTTTTTGAAGCCGAAATCTTTTCATGAAAATTTTCAACTTTTTGAAGCCGAAATCTTTTCATGAAAATTTTCAACTTTTTTGAAGCAGAAATCTTTTCATGAAAATCTTAGACTTTTTTGAAGTCGAAATCTTTTCATTTAAATTTTCAACTTTTTTGAAGCCGAAATCTTTTCATGAAAATTTTCCATTTTTTTGAAGCTGAAATACTTCATGATAATTTTCAACTTTTTTGAAGCCGAAATCTTTTCTTGAAAATTTTCAACTTTTTGAAACCGAAATCTTTTCATGAAAATTTTCAACTTAAGCCGAAATCTTTTCATGAAAATTTTCAACTTTTTTGAAGCCGAAATCTTTTGATGAAAATCTTCAACTTTTTTGAAGCCGAAATCTTTTCATGAAAATGTTCAACTTTTTTGAAGCCGAAATCTTTTCATGAAAATGTTCCATTTTTTTGAAGCCGAAATCTTTTTATGTAAATTTTCAACTTTTTTGAAGTCGAAATCTTTTCATGTAAATTTTCAACTTTTTTGAAGCCGAAATCTTTTCATGAAAATTTTCAACTTTTTGAAACCGAAATCTTTTCATGAAAATGGTCAACTTTTTTGAAGCAGAAATCTTTTCATGAAAATGTTCATCTTTTTTGAAGCCGAAACCTTTTCATGAAAATGTTCCATTTTTTTGAAGCCGAAATACTTCATGAAAATTTTCAACTTTTTTGAAGCAGAAATCTTTTCATGAAAATGTTCAACTTTTTTGAAACCAAAATCTTTTCTTGAAAATTTTCAACTTTTTTGAAGCCGAGATCTTTTCATGAAAATTTTCAACTTTTTGAAGCCGAAATCTTTTCATGAAAATTTTCAACTTTTTGAAACCGAAATCTTTTCATGAAAATGGTCAGCTTTTTTGAAGTCGAAATCTTTTCATGAAAAT
Source organism: Labrus bergylta (assembly GCF_963930695.1). NCBI lineage: Eukaryota > Metazoa > Chordata > Actinopteri > Labriformes > Labridae > Labrus > Labrus bergylta. Next base: position 580,144 of record NC_089195.1, on the reverse strand, counting down.
TTTCAACTTTTTAAGCCGAAATCTTTTCATGAAAATTTTCAACTTTTTTGAAGCCGAAATCTTTTCATGAAAATCTTCAACTTTTTTGAAGCCGAAATCTTTTCATGAAAATGTTCAACTTTTTTGAAGCCGAAATCTTTTCATGAAAATGTTCCATTTTTTTGAAGCCGAAATCTTTTTATGTAAATTTTCAACTTTTTTGAAGTCGAAATCTTTTCATGTAAATTTTCAACTTTTTTGAAGCCGAAATCTTTTCATGAAAATTTTCAACTTTTTTGAAACCAAAATCTTTTCATGAAAATTTTCAACTTTTTTGAAGCAGAAATTTTTTCATGAAAATGTTCAACTTTTTTGAAGCCGAAATCTTTTCATGAAAATCTTCAACTTTTTTGAAGCCGAAATACTTCATGAAAGTTTTTGACTTTTTTGAAGCCGAAATCTTTTAATGTAAATTTTCAACATTTTTGAAGCCGAAATCTTTTCATGAAAATTTTCAACTTTTTGAAGCCGAAATCTTTTCATGAAAATTTTCAACTTTTTTGAAGCAGAAATCTTTTCATGAAAATCTTAGACTTTTTTGAAGTCGAAATCTTTTCATTTAAATTTTCAACTTTTTTGAAGCAGAAATCTTTTCATGAAAATGTTCAACTTTTTTGAAGCCGAAACCTTTTCATGAAAATGTTTCATTTTTTTGAAGCCGAAATACTTCATGAAAATTTTCAACTTTTTTGAAGCAGAAATCTTTTCATGAAAATGTTCAACTTTTTTGAAACCAAAATCTTTCCTTGAAAATTTTCAACTTTTTTGAAGCCGAGATCTTTTCATGAAAATTTTCAACTTTTTGAAGCCGAAATCTTTTCATGACAATTTTCAACTTTTTTGAAGCAGAAATCTTTTCATGAAAATTTTCAACTTTTTTGAAGCCGAAATCTTTTCATGTAAATTTTCAACTTTTTTGAAGCCGAAATCTTTTCATGAAAATTTTCAACTTTTTGAAGCCGAAATCTTTTCATGAAAATTTTCAACTTTTTTGAAGCAGACATCTTTTCATGAAAATCTTAGACTTTTTTGAAGTCGAAATCTTTTCATTTAAATTTTCAACTTTTTTGAAGCCGAAATCTTTTCATGAAAATTTTCCATTTTTTTGAAGCCGAAATACTTCATGAAAATTTTCAACTTTTTTGAAGCCGAAATCTTTTCTTGAAAATTTTCAACTTTTTGAAACCGAAATCTTTTCATGAAAATGGTCAGCTTTTTTGAAGTCGAAATCTTTTCATGAAAATTTTCAACTTTTTAAGCCGAAATCTTTTCATGAAAATTTTCAACTTTTTTGAAGCCGAAATCTTTTGATGAAAATCTTCAACTTTTTTGAAGCCGAAATCTTTTCATGAAAATGTTCAACTTTTTTGAAGCCGAAATCTTTTCATGAAAATGTTCCATTTTTTTGAAGCCGAAATCTTTTCATGAAAATTTTCAACTTTTTTGAAGCCGAAATCTTTTCATGAATATGTTCAACTTTTTTGAAGCCGAAATCTTTTCATGAAAATTTTCAACTTTTTTGAAGCCGAAATCTTTTCGTGAAAATCTTAGACTTTTTTAAAGTCGAAATCTTTTCATGTAAATTTTCAACTTTTTTGAAGCAGAAATCTTTTCATGAAAATGTTCAACTTTTTTGAAGCCGAAATCTTTTCATGAAAATGTTCAACTTTTTTGAAGCAGAAATCTTTTCATGAAAATTTTCAACTTTTTGAAGCCCAAATCTTTTCATGAAAATTTTCATCTTTTTTGAAGGAGAAATCTTTTCAGGAAAATCTTAGACTTTTTTGATACCGAAATAGTTCATGAAAATTTTCAATTTTTTTGTAGCCGAAATCTTTTCATGAAAATTTTAGACTTTTTTGAAGTCGAAATAGTTCATGAACGTTTTCAACCTTTTTGAAGCTGAAATCTTTTCATGAAAATTTTCAACTTTTTGAAACCAAAATCTTTTCATGAAAATGGTCAGCTTTTTTGAAGTCGAAATCTTTTCATGATAATTTTCAACTTTTTAAGCCGAAATCTTTTCATGAAAATTTTCAACTTTTTTGAAGCCGAAATCTTTTGATGAAAATCTTCAACTTTTTTGAAGCCGAAATCTTTTCATGAAAATGTTCAACTTTTTTGAAGCCGAAATCTTTTCATGAAAATGTTCCATTTTTTTGAAGCCGAAATCTTTTTATGTAAATTTTCAACTTTTTTGAAGTCGAAATCTTTTCATGTAAATTTTCAACTTTTTTGAAGCCGAAATCTTTTCATGAAAATTTTCAACTTTTTGAAACCGAAATCTTTTCATGAAAATGGTCAACTTTTTTGAAGCAGAAATCTTTTCATGAAAATGTTCATCTTTTTTGAAGCCGAAACCTTTTCATGAAAATGTTCCATTTTTTTGAAGCCGAAATACTTCATGAAAATTTTCAACTTTTTTGAAGCAGAAATCTTTTCATGAAAATGTTCAACTTTTTTGAAACCAAAATCTTTTCTTGAAAATTTTCAACTTTTTTGAAGCCGAGATCTTTTCATGAAAATTTTCAACTTTTTGAAGCCGAAATCTTTTCATGACAATTTTCAACTTTTTTGAAGCAGAAATCTTTTCATGAAAATTTTCAACTTTTTTGAAGCCGAAATCTTTTCATGTAAATTTTCAACTTTTTTGAAGCCGAAATCTTTTCATGAAAATGTTCAACTTTTTTGAAGCCGAAATCTTTTCATGAAAATGTTCAACTTTTTTGATGCCGAAATCTTTTCATGAAAATTTTCAACTTTTTGAAGCCCAAATCTTTTCATTAAAATTTTCATCTTTTTTGAAGGAGAAATCTTTTCATGAAAATCTTAGACTTTTTTGAAGCCCAAATCTTTTCATGAAAATTTTCATCTTTTTTGAAGGAGAAATCTTTTCAGGAAAATCTTAGACTTTTTTGATACCGAAATAGTTCATGAAAATTTTCAATTTTTTTGTAGCCGAAATCTTTTCATGAAAATTTTAGACTTTTTTGAAGTCGAAATAGTTCATGAAAGTTTTCAACCTTTTTGAAGCTGAAATCTTTTCATGAAAATTTTCTACTTTTTGAAACCAAAATCTTTTCATGAAAATTTTCAACTTTTTTGAAGCCGAAATCTTTTAATGAAAATCTTCGACTTTTTTGAAGTCGAAATAGTTCATGAAAGTTTTCAACCTTTTTGAAGCCAAAATCCTGTCATGAAAATTTTCAACTTTTTTGAAGCAGAAATCTTTTCATGAAAATTTTCAACTTTTTTGAAGCCAAAATACTTCATGAAAATTTTCAACTTTTTTGAAACCTAAATCTTTTCATGAAAATTTTCAACTTTTTTGAAGCCGAAATCTTTTCATGAAAATGTTCCATTTTTTTGAAGCCGATATATTTCATGAAAATGTTCAACTTTTTTGAAGCCGAGAACTTTTCATGAAAATGTTCAACTTTTTGAAACCGAAATCTTTTCATGAAAATTTTCAACTTTTTTGAAGCCGAAATCTTTTCATGAAAATGGTCAACTTTTTGAAGCCGAAATCTTTTCATGAAAATTTTCAACTTTTTTGAAGCCGAAATCTTTTCATGAAAATTTTCCACTTTTTTGAAGCAGAAATCTTTTCATGAAAATCTTAGACTTTTTTGAAGTCGAAATCTTTTCATTTAAATTTTCAACTTTTTTGAAGCCGAAATCTTTTCATTTAAATTTTCAACTTTTTTGAAGCCGAAATCTTTTCATTTAAATTTTCAACTTTTTTGAAGCCGAAATAGTTCATGAAAATTTTAGACTTTTTTGAAGCCGAAATACTTCATGAAAATTTTCAACTTTTTTGAACCCGAAATCTTTTCATGAAAATGTTCAACTTTTTTGAAGCCGAAATCTTTTCATGAAAATGTTCCATTTTTTTGAAGCCGAAATACTTCATGAAAATTTTCAACTTTTTGAAACAAAAATCTTTTCATGAAAATTTTCAACTTTTTTGAAGCCGGAATCTTTTCATGAAAATGTTCCATTTTTTTGAAGCCGAAATACTTCATGAAAATTTTCAACTTTTTGAAACAAAAATCTTTTCATGAAAATTTTCAACTTTTTTGAAGCCGGAATCTTTTCATGAAAATGTTCCATTTTTTTGAAGCCGAAATACTTCATGAAAATTTTCAACTTTTTGAAACCAAAATCTTTTCATGAAAATTTTCAACTTTTTTGAAGCCGAAATCTTTTCATGAAAATGGTCAACTTTTTTGAAGCCGAAATCTTTTCATGAAAATTTTCAACTTTTTTGAAGCCGAAATCTTTTCATGAAAATCTTAGACTTTTTTGAAGTCGAAATCTTTTTATGTAAATTTTCAACTTTTTTGAAACAGAAATCTTTTCATGAAAATCTTAGACTTTTTTGAAGTCGAAATCTTTTTATGTAAATTTTCAACTTTTTTGAAGTCGAAATCTTTTCATGTAAATTTTCAACTTTTTTGAAGCCGAAATCTTTTCATGAAAATTTTCAACTTTTTTGAAACCAAAATCTTTTCATGAAAATTTTCAACTTTTTTGAAGCAGAAATCTTTTCATGAAAATGTTCAACTTTTTTGAAGCCGAAATCTTTTCATGAAAATCTTCAACTTTTTTGAAGCCGAAATACTTCATGAAAGCTTTTGACTTTTTTGAAGCCGAAATCTTTTAATGTAAATTTTCAACTTTTTGAAGCCGAAATCTTTTCATGAAAATTTTCAACTTTTTTGAAGCCGAAATCTTTTCATGAAAATGGTCAACATTTTTGAAGCCGAAATCTTTTCATGAAAATTTTCAACTTTTTGAAGCCGAAAACTTTTCATGAAAATTTTCAACTTTTTTGAAGCAGAAATCTTTTCATGAAAATGTTCAACTTTTTTGAAGCCGAAATCTTTTCATGAAAATTTTCATCTTTTTTGATGCCGAAATCTTTTCATGAAAATTTTCAACTTTTTGAAGCCCAAATCTTTTCATTAAAATTTTCATCTTTTTTGAAGCAGAAATCTTTTCATGAAAATCTTAGACTTTATTGATACCGAAATAGTTCATGAAAATTTTCAATTTTTTTGTAGCCGAAATCTTTTCAAGAAAATTTTCATCTTTTTTGAAGTATAAATCTTTTCATGAAAATTTTAGACTTTTTTGAAGTCGAAATAGTTCATGAAAGTTTTCAACCTTTTTGAAGCTGAAATCTTTTCATGAAAATTTTCAACTTTTTGAAACCAAAATCTTTTCATGAAAATTTTCAACTTTTTTGAATCCGAAATCTTTTCATGAAAATCTTCGACTTTTTTGAAGTCGAAATAGTTCATGAAAGTTTTCAACCTTTTTGAAGCCAAAATCCTGTCATGAAAATTTTCAACTTTTTTGAAGCAGAAATCTTTTCATGAAAATTTTCAACTTTTTGAAACCGAAAACTTTTCATGAAAATGTTCAACTTTTTTGAAGCCGAGATCTTTTCTTGAAAATTTTCAACTTTTTTGAAGCAGAAATCTTTTCATGAAAATGTTCAACTTTTTTGAAGCCGAAATCTTTTCATGAAAATTTTCAACTTTTTTGAAGCCGGAATCTTTTCATGAAAATGTTCCATTTTTTTGAAGCCGAAATACTTCATGAAAATTTTCAACTTTTTGAAACCAAAATCTTTTCATGAAAATTTTCAACTTTTTTGAAGCCGAAATCTTTTCATGAAAATGGTCAACTTTTTTGAAGCCGAAATCTTTTCATGAAAATTTTCAACTTTTTTGAAACCGAAATCTTTTCATGAAAATTTTCAACTTTTTTGAAGCCGAAATCTTTTCATGAAAATTTTCAACTTTTTGAAGCCGAAATCTTTTCATGAAAATTTTCAACTTTTTTGAAGCAGAAATCTTTTCATGAAAATCTTAGACTTTTTTGAAGTCGAAATCTTTTCATTAAAATTTTCAACTTTTTTGAAGCAGAAATCTTTTCATGAAAATTTTCAACTTTTTTGAAGCCGGAATCTTTTCATGAAAATGTTCCATTTTTTTGAAGCCGAAATACTTCATGAAAATTTTCAACTTTTTGAAACAAAAATCTTTTCATGAAAATTTTCAACTTTTTTGAAGCCGGAATCTTTTCATGAAAATGTTCCATTTTTTTGAAGCCGAAATACTTCATGAAAATTTTCAACTTTTTGAAACCAAAATCTTTTCATGAAAATTTTCAACTTTTTTGAAGCCGAAATCTTTTCATGAAAATGGTCAACTTTTTTGAAGCCGAAATCTTTTCATGAAAATGTTCAACTTTTTTGAAGCCGAAATCTTTTCATGAAAATGTTCCATTTTTTTGAAGCCACAATACTTCATGAAAATTTTCAACTTTTTTGAAGCCGAAATCTTTTCATGAAAATGTTCAACTTTTTTGAAGCCGAAATCTTTTCATGAAAATCTTCTACTTTTTTGATGCAGAAATCTTTTCATGAAAATCTTAGACTTTTTTGAAACCAAAATCTTTTCATGAAAATTTTCAACTTTTTTGAAGCAGAAATCTTTTCATGAAAATGTTCAACTTTTTTGAAGCCGAAATCTTTTCATGAAAATCTTCAACTTTTTTAAAGCCGAAATACTTCATGAAAGTTTTTGACTTTTTTGAAGCCGAACTCTTTTCATGAAAATTTTCAACTTTTTTGAAGCCGAAATAGATCATGAAAATTTTAGACTTTTTTGAAGCCGAAATACTTCATGAAAATTTTCAACTTTTTTGAAACCTTAATCTTTTCATGAAAATTTTCAACTTTTTTGATGCCGAAATAGTTCATGAAAATTTTCAACTTTTTTGAAGCCGAAATCTTTTCATGAAAATCTTCGACATGTTTTGAAGCCGAAATCTTTTCATGAAAATTTTCAACTTTTTTGAAGCCCAAATCTTTTCATGAAAATCTTCGACTTTTTTGAAGCCGAAAGAGTTCATGACAGTTTTCAACCTTTTCGAAGCCGAAATACTTTCATGAAAATTTTCGACTTTTTTGAAGCAGAAATCTTTTCTTGAAAATCTTCGACTTTTTTGAAGCCAAAATCCTGTCATGAAAATTTTTACTTTTTTTAAAGCCAAAATCCTGTCATGAAAAATTTTCAACTTTTTTGAAGCCTAAATCTTTTCATGAAAATCGTCGTCTTTTTTGAAGCCGAAATTCTTTCATGTAAATTTTCAACTTTTTTGAAGCCGAAATACTTCATGAAAATTTTAGACTTTTTTGAAGCCGAAATAGTTCATGAAAATTTTCAACTTTTTTGAAACCTAAATCTTTTCATGAAAATTTTCAACTTTTTTGATGCCGAAATAGTTCATGAAAATTTTCAACTTTTTTGAACCCGAAATCTTTTCATGAAAATGTTCAACTTTTTTGAAGCCGAAATCTTTTCATGAAAATGTTCCATTTTTTTGAAGCCGAAATACTTCATGAAAATTTTCAACTTTTTTGAAGCCGAAATAGTTCATGAAAATTTTCAACTTTTTTGAACCCGAAATCTTTTCATGAAAATGTTCAACTTTTTTGAAGCCGAAATCTTTTCATGAAAATGTTCCATTTTTTTGAAGCCGAAATACTTCATGAAAATTTTCAACTTTTTTGAAGCCGAAATCTTTTCATGAAAATGTTCAACTTTTTTGAAGCCGAAATCTTTTCATGAAAATTTTCAACTTTTTGAAACCAAAATCTTTTCATGAAAATTTTCAACTTTTTTGAAGCAGAAATCTTTTCATGAAAATCTTAGACTTTTTTGAAGTCGAAATCTTTTTATGTAAATTTTCAACTTTTTTGAAGCAGAAATCTTTTCATGTAAATTTTCAACTTTTTTGAAGCAGAAATCTTTTCATGACAATGTTCAACTTTTTTGAAGCCGAAATCTTTTCATGAAAATTTTCAACTTTTTTGAAGCCGAAATCTTTTCATGAAAATGTTCAACTTTTTTGAAGCCAAAATCTTTTCATGAAAATGTTACATTTTTTTGAAGACAAAATACTTCATGAAAATTTTCAACTTTTTTGAAGCCGAAATCTTTTCATGAAAATTTTTAACTTTTTTGAAGCAGAAATCTTTTCATGAAAATCTTCGACTTTTTTGAAGCCGAATGAGTTCATGAAAGTTTTCAACCTTTTCGAAGCCGAAATCTTTTCATGAAAATTTTCGACTTTTTTGAAGCAGGAATCTTTTCATGAAAATTTTCAACTTTTTTGAAGCAGAAATCTTTTCATGAAAATTTTCAACTTTTTTGAAGCCGAAATAGTTCATGAAAATTTTCAACTTTTTTGAAGCCGAAATCTTTTCATGAAAATGTTCCATTTTTTTGAAGCCGAAATACTTCATGAAAATTTTCAACTTTTTTGAAGCCGAAATCTTTTCATGAAAATGTTCAACTTTTTTGAAGCCGAAATCTTTTCATGAAAATGTTCCATTTTTTTGAAGCCGAAATCTTTTCATGAAAATGTTCCATTTTTTTGAAGCCGAAATACTTCATGAAAATTTTCAACTTTTTTGAAGCCGAAATCTTTTCATGAAAATGTTCAACTTTTTTGAAGCCGAAATCTTTTCATGAAATTTTTCAACTTTTTGAAACCAAAATCTTTTCATGAAAATTTTCAACTTTTTTGAAGCCGAAATCTTTTCATGAAAATGTTCAACTTTTTTGAAGCCGAGATCTTTTCATGAAAATTTTCAACTTTTTGAAACCGAAATCTTTTCATGAAAATTTTCAACTTTTTTGAAGCCGAAATCTTTTCATGAAAATGGTCAACTTTTTTGAAGCCGAAATCTTTTCATGAAAATTTTCAACTTTTTGAAGCCGAAATCTTTTCATGAAAATTTTCAACTTTTTTGAAGCAGAAATCTTTTCATGAAAATCTTAGACTTTTTTGAAGTCGAAATCTTTTCATGTAAATTTTCAACTTTTTTGAAGCCGAAATCTTTTCATGAAAATTTTCAACTTTTTTGAAGCCAAAATCCTGTCATGAAAATTTTCAACTTTTTTGAAGTAGAAATCTTTTCATGAAAATCTTCGACTTTTTTGAAGCCGAAATACTTGATGAAAATATTCAACTTTTTTGAAGTCTAAATCCTTTCATAAAAAATTTTCAACTTTTTTGAAGCCGAAATCTTTTCATGAAAATTTTCAACTTTTTTGAAGCAGAACTCTTTTCATGAAAATTTTCAACTTTTTTGAAGCCGAAATAGTTCATGAAAATTTTAGACTTTTTTGAAGCCGAAATAGTTCATGAAAATTTTCAACTTTTTTGAAACCTTAATCTTTTCATGAAAATTTTCAACTTTTTTGATGCCGAAATAGTTCATGAAAATTTTCAACTTTTTTGAAGTCGAAATCTTTTCATGTAAATTTTCAACTTTTTTGAAGCCGAAATCTTTTCATGAAAATGTTCAACTTTTTTGAAGCCCAAATCTTTTCATGAAAATCTTCGACTTTTTTGAAGCCGAAAGAGTTCATGAAAGTTTTCAACCTTTTCGAAGCCGAAATACTTTCATGAAAATTTTCGACTTTTTTGAAGCAGAAATCTTTTCTTGAAAATCTTCGACTTTTTTGAAGCCGAAATCCTGTCATGAAAATTTTCAACTTTTTTGAAACCTTAATCTTTTCATGAAAATTTTCAACTTTTTTGAAGCCGAAATACTTCATGAAAATTTTAGACTTTTTTGAAGCCGAAATAGTTCATGAAAATTTTCAACTTTTTTGAAACCTAAATCTTTTCATGAAAATTTTCAACTTTTTTGATGCCGAAATAGTTCATGAAAATTTTCAACTTTTTTGAACCCGAAATCTTTTCATGAAAATGTTCAACTTTTTTGAAGCCGAAATCTTTTCATGAAAATGTTCCATTTTTTTGAAGCCGAAATACTTCATGAAAATTTTCAACTTTTTTGAAGCCGAAATACTTCATGAAAATTTTCAACTTTTTTGAAGCCGAAATCTTTTCATGAAAATGTTCAACTTTTTTGAAGCCGAAATCTTTTCATGAAATTTTTCAACTTTTTGAAACCAAAATCTTTTCATGAAAATTTTCAACTTTTTTGAAGCCGAAATCTTTTCATGAAAATGTTCAACTTTTTTGAAGCCGAGATCTTTTCATGAAAATTTTCAACTTTTTGAAACCGAAATCTTTTCATGAAAATTTTCGACTTTTTTGAAGCAGAAATCTTTTCTTGAAAATCTTCGACTTTTTTGAAGCCAAAATCCTGTCATGAAAATTTTTACTTTTTTTAAAGCCAAAATCCTGTCATGAAAAATTTTCAACTTTTTTGAAGCCTAAATCTTTTCATGAAAATCGTCGTCTTTTTTGAAGCTGAAATTCTTTCATGTAAATTTTCAACTTTTTTGAAGCCGAAATACTTCATGAAAATTTTCAACTTTTTTGAAGCCGAAATACTTCATGAAAATTTTCAACTTCTTTGAAGCCGAAATACTTCATGAAAATTTTCAACTTTTTTGAAGCCGAAATCTTTTCATGAAAATGTTCAACTTTTTTGAAGCCGAAATCTTTTCATGAAATTTTTCAACTTTTTGAAACCAAAATCTTTTCATGAAAATTTTCAACTTTTTTGAAGCCGAAATCTTTTCATGAAAATGTTCAACTTTTTTGAAGCCGAGATCTTTTCATGAAAATTTTCAACTTTTTGAAACCGAAATCTTTTCATGAAAATTTTCAACTTTTTTGAAGCCGAAATCTTTTCATGAAAATGGTCAACTTTTTGAAGCCGAAATCTTTTCATGAAAATTTTCAACTTTTTTGAAGCAGAAATCTTTTCATGAAAATGTTCAACTTTTTTGAAGTCGAAATCTTTTCATGTAAATTTTCAACTTTTTTGAAGCAGAAATCTTTTCATGAAAATCTTCGACTTTTTTGAAGCCGAAAGAGTTCATGAAAGTTTTCAACATTTTCGAAGCCGAAATACTTTCATGAAAATTTTCGACTTTTTTGAAGCAGGAATCTTTTCATGAAAATTTTAAACTTTTTTGAAGCCGAAATCTTTTCATGAAAATTTTCAACTTTTTTGAAGCAGAAATCTTTTCATGAAAATTTTCAACTTTTTTGATGCCGAAATAGTTCATGAAAATTTTCAACTTTTTTGAAGCCGAAATCTTTTCATGAAAATGTTCAACTTTTTTGAAGCCGAAATCTTTTCATGAAAATGTTCCATTTTTTTGAAGCCGAAATCTTTTCATGAAAATGTTCCATTTTTTTGAAGCCGAAATACTTCATGAAAATTTTCAACTTTTTTGAAGCCGAAATCTTTTCATGAAAATGTTCAACTTTTTTGAAGCCGAAATCTTTTCATGAAATTTTTCAACTTTTTGAAACCAAAATCTTTTCATGAAAATTTTCAACTTTTTTGAAGCCGAAATCTTTTCATGAAAATGTTCAACTTTTTTGAAGCCGAAATCTTTTCATGAAAATTTTCAACTTTTTGAAACCGAAATCTTTTCATGAAAATTTTCAACTTTTTTGAAGCCGAAATCTTTTCATGAAAATGGTCAACTTTTTTGAAGCCGAAATCTTTTCATGAAAATTTTCAACTTTTTGAAGCCGAAATCTTTTCATGAAAATTTTCAACTTTTTTGAAGCAGAAATCTTTTCATGAAAATCTTACACTTTTTTGAAGTCGAAATCTTTTCATGTAAATTTTCAACTTTTTTGAAGCAGAAATCTTTTCATGAAAATTTTCAACTTTTTTGATGCCGAAATAGTTAATGAAAATTTTCGACTTTTTTGAAGCCGAAATACTTCATGAAAATTTTCAACTTTTTTGAAACCTAAATCTTTTCATGAAAATTTTCAACTTTTTTGAAGCCGAAATAGTTCATGAAAATTTTCAACCTTTTTGAAGCCGAAACACTTTATGAAAATTTCTACTTTTTTTAAAGCCAAAATCCTGTCATGAAAATTTTCAACTTTTTTGAAGCAGAAATCTTTTCATGAAAATCTTCGAGTTTTTTGAAGCCGAAATAGTTCATGAAAGTTTTCAACCTTTTTGAAGCCGAAATACTTTATGAAAATTTCTACTTTTTTTAAAGCCAAAATCCTGTCATGAAAATTTTCAACTTTTTTGAAGCAGAAATCTTTTCATGAAAATCTTCAACTTTTTTGAAGCCGAAATCTTTTCATTAAAAATTTTCAACTTTTTGAAGTAGAAATCTTTTCATGAAAATGTTCAACTTTTTTGAAGCCGAAATACTTCATGAAAGTTTTTGACTTTTTTGAAGCCGAAATCTTTTAATATAAATTTTCAACTTTTTGAAGCCGAAATCTTTTCATGAAAATTTACAACTTTTTTGAAGCCGAAATCTATTCATGAAAATGGTCAACATTTTTGAAGCCGAAATCTTTTCATGAAAATTTTCAACTTTTTGAAGCCGAAATCTTTTCATGAAAATTTTCAACTTTTTTGAAGCAGAAATCTTTTCATGAAAATCTTAGACTTTTTTGAAGTCGAAATCTTTTCATTTAAATTTTCAACTTTTTTGAAGTCGAAATCTTTTCATGAAAATTTTCAACTTTTTGAAACCAAAATCTTTTCATGAAAATTTTCAACTTTTTTGAAGCAGAAATCTTTTCATGAATATCTTAGACTTTTTTGAAGTCGAAATCTTTTTATGTAAATTTTCAACTTTTTTGAAGCAGAAATCTTTTCATGAAAATCTTAGACTTTTTTGAAATCGAAATCTTTTTATGTAAATTTTCAACTTTTTTGAAGTCGAAATCTTTTCATGTAAATTTTCAACTTTTTTGAAGCAGAAATCTTTTCATGAAAATGTTCAACTTTTTTGAAGCCGAAATCTTTTCATGAAAATGTTACATTTTTTTGAAGCCGAAATACTTCATGAAAATGTTCAACTTTTTTGGAGCCGAAATCTTTTCATGAAAATGTTACATTTTTTTGAAGCCGAAATACTTCATGAAAATTTTCATCTTTTTTGAAGCCGAAATCTTTTCATGAAAATGTTCAACTTTTTTGAAGCCGAAATCTTTTCATGAAAATTTTCAACTTTTTGAAACCAAAATCTTTTCATGAAAACTTTCAACTTTTTTGAAGCAGAAATCTTTTCATGAAAATGTTCAACTTTTTTGAAGCCGAAATCTTTTCATGAAAATTTTCAACTTTTTGAAACCAAAATCTTTTCATGTAATTTTTCAACTTTTTTGAAGCAGAAATCTTTTCATGAAAATGTTCATCTTTTTTGAAGCCGAAATCTTTTCATGAAAATTTTCAACTTTTTTGAAGCCAAAATCCTGTCATGAAAATTTTCAACTTTTTTGAAGCCGAAATCTTTTCATGAAAATTTTCAACTTTTTGAAACCAAAATCTTTTCATGTAATTTTTCAACTTTTTTGAAGCAGAAATCTTTTCATGAAAATGTTCATCTTTTTTGAAGCCGAAATCTTTTCATGAAAATGTTCATCTTTTTTGAAGCCAAAATCCTGTCATGAAAATTTTCAACTTTTTTGAAGCCGAAATCTTTTCATGAAAATGGTCAACTTTTTTGAAGCAGAAATCTTTTCATGAAAATCTTAGACTTTTTTGAAGCCGAAATACTTGATGAAAATATTCAACTTTTTTGAAGCATAAATCTTTTCATGAAAATTTTCAACTTTTTTGAAGCCGAAATCTTTTCATGAAAATTTTCAACTTTTTTGAAGCAGAAATCTTTTCATGAAAATTTTCAACTTTTTTGATGCCGAAATAGTTCATGAAAATTTTCGACTTTTTTGAAGCCGAAATACTTCATGAAAATTTTCAACTTTTTTGAAAACTAAATCTTTTCATGAAAATTTTCAACTTTTTTGATGCCGAAATAGTTCATGAAAATTTTCAACTTTTTTGAAGCCGAAATCTTTTCATGAAAATGTTCAACTTTTTTGATGCCGAAATCTTTTCATGAAAATTTTCAACTTTTTGAAGCCCAAATCTTTTCATGAAAATTTTCATCTTTTTTGAAACATAAATCTTTTCATGAAAATTTTCAACTTTTTTGTAGTCGAAATACTTCATGAAAATTTTCAACTTTTTTAAAGCCGAAATCTTTTCATGAAAATTTTCAACTTTTTGAAACCGAAATCTTTTCATGAAAATTTTCAACTTTTTTGAAGCAGAAATCTTTTCATGAAAATCTTAGACTTTTTTGAAGTCGAAATCTTTTCATGAAAATTTTCAACTTTTTTGAAGCCGAAATCTTTTCATGAAAATGGTCAACTTTTTTGAAGCAGAAATCTTTTCATGAAAATTTTCAACTTTTTGAAACCAAAATCTTTTCATGAAAATTTTCAACTTTTTTGAAGTCTAAATCTTTTCATGAAAATTTTCAACTTTTTTGATGCCGAAATAGTTCATGAAAATTTTCGACTTTTTTGAAGCCGAAATACTTCATGAAAATTTTCAACTTTTTTGAAACCTAAATCTTTTCATGAAAATTTTCAACTTTTTTGATGCCGAAATAGTTCATGAAAATTTTCAACTTTTTTGAAGCCGAAATCTTTTCATGAAAATGTTCAACATTTTTGATGCAGAAATCTTTTCAAGAAAATTTTCAACTTTTTGAAGCCCAAATCTTTTCATGAAAATTTTCATCTTTTTTGTAACATAAATCTTTTCATGAAAATTTTAGACTTTTTGTAGTCGAAATAGTTCATGAAAATTTTCAACTTTTTTGAAGCCGAAATCTTTTCATGAAAATGGTCAACTTTTTTGAAGCAGAAATCTTTTCATGAAAATGTTCCATTTTTTTGAAGCCGAAATACTTCATGAAAATTTTCAACTTTTTTGAAGCAGAAATCTTTTCATGAAAATGTTCAACTTTTTTGAAGCCGAAATCTTTTCATGAAAATGGTCAACTTTTTTGAAGCAGAAATCTTTTCATGAAAATTTTCAACTTTTTGAAGCCGAAATCTTTTCATGAAAATTTTCAACTTTTTTGAAGCAGAAATCTTTTCATGAAAATCTTAGACTTTTTTGAAGTCGAAATCTTTTCATGTAAATTTTCAACTTTTTGAAACCAAAATCTTTTCATGAAAATTTTCAACTTTTTTGAAGCCGAAATCTTTTCATGAAAATGGTCAACTTTTTTGAAGCAGAAATCTTTTCATGAAAATTTTCAACTTTTTGAAACCAAAATCTTTTCATGAAAATTTTCAACTTTTCTGAAGTCTAAATCTTTTCATGAAAATTTTCAACTTTTTTGATGCCGAAATAGTTCATGAAAATTTTCGACTTTTTTGAAGCCGAAATACTTCATGAAAATTTTCAACTTTTTTGAAACCTAAATCTTTTCATGAAAATTTTCAACTTTTTTGATGCCGAAATAGTTCATGAAAATTTTCAACTTTTTTGAAGCCGAAATCTTTTCATGAAAATGTTCAACTTTTTTGATGCAGAAATCTTTTCAAGAAAATTTTCAACTTTTTGAAGCCCAAATCTTTTCATGAAAATTTTCATCTTTTTTGTAACATAAATCTTTTCATGAAAATTTTAGACTTTTTGTAGTCGAAATAGTTCATGAAAGTTTTCAACCTTTTTGAAGCAGATATACTTTATGAAAATTTTTACTTTTTGTAAAGCCAAAATCCTGTCATGAAAATTTTCAACTTTTTTGAAGCTGAAATCTTTTCATGAAAATTTTCAACTTTTTTGAAGCCGAAATCTTTTCATGAAAATGGTCAACTTTTTTGAAGCCGAAATCTTTTCATGAAAATTTTCAACTTTTTGAAGCCGAAATCTTTTCATGAAAACTTTCAACTTTTTTGAAGCCAAAATCTTTTCATGAAAATGTTCCATTTTTTTGAAGCCGAAATACTTCATGAAAATTTTCAACTTTTTTGAAGCCGAAATCTTTTCATGAAAATGTTCAAATTTTTTGAAGCCGAAATCTTTTCATGAAAATTTTCAACTTTTTGAAACCAATATCTTTTCATGAAAATTTTCAACTTTTTTGAAGCAGAAATCTTTTCATGAAAATGTTCCATTTTTTTGAAGCCGAAATCTTTTCATGAAAATGTTCAAATTTTTTGAAGCCGAAATCTTTTCATGAAAATTTTCAACTTTTTTGAAGCCAAAATCCTGTCATGAAAATTTTCAACTTTTTTGAAGCAGAAATCTTTTCATGAAAATGTTCCATTTTTTTGAAGCCGAAATACTTCATGAAAATTTTGAACTTTTTTGAAGTCGAAATCTTATCATGTAAATTTTCAACTTTTTTGAAGCCGAAATACTTGATGAAAATATTCAACTTTTTTGAAGTCTAAATCTTTTCATGAAAATTTTCAACTTTTTTGAAGCCGAAATCTTTTCTTAAAAATTTTCAACTTTTTTGAAACAGAAATCTTTTCATGAAAATCTTCGACTTTTTTGAAGTCGAAATAGTTCATGAAAATTTTCAACTTTTTTGAAGCCGAAATCTTTTCATGAAAATGGTCAACTTTTTTGAAGCCGAAATCTTTTCATGAAAATGTTCAACTTTTTTGAAGCCGAAATCTTTTCATGAAAATGTTCAACTTTTTTGAAACCAAAATCTTTTCATGAAAATTTTCAACTTTTTTGAAGCCGAAATCTTTTCATGAAAATGTTCAACTTTTTTGAAGCCGAGATCTTTTCATGAAAATTTTCAACTTTTTTGAAGCCGAAATCTTTTCATGAAATTTTTCAACTTTTTTGTTGCCGAAATAGTTCCTGAAAAATTTCGACTTTTTTGAAACCTAAATCTTTTCATGAAAATTGTCAACTTTTTTGATGCCGAAATAGTTCATGACAATTTTCAACTTTTTTGAAGCCGAAATCTTTTCATGAAAATGTTCAACTTTTTTGATGCCGAAATCTTTTCATGAAAATTTTCAACTTTTTTGAAGTCGAAATAGTTCATGAAAGTTTTCAACCTTTTTGAAGCCGAAATCTTTTCATGAAAATGTTCAACTTTTTTGAAGCCGAAATCTTTTCATGAAAATTTTCAACTTTTTGAAACCAAAATCTTTTCATGAAAATTTTCAACTTTTTTGAAGCAGAAATCTTTTCATGAAAATGTTCAACTTTTTTGAAGCCGAAATCTTTTCATGAAAATTTTCAACTTTTTGAAACCAAAATCTTTTCATGTAATTTTTCAACTTTTTTGAAGCAGAAATCTTTTCATGAAAATGTTCATCTTTTTTGAAGCCGAAATCTTTTCATGAAAATTTTCAACTTTTTTGAAGCCAAAATCCTGTCATGAAAATTTTCAACTTTTTTGAAGCCGAAATCTTTTCATGAAAATTTTCAACTTTTTGAAACCAAAATCTTTTCATGTAATTTTTCAACTTTTTTGAAGCAGAAATCTTTTCATGAAAATGTTCATCTTTTTTGAAGCCGAAATCTTTTCATGAAAATGTTCATCTTTTTTGAAGCCAAAATCCTGTCATGAAAATTTTCAACTTTTTTGAAGCCGAAATCTTTTCATGAAAATGGTCAACTTTTTTGAAGCAGAAATCTTTTCATGAAAATCTTAGACTTTTTTGAAGCCGAAATACTTGATGAAAATATTCAACTTTTTTGAAGCATAAATCTTTTCATGAAAATTTTCAACTTTTTTGAAGCCGAAATCTTTTCATGAAAATTTTCAACTTTTTTGAAGCATAAATCTTTTCATGAAAATTTTCAACTTTTTTGAAGCCGAAATCTTTTCATGAAAATTTTCAACTTTTTTGAAGCAGAAATCTTTTCATGAAAATTTTCAACTTTTTTGATGCCGAAATAGTTCATGAAAATTTTCGACTTTTTTGAAGCCGAAATACTTCATGAAAATTTTCAACTTTTTTGAAAACTAAATCTTTTCATGAAAATTTTCAACTTTTTTGATGCCGAAATAGTTCATGAAAATTTTCAACTTTTTTGAAGCCGAAATCTTTTCATGAAAATGTTCAACTTTTTTGATGCCGAAATCTTTTCATGAAAATTTTCAACTTTTTGAAGCCCAAATCTTTTCATGAAAATGTTCAACTTTTTTGATGCAGAAATCTTTTCAAGAAAATTTTCAACTTTTTGAAGCCCAAATCTTTTCATGAAAATTTTCATCTTTTTTGTAACATAAATCTTTTCATGAAAATTTTAGACTTTTTGTAGTCGAAATAGTTCATGAAAGTTTTCAACCTTTTTGAAGCAGATATACTTTATGAAAATTTTTACTTTTTGTAAAGCCAAAATCCTGTCATGAAAATTTTCAACTTTTTTGAAGCTGAAATCTTTTCATGAAAATTTTCAACTTTTTTGAAGCCGAAATCTTTTCATGAAAATGGTCAACTTTTTTGAAGCCGAAATCTTTTCATGAAAATTTTCAACTTTTTGAAGCCGAAATCTTTTCATGAAAACTTTCAACTTTTTTGAAGCCAAAATCTTTTCATGAAAATGTTCCATTTTTTTGAAGCCGAAATACTTCATGAAAATTTTCAACTTTTTTGAAGCCGAAATCTTTTCATGAAAATGTTCAAATTTTTTGAAGCCGAAATCTTTTCATGAAAATTTTCAACTTTTTGAAACCAATATCTTTTCATGAAAATTTTCAACTTTTTTGAAGCAGAAATCTTTTCATGAAAATGTTCCATTTTTTTGAAGCCGAAATCTTTTCATGAAAATGTTCAAATTTTTTGAAGCCGAAATCTTTTCATGAAAATTTTCAACTTTTTTGAAGCCAAAATCCTGTCATGAAAATTTTCAACTTTTTTGAAGCAGAAATCTTTTCATGAAAATGTTCCATTTTTTTGAAGCCGAAATACTTCATGAAAATTTTGAACTTTTTTGAAGTCGAAATCTTATCATGTAAATTTTCAACTTTTTTGAAGCCGAAATACTTGATGAAAATATTCAACTTTTTTGAAGTCTAAATCTTTTCATGAAAATTTTCAACTTTTTTGAAGCCGAAATCTTTTCTTAAAAATTTTCAACTTTTTTGAAACAGAAATCTTTTCATGAAAATCTTCGACTTTTTTGAAGTCGAAATAGTTCATGAAAATTTTCAACTTTTTTGAAGCCGAAATCTTTTCATGAAAATGGTCAACTTTTTTGAAGCCGAAATCTTTTCATGAAAATGTTCAACTTTTTTGAAGCCGAAATCTTTTCATGAAAATGTTCAACTTTTTTGAAACCAAAATCTTTTCATGAAAATTTTCAACTTTTTTGAAGCCGAAATCTTTTCATGAAAATGTTCAACTTTTTTGAAGCCGAGATCTTTTCATGAAAATTTTCAACTTTTTTGAAGCCGAAATCTTTTCATGAAATTTTTCAACTTTTTTGTTGCCGAAATAGTTCCTGAAAAATTTCGACTTTTTTGAAACCTAAATCTTTTCATGAAAATTGTCAACTTTTTTGATGCCGAAATAGTTCATGACAATTTTCAACTTTTTTGAAGCCGAAATCTTTTCATGAAAATGTTCAACTTTTTTGATGCCGAAATCTTTTCATGAAAATTTTCAACTTTTTTGAAGTCGAAATAGTTCATGAAAGTTTTCAACCTTTTTGAAGCCGAAATCTTTTCATGAAAATGTTCAACTTTTTTGAAGCCGAAATCTTTTCATGAAAATTTTCAACTTTTTGAAACCAAAATCTTTTCATGAAAATTTTCAACTTTTTTGAAGCAGAAATCTTTTCATGAAAATGTTCAACTTTTTTGAAGCCGAAATCTTTTCATGAAAATTTTCAACTTTTTGAAACCAAAATCTTTTCATGTAATTTTTCAACTTTTTTGAAGCAGAAATCTTTTCATGAAAATGTTCATCTTTTTTGAAGCCGAAATCTTTTCATGAAAATTTTCAACTTTTTTGAAGCCAAAATCCTGTCATGAAAATTTTCAACTTTTTTGAAGCCGAAATCTTTTCATGAAAATTTTCAACTTTTTGAAACCAAAATCTTTTCATGTAATTTTTCAACTTTTTTGAAGCAGAAATCTTTTCATGAAAATGTTCATCTTTTTTGAAGCCGAAATCTTTTCATGAAAATGTTCATCTTTTTTGAAGCCAAAATCCTGTCATGAAAATTTTCAACTTTTTTGAAGCCGAAATCTTTTCATGAAAATGGTCAACTTTTTTGAAGCAGAAATCTTTTCATGAAAATCTTAGACTTTTTTGAAGCCGAAATACTTGATGAAAATATTCAACTTTTTTGAAGCATAAATCTTTTCATGAAAATTTTCAACTTTTTTGAAGCCGAAATCTTTTCATGAAAATTTTCAACTTTTTTGAAGCATAAATCTTTTCATGAAAATTTTCAACTTTTTTGAAGCCGAAATCTTTTCATGAAAATTTTCAACTTTTTTGAAGCAGAAATCTTTTCATGAAAATTTTCAACTTTTTTGATGCCGAAATAGTTCATGAAAATTTTCGACTTTTTTGAAGCCGAAATACTTCATGAAAATTTTCAACTTTTTTGAAAACTAAATCTTTTCATGAAAATTTTCAACTTTTTTGATGCCGAAATAGTTCATGAAAATTTTCAACTTTTTTGAAGCCGAAATCTTTTCATGAAAATGTTCAACTTTTTTGATGCCGAAATCTTTTCATGAAAATTTTCAACTTTTTGAAGCCCAAATCTTTTCATGAAAATTTTCATCTTTTTTGAAACATAAATCTTTTCATGAAAATTTTCAACTTTTTTGTAGTCGAAATACTTCATGAAAATTTTCAACTTTTTTAAAGCCGAAATCTTTTCATGAAAATTTTCAACTTTTTGAAACCGAAATCTTTTCATGAAAATGTTCAACTTTTTTGATGCAGAAATCTTTTCAAGAAAATTTTCAACTTTTTGAAGCCCAAATCTTTTCATGAAAATTTTCATCTTTTTTGTAACATAAATCTTTTCATGAAAATTTTAGACTTTTTGTAGTCGAAATAGTTCATGAAAATTTTCAACTTTTTTGATGCCGAAATAGTTCATGAAAATGTTCAACTTTTTTGAAGCCGAAATCTTTTCATGAAAATGTTCAACTTTTTTGATGCAGAAATCTTTTCAAGAAAATTTTCAACTTTTTGAAGCCCAAATCTTTTCATGAAAATTTTCATCTTTTTTGTAACATAAATCTTTTCATGAAAATTTTCAACTTTTTGAAACCAATATCTTTTCATGAAAATTTTCAACTTTTTTGAAGCATAAATCTTTTCATGAAAATTTTCAACTTTTTGAAGCCAAAATCTTTTCATGAAAATCTTTGACTTTTTTGAAGTCCAAATAGTTCATGAAAGTTTTCAACCTTTTTGAAGCCAAAATCCTGTCATGAAAATTTTCAACTTTTTTGAAGCAGAAATCTTTTCATGAAAATTTTCAACTTTTTGAAACCGAAATCTTTTCATGAAAATTTTCAACTTTTTTGAAGCCGAAATCTTTTCATGAAAATGGTCAACTTTTTTGAAGCAGATATCTTTTCATGAAAATCTTAGACTTTTTTGAAGTCGAAACCTTTTATGTAAATTTTCAACTTTTTTGAAGCCGAAATCTTTTCATGAAAATCTTCGACTTTTTTGAAGTCGAAATAGTTCATGAAAGTTTTCAACCTTTTTGAAGCAGATATACTTTATGAAAATTTTTACTTTTTGTAAAGCCAAAATCCTGTCATGAAAATTTTCAACTTTTTTGAAGCTGAAATCTTTTCATGAAAATTTTCAACTTTTTTGAAGCCGAAATCTTTTCATGAAAATGGTCAACTTTTTTGAAGCCGAAATCTTTTCATGAAAATTTTCAACTTTTTGAAGCCGAAATCTTTTCATGAAAACTTTCAACTTTTTTGAAGCCAAAATCTTTTCATGAAAATGTTCCATTTTTTTGAAGCCGAAATACTTCATGAAAATTTTCAACTTTTTTGAAGCCGAAATCTTTTCATGAAAATTTTCAACTTTTTTGAAGCCAAAATCCTGTCATGAAAATTTTCAACTTTTTTGAAGCAGAAATCTTTTCATGAAAATGTTCCATTTTTTTGAAGCCGAAATACTTCATGAAAATTTTGAACTTTTTTGAAGTCGAAATCTTATCATGTAAATTTTCAACTTTTTTGAAGCCGAAATACTTGATGAAAATATTCAACTTTTTTGAAGTCTAAATCTTTTCATGAAAATTTTCAACTTTTTTGAAGCCGAAATCTTTTCTTAAAAATTTTCAACTTTTTTGAAACAGAAATCTTTTCATGAAAATCTTCGACTTTTTTGAAGTCGAAATAGTTCATGAAAATTTTCAACTTTTTTGAAGCCGAAATCTTTTCATGAAAATGGTCAACTTTTTTGAAGCCGAAATCTTTTCATGAAAATGTTCAACTTTTTTGAAGCCGAAATCTTTTCATGAAAATGTTCAACTTTTTTGAAACCAAAATCTTTTCATGAAAATTTTCAACTTTTTTGAAGCCGAAATCTTTTCATGAAAATGTTCAACTTTTTTGAAGCCGAGATCTTTTCATGAAAATTTTCAACTTTTTTGAAGCCGAAATCTTTTCATGAAATTTTTCAACTTTTTTGTTGCCGAAATAGTTCCTGAAAAATTTCGACTTTTTTGAAGCCGAAATACTTCATGAAAATTATCAACTTTTTTGAAACCTAAATCTTTTCATGAAAATGGTCAACTTTTTTGATGCCGAAATAGTTCATGACAATTTTCAACTTTTTTGAAGCCGAAATCTTTTCATGAAAATGTTCAACTTTTTTGATGCCGAAATCTTTTCATGAAAATTTTCAACTTTTTTGAAGTCGAAATAGTTCATGAAAGTTTTCAACCTTTTTGAAGCTGAAATCTTTTCATGAAAATGTTCAACTTTTTTGAAGCCGAAATCTTTTCATGAAAATTTTCAACTTTTTGAAACCGAAATCTTTTCATGAAAATTTTCAACTTTTTTGAAGCTGAAATCTTTTCATGAAAATGGTCAACTTTTTTGAAGCCGAAATCTTTTCATGAAAATTTTCAACTTTTTGAAACCGAAATCTTTTCATGAAAATTTTCAACTTTTTTGAAGCCAAAATCTTTTCATGAAAATGGTCAAATTTTTTGAAGCCGAAATCTTTTCATGAAAATTTTCAACTTTTTGAAGCCGAAATCTTTTCATGAAAATGTTCAACTTTTTTGAAGCCGAAATCTTTTCATGAAAATGGTCAAATTTTTTGAAGCCGAAATCTTTTCATGAAAATTTTCAACTTTTTGAAGCCGAAATCTTTTCATGAAAATGTTCAACTTTTTTGAAGCCGAAATCTTTTCATGAAAATGTTCCATTTTTTTGAAGCCTAAATACTTCATGAAAATTTTCAACTTTTTTGAAGTCGAAATCTTTTCATGTAAATTTTCAACTTTTTTGAAGCAGAAATCTTTTCATGAAAATGTTCAACTTTTTTGAAGTAGAAATCTTTTCATGAAAATGTTCAACTTTTTTGAAGACGAAATCTTTTCATGAAAATCTTCGACTTTTTTGAAGCCGAAATACTTGATGAAAATATTCAACTTTTTTGAAGTCGAAATCTTTTTATGTAAATTTTCAACTTTTTTGAAGTCGAAATCTTTTCATGTAAATTTTCAACTTTTTTGAAGCAGAAATCTTTTCATGAAAATGTTCAACTTTTTTGAAGCCGAAATCTTTTCATGAAAATGTTCAACTTTTTTGAAGCCGAAATCTTTTCATGAAAATGTTACATTTTTTTGAAGCTGAAATACTTCATGAAAATTTTCGACTTTTTTGAAGCCGAAATACTTGATGAAAATATTCAACTTTTTTGAAGCAGAAATCTTTTCATGAAAATGTTCAACTTTTTTGAAGCCGAAATCTTTTCATGAAAATTTTCAACTTTTTTGAAGCAGAAATCTTTTCATGAAAATTTTCAACTTTTTTAACGCCGAAATCTTTTCATGAAAATCTTCGACTTTTTTGAAGCCGAAATACTTGATGAAAATATTCAACTTTTTTGAAGTCTAAATCTTTTCATGAAAATTTTCAACTTTTTTGATGCCGAAATAGTTCATGAAAATTTTCAACTTTTTTGATGCCGAAATAGTTCATGAAAATTTTCAACTTTTTTGAACCCGAAATCTTTTCATGAAAATGTTCAACTTTTTTGAAGCCGAAATCTTTTCATGAAAATGTTCCATTTTTTTGAAGCCGAAATACTTCATGAAAATTTTAAACTTTTTTGAAGCCGAAATCTTTTTATGAAAATGTTCAACTTTTTTGAAGCCGAAATCTTTTCATGAAAATTTTCAACTTTTTTGAAGCCGAAATCTTTTCATGAAAATTTTCAACTTTTTTGAAGCAGAAATCTTTTCACGAAAATCTTAGACTTTTTTGAAGTCGAAATCTTTTTATGTAAATTTTCAACTTTTTTGAAGTCGAAATCTTTTCATGTAAATTTTCAACTTTTTTGAAGCAGAAATCTTTTCATGAAAATGTTCAACTTTTTTGAAGCCGAAATCTTTTCATGAAAATGTTACATTTTTTTGAAGCTGAAATACTTCATGAAAATTTTCAACTTTTTTGAAGCCGAAATCTTTTCATGACAATTTTCAACTTTTTTGAAGCCGAAATCTTTTCATGAAAATGTTCAACTTTTTTGATGCCGAAATCTCTTCATGAAAATTTTCAACTTTTTTGAAGTCGAAATAGTTCATGAAAGTTTTCAACCTTTTTGAAGCTGAAATCTTTTCATGAAAATGTTCAACTTTTTTGAAGCCGAAATCTTTTCATGAAAATTTTCAACTTTTTTGAAGCTGAAATCTTTTCATGAAAATGGTCAACTTTTTTGAAGCCGAAATCTTTTCATGAAAATTTTCAACTTTTTGAAACCGAAATCTTTTCATGAAAATTTTCAACTTTTTTGAAGCCGAAATCTTTTCATGAAAATGGTCAAATTTTTTGAAGCCGAAATCTTTTCATGAAAATTTTCGACTTTTTGAAGCCGAAATCTTTTCATGAAAATGTTCCATTTTTTTGAAGCCTAAATACTTCATGAAAATTTTCAACTTTTTTGAAGTCGAAATCTTTTCATGTAAATTTTCAACTTTTTTGAAGCCGAAATCTTTTCATGAAAATGTTGAACTTTTTTGAAGCCGAAATCTTTTCATGAAAATGTTCCATTTTTTTGAAGTCGAAATCTTTTCATGAAAATTTTCAACTTTTTGAAACCAAAATCTTTTCATGAAAATTTTCAACTTTTTTGAAGTAGAAATCTTTTCATGAAAATGTTCAACTTTTTTGAAGACGAAATCTTTTTATGAAAATCTTCGACTTTTTTGAAGCCGAAATACTTGATGAAAATATTCAACTTTTTTGAAGTCGAAATCTTTTTATGTAAATTTTCAACTTTTTTGAAGTCGAAATCTTTTCATGTAAATTTTCAACTTTTTTGAAGCAGAAATCTTTTCATGAAAATGTTCAACTTTTTTGAAGCCGAAATCTTTTCATGAAAATGTTCAAATTTTTTGAAGCCGAAATCTTTTCATGAAAATGTTACATTTTTTTGAAGCTGAAATACTTCATGAAAATTTTCGACTTTTTTGAAGCCGAAATACTTGATGAAAATATTCAACTTTTTTGAAGCAGAAATCTTTTCATGAAAATGTTCAACTTTTTGAAACCGAAATCTTTTCATGAAAATTTTCAACTTTTTTGAAGCTGAAATCTTTTCATGAAAATGGTCAACTTTTTTGAAGCCGAAATCTTTTCATGAAAATTTTCAACTTTTTGAAAACGAAATCTTTTCATGAAAATTTTCAACTTTTTTGAAGCCGAAATCTTTTCATGAAAATGGTCAAATTTTTTGAAGCCGAAATCTTTTCATGAAAATTTTCAACTTTTAGAAGCCGAAATCTTTTCATGAAAATGTTCAACTTTTTTGAAGCCGAAATCTTTTCATGAAAATGTTCCATTTTTTTGAAGCCGAAATACTTCATGAAAATTTTCAACTTTTTTGAAGTCGAAATCTTTTCATGTAAATTTTCAACTTTTTTGAAGCAGAAATCTTTTCATGAAAATGTTCAACTTTTTTGAAGCCGAAATCTTTTCATGAAAATGTTCCATTTTTTGGAAGTCGAAATCTTTTCATGAAAATTTTCAACTTTTTTGAAGCCGAAATCTTTTTATGAAAATCTTCGACTTTTTTGAAGCCGAAATACTTGATGAAAATATTCAACTTTTTTGAAGTCTAAATCTTTTCATGAAAATTTTCAACTTTTTGAAACCCAAATCTTTTCATGAAAATTTTCAACTTTTTTGATGCCGAAATCTTTTCATGAAAATGTTCCATTTTTTTGAAGCAGAAATCTTTTCATGAAAATTTTCAACTTTTTTGAAGCCGAAATCTTTTCATGAAAATGGTCAACTTTTTTGAAGCAGATATCTTTTCATGAAAATCTTAGACTTTTTTGAAATCGAAACCTTTTATGTAAATTTTCAACTTTTTTGAAGCCGAAATCTTTTCATGAAAATCTTCGACTTTTTTGAAGTCGAAATAGTTCATGAAAGTTTTCAACCTTTTTGAAGCAGATATACTTCATGAAAATTTTTACTTTTTGTAAAGCCAAAATCCTGTCATGAAAATTTTCAACTTTTTTGAAGCTGAAATCTTTTCATGAAAATTTTCAACTTTTTTGAAGCCGAAATCTTTTCATGAAAATGTTCAACTTTTTTGAAGCCGAGATCTTTTCATGAAAATTTTCAACTTTTTTGAAGCCGAAATCTTTTCATGAAAATGGTCAACTTTTTTGAAGCCGAAATCTTTTCATGAAAATTTTCAACTTTTTGAAGCCGAAATCTTTTCATGAAAACTTTCAACTTTTTTGAAGCCGAAATCTTTTCATGAAAATGTTCCATTTTTTTGAAGCCGAAATACTTCATGAAAATTTTCAACTTTTTTGAAGCCGAAATCTTTTCATGAAAATGTTCAAATTTTTTGAAGCCGAAATCTTTTCATGAAAATTTTCAACTTTTTGAAACCAATATCTATTCATGAAAATTTTCAACTTTTTGAAACCAATATCTTTTCATGTAAATTTTCAACTTTTTTGAAGCAGAAATCTTTTCCTGAAAATGTTCAACTTTTTTGAAGCCGAAATCTTTTCATGAAAATTTTTAACTTTTTTGAAGCCAAAATCCTGTCATGAAAATTTTCAACTTTTTTGAAGTAGAAATCTTTTCATGAAAATTTTCAACTTTTTTGAAGTAGAAATCTTTTCATGAAAATGTTCAACTTTTTGAAACCAAAATCTTTTCATGAAAATTTTCAACTTTTTTGAAGTAGAAATCTTTTCACGAAAATCTTAGACTTTTTTGAAGTCGAAATCTTTTTATGTAAATTTTCAACTTTTTTGAAGTCAAAATCTTTTCATGACAATTTTCAACTTTTTTGAAGCCGAAATCTTTTCATGAAAATGTTACATTTTTTTGAAGCTGAAATACTACATGAAAATTTTCAACTTTTTTGAAGCCGAAATCTTTTCATGACAATTTTCAACTTTTTTGAAGCCGAAATCTTTTCATGAAAATATTCAACTTTTTTGATGCCGAAATCTTTTCATGAAAATTTTGAACTTTTTTGAAGTCGAAATAGTTCATGAAAGTTTTCAACCTTTTTGAAGCAGAAATCTTTTCATGAAAATGTTCAACTTTTTTGAAGCCGAAATCTTTTCATGAAAATTTTCAACTTTTTGAACCCGAAATCTTTTCATGAAAATTTTCAACTTTTTTGAAGCTGAAATCTTGTCATGAAAATGGTCAACTTTTTTGAAGCCGAAATCTTTTCATGAAAATTTTCAACTTTTTGAAGCAGAAATCTTTTCATGAAAATTTTCAACTTTTTTGAAGCCAAAATCTTTTCATGAAAATGGTCAAATTTTTTGAAGCCGAAATCTTTTCATGAAAATTTTCAACTTTTTGAAGCCGAAATCTTTTCATGAAAATGTTCAACTTTTTTGAAGCCGAAATCTTTTCATGAAAATGTTCCATTTTTTTGAAGCCGAAATACTTCATGAAAATTTTCAACTTTTTTGAAGTCGAAATCTTTTCATGTAAATTTTAAACTTTTTTGAAGCAGAAATCTTTTCATGAAAATGTTCAACTTTTTTGAAGCCGAAATCTTTTCATGAAAATGTTCCATTTTTTTGAAGTCGAAATCTTTTCATGAAAATTTTCAACTTTTTGAAACCAAAATCTTTTCATGAAAATTTTCAACTTTTTTGAAGTAGAAATCTTTTCATGAAAATGTTCAAATTTTTTGAAGCCGAAATCTTTTCATGAAAATGTTACATTTTTTTGAAGCTGAAATACTTCATGAAAATTTTCAACTTTTTTGAAGCCGAAATCTTTTCATGACAATTTTCAACTTTTTTGAAGCCGAAATCTTTTCATGAAAATTTTCAACTTTTTTGAAGTCGAAATAGTTCATGAAAGTTTTCAACCTTTTTGAAGCTGAAATCTTTTCATGAAAATGTTCAACTTTTTTGAAGCCGAAATCTTTTCATGAAAATTTTCAACTTTTTGAAACCGAAATCTTTTCATGAAAATTTTCAACTTTTTTGAAGCTGAAATCTTTTCATGAAAATGGTCAACTTTTTTGAAGCCGAAATCTTTTCATGAAAATTTTCAACTTTTTGAAAACGAAATCTTTTCATGAAAATTTTCAACTTTTTTGAAGCCGAAATCTTTTCATGAAAATGGTCAAATTTTTTGAAGCCGAAATCTTTTCATGAAAATTTTCAACTTTTAGAAGCCGAAATCTTTTCATGAAAATGTTCAACTTTTTTGAAGCCGAAATCTTTTCATGAAAATTTTCAATTTTTTTGAAGCCGAAATACTTCATGAAAATTTTCAACTTTTTTGAAGTCGAAATCTTTTCATGAAAATTTTCAACTTTTTTGAAGTAGAAATCTTTTCATGAAAATGTTCAACTTTTTGAAACCAAAATCTTTTCATGAAAATTTTCAACTTTTTTGAAGCCGAAATACTTGATGAAAATATTCAACTTTTTTGAAGTCTAAATCTTTTCATGAAAATTTTCAACTTTTTGAAACCTAAATCTTTTCATGAAAATTTTCAACTTTTTTGATGCCGAAATAGTTCATGAAAATTTTCAACTTTTTTGAACCCGAAATCTTTTCATGAAAATGTTCAACTTTTTTGAAGCCGAAATCTTTTCATGAAAATGTTCCATTTTTTTGAAGCCGAAATACTTCATGAAAATTTTAAACTTTTTTGAAGCCGAAATCTTTTCATGAAAATGTTCAACTTTTTTGAAGCCGAAATCTTTTCATGAAAATTTTCAACTTTTTGAAACCAAAATCTTTTCATGAAAATGTTCCATTTTTTTGAAGCCGAAATCTTTTCATGAAAATGTTCAACTTTTTTGAAGCCGAAATCTTTTCATGAAAATGTTCCATTATTTTGAAGCAGAAATACTTCATGAAAATGTTCCATTTTTTTGAAGCCGAAATACTTGATGAAAATATTCAACTTTTTTGAAGTCTAAATCTTTTCATGAAAATTTTCAAATTTTTGAAACCAAAATCTTTTCATGAAAATTTTCAACTTTTTTGAAACAGAAATCTTTTCATGAAAATCTTAGACTTTTTTGAAGTCGAAATCTTTTCATGTAAATTTTCAACTTTTTTGAAGCAGAAATCTTTTCATGAAAATGTTCAACTTTTTTGAAGCCGAAATCTTTTCATGAAAATGTTCAACTTTTTTGAAGCCGAAATCTTTTCATGAAAATGTTACATTTTTTTGAAGCTGAAATACTTCATGAAAATTTTCAACTTTTTTGAAGCCGAAATCTTTTCATGAAAATGTTCAACTTTTTTGAAGCCGAAATCTTTTCATGAAAATTTTCAACTTTTTGAAACCAAAATCTTTTCATGAAAATCTTCGACTTTTTTGAAGCCGAAATACTTGATGAAAATATTCAACTTTTTTGAAACCTAAATCTTTTCATGAAAATTTTCAACTTTTTTGATGCCGAAATAGTTCATGAAAATTTTCAACTTTTTTGAACCCGAAATCTTATCATGAAAATGTTCAACTTTTTTGAAGCCGAAATCTTTTCATGAAAATTTTCAACTTTTTGAAACCAAAATCTTTTCATGAAAATTTTCAACTTTTTTGAAGCAGAAATCTTTTCATGAAAATGTTCAACTTTTTTGAAGCCGAAATCTTTTCATGAAAATGTTCCATTTTTTTGAAGCAGAAATACTTCATGAAAATGTTCCATTTTTTTGAAGCCGAAATACTTCATGAAAATGTTCAACTTTTTTGAAGCCGAAATCTTTTCATGAAAATGTTCAACTTTTTTGAAGCCGAAATCTTTTCATGAAAATGTTCCATTTTTTTGAAGACGAAATACTTCATGAAAATGTTCCATTTTTTTGAAGCTGAAATACTTCATGAAAATTTTCAACTTTTTTGAAGCCGAAATCTTTTCATGAAAATATTGAACTTTTTTGAAGCCGAAATCTTTTCATGAAAATGTTCCATTTTTGTGAAGCCGAAATACTTCATGAAAATGTTCAACTTTTTTGAAGCCGAAATCTTTTCATGAAAATGTTCATCTTTTTTGAAGCCGAAATCTTTTCATGAAAATTTTCAACTTTTTGAAACCAAAATCTTTTCATGTAAATTTTCAACTTTTTGAAACCAAAAACTTTTTATGTAAATTTTCAACTTTTTTGTAGCAGAAATCTTTTCATGACAATTTTCAACTTTTTTGAAGCCGAAATCTTTTCATGAAAATGTTCAACTTTTTTGATGCCGAAATCTTTTCATGAAAATTTTCAACTTTTTTGAAGTCGAAATAGTTCATGAAAGTTTTCAACCTTTTTGAAGCTGAAATCTTTTCATGAAAATGTTCAACTTTTTTGAAGCCGAAATCTTTTCATGAAAATTTTCAACTTTTTGAAACCGAAATCTTTTCATGAAAATTTTCAACTTTTTTGAAGCCGAAATCTTTTCATGAAAATGGTCAACTTTTTTGAAGCCGAAATCTTTTCATGAAAATTTTCAACTTTTTGAAACCGAAATCTTTTCATGAAAATTTTCAACTTTTTTGAAGCCGAAATCTTTTCATGAAAATGGTCAAATTTTTTGAAGCCGAAATCTTTTCATGAAAATTTTCAACTTTTTGAAGCCGAAATCTTTTCATGAAAATGTTCAACTTTTTTGAAGCCGAAATCTTTTCATGAAAATGTTCCATTTTTTTGAAGCCGAAATACTTCATGAAAATTTTCAACTTTTTTGAAGTCGAAATCTTTTCATGTAAATTTTCAACTTTTTTGAAGCAGAAATCTTTTCATGAAAATGTTCAACTTTTTTGAAGCCGAAATCTTTTCATGAAAATGTTCCATTTTTTGGAAGTCGAAATCTTTTCATGAAAATTTTCAACTTTTTTGAAGCCGAAATCTTTTTATGAAAATCTTCGACTTTTTTGAAGCCGAAATACTTGATGAAAATATTCAACTTTTTTGAAGTCTAAATCTTTTCATGAAAATTTTCAACTTTTTGAAACCTAAATCTTTTCATGAAAATTTTCAACTTTTTTGATTCCGAAATAGTTCATGAAAATTTTCAACTTTTTTGAACCCGAAATCTTTTCATGAAAATGTTCAACTTTTTTGAAGCCGAAATCTTTTCATGAAAATGTTACATTTTTTTGAAGCTGAAATACTTCATGAAAATTTTCAACTTTTTTGAAACCAAAATCTTTTCATGAAAATCTTCTACTTTTTTGAAGCCGAAATACTTGATGAAAATATTCAACTTTTTTGAAGTCTAAATCTTTTCATGAAAATTTTCAACTTTTTTGAATCCGAAATCTTTTCATGAAAATGTTCAACTTTTTTGAAGCAGAAATCTTTTCATGAAAATTTTCAACTTTTTTGAAGACGAAATACTTCATGAAAATTTTCAACTTTTTTGAAACCTAAATCTTTTCATGAAAATTTTCAACTTTTTTGATGCCGAAATAGTTCATGAAAATTTTCAACTTTTTTGAACCCGAAATCTTTTCATGAAAATGTTCAACTTTTTTGAAGCCGAAATCTTTTCATGAAAATTTTCAACTTTTTGAAACCAAAATCTTTTCATGAAAATTTTCAACTTTTTTGAAGCAGAAATCTTTTCATGAAAATGTTCAACTTTTTTGAAGCCGAAATCTTTTCATGAAAATGTTCAATTTTTTTGAAGCAGAAATACTTCATGAAAATGTTCCATTTTTTTGAAGCCGAAATACTTCATGAAAATGTTCAACTTTTTTGAAGCCGAAATCTTTTCATGAAAATGTTCAACTTTTTTGAAGCCGAAATCTTTTCATGAAAATGTTCCATTTTTTTGAAGACGAAATACTTCATGAAAATGTTCCATTTTTTTGAAGCCGAAATACTTCATGAAAATTTTCAACTTTTTTGAAGCCGAAATCTTTTCATGAAAATATTGAACTTTTTTGAAGCCGAAATCTTTTCATGAAAATGTTCCATTTTTGTGAAGCCGAAATACTTCATGAAAATGTTCAACTTTTTTGAAGCCGAAATCTTTTCATGAAAATGTTCATCTTTTTTGAAGCCGAAATCTTTTCATGAAAATTTTCAACTTTTTGAAACCAAAATCTTTTCATGTAAATTTTCAACTTTTTGAAACCAAAATCTTTTTATGTAAATTTTCAACTTTTTTGTAGCAGAAATCTTTTCATGACAATTTTCAACTTTTTTGAAGCCGAAATCTTTTCATGAAAATGTTCAACTTTTTTGATGCCGAAATCTTTTCATGAAAATTTTCAACTTTTTTGAAGTCGAAATAGTTCATGAAAGTTTTCAACCTTTTTGAAGCTGAAATCTTTTCATGAAAATGTTCAACTTTTTTGAAGCCGAAATCTTTTCATGAAAATTTTCAACTTTTTGAAACCGAAATCTTTTCATGAAAATTTTCAACTTTTTTGAAGCTGAAATCTTTTCATGAAAATGGTCAACTTTTTTGAAGCCGAAATCTTTTCATGAAAATTTTCAACTTTTTTGAAGCCGAAATCTTTTCATGAAAATGGTCAAATTTTTTGAAGCCGAAATCTTTTCATGAAAATTTTCAACTTTTTGAAGCCGAAATCTTTTCATGAAAATGTTCAACTTTTTTGAAGCCGAAATCTTTTCATGAAAATGTTCCATTTTTTTGAAGCCGAAATACTTCATGAAAATTTTCAACTTTTTTGAAGTCGAAATCTTTTCATGTAAATTTTCAACTTTTTTGAAGCAGAAATCTTTTCATGAAAATGTTCAACTTTTTTGAAGCCGAAATCTTTTCATGAAAATGTTCCATTTTTTGGAAGTCGAAATCTTTTCATGAAAATGTTCAACTTTTTTGAAGCCGAAATCTTTTCATGAAAATTTTCAACTTTTTGAAACCAAAATCTTTTCATGAAAATTTTCAACTTTTTTGAAGCCGAAATCTTTTCATGAAAATGTTCAACTTTTTTGAAGCCGAAATCTTTTCATGAAAATGTTCCATTTTTTTGAAGCAGAAATACTTCATGAAAATGTTCCATTTTTTTGAAGCCGAAATCTTTTCATGAAAATGTTCAACTTTTTTGAAGCCGAAATCTTTTCATGAAAATGTTCAACTTTTTTGAAGCCGAAATACTTAATGAAAATTTTAAACTTTTTTGAAGCAGAAATCTTTTCATGAAAATGTTCAACTTTTTTGAAGCCGAAATCTTTTCATGAAAATGTTCCATTTTTTTGAAGCCGAAATACTTCATGAAAATTTTCAACTTTTTTGAAGCAGAAATCTTTTCATGAAAATGTTCAACTTTTTTGAAGCCGAAATCTTTTCATGAAAATGTTCCATTTTTTTGAAGCCGAAATACTTCATGAAAATTTTCAACTTTTTTGAAGTCGAAATCTTTTCCTTTTAAATTTTCAACTTTTTTGAAGCAGAAATCTTTTCATGAAAATGTTCAACTTTTTTGAAGCCGAAATCTTTTCATGAAAATGTTCCATTTTTTTGAAGCAGAAATCTTTTCATGAAAATTTTCAACTTTTTTGAAGCCGAAATCTTTTCATGAAAATGTTCAACTTTTTTGAAGCCGAAATCTTTTCATGAAAATTTTCAACTTTTTTGATGCAGAAATCTTTTCATGAAAATCTTAGACTTTTTTGAAGTCGAAATCTTTTTATTTAAATTTTCAACTTTTTTGAAGTCGAAATCTTTTCATGAAAATGTTCAACTTTTTTGAAGACGAAATCTTTTAATGAAAATCTTCGACTTTTTTGAAGCCGAAATACTTGATGAAAATATTCAACTTTTTTGAAGTCGAAA
The DNA here is from genome assembly GCF_963930695.1 of Labrus bergylta. NCBI lineage: Eukaryota > Metazoa > Chordata > Actinopteri > Labriformes > Labridae > Labrus > Labrus bergylta. The sequence goes on along the minus strand of NC_089195.1, from coordinate 545,834 downwards.
TCTTTTTATGTAAATTTTCAACTTTTTTGAAGTCGAAATCTTTTCATGTAAATTTTCAACTTTTTTGAAGCAGAAATCTTTTCATGAAAATGTTCAACTTTTTTGAAGCCGAAATCTTTTCATGAAAATGGTCAACTTTTTTGAAGCCGAAATCTTTTCATGAAAATGTTACATTTTTTTGAAGCTGAAATACTTCATGAAAATTTTCGACTTTTTTGAAGCCGAAATACTTGATGAAAATATTCAACTTTTTTGAAGCAGAAATCTTTTCATGAAAATTTTCAACTTTTTTGAAGCCGAAATCTTTTCATGAAAATTTTCAACTTTTTTGAAGCCGAAATCTTTTCATGAAAATGTTCAACTTTTTTGACGCCGAAATCTTTTCATGAAAATCTTCGACTTTTTTGAAGCCGAAATACTTGATGAAAATATTCGACTTTTTTGAAGTCTAAATCTTTTCATGAAAATTTTCAACTTTTTTGAATCCGAAATCTTTTCATGAAAATTTTCAACTTTTTTGAAGCAGAAATCTTTTCATGAAAATTTTCAACTTTTTTGAAGCAGAAATCTTTTCATGAAAATGTTCAACTTTTTTGAAGACGAAATCTTTTCATGAAAATCTTCGACTTTTTTGAAGCCGAAATACTTGATGAAAATATTCAACTTTTTTGAAGTCTAAATCTTTACATGAAAATTTTCAACTTTTTTGAATCCGAAATTTTTTCATGAAAATTTTCAACTTTTTTGAAGCAGAAATCTTTTCATGAAAATTTTCAACTTTTTTGAAGACGAAATACTTCATGAAAATTTTCAACTTTTTTGAAACCTAAATCTTTTCATGAAAATTTTCAACTTTTTTGATGCCGAAATAGTTCATGAAAATTTTCAACTTTTTTGAAGCCGAAATCTTTTCATGAAAATTTTCAAATTTTTTGAAGCAGAAATCTTTTCATGAAAATTTTCAACTTTTTTGAAGCAGAAATCTTTTCATGAAAATTTTCAACTTTTTTGAAGCAGAAATCTTTGCATGAAAATGTTCAACTTTTTTGAAGCCGAAATCTTTTTATGAAAATGTTCAACTTTTTTGAAGCCGAAATCTTTTCATGAAAATGGTCAACTTTTTGAAACCAAAATCTTTTCATGAAAATGTTCCATTTTTTTGAAGCAGAAATCTTTTCATGAAAATTTTCAACTTTTTTGAAGCCGAAATCTTTTCATGAAAATGGTCAACTTTTTTGAAGCAGATATCTTTTCATGAAAATCTTAGACTTTTTTGAAGTCGAAACCTTTTATGTAAATTTTCAACTTTTTTGAAGCCGAAATCTTTTCATGAAAATCTTCGACTTTTTTGAAGTCGAAATAGTTCATGAAAGTTTTCAACCTTTTTGAAGCAGATATACTTCATGAAAATTTTTACTTTTTGTAAAGCCAAAATCCTGTCATGAAAATTTTCAACTTTTTTGAAGCTGAAATCTTTTCATGAAAATTTTCAACTTTTTTGAAGCCGAAATCTTTTCATGAAAATGTTCAACTTTTTTGAAGCCGAGATCTTTTCGTGAAAATTTTCAACTTTTTTGAAGCCGAAATCTTTTCATGAAAATGGTCAACTTTTTTGAAGCCGAAATCTTTTCATGAAAATTTTCAACTTTTTGAAGCAGAAATCTTTTCATGAAAACTTTCAACTTTTTTGATGCCGAAATCTTTTCATGAAAATGTTCCATTTTTTTGAAGCCGAAATACTTCATGAAAATTTTCAACTTTTTTGAAGCCGAAATCTTTTCATGAAAATGTTCAAATTTTTTGAAGCCGAAATCTTTTCATGAAAATTTTCAACTTTTTGAAACCAATATCTTTTCATGAAAATTTTCAACTTTTTGAAACCAATATCTTTTCATGTAAATTTTCAACTTTTTTGAAGCAGAAATCTTTTCATGAAAATGTTCAACTTTTTTGAAGTAGAAATCTTTTCACGAAAATCTTAGACTTTTTTGAAGTCGAAATCTTTTTATGTAAATTTTCAACTTTTTTGAAGTCGAAATCTTTTCATGACAATTTTCAACTTTTTTGAAGCCGAAATCTTTTCATGAAAATGTTACATTTTTTTGAAGCTGAAATACTTCATGAAAATTTTCAACTTTTTTGAAGCCGAAATCTTTTCATGACAATTTTCAACTTTTTTGAAGCCGAAATCTTTTCATGAAAATATTCAACTTTTTTGATGCCGAAATCTTTTCATGAAAATTTTGAACTTTTTTGAAGTCGAAATAGTTCATGAAAGTTTTCAACCTTTTTGAAGCAGAAATCTTTTCATGAAAATGTTCAACTTTTTTGAAGCCGAAATCTTTTCATGAAAATTTTCAACTTTTTGAACCCGAAATCTTTTCATGAAAATTTTCAACTTTTTTGAAGCTGAAATCTTGTCATGAAAATGGTCAACTTTTTTGAAGCCGAAATCTTTTCATGAAAATTTTAAACTTTTTGAAACCGAAATCTTTTCATGAAAATTTTCAACTTTTTTGAAGCCAAAATCTTTTCATGAAAATGGTCAAATTTTTTGAAGCCGAAATCTTTTCATGAAAATTTTCAACTTTTTTGAAGCCGAAATCTTTTCATGAAAATGTTCCATTTTTTTGAAGCCGAAATACTTCATGAAAATTTTCAACTTTTTTGAAGTCGAAATCTTTTCATGTAAATTTTCAACTTTTTTGAAGCAGAAATCTTTTCATGAAAATGTTCAACTTTTTTGAAGCCGAAATCTTTTCATGAAAATGTTCCATTTTTTTGAAGTCGAAATCTTTTCATGAAAATTTTCAACTTTTTGAAACCAAAATCTTTTCATGAAAATTTTCAACTTTTTTGAAGCTGAAATCTTGTCATGAAAATGGTCAACTTTTTTGAAGCCGAAATCTTTTCATGAAAATTTTAAACTTTTTGAAACCGAAATCTTTTCATGAAAATTTTCAACTTTTTTGAAGCCAAAATCTTTTCATGAAAATGGTCAAATTTTTTGAAGCCGAAATCTTTTCATGAAAATGTTCAACTTTTTTGAAGCCGAAATCTTTTCATGAAAATGTTCCATTTTTTTGAAGCCGAAATACTTCATGAAAATTTTCAACTTTTTTGAAGTCGAAATCTTTTCATGTAAATTTTCAACTTTTTTGAAGCAGAAATCTTTTCATGAAAATGTTCAACTTTTTTGAAGCCGAAATCTTTTCATGAAAATGTTCCATTTTTTTGAAGTCGAAATCTTTTCATGAAAATTTTCAACTTTTTGAAACCAAAATCTTTTCATGAAAATTTTCAACTTTTTTGAAGTAGAAATCTTTTCATGAAAATGTTCAAATTTTTTGAAGCCGAAATCTTTTCATGAAAATGTTACATTTTTTTGAAGCTGAAATACTTCATGAAAATTTTCAACTTTTTTGAAGCCGAAATCTTTTCATGACAATTTTCAACTTTTTTGAAGCCGAAATCTTTTCATGAAAATTTTCAACTTTTTTGAAGTCGAAATAGTTCATGAAAGTTTTCAACCTTTTTGAAGCTGAAATCTTTTCATGAAAATGTTCAACTTTTTTGAAGCCGAAATCTTTTCATGAAAATTTTCAACTTTTTGAAACCGAAATCTTTTCATGAAAATTTTCAACTTTTTTGAAGCTGAAATCTTTTCATGAAAATGGTCAACTTTTTTGAAGCCGAAATCTTTTCATGAAAATTTTCAACTTTTTGAAAACGAAATCTTTTCATGAAAATTTTCAACTTTTTTGAAGCCGAAATCTTTTCATGAAAATGGTCAAATTTTTTGAAGCCGAAATCTTTTCATGAAAATTTTCAACTTTTAGAAGCCGAAATCTTTTCATGAAAATGTTCAACTTTTTTGCAGCAGAAATCTTTTCATGAAAATGTTCCATTTTTTTGAAGCCGAAATACTTCATGAAAATTTTCAACTTTTTTGAAGTCGAAATCTTTTCATGTAAATTTTCAACTTTTTTGAAGCAGAAATCTTTTCATGAAAATGTTCAACTTTTTTGAAGCCGAAATCTTTTCATGAAAATGTTCCATTTTTTGGAAGTCGAAATCTTTTCATGAAAATTTTCAACTTTTTTGAAGCCGAAATCTTTTTATGAAAATCTTCGACTTTTTTGAAACCGAAATACTTGATGAAAATATTCAACTTTTTTGAAGTCTAAATCTTTTCATGAAAATTTTCAACTTTTTGAAACCTAAATCTTTTCATGAAAATTTTCAACTTTTTTGATGCCGAAATAGTTCATGAAAATTTTCAACTTTTTTGAACCCGAAATCTTTTCATGAAAATGTTCAACTTTTTTGAAGCCGAAATCTTTTCATGAAAATGTTCCATTTTTTTGAAGCCGAAATACTTCATGAAAATTTTAAACTTTTTTGAAGCCGAAATCTTTTCATGAAAATGTTCAAGTTTTTTGAAGCCGAAATCTTTTCATGAAAATTTTCAACTTTTTGAAACCAAAATCTTTTCATGAAAATGTTCCATTTTTTTGAAGCCGAAATCTTTTCATGAAAATGTTCAACTTTTTTGAAGCCGAAATCTTTTCATGAAAATGTTCCATTTTTTTGAAGCAGAAATACTTCATGAAAATGTTCCATTTTTTTGAAGCCGAAATACTTGATGAAAATATTCAACTTTTTTGAAGTCTAAATCTTTTCATGAAAATTTTCAACTTTTTGAAACCAAAATCTTTTCATGAAAATTTTCAACTTTTTTGAAACAGAAATCTTTTCATGAAAATCTTAGACTTTTTTGAAGTCGAAATCTTTTCATGTAAATTTTCAACTTTTTTGAAGCAGAAATCTTTTCATGAAAATGTTCAACTTTTTTGAAGCCGAAATCTTTTCATGAAAATGTTCAACTTTTTTGAAGCCGAAATCTTTTCATGAAAATGTTCAACTTTTTTGAAGCCGAAATCTTTTCATGAAAATTTTCAACTTTTTGAAACCAAAATCTTTTCATGAAAATCTTCGACTTTTTTGAAGCCGAAATACTTGATGAAAATATTCAACTTTTTTGAAGTCTAAATCTTTTCATGAAAATTTTCAACTTTTTTGAATCCGAAATCTTTTCATGAAAATTTTCAACTTTTTTGAAGCAGAAATCTTTTCATGAAAATTTTCAACTTTTTTGAAGACGAAATACTTCATGAAAATTTTCAACTTTTTTGAAACCTAAATCTTTTCATGAAAATTTTCAACTTTTTTGATGCCGAAATAGTTAATGAAAATTTTCAACTTTTTTGAACCCGAAATCTTTTCATGAAAATGTTCAACTTTTTTGAAGCCGAAATCTTTTCATGAAAATTTTCAACTTTTTGAAACCAAAATCTTTTCATGAAAATTTTCAACTTTTTTGAAGCCGAAATCTTTTCATGAAAATGTTCATCTTTTTTGAAGCCGAAATCTTTTCATGAAAATGTTCCATTTTTTTGAAGCAGAAATACTTCATGAAAATGTTCCATTTTTTTGAAGCCGAAATACTTCATGAAAATGTTCAACTTTTTTGAAGCCGAAATCTTTTCATGAAAATGTTCAACTTTTTTGAAGCCGAAATCTTTTCATGAAAATTTTCCATTTTTTTGAAGACGAAATACTTCATGAAAATGTTCCATTTTTTTGAAGCCGAAATACTTCATGAAAATGTTCAACTTTTTTGAAGCCGAAATCTTTTCATGAAAATGTTCCATTTTTTTGAAGCCGAAATACTTCATGAAAATTTTCAACTTTTTTGAAGCCGAAATCTTTTCATGAAAATATTGAACTTTTTTGAAGCCGAAATCTTTTCATGAAAATGTTCCATTTTTGTGAAGCCGAAATACTTCATGAAAATGTTCAACTTTTTTGAAGTCTAAATCTTTTCATGAAAATTTTCAACTTTTTTGAAGCCGAAATCTTTTCATGAAAATTTTCAACTTTTTTGAAGCAGAAATCTTTTCATGAAAATGTTCAACTTTTTTGAAGCCGAAATAGTTCATGAAAATTTTAGACTTTTTTGAAGCCGAAATACTTCATGAAAATGTTCAACCTTTTTAAAGCCGAAATCTTTTCATGAAAATCTTCGACTTTTTTGAAGTCGAAATAGTTCATGAAAGTTTTCAACCTTTTTGAAGTCGAAATAGTTCATGAAAGTTTTCAACCTTTTTGAAGCAGAAATCTTTTCATGAAAATTTTCAACTTTTTTGAAGCAGAAATCTTTTCATGAAAATCTTAGACTTTTTTGAAGTCGAAATCTTTTCATGTAAATTTTCAACTATTTTGAAGCAGAAATCTTTTCATGAAAATTTTCAACTTTTTTGAAGCCGAAATCTTTTCATGAAAATGTTCAACTTTTTTGAAGCCGAAATCTTTTCATGAAAATTTTCCATTTTTTTGAAGCCGAAATACTTCATGAAAATTTTCAACTTTTTTGAAGGCGAAATCTTTTCATGAAAATGTTCAACTTTTTTGAAACCAAAATCTTTTCATGAAAATTTTCAACTTTTTGAAACCGAAATCTTTTCATGAAAATTTTCAACTTTTTTGAAGCCGAAATCTTTTCATGAAAATTTTCAACTTTTTGAAACCAAAATCTTTTCATGAAAATGTTCAACTTTTTTGAAGCAGAAATCTTTTCATGAAAATCTTAGACTTTTTTGAAGTCGAAATCTTTTCATGTAAATTTTCAACTTTTTTGAAGCAGAAATCTTTTCATGAAAATTTTCAACTTTTTGAAACCGAAATCTTTTCATGAAAATTTTCAACTTTTTTGAATCCGAAATCTTTTCATGAAAATGGTCAACTTTTTTGAAGCAGAAATCTTTTCATGAAAATTTTCAACTTTTTTGAAAACAAAATCTTTTCATGAAAATGTTAAACTTTTTTGAAGCCGAAATCTTTTCATGAAAATTTTCAACTTTTTTGAAGCCGAGATCTTTTCATGAAAATTTTCAACTTTTTGAAACCGAAATCTTTTCATGAAAATTTTCAACTTTTTTGAAGCAGAAATCTTTTCATGAAAATGTTCAACTTTTTTGAAACCGAAATCTTTTCATGAAAATTTTCAACTTTTTGAAACCAAAATCTTTTCATGAAAATGTTCAACTTTTTTGAAGCAGAAATCTTTTCATGAAAATCTTAGACTTTTTTGAAGTCGAAATCTTTTCATGTAAATTTTCAACTTTTTTGAAGCAGAAATCTTTTCATGAAAATGTTCAACTTTTTTGAAGCCGAAATCTTTTCATGAAAATGTTCAACTTTTTTGAAGCCGAAATCTTTTCATGAAAATTTTCAACTTTTTTGAAACCGAAATCTTTTCATGAAAATTTTCAACTTTTTGAAACCAAAATCTTTTCATGAAAATGTTCAACTTTTTTGAAGCAGAAATCTTTTCATGAAAATCTTAGACTTTTTTGAAGTCGAAATCTTTTCATGTAAATTTTCAACTTTTTTGAAGCAGAAATCTTTTCATGAAAATGTTCAACTTTTTTGAAGCCGAAATCTTTTCATGAAAATGTTCAACTTTTTTGAAGCCGAAATCTTTTCATGAAAATTTTCAACTTTTTTGAAGCAGAAGTCTTTTCATGAAAATTTTCAACTTTTTTGAAGCCGAAATAGTTCATGAAAATTTTCGACTATTTTGAAGCCGAAATACTTCATGAAAATTTTCAACTTTTTTGAAACCTCAATCTTTTCATAAAAATTTTCAACTTTTTTGATGCCGAAATAGTTCATGAAAATTTTCGACTTTTTTGAAGCCGAAATACTTCATGAAAATTTTCAACTTTTTTGAAGCCGAAATCTTTTCATGAAAATGTTCAACTTTTTTGATGCCGAAATCTTTTCATGAAAATTTTCAAGTTTTTGAAGCCCAAATCATTTCATGAAAATTTTCATCTTTTTTGAAACATAAATCTTTTCATGAAAATTTTAGAATTTTTTGTAGTCGAAATACTTCATGAAAATGTTCAACTTTTTTAAAGCCGAAATCTTTTCATGAAAATTTTCATCTTTTTTGAAGCATAAATCTTTTCATGAAAATTTTAGACTTTTTTGAAGCCGAAATCTTTTCATGAAAATGGTCAACTTTTTGAAGCCGAAATCTTTTCATGAAAATTTTCAACTTTTTGAAGCCGAAATCTTTTCATGAAAATTTTCAACTTTTTTGAAGCAGAAATCTTTTCATGAAAATCTTAGAGTTTTTTGAAGTCGAAATCTTTTCATGAAAATGTTCAACTTTTTTGAAGCCGAAATCTTTTCATGAAAATGTTCCATTTTTTTGAAGCCGAAATACTTCATGAAAATTTTCAACTTTTTTGAAGTCGAAATCTTTTCATGTAATTTTTCAACATTTTTGAAGCAGAAATCTTTTCATGAAAATGTTCAACTTTTTTGAAGTCGAAATCTTTTTATGTAAATTTTCAACTTTTTTGAAGTCGAAATCTTTTCATGTAAATTTTCAACTTTTTTGAAGCAGAAATCTTTTCATGAAAATGTTCAACTTTTTTGAAGCCGAAATCTTTTCATGAAAATGTTCAACTTTTTTGAAGCCGAAATCTTTTCATGAAAATGTTACATTTTTTTGAAGCTGAAATACTTCATGAAAATTTTCAACTTTTTTGAAGCAGAAATCTTTTCATGAAAATGTTCAACTTTTTTGAAGCCGAAATCTTTTCATGAAAATGTTACATTTTTTTGAAGCCGAAATACTTCATGAAAATGTTCAACTTTTTTGAAGCAGAAATCTTTTCATAAAAATTTTCAACTTTTTTGAAGCCAAAATCTTTTAATTTAATTTTTCAACTTTTTTGAAGCCGAAATCTTTTCATGAAAATGTTCAACTTTTTTGAAGCCGAAATCTTTTTATGAAAATTTTCAACTTTTTTGAAGCCGAAATCTTTTCATGAAAATCTTCGACTTTTTTGAAGCCGAAATACTTGATGAAAATATTTAACTTTTTTGTAGTCTAAATCTTTTCATGAAAATTTTCAACTTTTTTGAAGCCGAAATCTTTTCATGAAAATTTTCAACTTTTTTGAAGCAGAAATCTTTTCATGAAAATTTTCAACTTATTTGATGCCGAAATAGTTCATGAAAATTTTCAACTTTTTTAAAGCCGAAATCCTGTCATGAAAATGTTCAACTTTTTTGAAGCATAAATCTTTTCATGAAAATTTTAGACTTTTTTGCAGCCGAAATACTTCATGAAAATTTTCAACTTTTTTGAAGCCGAAATCTTTTCATGAAAATCTTCGACTTTTTTGAAGTCGAAATAGTTCATGAAAGTTTTCAACCTTTTTGAAGCTGAAATCTTTTCATGAAAATGTTCAACTTTTTTGAAACCAAAATCTTTTCATGAAAATTTTCAACTTTTTTGAAACAGAAATCTTTTCATGAAAATCTTAGACTTTTTTGAAGTCGAAATCTTTTTATGTAAATTTTCAACTTTTTTGAAGTCGAAATCTTTTCATGTAAATTTTCAACTTTTTTGAAGCAGAAATCTTTTCATGAAAATGTTCAACTTTTTTGAAGCCGAAATCTTTTCATGAAAATGTTCAACTTTTTTGAAGCCGAAATCTTTTCATGAAAATCTTCGACTTTTTTGAAGTCGAAATAGTTCATGAAAGTTTTCAACCTTTTTGAAGCTGAAATCTTTTCATGAAAATGTTCAACTTTTTTGAAACCAAAATCTTTTCATGAAAATTTTCAACTTTTTTGAAACAGAAATCTTTTCATGAAAATCTTAGACTTTTTTGAAGTCGAAATCTTTTTATGTAAATTTTCAACTTTTTTGAAGTCGAAATCTTTTCATGTAAATTTTCAACTTTTTTGAAGCAGAAATCTTTTCATGAAAATGTTCAACTTTTTTGAAGCCGAAATCTTTTCATGAAAATGTTCAACTTTTTTGAAGCCGAAATCTTTTCATGAAAATGTTACATTTTTTTGAAGCTGAAATACTTCATGAAAATTTTCAACTTTTTTGAAGCAGAAATCTTTTCATGAAAATGTTCAACTTTTTTGAAGCCGAAATCTTTTCATGAAAATGTTACATTTTTTTGAAGCCGAAATACTTCATGAAAATGTTCAACTTTTTTGAAGCAGAAATCTTTTCATAAAAATTTTCAACTTTTTTGAAGCCAAAATCTTTTAATTTAATTTTTCAACTTTTTTGAAGCCGAAATCTTTTCATGAAAATGTTCAACTTTTTTGAAGCCGAAATCTTTTTATGAAAATTTTCAACTTTTTTGAAGCCGAAATCTTTTCATGAAAATCTTCGACTTTTTTGAGGCCGAAATACTTGATGAAAATATTTAATTTTTTTGTAGTCTAAATCTTTTCATGAAAATTTTCAACTTTTTTGAAGCCGAAATCTTTTCATGAAAATTTTCAACTTTTTTGAAGCAGAAATCTTTTCATGAAAATTTTCAACTTATTTGATGCCGAAATAGTTCATGAAAATTTTCAACTTTTTTAAAGCCGAAATCCTGTCATGAAAATGTTCAACTTTTTTGAAGCATAAATCTTTTCATGAAAATTTTAGACTTTTTTGCAGCCGAAATACTTCATGAAAATTTTCAACTTTTTTGAAGCCGAAATCTTTTCATGAAAATCTTCGACTTTTTTGAAGTCGAAATAGTTCATGAAAGTTTTCAACCTTTTTGAAGCTGAAATCTTTTCATGAAAATGTTCAACTTTTTTGAAACCAAAATCTTTTCATGAAAATGGTCAACTTTTTTGAAGCCGAAATCTTTTCATGAAAATTTTCAACTTTTTGAAGCCGAAATCTTTTCATGAAAATTTTCAACTTTTTTGAAGCAGAAATCTTTTCATGAAAATGTTACATTTTTTTGAAGCCGAAATACTTCATGAAAATTTTCGACTTTTTTGAAGCAGAAATCTTTTCATGAAAATTTTCAACTTTTTGAAACCCAAATCTTTTCATGTAATTTTTCAACTTTTTTGAAGCAGAAATCTTTTCATGAAAATTTTCAACTTTTTGAAGCCGAAATCTTTTCATTAAAATGTTACATTTTTTTGAAGCCGAAATCTTTTCATGAAAATTTTCAACTTTTTGAAACCAAAATCTTTTCATGTAATTTTTCAACTTTTTTGAAGCCGAAATCTTTTCATGAAAATTTTCAACTTTTTTGAAGCAGAAATCTTTTCATGAAAATCTTAGACTTTTTTGAAGTCGAAATCTTTTCATGTAAATTTTCAACTTTTTTGAAGCAGAAATCTTTTCATGAAAATGTTCCATTTTTTTGAAGCCGAAATACTTCATGAAAATTTTCAACTTTTTTGAAGCCGAAATCTTTTCATGAAAATGTTCAACTTTTTTGAAGCCGAAATCTTTTCATGAAAATTTTCAACTTTTTTGAAGCCAAAATCCTGTCATGAAAATTTTCAACTTTTTTGAAGCAGAAATCTTTTCATGAAAATCTTCGACTTTTTTGAAGCCGAAATACTTGATGAAAATATTCAACTTTTTTGAAGTCTAAATCTTTTCATGAAAATTTTCAACTTTTTTGAAGCCGAAATCTTTTCATGAAAATTTTCAACTTTTTTGAAGCAGAAATCTTTTCATGAAAATGTTCAACTTTTTTGAAGCCGAAATAGTTCATGAACATTTTAGACTTTTTTGAAGCCGAAATACTTCATGAAAATGTTCAACCTTTTTGAAGCCGAAATCTTTTCATGAAAATCTTCGACTTTTTTGAAGTGGAAATAGTTCATGAAAGTTTTCAACCTTTTTGAAGTCGAAATAGTTCATGAAAGTTTTCAACCTTTTTGAAGCCGAAATCTTTTCATGAAAGTTTTCAACCTTTTTGAAGCCGAAATCTTTTCATGAAAATTTTCAACTTTTTTGAAGCAGAAATCTTTTCATGAAAATCTTAGACTTTTTTGAAGTCGAAATCTTTTCATGTAAATTTTCAACTATTTTGAAGCAGAAATCTTTTCATGAAAATTTTCAACTTTTTTGAAGCCGAAATCTTTTCATGAAAATGTTCCATTTTTTTGAAGCCGAAATACTTCATGAAAATTTTAGACTTTTTTGAAGTCGAAATCTTTTCATGTGAATTTTCAACTTTTTTGAAGCCGAAATCTTTTCATGAAAATGTTCAACTTTTTTGAAGCCGAAATCTTTTCATGAAAATGTTCCATTTTTTTGAAGCCGAAATACTTCATGAAAATTTTCAACTTTTCTGAAGGCGAAATCTTTTCATGAAAATTTTCAACTTTTTTGAAGCCGAAATCTTTTCATGAAAATTTTCAACTTTTTGAATCCGAAATCTTTTCATGTAATTTTTCAACTTTTTTGAAGCAGAAATCTTTTCGTGAAAATTTTCAACTTTTTTGAAGCCAAAATCCTGTCATGAAAATTTTCAACTTTTTTGAAGCAGAAATCTTTTCATGAAAATCTTCGACTTTTTTGAAGCCGAAATTCTTGATGAAAATATTCAACTTTTTTGAAGTCTAAATCTTTTCATGAAAATTTTCAACTTTTTTGAAGCCGAAATTCTTCATGAAAATTTTCAACTTTTTTCAAACCTAAATCTTTTCATGAAAACTTTCAACTTTTTTGATGCCGAAATAGTTCATGAAAATTTTCAACTTTTTTGAACCCGAAATCTTTTCATGAAAATTTTCAACTTTTTTGAAGTCGAAATCTTTTCATGAAAATGTTCAACTTTTTTGAAGCAGAAATCTTTTCGTGAAAATTTTCAACTTTTTTGAAGCCAAAATCCTGTCATGAAAATTTTCAACTTTTTTGAAGCAGAAATCTTTTCATGAAAATCTTCGACTTTTTTGAAGCCGAAATACTTGATGAAAATATTCAACTTTTTTGAAGTCTAAATCTTTTCATGAAAATTTTCAACTTTTTTGAAGCCGAAATTCTTCATGAAAATTTTCAACTTTTTTCAAACCTAAATCTTTTCATGAAAACTTTCAACTTTTTTGATGCCGAAATAGTTCATGAAAATTTTCAACTTTTTTGAACCCGAAATCTTTTCATGAAAATTTTCAACTTTTTTGAAGTAGAAATCTTTTCATGAAAATGTTCTATTTTTTTGAAGCCGAAATACTTAATGAAAATTTTCAACTTTTTGAAGCCGAAATCTTTTCATGAAAATGTTCAACTTTTTTGAAGCCGAGATCTTTTCATGAAAATTTTCAACTTTTTGAAACCGAAATCTTTTCATGAAAATTTTCAACTTTTTTGAAGCCGAAATCTTTTCATGAAAATGGTCAACTTTTTTGAAGCCGAAATCTTTTCATGAAAATTTTCAACTTTTTGAATCCGAAATCTTTTCATGAAAATTTTCAACTTTTTTGAAGCAGAAATCTTTTCATGAAAATTTTAGACTTTTTTAAAGCAGGAATCTTTTCATATAAATATTCAACTTTTTTGAAGCAGAAATCTTTTCATGAAAATTTTCAACTTTTTGAAACCAAAATCTTTTCATGTAATTTTTCAACTTTTTTGAAGCAGAAATCTTTTCGTGAAAATTTTCAACTTTTTTGAAGCCAAAATCCTGTCATGAAAATTTTCAACTTTTTTGAAGCAGAAATCTTTTCATGAAAATCTTCGACTTTTTTGAAGCCGAAATACTTGATGAAAATATTCAACTTTTTTGAAGTCTAAATCTTTTCATGAAAATGTTCAACTTTTTTGAAGCCGAAATCTTTTCATGAAAATGTTCCATTTTTTTGAAGCCAAAATACTTCATGAAAATGTTCAACTTTTTTGAAGCCGAAATCTTTTCATGAAAATTTTCAACTTTTTTGAAGCCGAAATAGTTCATGAAAATTTTCAACTTTTTTGAAACCAAAATCTTTTCATGTAAATTTTCAACTTTTTTGAAGCAGAAATCTTTTCATGAAAATGGTCAACTTTTTTGAAGCCGAAATCTTTTCATGAAAATTTTCAACTTTTTGAAACCAAAATCTTTTCATGAAAATTTTCAACTTTTTTGAAGCAGAAATCTTTTCATGAAAATCTTAGACTTTTTTAAAGCAGGAATCTTTTCATATAAATATTCAACTTTTTTGAAGCAGAAATCTTTTCATGAAAATCTTCAACTTTTTTGAAGCCGAAATCTTTTCATGAAAATGTTCAACTTTTTTGAAGCCGAAATCTTTTCATGAATATGTTCCATTTTTTTTGAAGCCGAAATACTTCATGAAAATTTTCAACTTTTTTGAAGCAGAAATCTTTTCATGAAAATCTTCGACTTTTTTGAAGCCGAAATACTCGATGAAAATATTTAACTTTTTTGTAGTCTAAATCTTTTCATGAAAATTTTCAACTTTTTTGACGCCGAAATCTTTTCATGAAAATCTTCAACTTATTTGATGCCGAAATAGTTCATGAAAATTTTCAACTTTTTTGAAGCCGAAGTCCTGTCATGAAAATTTTCAACTTTTTTGAAGCAGAAATCTTTTCATGAAAATTTTCAACTTATTTGATGCCGAAATAGTTCATGAAAATTTTCAACTTTTTTGAAGCCGAAATCCTGTCATGAAAATGTTCAACTTTTTTGATGCCGAAATCTTTTCATGAAAATTTTCATCTTTTTTGAAGCATAAATCTTTTCATGAAAATTTTAGACTTTTTTGCAGCCGAAATACTTCATGAAAATTTTCAACTTTTTTTAAGCCGAAATCTTTTCATGAAAATCTTCGACTTTTTTGAAAACGAAATAGTTCATGAAAGTTTTCAACCTTTTTGAAGCTGAAATCTTTTCATGAAAATGTTCAACTTTTTTGAAACAAAAATCTTTTCATGAAAATTTTCAACTTTTTTGAAGCCGAAATCTTTTCATGAAAATGTTCCATTTTTTTGAAGCCGAAATACTTCATGTAAATTTTCAACTTTTTTGAAGCAGAAATCTTTTCATGAAAATGTTCCATTTTTTTGAAGCCGAAATACTTCATGAAAATTTTCAACTTTTTTGAAGCAGAAATCTTTTCATGAAAATGTTCAACTTTTTTGAAGCCGAAATCTTTTCATGAATATTTTCAACTTTTTTGAAGCCAAAATAGTTCATGAAAATTTTCAACTTTTTTGAAGCCGAAATCTTTTCATGAAAATCTTCGACTTTTTTGAAGTCGAAATAGTTCATGAAAGTTTTCAACCTTTTTGAAACCGAAATCTTTTCATGAAAATTTTCAACTTTTTTGAAGCAGAAATCTTTTCATGAAAATGTTCAACTTTTTTGAAGCCGAAATCTTTTCATGAAAATTTTCAACTTTTTTGAAGCCAAAATCCTGTCATGAAAATTTTCAACTTTTTTGAAGCAGAAATCTTTTCATGAAAATCTTCGACTTTTTTGAAGTCGAAATACTTGATGAAAATATTCAACTTTTTTGAAGTCTAAATCTTTTCATGAAAATTTTCAACTTTTTAGAAGCCGAAATCTTTTCATGAAAATTTTCGACTTTTTTGAAGCAGAAATCTTTTCATGAAAATTTTCAACTTTTTGAAGCCGAAATCTTTTCATGAAAATTATCAACTTTTTTGAAGAAGAAATCTTTTCATGAAAATGGTCAACTTTTTTGAAGTCGAAATCTTTTCATGAAAATTTTCAACTTTTTTGAAGCCGAAATCTTTTCATGAAAATGGTCAACTTTTTTGAAGCCGAAATCTTTTCATGAAAATTTTCAACTTTTTGAAGCCGAAATCTTTTCATGAAAATGTTCCATTTTTTTGAAGCCGAAATACTTCATGAAAATTTTCAACTTTTTTGAAGCCGAAATCTTTTCATGAAAATGTTACATTTTTTTGAAGCCGAAATACATCATGAAAATTTTCAACTTTTTTGAAGCCGAAATCTTTTCATGAAAATTTTCAACTTTTTTGAAGCCGAAATCTTTTCATGAAAATGTTAAATTTTTTTGAAGCCGAAATACTTCATGAAAATTTTCAACTTTTTTGAAGCCGAAATCTTTTCATGAAAATGTTTAACTTCTTTGAAGCCGAAATAATTCATGAAAATTTTCAACTTTTTTGAAGCAGAAATCTTTTCATGAAAATTTTCAACTTTTTGAAGCCGAAATCTTTTCATGAAAATGATCAACTTGTTTGAAGTCGAAATCTTTTCATGAAAATTTTCAACTTTTTTGAAGCCGAAATCTTTTCATGACAATGGTCAACTTTTTTGAAGCCGAAATCTTTTCATGAAAATTTTCAACTTTTTTGATGCCGAAATCTTTTCATGAAAATGTTCAACTTTTTTGAAGCCGAAATCTTTTCATGAAAATGTTAAATTTTTTTGAAGCCGAAATAATTCATGAAAATTTTCAACTTTTTTGAAGCAGAAATCTTTTCATGAAAATTTTCAACTTTTTGAAGCCAAAATCTTTTCATGAAGATTCTCAACTTTTTTGAAGCCGAAATCTTTTCATGAAAATGGTCAACTTTTTTGAAGCCGAAATCTTTTCATGAAAATTTTCAACTTTTTTGAAGCCGAAATCTTTGCATGAAAATTTTCAACTTTTTGAAACCAAAATCTTTTCATGTAATTTTTCAACTTTTTTGAAGCAGAAATCTTTTCATGAAAATTTTCAACTTTTTTGAAGCCAAAATCCTGTCATGAAAATTTTCAACTTTTTTGAAGCAGAAATCTTTTCATGAAAATCTTCGACTTTTTTGAAGCCGAAATACTTGATGAAAATATTCAACTTTTTTGAAGTCTAAATCTTTTCATGAAAATTTTCAACTTTTTTGAAGCCGAAATTCTTCATGAAAATTTTCAACTTTTTTCAAACCTAAATCTTTTCATGAAAACTTTCAACTTTTTTGATGCCGAAATAGTTCATGAAAATTTTCAACTTTTTTGAACCCGAAATCTTTTCATGAAAATTTTCAACTTTTTTGAAGCCGAAATCTTTTCATGAAAATGTTCTATTTTTTTGAAGCCGAAATACTTAATGAAAATTTTCAACTTTTTGAAGCCGAAATCTTTTCATGAAAATGTTCAACTTTTTTGAAGCCTAGATCTTTTCATGAAAATTTTCAACTTTTTGAAACCGAAATCTTTTCATGAAAATGGTCAACTTTTTTGAAGCCGAAATCTTTTCATGAAAATTTTCAACTTTTTAAGCCGAAATCTTTTCATGAAAATTTTCAACTTTTTTGAAGCAGAAATCTTTTCATGAAAATCTTAGACTTTTTTGAAGTCGAAATCTTTTCATGTAAATTTTCAACTTTTTTGAAGCAGAAATCCTTTCATGAAAATGTTCAACTTTTTTGAAGCCGAAATCTTTTCATGAAAATGTTCCATTTTTTTGCAGCCGAAATAGTTCATGAAAGTTTTCAACCTTTTTGAAGCCAAAATCCTGTCATGAAAATTTTCAACTTTTTTGAAGCTGAAATCTTTTCATGAAAATTTTCAACTTTTTGAAACCGAAATCTTTTCATGAAAATTTTCAACTTTTTTGAAGCAGAAATCTTTTCATGAAAATGTTAAACTTTTTTGAAGCCGAGATCTTTTCATGAAAATTTTCAACTTTTTTGAAGCCGAAATCTTTTCATGAAAATGGACAACTTTTTGAAGCCGAAATCTTTTCATGAAAATTTTCAACTTTTTTGAAGCAGAAATCTTTTCATGAAAATCTGAGACTTTTTTGAAGTCGAAATCTTTTCATGTAAATTTTCAACTTTTTTGAAGCAGAAATCTTTTCATGAAAATGTTCAACTTTTTTGAAGCCGAAATCTTTTCATGAAAATCTTCGACTTTTTTGAAGTCGAAATAGTTCATGAAAGTTTTCAACCTTTTTGAAGACAAAATCCTGTCATGAAAATTTTCAACTTTTTTGAAGCAGAAATCTTTTCATGAAAATGTTCAACTTTTTGAAGCCGAAATCTTTTCATGAAAATGTTCAACTTTTTTGAAGCAGAAATCTTTTCATGAAAATCTGAGACTTTTTTGAAGTCGAAATCTTTTCATGTAAATTTTCAACTTTTTTGAAGCAGAAATCTTTTCATGAAAATGTTCAACTTTTTTGAAGCCGAAATCTTTTCATGAAAATCTTCGACTTTTTTGAAGTCGAAATAGTTCATGAAAGTTTTCAACCTTTTTGAAGCCAAAATCCTGTCATGAAAATTTTCAACTTTTTTGAAGCAGAAATCTTTTCATGACAATTTTCAACTTTTTTGAAGCCGAAATCATATCATGAAAATGGTCAACTTTTTTGAAGCCGAAATCTTTTCATGAAAATGGTCAACTTTTTTGAAGCCGAAATCTTTTCATGAAAATTTTCAACTTTTTTGAAGCAGAAATCTTTTCATGAAAATCTTAGACTTTTTTGAAGTCGAAATCTTTTCATGTAAATTTTCAACTTTTTTGAAGCCGAAATCCTTTCATGAAAATTTTCAACTTTTTGAAACCGAAATCTTTTCATGAAAATTTTCAACTTTTTTGAAGCCGAAATCTTTTCATGAAAATTTTCAACTTTTTGAAGCCGAAATCTTTTCATGAAAATTTTCAACTTTTTTGAAGCCGAAATCTTTTCATGAAAATGGTCAACTTTTTTGAAGCCGAAATCTTTTCATGAAAATTTTCAACTTTTTGAAGCCGAAATCTTTTCATGAAAATTTTCAACTTTTTGAAGCCGAAATCTTTTCATGAAAATGTTCCATTTTTTTGAAGCCGAAATACTTCATGAAAATTTTCAACTTTTTTGAAGCCGAAATCTTTTCATGAAAATTTTCAACTTTTTTGAAGTCGAAATCTTTTCATGAAAATTTTCAACTTTTTGAAGCCGTAATCTTTTCATGAAAATTTTCAACTTTTTTGAAGCAGAAATCTTTTCATGAAAATGTTCAACTTTTTTGAAGCCGAGATCTTTTCATGAAAATTTTCAACTTTTTTGAAGCCGAAATCTTTTCATGAAAATGGTCAACTTTTTGAAGCCGAAATCTTTTCATGAAAATTTTCAACTTTTTTGAAGCAGAAATCTTTTCATGAAAATCTGAGACTTTTTTGAAGTCGAAATCTTTTCATGTAAATTTTCAACTTTTTTGAAGCAGAAATCTTTTCATGAAAATGTTCAACTTTTTTGAAGCCGAAATCTTTTCATGAAAATCTTCGACTTTTTTGAAGTCGAAATAGTTCATGAAAGTTTTCAACCTTTTTGAAGCCAAAATCCTGTCATCAAAATTTTCAACTTTTTTGAAGCCGAAATCTTTTCATGAAAATGTTCAACTTTTTGAAGCCGAAATCTTGTCATGAAAATTTTCAACTTTTTTGAAGCCGAAATCTTTTCATGAAAATCTTCGACTTTTTTGAAGTCGAAATAGTTCATGAAAGTTTTCAACCTTTTTGAAGCCAAAATCCTGTCATCAAAATTTTCAACTTTTTTGAAGCCGAAATCTTTTCATGAAAATGTTCAACTTTTTGAAGCCGAAATCTTGTCATGAAAATTTTCAACTTTTTTGAAGCAGAAATCTTTTCATGAAAATCTTAGACTTTTTTGAAGTCGAAATCTTTTCATGAAAATGTTCAACTTTTTGAAACCGAAATCTTTTCATGAAATTGGTCAACTTTTTTGAAGCCGAAATCTTTTCATGAAAATTTTCAACTTTTTAAGCCGAAATCTTTTCATGAAAATTTTCAACTTTTTTGCAGCAGAAATCTTTTCATGAAAATCTTAGACTTTTTTGAAGTCGAAATCTTTTCATGTAAATTTTCAACTTTTTTGAAGCAGAAATCTTTTCATGAAAATGTTCAACTTTTTTGAAGCCGAAATCTTTTCATGAAAATGTTCCATTTTTTTGCAGCCGAAATAGTTCATGAAAGTTTTCAACCTTTTTGAAGCCAAAATCCTGTCATGAAAATTTTCAACTTTTTTGAAGCAGAAATCTTTTCATGAAAATGTTCAACTTTTTTGAAGCCGAGATCTTTTCATGAAAATTTTCAACTTTTTTGAAGCCGAAATCTTTTCATGAAAATGGTCAACTTTTTGAAGCCGAAATCTTTTCATGAAAATTTTCAACTTTTTTGCAGCAGAAATCTTTTCATGAAAATCTGAGACTTTTTTGAAGTCGAAATCTTTTCATGTAAATTTTCAACTTTTTTGAAGCAGAAATCTTTTCATGAAAATGTTCAACTTTTTTGAAGCCGAAATCTTTTCATGAAAATGTTCCATTTTTTTGCAGCCGAAATAGTTCATGAAAATTTTCAACTTTTTTGAAGCAGAAATCTTTTCATGAAAATTTTCAACTTTTTGAAACCGAAATCTTTTCATGAAAATTTTCAACTTTTTTGAAGCCGAAATCTTTTCATGAAAATGGTCAACTTTTTTGAAGCCGAAATCTTTTCATGAAAATTTTCAACTTTTTGAAGCCGAAATCTTTTCATGAAAATTTTCAACTTTTTGAAGCCGAAATCTTTTCATGAAAATGTTCCATTTTTTTGAAGCCGAAATACTTCATGAAAATTTTCAACTTTTTTGAAGCCGAAATCTTTTCATGAAAATTTTCAACTTTTTTGAAGTCGAAATCTTTTCATGAAAATTTTCAACTTTTTGAAGCCGAAATCTTTTCATGAAAATTTTCAACTTTTTTGAAGCAGAAATCTTTTCATGAAAATTTTCAACTTTTTTGAAGCAGAAATCTTTTCATGAAAATGTTCAACTTTTTTGAAGCCGAGATCTTTTCATGAAAATTTTCAACTTTTTTGAAGCCGAAATCTTTTCATGAAAATGTTCAACTTTTTGAAGCCGAAATCTTGTCATGAAAATTTTCAACTTTTTTGAAGCAGAAATCTTTTCATGAAAATCTTAGACTTTTTTGAAGTCGAAATCTTTTCATGAAAATGTTCAACTTTTTGAAACCGAAATCTTTTCATGAAATTGGTCAACTTTTTTGAAGCCGAAATCTTTTCATGAAAATTTTCAACTTTTTAAGCCGAAATCTTTTCATGAAAATTTTCAACTTTTTTGCAGCAGAAATCTTTTCATGAAAATCTTAGACTTTTTTGAAGTCGAAATCTTTTCATGTAAATTTTCAACTTTTTTGAAGCAGAAATCTTTTCATGAAAATGTTCAACTTTTTTGAAGCCGAAATCTTTTCATGAAAATGTTCCATTTTTTTGCAGCCGAAATAGTTCATGAAAGTTTTCAACCTTTTTGAAGCCAAAATCCTGTCATGAAAATTTTCAACTTTTTTGAAGCAGAAATCTTTTCATGAAAATGTTCAACTTTTTTGAAGCCGAGATCTTTTCATGAAAATTTTCAACTTTTTTGAAGCCGAAATCTTTTCATGAAAATGGTCAACTTTTTGAAGCCGAAATCTTTTCATGAAAATTTTCAACTTTTTTGCAGCAGAAATCTTTTCATGAAAATCTGAGACTTTTTTGAAGTCGAAATCTTTTCATGTAAATTTTCAACTTTTTTGAAGCAGAAATCTTTTCATGAAAATGTTCAACTTTTTTGAAGCCGAAATCTTTTCATGAAAATGTTCCATTTTTTTGCAGCCGAAATAGTTCATGAAAATTTTCAACTTTTTTGAAGCAGAAATCTTTTCATGAAAATTTTCAACTTTTTGAAACCGAAATCTTTTCATGAAAATTTTCAACTTTTTTGAAGCCGAAATCTTTTCATGAAAATGGTCAACTTTTTTGAAGCCGAAATCTTTTCATGAAAATTTTCAACTTTTTGAAGCCGAAATCTTTTCATGAAAATTTTCAACTTTTTGAAGCCGAAATCTTTTCATGAAAATGTTCCATTTTTTTGAAGCCGAAATACTTCATGAAAATTTTCAACTTTTTTGAAGCCGAAATCTTTTCATGAAAATTTTCAACTTTTTTGAAGTCGAAATCTTTTCATGAAAATTTTCAACTTTTTGAAGCCGAAATCTTTTCA
The DNA here is from genome assembly GCF_963930695.1 of Labrus bergylta. Taxonomy (NCBI): domain Eukaryota; kingdom Metazoa; phylum Chordata; class Actinopteri; order Labriformes; family Labridae; genus Labrus; species Labrus bergylta. The sequence goes on along the minus strand of NC_089195.1, from coordinate 523,964 downwards.
TGAAAATTTTCAACTTTTTTGAAGCAGAAATCTTTTCATGAAAATTTTCAACTTTTTTGAAGCAGAAATCTTTTCATGAAAATGTTCAACTTTTTTGAAGCCGAGATCTTTTCATGAAAATTTTCAACTTTTTTGAAGCCGAAATCTTTTCATGAAAATGTTCAACTTTTTGAAGCCGAAATCTTGTCATGAAAATTTTCAACTTTTTTGAAGCAGAAATCTTTTCATGAAAATCTTAGACTTTTTTGAAGTCGAAATCTTTTCATGAAAATGTTCAACTTTTTGAAACCGAAATCTTTTCATGAAATTGGTCAACTTTTTTGAAGCCGAAATCTTTTCATGAAAATTTTCAACTTTTTAAGCCGAAATCTTTTCATGAAAATTTTCAACTTTTTTGCAGCAGAAATCTTTTCATGAAAATCTTAGACTTTTTTGAAGTCGAAATCTTTTCATGTAAATTTTCAACTTTTTTGAAGCAGAAATCTTTTCATGAAAATGTTCAACTTTTTTGAAGCCGAAATCTTTTCATGAAAATGTTCCATTTTTTTGCAGCCGAAATAGTTCATGAAAGTTTTCAACCTTTTTGAAGCCAAAATCCTGTCATGAAAATTTTCAACTTTTTTGAAGCAGAAATCTTTTCATGAAAATGTTCAACTTTTTTGAAGCCGAGATCTTTTCATGAAAATTTTCAACTTTTTTGAAGCAGAAATCTTTTCATGAAAATGTTCAACTTTTTTGAAGCAGAAATCTTTTCATGAAAATGTTCAACTTTTTTGAAGCCGAGATCTTTTCATGAAAATTTTCAACTTTTTTGAAGCCGAAATCTTTTCATGAAAATGTTCAACTTTTTGAAGCCGAAATCTTGTCATGAAAATTTTCAACTTTTTTGAAGCAGAAATCTTTTCATGAAAATCTTAGACTTTTTTGAAGTCGAAATCTTTTCATGAAAATGTTCAACTTTTTGAAACCGAAATCTTTTCATGAAATTGGTCAACTTTTTTGAAGCCGAAATCTTTTCATGAAAATTTTCAACTTTTTAAGCCGAAATCTTTTCATGAAAATTTTCAACTTTTTTGCAGCAGAAATCTTTTCATGAAAATCTTAGACTTTTTTGAAGTCGAAATCTTTTCATGTAAATTTTCAACTTTTTTGAAGCAGAAATCTTTTCATGAAAATGTTCAACTTTTTTGAAGCCGAAATCTTTTCATGAAAATGTTCCATTTTTTTGCAGCCGAAATAGTTCATGAAAGTTTTCAACCTTTTTGAAGCCAAAATCCTGTCATGAAAATTTTCAACTTTTTTGAAGCAGAAATCTTTTCATGAAAATGTTCAACTTTTTTGAAGCCGAGATCTTTTCATGAAAATTTTCAACTTTTTTGAAGCCGAAATCTTTTCATGAAAATGGTCAACTTTTTGAAGCCGAAATCTTTTCATGAAAATTTTCAACTTTTTTGCAGCAGAAATCTTTTCATGAAAATCTGAGACTTTTTTGAAGTCGAAATCTTTTCATGTAAATTTTCAACTTTTTTGAAGCAGAAATCTTTTCATGAAAATGTTCAACTTTTTTGAAGCCGAAATCTTTTCATGAAAATGTTCCATTTTTTTGCAGCCGAAATAGTTCATGAAAATTTTCAACTTTTTTGAAGCAGAAATCTTTTCATGAAAATTTTCAACTTTTTGAAACCGAAATCTTTTCATGAAAATTTTCAACTTTTTTGAAGCCGAAATCTTTTCATGAAAATGGTCAACTTTTTTGAAGCCGAAATCTTTTCATGAAAATTTTCAACTTTTTGAAGCCGAAATCTTTTCATGAAAATTTTCAACTTTTTGAAGCCGAAATCTTTTCATGAAAATGTTCCATTTTTTTGAAGCCGAAATACTTCATGAAAATTTTCAACTTTTTTGAAGCCGAAATCTTTTCATGAAAATTTTCAACTTTTTTGAAGTCGAAATCTTTTCATGAAAATTTTCAACTTTTTGAAGCCGAAATCTTTTCATGAAAATTTTCAACTTTTTTGAAGCAGAAATCTTTTCATGAAAATGTTCAACTTTTTTGAAGCCGAGATCTTTTCATGAAAATTTTCAACTTTTTTGAAGCCGAAATCTTTTCATGAAAATGGTCAACTTTTTGAAGCCGAAATCTTTTCATGAAAATTTTCAACTTTTTTGAAGCAGAAATCTTTTCATGAAAATCTGAGACTTTTTTGAAGTCGAAATCTTTTCATGTAAATTTTCAACTTTTTTGAAGCAGAAATCTTTTCATGAAAATGTTCAACTTTTTTGAAGCCGAAATCTTTTCATGAAAATCTTCGACTTTTTTGAAGTCGAAATAGTTCATGAAAGTTTTCAACCTTTTTGAAGCCAAAATCCTGTCATCAAAATTTTCAACTTTTTTGAAGCCGAAATCTTTTCATGAAAATGTTCAACTTTTTGAAGCCGAAATCTTGTCATGAAAATTTTCAACTTTTTTGAAGCAGAAATCTTTTCATGAAAATCTTAGACTTTTTTGAAGTCGAAATCTTTTCATGAAAATGTTCAACTTTTTGAAACCGAAATCTTTTCATGAAATTGGTCAACTTTTTTGAAGCCGAAATCTTTTCATGAAAATTTTCAACTTTTTAAGCCGAAATCTTTTCATGAAAATTTTCAACTTTTTTGCAGCAGAAATCTTTTCATGAAAATCTTAGACTTTTTTGAAGTCGAAATCTTTTCATGTAAATTTTCAACTTTTTTGAAGCAGAAATCTTTTCATGAAAATGTTCAACTTTTTTGAAGCCGAAATCTTTTCATGAAAATGTTCCATTTTTTTGCAGCCGAAATAGTTCATGAAAGTTTTCAACCTTTTTGAAGCCAAAATCCTGTCATGAAAATTTTCAACTTTTTTGAAGCAGAAATCTTTTCATGAAAATGTTCAACTTTTTTGAAGCCGAGATCTTTTCATGAAAATTTTCAACTTTTTTGAAGCCGAAATCTTTTCATGAAAATGGTCAACTTTTTGAAGCCGAAATCTTTTCATGAAAATTTTCAACTTTTTTGCAGCAGAAATCTTTTCATGAAAATCTGAGACTTTTTTGAAGTCGAAATCTTTTCATGTAAATTTTCAACTTTTTTGAAGCAGAAATCTTTTCATGAAAATGTTCAACTTTTTTGAAGCCGAAATCTTTTCATGAAAATGTTCCATTTTTTTGCAGCCGAAATAGTTCATGAAAATTTTCAACTTTTTTGAAGCAGAAATCTTTTCATGAAAATTTTCAACTTTTTGAAACCGAAATCTTTTCATGAAAATTTTCAACTTTTTTGAAGCCGAAATCTTTTCATGAAAATGGTCAACTTTTTTGAAGCCGAAATCTTTTCATGAAAATGTTCCATTTTTTTGAAGCCGAAATACTTCATGAAAATTTTCAACTTTTTTGAAGTCGAAATCTTTTCATGTAATTTTTCAACATTTTTGAAGCAGAAATCTTTTCATGAAAATGTTCAACTTTTTTGAAACCAAAATCTTTTCATGAAAATTTTCAACTTTTTTGAAACAGAAATCTTTTCATGAAAATCTTAGACTTTTTTGAAGTCGAAATCTTTTTATGTAAATTTTCAACTTTTTTGAAGTCGAAATCTTTTCATGTAAATTTTCAACTTTTTTGAAGCAGAAATCTTTTCATGAAAATGTTCAACTTTTTTGAAGCCGAAATCTTTTCATGAAAATGTTCAACTTTTTTGAAGCCGAAATCTTTTCATGAAAATGTTACATTTTTTTGAAGCTGAAATACTTCATGAAAATTTTCAACTTTTTTGAAGCAGAAATCTTTTCATGAAAATGTTCAACTTTTTTGAAGCCGAAATCTTTTCATGAAAATGTTACATTTTTTTGAAGCCGAAATACTTCATGAAAATGTTCAACTTTTTTGAAGCAGAAATCTTTTCATAAAAATTTTCAACTTTTTTGAAGCCAAAATCTTTTAATTTAATTTTTCAACTTTTTTGAAGCCGAAATCTTTTCATGAAAATGTTCAACTTTTTTGAAGCCGAAATCTTTTTATGAAAATTTTCAACTTTTTTGAAGCCGAAATCTTTTCATGAAAATCTTCGACTTTTTTGAAGCCGAAATACTTGATGAAAATATTTAACTTTTTTGTAGTCTAAATCTTTTCATGAAAATTTTCAACTTTTTTGAAGCCGAAATCTTTTCATGAAAATTTTCAACTTTTTTGAAGCAGAAATCTTTTCATGAAAATTTTCAACTTATTTGATGCCGAAATAGTTCATGAAAATTTTCAACTTTTTTAAAGCCGAAATCCTGTCATGAAAATGTTCAACTTTTTTGAAGCATAAATCTTTTCATGAAAATTTTAGACTTTTTTGCAGCCGAAATACTTCATGAAAATTTTCAACTTTTTTGAAGCCGAAATCTTTTCATGAAAATCTTCGACTTTTTTGAAGTCGAAATAGTTCATGAAAGTTTTCAACCTTTTTGAAGCTGAAATCTTTTCATGAAAATGTTCAACTTTTTTGAAACCAAAATCTTTTCATGAAAATTTTCAACTTTTTTGAAACAGAAATCTTTTCATGAAAATCTTAGACTTTTTTGAAGTCGAAATCTTTTTATGTAAATTTTCAACTTTTTTGAAGTCGAAATCTTTTCATGTAAATTTTCAACTTTTTTGAAGCAGAAATCTTTTCATGAAAATGTTCAACTTTTTTGAAGCCGAAATCTTTTCATGAAAATGTTCAACTTTTTTGAAGCCGAAATCTTTTCATGAAAATCTTCGACTTTTTTGAAGTCGAAATAGTTCATGAAAGTTTTCAACCTTTTTGAAGCTGAAATCTTTTCATGAAAATGTTCAACTTTTTTGAACCCAAAATCTTTTCATGAAAATTTTCAACTTTTTTGCAGCAGAAATCTTTTCATGAAAATCTTAGACTTTTTTGAAGTCGAAATCTTTTTATGTAAATTTTCAACTTTTTTGAAGTCGAAATCTTTTCATGTAAATTTTCAACTTTTTTGAAGCAGAAATCTTTTCATGAAAATGTTCAACTTTTTTGAAGCCGAAATCTTTTCATGAAAATGTTCAACTTTTTTGAAGCCGAAATCTTTTCATGAAAATGTTACATTTTTTTGAAGCTGAAATACTTCATGAAAATTTTCAACTTTTTTGAAGCAGAAATCTTTTCATGAAAATGTTCAACTTTTTTGAAGCCGAAATCTTTTCATGAAAATGTTACATTTTTTTGAAGCCGAAATACTTCATGAAAATGTTCAACTTTTTTGAAGCAGAAATCTTTTCATAAAAATTTTCAACTTTTTTGAAGCCAAAATCTTTTAATTTAATTTTTCAACTTTTTTGAAGCCGAAATCTTTTCATGAAAATGTTCAACTTTTTTGAAGCCGAAATCTTTTTATGAAAATTTTCAACTTTTTTGAAGCCGAAATCTTTTCATGAAAATCTTCGACTTTTTTGAAGCCGAAATACTTGATGAAAATATTTAACTTTTTTGTAGTCTAAATCTTTTCATGAAAATTTTCAACTTTTTTGAAGCCGAAATCTTTTCATGAAAATTTTCAACTTTTTTGAAGCAGAAATCTTTTCATGAAAATTTTCAACTTATTTGATGCCGAAATAGTTCATGAAAATTTTCAACTTTTTTAAAGCCGAAATCCTGTCATGAAAATGTTCAACTTTTTTGAAGCATAAATCTTTTCATGAAAATTTTAGACTTTTTTGCAGCCGAAATACTTCATGAAAATTTTCAACTTTTTTGAAGCCGAAATCTTTTCATGAAAATCTTCGACTTTTTTGAAGTCGAAATAGTTCATGAAAGTTTTCAACCTTTTTGAAGCTGAAATCTTTTCATGAAAATGTTCAACTTTTTTGAAACCAAAATCTTTTCATGAAAATGGTCAACTTTTTTGAAGCCGAAATCTTTTCATGAAAATTTTCAACTTTTTGAAGCCGAAATCTTTTCATGAAAATTTTCAACTTTTTTGAAGCAGAAATCTTTTCATGAAAATGTTCAACTTTTTTGAAGCCGAAATCTTTTCATGAAAATGTTCCATTTTTTTGAAGCCGAAATACTTCATGAAAATTTTCAACTTTTTTGAAGCCGAAATACTTCATGAAAATTTTCAACTTTTTTGAAGCCGAAATCTTTTCATGAAAATTTTCAACTTTTTTGAAGCCGAAATCTTTTCATGTAAATTTTCAACTTTTTTGAAGCAGAAATCTTTTCATTAAAATGTTCAACTTTTTTGAAGCCGAAATCTTTTCATGAAAATGTTCAAGTTTTTTGAAGCCGAAATCTTTTCATGAAAATGTTCAACTTTTTTGAAGCCGAAATCTTTTCATGAAAATTTTCAACTTTTTGAAACCAAAATCTTTTCATGTAATTTTTCAACTTTTTTGAAGCCGAAATCTTTTCATGAAAATGTTACATTTTTTTGAAGCCGAAATACTTCATGAAAATTTTCGACTTTTTTGAAGCAGAAATCTTTTCATGAAAATTTTCAACTTTTTGAAACCCAAATCTTTTCATGTAATTTTTCAACTTTTTTGAAGCAGAAATCTTTTCATGAAAATTTTCAACTTTTTGAAGCCGAAATCTTTTCATGAAAATGTTACATTTTTTTTAAGCCGAAATCTTTTCATGAAAATTTTCAACTTTTTGAAACCAAAATCTTTTCATGTAATTTTTCAACTTTTTTGAAGCCGAAATCTTTTCATGAAAATTTTCAACTTTTTTGAAGCAGAAATCTTTTCATGAAAATCTTAGACTTTTTTGAAGTCGAAATCTTTTCATGTAAATTTTCAACTTTTTTGAAGCAGAAATCTTTTCATGAAAATGTTCCATTTTTTTGAAGCCGAAATACTTCATGAAAATTTTCAACTTTTTTGAAGCCGAAATCTTTTCATGAAAATGTTCAACTTTTTTGAAGCCGAAATCTTTTCATGAAAATTTTCAACTTTTTTGAAGCCAAAATCCTGTCATGAAAATTTTCAACTTTTTTGAAGCCGAAATCTTTTCATGAAAATCTTCGACTTTTTTGAAGCCGAAATACTTGATGAAAATATTTAACTTTTTTGTAGTCTAAATCTTTTCATGAAAATTTTCAACTTTTTTGAAGCCGAAATCTTTTCATGAAAATTTTCAACTTTTTTGAAGCAGAAATCTTTTCATGAAAATTTTCAACTTATTTGATGCCGAAATAGTTCATGAAAATTTTCAACTTTTTTAAAGCCGAAATCCTGTCATGAAAATGTTCAACTTTTTTGAAGCATAAATCTTTTCATGAAAATTTTAGACTTTTTTGCAGCCGAAATACTTCATGAAAATTTTCAACTTTTTTGAAGCCGAAATCTTTTCATGAAAATCTTCGACTTTTTTGAAGTCGAAATAGTTCATGAAAGTTTTCAACCTTTTTGAAGCTGAAATCTTTTCATGAAAATGTTCAACTTTTTTGAAACCAAAATCTTTTCATGAAAATGGTCAACTTTTTTGAAGCCGAAATCTTTTCATGAAAATGTTCCATTTTTTTGAAGCCGAAATACTTCATGAAAATTTTCAACTTTTTTGAAGCCGAAATACTTCATGAAAATTTTCAACTTTTTTGAAGCCGAAATCTTTTCATGAAAATTTTCAACTTTTTTGAAGCCGAAATCTTTTCATGTAAATTTTCAACTTTTTTGAAGCAGAAATCTTTTCATTAAAATGTTCAACTTTTTTGAAGCCGAAATCTTTTCATGAAAATGTTCAAGTTTTTTGAAGCCGAAATCTTTTCATGAAAATGTTCAACTTTTTTGAAGCCGAAATCTTTTCATGAAAATTTTCAACTTTTTGAAACCAAAATCTTTTCATGTAATTTTTCAACTTTTTTGAAGCCGAAATCTTTTCATGAAAATGTTACATTTTTTTGAAGCCGAAATACTTCATGAAAATTTTCGACTTTTTTGAAGCAGAAATCTTTTCATGAAAATTTTCAACTTTTTGAAACCCAAATCTTTTCATGTAATTTTTCAACTTTTTTGAAGCAGAAATCTTTTCATGAAAATTTTCAACTTTTTGAAGCCGAAATCTTTTCATGAAAATGTTACATTTTTTTTAAGCCGAAATCTTTTCATGAAAATTTTCAACTTTTTGAAACCAAAATCTTTTCATGTAATTTTTCAACTTTTTTGAAGCCGAAATCTTTTCATGAAAATTTTCAACTTTTTTGAAGCAGAAATCTTTTCATGAAAATCTTAGACTTTTTTGAAGTCGAAATCTTTTCATGTAAATTTTCAACTTTTTTGAAGCAGAAATCTTTTCATGAAAATGTTCCATTTTTTTGAAGCCGAAATACTTCATGAAAATTTTCAACTTTTTTGAAGCCGAAATCTTTTCATGAAAATGTTCAACTTTTTTGAAACCGAAATCTTTTCATGAAAATTTTCAACTTTTTTGAAGCCAAAATCCTGTCATGAAAATTTTCAACTTTTTTGAAGCAGAAATCTTTTCATGAAAATCTTCGACTTTTTTGAAGCCGAAATACTTGATGAAAATATTCAACTTTTTTGAAGTCTAAATCTTTTCATGAAAATTTTCAACTTTTTTGAAGCCGAAATCTTTTCATGAAAATTTTCAACTTTTTTGAAGCAGAAATCTTTTCATGAAAATGTTCAACTTTTTTGAAGCCGAAATAGTTCATGAACATTTTAGACTTTTTTGAAGCCGAAATACTTCATGAAAATGTTCAACCTTTTTGAAGCCGAAATCTTTTCATGAAAATCTTCGACTTTTTTGAAGTCGAAATAGTTCATGAAAGTTTTCAACCTTTTTGAAGTCGAAATAGTTCATGAAAGTTTTCAACCTTTTTGAAGCCGAAATTTTTTCATGAAAGTTTTCAACCTTTTTGAAGCCGAAATCTTTTCATGAAAATTTTCAACTTTTTTGAAGCAGAAATCTTTTCATGAAAATCTTAGACTTTTTTGAAGTCGAAATCTTTTCATGTAAATTTTCAACTATTTTGAAGCAGAAATCTTTTCATGAAAATTTTCAACTTTTTTGAAGCCGAAATCTTTTCATGAAAATGTTCCATTTTTTTGAAGCCGAAATACTTCATGAAAATTTTAGACTTTTTTGAAGTCGAAATCTTTTCATGTGAATTTTCAACTTTTTTGAAGCCGAAATCTTTTCATGAAAATTTTCAACTTTTTTGAAGCCGAAATCTTTTCATGAAAATTTTCAACTTTTTGAATCCGAAATCTTTTCATGTAATTTTTCAACTTTTTTGAAGCAGAAATCTTTTCGTGAAAATTTTCAACTTTTTTGAAGCCAAAATCCTGTCATGAAAATTTTCAACTTTTTTGAAGCAGAAATCTTTTCATGAAAATCTTCGACTTTTTTGAAGCCGAAATTCTTGATGAAAATATTCAACTTTTTTGAAGCCGAAATCTTTTCATGAAAATCTTCGACTTTTTTGAAGTCGAAATAGTTCATGAAAGTTTTCAACCTTTTTGAAGCTGAAATCTTTTCATGAAAATGTTCAACTTTTTTGAAACCAAAATCTTTTCATGAAAATTTTCAACTTTTTTGAAACAGAAATCTTTTCATGAAAATCTTAGACTTTTTTGAAGTCGAAATCTTTTTATGTAAATTTTCAACTTTTTTGAAGTCGAAATCTTTTCATGTAAATTTTCAACTTTTTTGAAGCAGAAATCTTTTCATGAAAATGTTCAACTTTTTTGAAGCCGAAATCTTTTCATGAAAATTTTCAACTTTTTTGAAGCCAAAATCCTGTCATGAAAATTTTCAACTTTTTTGAAGCAGAAATCTTTTCATGAAAATCTTCGACTTTTTTGAAGCCGAAATACTTGATGAAAATATTCAACTTTTTTGAAGTCTAAATCTTTTCATGAAAATTTTCAACTTTTTTGAAGCCGAAATCTTTTCATGAAAATTTTCAACTTTTTTGAAGCAGAAATCTTTTCATGAAAATGTTCAACTTTTTTGAAGCCGAAATAGTTCATGAACATTTTAGACTTTTTTGAAGCCGAAATACTTCATGAAAATGTTCAACCTTTTTGAAGCCGAAATCTTTTCATGAAAATCTTCGACTTTTTTGAAGTCGAAATAGTTCATGAAAGTTTTCAACCTTTTTGAAGTCGAAATAGTTCATGAAAGTTTTCAACCTTTTTGAAGCCGAAATCTTTTCATGAAAGTTTTCAACCTTTTTGAAGCCGAAATCTTTTCATGAAAATTTTCAACTTTTTTGAAGCAGAAATCTTTTCATGAAAATCTTAGACTTTTTTGAAGTCGAAATCTTTTCATGTAAATTTTCAACTATTTTGAAGCAGAAATCTTTTCATGAAAATTTTCAACTTTTTTGAAGCCGAAATCTTTTCATGAAAATGTTCCATTTTTTTGAAGCCGAAATACTTCATGAAAATTTTAGACTTTTTTGAAGTCGAAATCTTTTCATGTGAATTTTCAACTTTTTTGAAGCCGAAATCTTTTCATGAAAATTTTCAACTTTTTTGAAGCCGAAATCTTTTCATGAAAATTTTCAACTTTTTGAATCCGAAATCTTTTCATGTAATTTTTCAACTTTTTTGAAGCAGAAATCTTTTCGTGAAAATTTTCAACTTTTTTGAAGCCAAAATCCTGTCATGAAAATTTTCAACTTTTTTGAAGCAGAAATCTTTTCATGAAAATCTTCGACTTTTTTGAAGCCGAAATTCTTGATGAAAATATTCAACTTTTTTGAAGCCGAAATCTTTTCATGAAAATCTTCGACTTTTTTGAAGTCGAAATAGTTCATGAAAGTTTTCAACCTTTTTGAAGCTGAAATCTTTTCATGAAAATGTTCAACTTTTTTGAAACCAAAATCTTTTCATGAAAATTTTCAACTTTTTTGAAACAGAAATCTTTTCATGAAAATCTTAGACTTTTTTGAAGTCGAAATCTTTTTATTTAAATTTTCAACTTTTTTGAAGTCGAAATCTTTTCATGTAAATTTTCAACTTTTTTGAAGCAGAAATCTTTTCATGAAAATGTTCAACTTTTTTGAAGCCGAAATCTTTTCATGAAAATGTTCAACTTTTTTGAAGCCGAAATCTTTTCATGAAAATCTTCGACTTTTTTGAAGTCGAAATAGTTCATGAAAGTTTTCAACCTTTTTGAAGCTGAAATCTTTTCATGAAAATGTTCAACTTTTTTGAAACCAAAATCTTTTCATGAAAATTTTCAACTTTTTTGAAACAGAAATCTTTTCATGAAAATCTTAGACTTTTTTGAAGTCGAAATCTTTTTATGTAAATTTTCAACTTTTTTGAAGTCGAAATCTTTTCATGTAAATTTTCAACTTTTTTGAAGCAGAAATCTTTTCATGAAAATGTTCAACTTTTTTGAAGCCGAAATCTTTTCATGAAAATGTTCAACTTTTTTGAAGCCGAAATCTTTTCATGAAAATGTTACATTTTTTTGAAGCTGAAATACTTCATGAAAATTTTCAACTTTTTTGAAGCAGAAATCTTTTCATGAAAATGTTCAACTTTTTTGAAGCCGAAATCTTTTCATGAAAATGTTACATTTTTTTGAAGCCGAAATACTTCATGAAAATGTTCAACTTTTTTGAAGCAGAAATCTTTTCATAAAAATTTTCAACTTTTTTGAAGCCAAAATCTTTTAATTTAATTTTTCAACTTTTTTGAAGCCGAAATCTTTTCATGAAAATGTTCAACTTTTTTGAAGCCGAAATCTTTTTATGAAAATTTTCAACTTTTTTGAAGCCGAAATCTTTTCATGAAAATCTTCGACTTTTTTGAAGCCGAAATACTTGATGAAAATATTTAACTTTTTTGTAGTCTAAATCTTTTCATGAAAATTTTCAACTTTTTTGAAGCCGAAATCTTTTCATGAAAATTTTCAACTTTTTTGAAGCAGAAATCTTTTCATGAAAATTTTCAACTTATTTGATGCCGAAATAGTTCATGAAAATTTTCAACTTTTTTAAAGCCGAAATCCTGTCATGAAAATGTTCAACTTTTTTGAAGCATAAATCTTTTCATGAAAATTTTCAACTTTTTGAAGCCGAAATCTTTTCATGAAAATTTTCAACTTTTTTGAAGCAGAAATCTTTTCATGAAAATGTTCAACTTTTTTGAAGCCGAAATCTTTTCATGAAAATGTTCCATTTTTTTGAAGCCGAAATACTTCATGAAAATTTTCAACTTTTTTGAAGCCGAAATACTTCATGAAAATTTTCAACTTTTTTGAAGCCGAAATCTTTTCATGAAAATTTTCAACTTTTTTGAAGCCGAAATCTTTTCATGTAAATTTTCAACTTTTTTGAAGCAGAAATCTTTTCATTAAAATGTTCAACTTTTTTGAAGCCGAAATCTTTTCATGAAAATGTTCAAGTTTTTTGAAGCCGAAATCTTTTCATGAAAATGTTCAACTTTTTTGAAGCCGAAATCTTTTCATGTAATTTTTCAACTTTTTTGAAGCCGAAATCTTTTCATGAAAATGTTACATTTTTTTGAAGCCGAAATACTTCATGAAAATTTTCGACTTTTTTGAAGCAGAAATCTTTTCATGAAAATTTTCAACTTTTTGAAACCCAAATCTTTTCATGTAATTTTTCAACTTTTTTGAAGCAGAAATCTTTTCATGAAAATTTTCAACTTTTTGAAGCCGAAATCTTTTCATGAAAATGTTACATTTTTTTGAAGCCGAAATCTTTTCATGAAAATTTTCAACTTTTTGAAACCAAAATCTTTTCATGTAATTTTTCAACTTTTTTGAAGCCGAAATCTTTTCATGAAAATTTTCAACTTTTTTGAAGCAGAAATCTTTTCATGAAAATCTTAGACTTTTTTGAAGTCGAAATCTTTTCATGTAAATTTTCAACTTTTTTGAAGTCTAAATCTTTTCATGAAAATTTTCAACTTTTTTGAAGCCGAAATCTTTTCATGAAAATTTTCAACTTTTTTGAAGCAGAAATCTTTTCATGAAAATGTTCAACTTTTTTGAAGCCGAAATAGTTCATGAACATTTTAGACTTTTTTGAAGCCGAAATACTTCATGAAAATGTTCAACCTTTTTGAAGCCGAAATCTTTTCATGAAAATCTTCGACTTTTTTGAAGTCGAAATAGTTCATGAAAGTTTTCAACCTTTTTGAAGTCGAAATAGTTCATGAAAGTTTTCAACCTTTTTGAAGCCGAAATCTTTTCATGAAAGTTTTCAACCTTTTTGAAGCCGAAATCTTTTCATGAAAATTTTCAACTTTTTTGAAGCAGAAATCTTTTCATGAAAATCTTAGACTTTTTTGAAGTCGAAATCTTTTCATGTAAATTTTCAACTATTTTGAAGCAGAAATCTTTTCATGAAAATTTTCAACTTTTTTGAAGCCGAAATCTTTTCATGAAAATGTTCCATTTTTTTGAAGCCGAAATACTTCATGAAAATTTTAGACTTTTTTGAAGTCGAAATCTTTTCATGTGAATTTTCAACTTTTTTGAAGCCGAAATCTTTTCATGAAAATGTTCAACTTTTTTGAAGCCGAAATCTTTTCATGAAAATGTTCCATTTTTTTGAAGCCGAAATACTTCATGAAAATTTTCAACTTTTCTGAAGGCGAAATCTTTTCATGAAAATTTTCAACTTTTTTGAAGCCGAAATCTTTTCATGAAAATTTTCAACTTTTTGAATCCGAAATCTTTTCATGTAATTTTTCAACTTTTTTGAAGCAGAAATCTTTTCGTGAAAATTTTCAACTTTTTTGAAGCCAAAATCCTGTCATGAAAATTTTCAACTTTTTTGAAGCAGAAATCTTTTCATGAAAATCTTCGACTTTTTTGAAGCCGAAATTCTTGATGAAAATATTCAACTTTTTTGAAGTCTAAATCTTTTCATGAAAATTTTCAACTTTTTTGAAGCCGAAATTCTTCATGAAAATTTTCAACTTTTTTCAAACCTAAATCTTTTCATGAAAACTTTCAACTTTTTTGATGCCGAAATAGTTCATGAAAATTTTCAACTTTTTTGAACCCGAAATCTTTTCATGAAAATTTTCAACTTTTTTGAAGTCGAAATCTTTTCATGAAAATTTTCAACTTTTTTGAAGCCGAAATTCTTCATGAAAATTTTCAACTTTTTTCAAACCTAAATCTTTTCATGAAAACTTTCAACTTTTTTGATGCCGAAATAGTTCATGAAAATTTTCAACTTTTTTGAACCCGAAATCTTTTCATGAAAATTTTCAACTTTTTTGAAGTAGAAATCTTTTCATGAAAATGTTCTATTTTTTTGAAGCCGAAATACTTAATGAAAATTTTCAACTTTTTGAAGCCGAAATCTTTTCATGAAAATGTTCAACTTTTTTGAAGCCGAGATCTTTTCATGAAAATTTTCAACTTTTTGAAACCGAAATCTTTTCATGAAAATTTTCAACTTTTTTGAAGCCGAAATCTTTTCATGAAAATGGTCAACTTTTTTGAAGCCGAAATCTTTTCATGAAAATTTTCAACTTTTTGAATCCGAAATCTTTTCATGAAAATTTTCAACTTTTTTGAAGCAGAAATCTTTTCATGAAAATCTTAGACTTTTTTAAAGCAGGAATCTTTTCATATAAATATTCAACTTTTTTGAAGCAGAAATCTTTTCATGAAAATTTTCAACTTTTTGAAACCAAAATCTTTTCATGTAATTTTTCAACTTTTTTGAAGCAGAAATCTTTTCGTGAAAATTTTCAACTTTTTTGAAGCCAAAATCCTGTCATGAAAATTTTCAACTTTTTTGAAGCAGAAATCTTTTCATGAAAATCTTCGACTTTTTTGAAGCCGAAATACTTGATGAAAATATTCAACTTTTTTGAAGTCTAAATCTTTTCATGAAAATGTTCAACTTTTTTGAAGCCGAAATCTTTTCATGAAAATGTTCCATTTTTTTGAAGCCAAAATACTTCATGAAAATGTTCAACTTTTTTGAAGCCGAAATCTTTTCATGAAAATTTTCAACTTTTTTGAAGCCGAAATAGTTCATGAAAATTTTCAACTTTTTTGAAACCAAAATCTTTTCATGTAAATTTTCAACTTTTTTGAAGCAGAAATCTTTTCATGAAAATGGTCAACTTTTTTGAAGCCGAAATCTTTTCATGAAAATTTTCAACTTTTTGAAACCAAAATCTTTTCATGAAAATTTTCAACTTTTTTGAAGCAGAAATCTTTTCATGAAAATCTTAGACTTTTTTAAAGCAGGAATCTTTTCATATAAATATTCAACTTTTTTGAAGCAGAAATCTTTTCATGAAAATCTTCAACTTTTTTGAAGCCGAAATCTTTTCATGAAAATGTTCAACTTTTTTGAAGCCGAAATCTTTTCATGAATATGTTCCATTTTTTTTGAAGCCGAAATACTTCATGAAAATTTTCAACTTTTTTGAAGCAGAAATCTTTTCATGAAAATCTTCGACTTTTTTGAAGCCGAAATACTCGATGAAAATATTTAACTTTTTTGTAGTCTAAATCTTTTCATGAAAATTTTCAACTTTTTTGACGCCGAAATCTTTTCATGAAAATCTTCAACTTATTTGATGCCGAAATAGTTCATGAAAATTTTCAACTTTTTTGAAGCCGAAATCCTGTCATGAAAATTTTCAACTTTTTTGAAGCAGAAATCTTTTCATGAAAATTTTCAACTTATTTGATGCCGAAATAGTTCATGAAAATTTTCAACTTTTTTGAAGCCGAAATCCTGTCATGAAAATGTTCAACTTTTTTGATGCCGAAATCTTTTCATGAAAATTTTCATCTTTTTTGAAGCATAAATCTTTTCATGAAAATTTTAGACTTTTTTGCAGCCGAAATACTTCATGAAAATTTTCAACTTTTTTTAAGCCGAAATCTTTTCATGAAAATCTTCGACTTTTTTGAAAACGAAATAGTTCATGAAAGTTTTCAACCTTTTTGAAGCTGAAATCTTTTCATGAAAATGTTCAACTTTTTTGAAACAAAAATCTTTTCATGAAAATTTTCAACTTTTTTGAAGCCGAAATCTTTTCATGAAAATGTTCCATTTTTTTGAAGCCGAAATACTTCATGTAAATTTTCAACTTTTTTGAAGCAGAAATCTTTTCATGAAAATGTTCCATTTTTTTGAAGCCGAAATACTTCATGAAAATTTTCAACTTTTTTGAAGCAGAAATCTTTTCATGAAAATGTTCAACTTTTTTGAAGCCGAAATCTTTTCATGAATATTTTCAACTTTTTTGAAGCCAAAATAGTTCATGAAAATTTTCAACTTTTTTGAAGCCGAAATCTTTTCATGAAAATCTTCGACTTTTTTGAAGTCGAAATAGTTCATGAAAGTTTTCAACCTTTTTGAAGCCGAAATCTTTTCATGAAAATTTTCAACTTTTTTGAAGCAGAAATCTTTTCATGAAAATGTTCAACTTTTTTGAAGCCGAAATCTTTTCATGAAAATTTTCAACTTTTTTGAAGCCAAAATCCTGTCATGAAAATTTTCAACTTTTTTGAAGCAGAAATCTTTTCATGAAAATCTTCGACTTTTTTGAAGTCGAAATACTTGATGAAAATATTCAACTTTTTTGAAGTCTAAATCTTTTCATGAAAATTTTCAACTTTTTAGAAGCCGAAATCTTTTCATGAAAATTTTCGACTTTTTTGAAGCAGAAATCTTTTCATGAAAATTTTCAACTTTTTGAAGCCGAAATCTTTTCATGAAAATTTTCAACTTTTTTGAAGAAGAAATCTTTTCATGAAAATGGTCAACTTTTTTGAAGTCGAAATCTTTTCATGAAAATTTTCAACTTTTTTGAAGCCGAAATCTTTTCATGAAAATGGTCAACTTTTTTGAAGCCGAAATCTTTTCATGAAAATTTTCAACTTTTTGAAGCCGAAATCTTTTCATGAAAATGTTCCATTTTTTTGAAGCCGAAATACTTCATGAAAATTTTCAACTTTTTTGAAGCCGAAATCTTTTCATGAAAATGTTACATTTTTTTGAAGCCGAAATACATCATGAAAATTTTCAACTTTTTTGAAGCCGAAATCTTTTCATGAAAATTTTCAACTTTTTTGAAGCCGAAATCTTTTCATGAAAATGTTACATTTTTTTGAAGCCGAAATACTTCATGAAAATTTTCAACTTTTTTGAAGCCGAAATCTTTTCATGAAAATGTTTAACTTTTTTGAAGCCGAAATAATTCATGAAAATTTTCAACTTTTTTGAAGCAGAAATCTTTTCATGAAAATTTTCAACTTTTTGAAGCCGAAATCTTTTCATGAAAATGATCAACTTGTTTGAAGTCGAAATCTTTTCATGAAAATTTTCAACTTTTTGAAGCCAAAATCTTTTCATGAAGATTCTCAACTTTTTTGAAGCCGAAATCTTTTCATGAAAATGGTCAACTTTTTTGAAGCCGAAATCTTTTCATGAAAATTTTCAACTTTTTTGAAGCCGAAATCTTTGCATGAAAATTTTCAACTTTTTGAAACCAAAATCTTTTCATGTAATTTTTCAACTTTTTTGAAGCAGAAATCTTTTCATGAAAATTTTCAACTTTTTTGAAGCCAAAATCCTGTCATGAAAATTTTCAACTTTTTTGAAGCAGAAATCTTTTCATGAAAATCTTCGACTTTTTTGAAGCCGAAATACTTGATGAAAATATTCAACTTTTTTGAAGTCTAAATCTTTTCATGAAAATTTTCAACTTTTTTGAAGCCGAAATTCTTCATGAAAATTTTCAACTTTTTTCAAACCTAAATCTTTTCATGAAAACTTTCAACTTTTTTGATGCCGAAATAGTTCATGAAAATTTTCAACTTTTTTGAACCCGAAATCTTTTCATGAAAATTTTCAACTTTTTTGAAGCCGAAATCTTTTCATGAAAATGTTCTATTTTTTTGAAGCCGAAATACTTAATGAAAATTTTCAACTTTTTGAAGCCGAAATCTTTTCATGAAAATGTTCAACTTTTTTGAAGCCTAGATCTTTTCATGAAAATTTTCAACTTTTTGAAACCGAAATCTTTTCATGAAAATGGTCAACTTTTTTGAAGCCGAAATCTTTTCATGAAAATTTTCAACTTTTTAAGCCGAAATCTTTTCATGAAAATTTTCAACTTTTTTGAAGCAGAAATCTTTTCATGAAAATCTTAGACTTTTTTGAAGTCGAAATCTTTTCATGTAAATTTTCAACTTTTTTGAAGCAGAAATCCTTTCATGAAAATGTTCAACTTTTTTGAAGCCGAAATCTTTTCATGAAAATGTTCCATTTTTTTGCAGCCGAAATAGTTCATGAAAGTTTTCAACCTTTTTGAAGCCAAAATCCTGTCATGAAAATTTTCAACTTTTTTGAAGCTGAAATCTTTTCATGAAAATTTTCAACTTTTTGAAACCGAAATCTTTTCATGAAAATTTTCAACTTTTTTGAAGCAGAAATCTTTTCATGAAAATGTTAAACTTTTTTGAAGCCGAGATCTTTTCATGAAAATTTTCAACTTTTTTCAAACCTAAATCTTTTCATGAAAACTTTCAACTTTTTTGATGCCGAAATAGTTCATGAAAATTTTCAACTTTTTTGAACCCGAAATCTTTTCATGAAAATTTTCAACTTTTTTGAAGCCGAAATCTTTTCATGAAAATGTTCTATTTTTTTGAAGCCGAAATACTTAATGAAAATTTTCAACTTTTTGAAGCCGAAATCTTTTCATGAAAATGTTCAACTTTTTTGAAGCCTAGATCTTTTCATGAAAATTTTCAACTTTTTGAAACCGAAATCTTTTCATGAAAATGGTCAACTTTTTTGAAGCCGAAATCTTTTCATGAAAATTTTCAACTTTTTAAGCCGAAATCTTTTCATGAAAATTTTCAACTTTTTTGAAGCAGAAATCTTTTCATGAAAATCTTAGACTTTTTTGAAGTCGAAATCTTTTCATGTAAATTTTCAACTTTTTTGAAGCAGAAATCCTTTCATGAAAATGTTCAACTTTTTTGAAGCCGAAATCTTTTCATGAAAATGTTCCATTTTTTTGCAGCCGAAATAGTTCATGAAAGTTTTCAACCTTTTTGAAGCCAAAATCCTGTCATGAAAATTTTCAACTTTTTTGAAGCTGAAATCTTTTCATGAAAATTTTCAACTTTTTGAAACCGAAATCTTTTCATGAAAATTTTCAACTTTTTTGAAGCAGAAATCTTTTCATGAAAATGTTAAACTTTTTTGAAGCCGAGATCTTTTCATGAAAATTTTCAACTTTTTTGAAGCCGAAATCTTTTCATGAAAATGGACAACTTTTTGAAGCCGAAATCTTTTCATGAAAATTTTCAACTTTTTTGAAGCAGAAATCTTTTCATGAAAATCTGAGACTTTTTTGAAGTCGAAATCTTTTCATGTAAATTTTCAACTTTTTTGAAGCAGAAATCTTTTCATGAAAATGTTCAACTTTTTTGAAGCCGAAATCTTTTCATGAAAATCTTCGACTTTTTTGAAGTCGAAATAGTTCATGAAAGTTTTCAACCTTTTTGAAGACAAAATCCTGTCATGAAAATTTTCAACTTTTTTGAAGCAGAAATCTTTTCATGAAAATGTTCAACTTTTTGAAGCCGAAATCTTTTCATGAAAATGTTCAACTTTTTTGAAGCAGAAATCTTTTCATGAAAATCTGAGACTTTTTTGAAGTCGAAATCTTTTCATGTAAATTTTCAACTTTTTTGAAGCAGAAATCTTTTCATGAAAATGTTCAACTTTTTTGAAGCCGAAATCTTTTCATGAAAATCTTCGACTTTTTTGAAGTCGAAATAGTTCATGAAAGTTTTCAACCTTTTTGAAGCCAAAATCCTGTCATGAAAATTTTCAACTTTTTTGAAGCAGAAATCTTTTCATGACAATTTTCAACTTTTTTGAAGCCGAAATCATATCATGAAAATGGTCAACTTTTTTGAAGCCGAAATCTTTTCATGAAAATGGTCAACTTTTTTGAAGCCGAAATCTTTTCATGAAAATTTTCAACTTTTTTGAAGCAGAAATCTTTTCATGAAAATCTTAGACTTTTTTGAAGTCGAAATCTTTTCATGTAAATTTTCAACTTTTTTGAAGCCGAAATCCTTTCATGAAAATTTTCAACTTTTTGAAACCGAAATCTTTTCATGAAAATTTTCAACTTTTTTGAAGCCGAAATCTTTTCATGAAAATGGTCAACTTTTTTGAAGCCGAAATCTTTTCATGAAAATTTTCAACTTTTTGAAGCCGAAATCTTTTCATGAAAATTTTCAACTTTTTTGAAGCCGAAATCTTTTCATGAAAATGGTCAACTTTTTTGAAGCCGAAATCTTTTCATGAAAATTTTCAACTTTTTGAAGCCGAAATCTTTTCATGAAAATTTTCAACTTTTTGAAGCCGAAATCTTTTCATGAAAATGTTCCATTTTTTTGAAGCCGAAATACTTCATGAAAATTTTCAACTTTTTTGAAGCCGAAATCTTTTCATGAAAATTTTCAACTTTTTTGAAGTCGAAATCTTTTCATGAAAATTTTCAACTTTTTGAAGCCGTAATCTTTTCATGAAAATTTTCAACTTTTTTGAAGCAGAAATCTTTTCATGAAAATGTTCAACTTTTTTGAAGCCGAGATCTTTTCATGAAAATTTTCAACTTTTTTGAAGCCGAAATCTTTTCATGAAAATGGTCAACTTTTTGAAGCCGAAATCTTTTCATGAAAATTTTCAACTTTTTTGAAGCAGAAATCTTTTCATGAAAATCTGAGACTTTTTTGAAGTCGAAATCTTTTCATGTAAATTTTCAACTTTTTTGAAGCAGAAATCTTTTCATGAAAATGTTCAACTTTTTTGAAGCCGAAATCTTTTCATGAAAATCTTCTACTTTTTTGAAGTCGAAATAGTTCATGAAAGTTTTCAACCTTTTTGAAGCCAAAATCCTGTCATCAAAATTTTCAACTTTTTTGAAGCCGAAATCTTTTCATGAAAATGTTCAACTTTTTGAAGCCGAAATCTTGTCATGAAAATTTTCAACTTTTTTGAAGCCGAAATCTTTTCATGAAAATCTTCGACTTTTTTGAAGTCGAAATAGTTCATGAAAGTTTTCAACCTTTTTGAAGCCAAAATCCTGTCATCAAAATTTTCAACTTTTTTGAAGCCGAAATCTTTTCATGAAAATGTTCAACTTTTTGAAGCCGAAATCTTGTCATGAAAATTTTCAACTTTTTTGAAGCAGAAATCTTTTCATGAAAATCTTAGACTTTTTTGAAGTCGAAATCTTTTCATGAAAATGTTCAACTTTTTGAAACCGAAATCTTTTCATGAAATTGGTCAACTTTTTTGAAGCCGAAATCTTTTCATGAAAATTTTCAACTTTTTAAGCCGAAATCTTTTCATGAAAATTTTCAACTTTTTTGCAGCAGAAATCTTTTCATGAAAATCTTAGACTTTTTTGAAGTCGAAATCTTTTCATGTAAATTTTCAACTTTTTTGAAGCAGAAATCTTTTCATGAAAATGTTCAACTTTTTTGAAGCCGAAATCTTTTCATGAAAATGTTCCATTTTTTTGCAGCCGAAATAGTTCATGAAAGTTTTCAACCTTTTTGAAGCCAAAATCCTGTCATGAAAATTTTCAACTTTTTTGAAGCAGAAATCTTTTCATGAAAATGTTCAACTTTTTTGAAGCCGAGATCTTTTCATGAAAATTTTCAACTTTTTTGAAGCCGAAATCTTTTCATGAAAATGGTCAACTTTTTGAAGCCGAAATCTTTTCATGAAAATTTTCAACTTTTTTGCAGCAGAAATCTTTTCATGAAAATCTGAGACTTTTTTGAAGTCGAAATCTTTTCATGTAAATTTTCAACTTTTTTGAAGCAGAAATCTTTTCATGAAAATGTTCAACTTTTTTGAAGCCGAAATCTTTTCATGAAAATGTTCCATTTTTTTGCAGCCGAAATAGTTCATGAAAATTTTCAACTTTTTTGAAGCAGAAATCTTTTCATGAAAATTTTCAACTTTTTGAAACCGAAATCTTTTCATGAAAATTTTCAACTTTTTTGAAGCCGAAATCTTTTCATGAAAATGGTCAACTTTTTTGAAGCCGAAATCTTTTCATGAAAATTTTCAACTTTTTGAAGCCGAAATCTTTTCATGAAAATTTTCAACTTTTTGAAGCCGAAATCTTTTCATGAAAATGTTCCATTTTTTTGAAGCCGAAATACTTCATGAAAATTTTCAACTTTTTTGAAGCCGAAATCTTTTCATGAAAATTTTCAACTTTTTTGAAGTCGAAATCTTTTCATGAAAATTTTCAACTTTTTGAAGCCGAAATCTTTTCATGAAAATTTTCAACTTTTTTGAAGCAGAAATCTTTTCATGAAAATGTTCAACTTTTTTGAAGCCGAGATCTTTTCATGAAAATTTTCAACTTTTTTGAAGCCGAAATCTTTTCATGAAAATGGTCAACTTTTTGAAGCCGAAATCTTTTCATGAAAATTTTCAACTTTTTTGAAGCAGAAATTTTTTCATGAAAATCTGAGACTTTTTTGAAGTCGAAATCTTTTCATGTAAATTTTCAACTTTTTTGAAGCAGAAATCTTTTCATGAAAATGTTCAACTTTTTTGAAGCCGAAATCTTTTCATGAAAATCTTCGACTTTTTTGAAGTCGAAATAGTTCATGAAAGTTTTCAACCTTTTTGAAGCCAAAATCCTGTCATCAAAATTTTCAACTTTTTTGAAGCCGAAATCTTTTCATGAAAATGTTCAACTTTTTGAAGCCGAAATCTTGTCATGAAAATTTTCAACTTTTTTGAAGCAGAAATCTTTTCATGAAAATCTTAGACTTTTTTGAAGTCGAAATCTTTTCATGAAAATGTTCAACTTTTTGAAACCGAAATCTTTTCATGAAATTGGTCAACTTTTTTGAAGCCGAAATCTTTTCATGAAAATTTTCAACTTTTTAAGCCGAAATCTTTTCATGAAAATTTTCAACTTTTTTGCAGCAGAAATCTTTTCATGAAAATCTTAGACTTTTTTGAAGTCGAAATCTTTTCATGTAAATTTTCAACTTTTTTGAAGCAGAAATCTTTTCATGAAAATGTTCAACTTTTTTGAAGCCGAAATCTTTTCATGAAAATGTTCCATTTTTTTGCAGCCGAAATAGTTCATGAAAGTTTTCAACCTTTTTGAAGCCAAAATCCTGTCATGAAAATTTTCAACTTTTTTGAAGCAGAAATCTTTTCATGAAAATGTTCAACTTTTTTGAAGCCGAGATCTTTTCATGAAAATTTTCAACTTTTTTGAAGCCGAAATCTTTTCATGAAAATGGTCAACTTTTTGAAGCCGAAATCTTTTCATGAAAATTTTCAACTTTTTTGCAGCAGAAATCTTTTCATGAAAATCTGAGACTTTTTTGAAGTCGAAATCTTTTCATGTAAATTTTCAACTTTTTTGAAGCAGAAATCTTTTCATGAAAATGTTCAACTTTTTTGAAGCCGAAATCTTTTCATGAAAATGTTCCATTTTTTTGCAGCCGAAATAGTTCATGAAAATTTTCAACTTTTTTGAAGCAGAAATCTTTTCATGAAAATTTTCAACTTTTTGAAACCGAAATCTTTTCATGAAAATTTTCAACTTTTTTGAAGCCGAAATCTTTTCATGAAAATGGTCAACTTTTTTGAAGCCGAAATCTTTTCATGAAAATTTTCAACTTTTTGAAGCCGAAATCTTTTCATGAAAATTTTCAACTTTTTGAAGCCGAAATCTTTTCATGAAAATGTTCCATTTTTTTGAAGCCGAAATACTTCATGAAAATTTTCAACTTTTTTGAAGCCGAAATCTTTTCATGAAAATTTTCAACTTTTTTGAAGTCGAAATCTTTTCATGAAAATTTTCAACTTTTTGAAGCCGAAATCTTTTCATGAAAATTTTCAACTTTTTTGAAGCAGAAATCTTTTCATGAAAATGTTCAACTCTTTTGAAGCCGAGATCTTTTCATGAAAATTTTCAACTTTTTTGAAGCAGAAATCTTTTCATGAAAATGGTCAACTTTTTGAAGCCGAAATCTTTTCATGAAAATGTTCAACTTTTTTGAAGCAGAAATCTTTTCATGAAAATCTGAGACTTTTTTGAAGTCGAAATCTTTTCATGTAAATTTTCAACTTTTTTGAAGCAGAAATCTTTTCATGAAAATGTTCAACTTTTTTGAAGCCGAAATCTTTTCATGAAAATCTTCGACTTTTTTGAAGTCGAAATAGTTCATGAAAGTTTTCAACCTTTTTGAAGCCAAAATCCTGTCATCAAAATTTTCAACTTTTTTGAAGCCGAAATCTTTTCATGAAAATGTTCAACTTTTTGAAGCCGAAATCTTGTCATGAAAATTTTCAACTTTTTTGAAGCAGAAATCTTTTCATGAAAATCTTAGACTTTTTTGAAGTCGAAATCTTTTCATGAAAATGTTCAACTTTTTGAAACCGAAATCTTTTCATGAAATTGGTCAACTTTTTTGAAGCCGAAATCTTTTCATGAAAATTTTCAACTTTTTAAGCCGAAATCTTTTCATGAAAATTTTCAACTTTTTTGCAGCAGAAATCTTTTCATGAAAATCTTAGACTTTTTTGAAGTCGAAATCTTTTCATGTAAATTTTCAACTTTTTTGAAGCAGAAATCTTTTCATGAAAATGTTCAACTTTTTTGAAGCCGAAATCTTTTCATGAAAATGTTCCATTTTTTTGCAGCCGAAATAGTTCATGAAAGTTTTCAACCTTTTTGAAGCCAAAATCCTGTCATGAAAATTTTCAACTTTTTTGAAGCAGAAATCTTTTCATGAAAATGTTCAACTTTTTTGAAGCCGAGATCTTTTCATGAAAATTTTCAACTTTTTTGAAGCCGAAATCTTTTCATGAAAATGGTCAACTTTTTGAAGCCGAAATCTTTTCATGAAAATTTTCAACTTTTTTGCAGCAGAAATCTTTTCATGAAAATCTGAGACTTTTTTGAAGTCGAAATCTTTTCATGTAAATTTTCAACTTTTTTGAAGCAGAAATCTTTTCATGAAAATGTTCAACTTTTTTGAAGCCGAAATCTTTTCATGAAAATGTTCCATTTTTTTGCAGCCGAAATAGTTCATGAAAATTTTCAACTTTTTTGAAGCAGAAATCTTTTCATGAAAATTTTCAACTTTTTGAAACCGAAATCTTTTCATGAAAATTTTCAACTTTTTTGAAGCCGAAATCTTTTCATGAAAATGGTCAACTTTTTTGAAGCCGAAATCTTTTCATGAAAATTTTCAACTTTTTGAAGCCGAAATCTTTTCATGAAAATTTTCAACTTTTTGAAGCCGAAATCTTTTCATGAAAATGTTCCATTTTTTTGAAGCCGAAATACTTCATGAAAATTTTCAACTTTTTTGAAGCCGAAATCTTTTCATGAAAATTTTCAACTTTTTTGAAGTCGAAATCTTTTCATGAAAATTTTCAACTTTTTGAAGCCGAAATCTTTTCATGAAAATTTTCAACTTTTTTGAAGCAGAAATCTTTTCATGAAAATGTTCAACTTTTTTGAAGCCGAGATCTTTTCATGAAAATTTTCAACTTTTTTGAAGCCGAAATCTTTTCATGAAAATGGTCAACTTTTTGAAGCCGAAATCTTTTCATGAAAATTTTCAACTTTTTTGAAGCAGAAATCTTTTCATGAAAATCTGAGACTTTTTTGAAGTCGAAATCTTTTCATGTAAATTTTCAACTTTTTTGAAGCAGAAATCTTTTCATGAAAATGTTCAACTTTTTTGAAGCCGAAATCTTTTCATGAAAATCTTCGACTTTTTTGAAGTCGAAATAGTTCATGAAAGTTTTCAACCTTTTTGAAGCCAAAATCCTGTCATCAAAATTTTCAACTTTTTTGAAGCCGAAATCTTTTCATGAAAATGTTCAACTTTTTGAAGCCGAAATCTTGTCATGAAAATTTTCAACTTTTTTGAAGCAGAAATCTTTTCATGAAAATCTTAGACTTTTTTGAAGTCGAAATCTTTTCATGAAAATGTTCAACTTTTTGAAACCGAAATCTTTTCATGAAATTGGTCAACTTTTTTGAAGCCGAAATCTTTTCATGAAAATTTTCAACTTTTTAAGCCGAAATCTTTTCATGAAAATTTTCAACTTTTTTGCAGCAGAAATCTTTTCATGAAAATCTTAGACTTTTTTGAAGTCGAAATCTTTTCATGTAAATTTTCAACTTTTTTGAAGCAGAAATCTTTTCATGAAAATGTTCAACTTTTTTGAAGCCGAAATCTTTTCATGAAAATGTTCCATTTTTTTGCAGCCGAAATAGTTCATGAAAGTTTTCAACCTTTTTGAAGCCAAAATCCTGTCATGAAAATTTTCAACTTTTTTGAAGCAGAAATCTTTTCATGAAAATGTTCAACTTTTTTGAAGCCGAGATCTTTTCATGAAAATTTTCAACTTTTTTGAAGCCGAAATCTTTTCATGAAAATGGTCAACTTTTTGAAGCCGAAATCTTTTCATGAAAATTTTCAACTTTTTTGCAGCAGAAATCTTTTCATGAAAATCTGAGACTTTTTTGAAGTCGAAATCTTTTCATGTAAATTTTCAACTTTTTTGAAGCAGAAATCTTTTCATGAAAATGTTCAACTTTTTTGAAGCCGAAATCTTTTCATGAAAATGTTCCATTTTTTTGCAGCCGAAATAGTTCATGAAAATTTTCAACTTTTTTGAAGCAGAAATCTTTTCATGAAAATTTTCAACTTTTTGAAACCGAAATCTTTTCATGAAAATTTTCAACTTTTTTGAAGCCGAAATCTTTTCATGAAAATGGTCAACTTTTTTGAAGCCGAAATCTTTTCATGAAAATTTTCAACTTTTTGAAGCCGAAATCTTTTCATGAAAATTTTCAACTTTTTGAAGCCGAAATCTTTTCAT
The DNA here is from genome assembly GCF_963930695.1 of Labrus bergylta. NCBI lineage: Eukaryota > Metazoa > Chordata > Actinopteri > Labriformes > Labridae > Labrus > Labrus bergylta. The sequence continues at coordinate 497,047 of NC_089195.1, read as the reverse complement.
GAAAATGTTCCATTTTTTTGAAGCCGAAATACTTCATGAAAATTTTCAACTTTTTTGAAGCCGAAATCTTTTCATGAAAATTTTCAACTTTTTTGAAGTCGAAATCTTTTCATGAAAATTTTCAACTTTTTGAAGCCGAAATCTTTTCATGAAAATTTTCAACTTTTTTGAAGCAGAAATCTTTTCATGAAAATGTTCAACTTTTTTGAAGCCGAGATCTTTTCATGAAAATTTTCAACTTTTTTGAAGCCGAAATCTTTTCATGAAAATGGTCAACTTTTTGAAGCCGAAATCTTTTCATGAAAATTTTCAACTTTTTTGAAGCAGAAATCTTTTCATGAAAATCTGAGACTTTTTTGAAGTCGAAATCTTTTCATGTAAATTTTCAACTTTTTTGAAGCAGAAATCTTTTCATGAAAATGTTCAACTTTTTTGAAGCCGAAATCTTTTCATGAAAATCTTCGACTTTTTTGAAGTCGAAATAGTTCATGAAAGTTTTCAACCTTTTTGAAGCCAAAATCCTGTCATCAAAATTTTCAACTTTTTTGAAGCCGAAATCTTTTCATGAAAATGTTCAAGTTTTTTGAAGCCAAAATCTTTTCATGAAAATGTTCCATTTTTTTGAAGCCGAAATCTTTTCATGAAAATTTTCAACTTTTTTGAAGCCGAAATCTTTTCATGAAAATCTTCGACTTTTTTGAAGTCGAAATAGTTCATGAAAATTTTCAACCTTTTTGAAGCCAAAATCCTGTCATGAAAATTTTCAACTTTTTTGAAGCAGAAATCTTTTCATGAAAATTTTCAACTTTTTGAAACCGAAATCTTTTCATGAAAATTTTCAACTTTTTTGAAGCAGAAATCTTTTCATGAAAATATTCAACTTTTTTGAAGCCGAAATCTTTTCATGAAAATGGTCAACTTTTTTGAAGCCGAAATCTTTTCATGAAAATTTTAGACTTTTTTGAAGTCGAAATCTTTTCATGAAAATTTTCAACTTTTTGAAGCAGAAATCTTTTCATGAAAATTTTCAACTTTTTGAAGCCGAAATATTTTCATGAAAATTTTCAACTTTTTTGAAGCAGAAATCTTTTCATGAAAATCTTAGACTTTTTTGAAGTCGAAATCTTTTCATGAAAATGTTCAACTTTTTGAAACCGAAATCTTTTCATGAAATTGGTCAACTTTTTTGAAGCCGAAATCTTTTCATGAAAATTTTCAACTTTTGAAGCCGAAATCTTTTCATGAAAATTTTCAACTTTTTTGCAGCAGAAATCTTTTCATGAAAATCTTAGACTTTTTTGAAGTCGAAATCTTTTCATGTAAATTTTCAACTTTTTTGAAGCAGAAATCTTTTCATGAAAATGTTCAACTTTTTTGAAGCCGAAATCTTTTCATGAAAATGTTCCATTTTTTTGCAGCCGAAATACTTCATGAAAATTTTCAACTTTTTTGAAGCCGAAATCTTTTCATGAAAATCTTCGACTTTTTTGAAGTCGAAATAGTTCATGAAAGTTTTCAACCTTTTTGAAGCAGAAATCCTGTCATGAAAATTTTCAACTTTTTTGAAGCAGAAATCTTTTCATGAAAATTTTCAACTTTTTGAAACCGAAATCTTTTCATGAAAATTTTCAACTTTTTTGAAGCCGAAATCTTTTCATGAAAATGGTCAACTTTTTGAAACCGAAATCTTTTCATGAAATTGGTCAACTTTTTTGAAGCCGAAATCTTTTCATGAAAATTTTCAACTTTTTAAGCCGAAATCTTTTCATGAAAATTTTCAACTTTTTTGCAGCAGAAATCTTTTCATGAAAATCTTAGACTTTTTTGAAGTCGAAATCTTTTCATGTAAATTTTCAACTTTTTTGAAGCAGAAATCTTTTCATGAAAATGTTCAACTTTTTTGAAGCCGAAATCTTTTCATGAAAATGTTCCATTTTTTTGCAGCCGAAATAGTTCATGAAAGTTTTCAACCTTTTTGAAGCCAAAATCCTGTCATGAAAATTTTCAACTTTTTTGAAGCAGAAATCTTTTCATGAAAATGTTCAACTTTTTTGAAGCCGAGATCTTTTCATGAAAATTTTCAACTTTTTTGAAGCCGAAATCTTTTCATGAAAATGGTCAACTTTTTGAAGCCGAAATCTTTTCATGAAAATTTTCAACTTTTTTGCAGCAGAAATCTTTTCATGAAAATCTGAGACTTTTTTGAAGTCGAAATCTTTTCATGTAAATTTTCAACTTTTTTGAAGCAGAAATCTTTTCATGAAAATGTTCAACTTTTTTGAAGCCGAAATCTTTTCATGAAAATGTTCCATTTTTTTGCAGCCGAAATAGTTCATGAAAATTTTCAACTTTTTTGAAGCAGAAATCTTTTCATGAAAATTTTCAACTTTTTTGAAGCCGAAATCTTTTCATGAAAATGGTCAACTTTTTTGAAGCCGAAATCTTTTCATGAAAATTTTCAACTTTTTGAAGCCGAAATCTTTTCATGAAAATTTTCAACTTTTTGAAGCCGAAATCTTTTCATGAAAATGTTCCATTTTTTTGAAGCCGAAATACTTCATGAAAATTTTCAACTTTTTTGAAGCCGAAATCTTTTCATGAAAATTTTCAACTTTTTTGAAGTCGAAATCTTTTCATGAAAATTTTCAACTTTTTGAAGCCGAAATCTTTTCATGAAAATTTTCAACTTTTTTGAAGCAGAAATCTTTTCATGAAAATGTTCAACTCTTTTGAAGCCGAGATCTTTTCATGAAAATTTTCAACTTTTTTGAAGCAGAAATCTTTTCATGAAAATGGTCAACTTTTTGAAGCCGAAATCTTTTCATGAAAATGTTCAACTTTTTTGAAGCAGAAATCTTTTCATGAAAATCTGAGACTTTTTTGAAGTCGAAATCTTTTCATGTAAATTTTCAACTTTTTTGAAGCAGAAATCTTTTCATGAAAATGTTCAACTTTTTTGAAGCCGAAATCTTTTCATGAAAATCTTCGACTTTTTTGAAGTCGAAATAGTTCATGAAAGTTTTCAACCTTTTTGAAGCCAAAATCCTGTCATCAAAATTTTCAACTTTTTTGAAGCAGAAATCTTTTCATGAAAATTTTCAACTTTTTGAAACCGAAATCTTTTCATGAAAATTTTCAACTTTTTTGAAGCCGAAATCTTTTCATGAAAATGGTCAACTTTTTTGAAGCCGAAATCTTTTCATGAAAATTTTCAACTTTTTGAAGCAGAAATCTTTTCATGAAAATTTTCAACTTTTTGAAGCTGAAATCTTTTCATGAAAATTTTCAACTTTTTTGAAGCAGAAATCTTTTCATGAAAATCTTAGACTTTTTTGAAGTCGAAATCTTTTCATGTAAATTTTCAACTTTTTTGAAGCAGAAATCTTTTCATGAAAATGTTCAACTTTTTTGAAGCCGAAATCTTTTCATGAAAATGTTCCATTTTTTTGCAGCCGAAATACTTCATAAAAATTTTCAACTTTTTTGAAGCCGAAATCTTTTCATGAAAATCTTCGACTTTTTTGAAGTCGAAATAGTTCATGAAAGTTTTCAACCTTTTTGAAGCCAAAATCCTGTCATGAAAATTTTCAACTTTTTTGAAGCAGAAATCTTTTCATGAAAATTTTCAACTTTTTGAAACCGAAATCTTTTCATGAAAATTTTCAACTTTTTTGAAGCCGAAATCTTTTCATGAAAATATTCAACTTTTTTGAAGCCGAAATCTTTTCATGAAAATGGTCAACTTTTTTGAAGCCGAAATCTTTTCATGAAAATTTTAGACTTTTTTGAAGTCGAAATCTTTTCATGAAAATTTTCAACTTTTTGAAGCAGAAATCTTTTCATGAAAATTTTCAACTTTTTGAAGCCGAAATATTTTCATGAAAATTTTCAACTTTTTTGAAGCAGAAATCTTTTCATGAAAATCTTAGACTTTTTTGAAGTCGAAATCTTTTCATGAAAATTTTCAACTTTTTTGAAGCAGAAATCTTTTCATGAAAATGTTCAACTTTTTTGAAGCCGAAATCTTTTCATGAAAATGTTCAAGTTTTTTGAAGCCAAAATCTTTTCATGAAAATGTTCCATTTTTTTGAAGCCGAAATCTTTTCATGAAAATTTTCAACTTTTTTGAAGCCGAAATCTTTTCATGAAAATCTTCGACTTTTTTGAAGTCGAAATAGTTCATGAAAGTTTTCAACCTTTTTGAAGCCAAAATCCTGTCATGAAAATTTTCAACTTTTTTGAAGCAGAAATCTTTTCATGAAAATTTTCAACTTTTTGAAACCGAAATCTTTTCATGAAAATTTTCAACTTTTTTGAAGCAGAAATCTTTTCATGAAAATATTCAACTTTTTTGAAGCCGAAATCTTTTCATGAAAATGGTCAACTTTTTTGAAGCCGAAATCTTTTCATGAAAATTTTAGACTTTTTTGAAGTCGAAATCTTTTCATGAAAATTTTCAACTTTTTGAAGCAGAAATCTTTTCATGAAAATTTTCAACTTTTTGAAGCCGAAATATTTTCATGAAAATTTTCAACTTTTTTGAAGCAGAAATCTTTTCATGAAAATCTTAGACTTTTTTGAAGTCGAAATCTTTTCATGTAAATTTTCAACTTTTTTGAAGCAGAAATCTTTTCATGAAAATGTTCAACTTTTTTGAAGCCGAAATCTTTTCATGAAAATGTTCAAGTTTTTTGAAGCCAAAATCTTTTCATGAAAATGTTCCATTTTTTTGAAGCCGAAATCTTTTCATGAAAATTTTCAACTTTTTTGAAGCCGAAATCTTTTCATGAAAATCTTCGACTTTTTTGAAGTCGAAATAGTTCATGAAAGTTTTCAACCTTTTTGAAGCCAAAATCCTGTCATGAAAATTTTCAACTTTTTTGAAGCAGAAATCTTTTCATGAAAATTTTCAACTTTTTGAAACCGAAATCTTTTCATGAAAATTTTCAACTTTTTTGAAGCAGAAATCTTTTCATGAAAATATTCAACTTTTTTGAAGCCGAAATCTTTTCATGAAAATGGTCAACTTTTTTGAAGCCGAAATCTTTTCATGAAAATTTTAGACTTTTTTGAAGTCGAAATCTTTTCATGAAAATTTTCAACTTTTTGAAGCAGAAATCTTTTCATGAAAATTTTCAACTTTTTGAAGCCGAAATATTTTCATGAAAATTTTCAACTTTTTTGAAGCAGAAATCTTTTCATGAAAATCTTAGACTTTTTTGAAGTCGAAATCTTTTCATGTAAATTTTCAACTTTTTTGAAGCAGAAATCTTTTCATGAAAATGTTCAACTTTTTTGAAGCCGAAATCTTTTCATGAAAATGTTCAAGTTTTTTGAAGCCAAAATCTTTTCATGAAAATGTTCCATTATTTTGCAGCCGAAATACTTCATGAAAATTTTCAACTTTTTTGAAGCCGAAATCTTTTCATGAAAATCTTCGACTTTTTTGAAGTCGAAATAGTTCATGAAAGTTTTCAACCTTTTTGAAGCCAAAATCCTGTCATGAAAATTTTCAACTTTTTTGAAGCAGAAATCTTTTCATGAAAATTTTCAACTTTTTGAAACCGAAATCTTTTCATGAAAATTTTCAACTTTTTTGAAGCATAAATCTTTTCATGAAAATGGTCAACTTTTTTGAAGCCGAAATCTTTTCATGAAAATTTTCAACTTTTTGAAGCCGAAATCTTTTCATGAAAATGGTCAACTTTTTGAAGCCGAAATCTTTTCATGAAAATTTTCAACTTTTTGAAGCCGAAATCTTTTCATGAAAATTTTCAACTTTTTTGAAGCCGAAATCTTTTCATGAAAATGGTCAACTTTTTGAAGCCGAAATCTTTTCATGAAAATTTTCAACTTTTTTGAAGCAGAAATCTTTTCATGAAAATCTTAGACTTTTTTGAAGTCGAAATCTTTTCATGAAAATGTTCAACTTTTTGAAACCGAAATCTTTTCATGAAATTGGTCAACTTTTTTGAAGCCGAAATCTTTTCATGAAAATTTTCAACTTTTGAAGCCGAAATCTTTTCATGAAAATTTTCAACTTTTTTGCAGCAGAAATCTTTTCATGAAAATCTTAGACTTTTTTGAAGTCGAAATCTTTTCATGTAAATTTTCAACTTTTTTGAAGCAGAAATCTATTCATGAAAATGTTCAACTTTTTTGAAGCCGAAATCTTTTCATGAAAATGTTCCATTTTTTTGCAGCCGAAATACTTCATGAAAATTTTCAACTTTTTTGAAGCCGAAATCTTTTCATGAAAATCTTCGACTTTTTTGAAGTCGAAATAGTTCATGAAAGTTTTCAACCTTTTTGAAGCAGAAATCCTGTCATGAAAATTTTCAACTTTTTTGAAGCAGAAATCTTTTCATGAAAATTTTCAACTTTTTGAAACCGAAATCTTTTCATGAAAATTTTCAACTTTTTTGAAGCCGAAATCTTTTCATGAAAATGGTCAACTTTTTGAAGCCGAAATCTTTTTATGAAAATTTTCAACTTTTTTGAAGCAGAAATCTTTTCATGAAAATTTTCAACTTTTTTGAAGCCGAAATCTTTTCATGAAAATGGTCAACTTTTTGAAGCCGAAATCTTTTCATGAAAATTTTCAACTTTTTTGAAGCCGAAATCTTTTCATGAAAATTTTCAACTTTTTTGAAGCCGAAATCTTTTCATGAAAATGTTCAACTTTTTGAAGCCGAAATCTTTTCATGAAAATTTTCAACTTTTTTGAAGCCGAAATCTTTTCATGAAAATGGTCAACTTTTTGAAGCCGAAATCTTTTCATGAAAATTTTCAACTTTTTTGCAGCAGAAATCTTTTCATGAAAATCTGAGACTTTTTTGAAGTCGAAATCTTTTCATGTAAATTTTCAACTTTTTTGAAGCAGAAATCTTTTCATGAAAATGTTCAACTTTTTTGAAGCCGAAATCTTTTCATGAAAATCTTCGACTTTTTTGAAGTCGAAATAGTTCATGAAAAGTTTTCAACCTTTTTGAAGCCAAAATCCTGTCATGAAAATTTTCAACTTTTTTGAAGCCGAAATCTTTTCATGAAAATGTTCAACTTTTTGAAGCCGAAATCTTTTCATGAAAATTTTCAACTTTTTTGAAGCCGAAATCTTTTCATGAAAATGGTCAACTTTTTGAAGCCGAAATCTTTTCATGAAAATTTTCAACTTTTTTGCAGCAGAAATCTTTTCATGAAAATCTGAGACTTTTTTGAAGTCGAAATCTTTTCATGTAAATTTTCAACTTTTTTGAAGCAGAAATCTTTTCATGAAAATGTTCAACTTTTTTGAAGCCGAAATCTTTTCATGAAAATCTTCGACTTTTTTGAAGTCGAAATAGTTCATGAAAGTTTTCAACCTTTTTGAAGCCAAAATCCTGTCATGAAAATTTTCAACTTTTTTGAAGCAGAAATCTTTTCATGAAAATGGTCAACTTTTTTGAAGCCGAAATCTTTTCATGAAAATTTTCAACTTTTTGAAGCAGAAATCTTTTCATGAAAATTTTCAACTTTTTGAAGCCGAAATATTTTCATGAAAATTTTCAACTTTTTTGCAGCAGAAATCTTTTCATGAAAATCTTAGACTTTTTTGAAGCAGAATTCTTTTCATGAAAATTTTCAACTTTTTGAAACCGAAATCTTTTCATGAAATTGGTCAACTTTTTTGAAGCCGAAATCTTTTCATGAAAATTTTCAACTTTTTTGCAGCAGAAATCTTTTCATGAAAATCTTCAACTTTTTTGAAGCAGAAATCTTTTCATTAAAATGTTCAACTTTTTTGAAGCCGAAATCTTTTCATGAAAATGTTCCATTTTTTTGCAGCCGAAATACTTCATGAAAATTTTCAACTTTTTTGAAGCCGAAATCTTTTCATGAAAATGGTCAACTTTTTTGAAGCCGAAATCTTTTCATGAAAATGGTCAACTTTTTTGAAGCCGAAATCTTTTCATGAAAATTTTCAACTTTTTGAAGCCGAAATCTTTTCATGAAAATGGTCAACGTTTTGAAGCCGAAATCTTTTCATGAAAATTTTCAACTTTTTGAAGCCGAAATCTTTTCATGAAAATTTTCAACTTTTTTGAAGCCGAAATCTTTTCATGAAAATTTTCAACTTTTTTGAAGCAGAAATCTTTTCATGAAAATCTGAGACTTTTTTGAAGTCGAAATCTTTTCATGAAAATTTTCAACTTTTTGAAGCCGAAATCTTTTCATGAAAATTTTCAACTTTTTTGAAGCAGAATTCTTTTCATGAAAATTTTCAACTTTTTGAAGCCGAAATCTTTTCATGAAAATTTTCAACTTTTTTGAAGCAGAAATCTTTTCATGAAAATTTTCAACTTTTTTGAAGCTGAAATCTTTTCATGAAAATGGTCAACTTTTTGAAGCCGAAATCTTTTCATGAAAATTTTCAACTTTTTTGAAGCAGAAATCTTTTCATGAAAATCTGAGACTTTTTTGAAGTCGAAATCTTTTCATGTAAATTTTCAACTTTTTTGAAGCAGAAATCTTTTCATGAAAATGTTCAACTTTTTTGAAGCCGAAATCTTTTCATGAAAATCTTCGACTTTTTTGAAGTCGAAATAGTTCATGAAAGTTTTCAACCTTTTTGAAGCCAAAATCCTGTCATGAAAATTTTCAACTTTTTTGAAGCAGAAATCTTTTCATGAAAATTTTCAACTTTTTGAAACCGAAATCTTTTCATGAAAATGGTCAACTTTTTTGAAGCATAAATCTTTTCATGAAAATGGTCAACTTTTTTGAAGCCGAAATCTTTTCATGAAAATTTTCAACTTTTTGAAGCCGAAATCTTTTCATGAAAATGGTCAACTTTTTGAAGCCGAAATCTTTTCATGAAAATTTTCAACTTTTTGAAGCCGAAATCTTTTCATGAAAATTTTCAACTTTTTTGAAGCAGAAATCTTTTCATGAAAATTTTCAACTTTTTTGAAGCCGAAATCTTTTCATGAAAATGGTCAACTTATTGAAGCCGAAATCTTTTCATGAAAATCTTCGACTTTTTTGAAGTCGAAATAGTTCATTAAAGTTTTCAACCTTTTTGAAGCCAAAATCCTGTCATGAAAATTTTCAACTTTTTTGAAGCAGAAATCTTTTCATGAAAATGGTCAACTTTTTTGAAGCCGAAATCTTTTCATGAAAATTTTCAACTTTTTGAAGCAGAAATCTTTTCATGAAAATTTTCAACTTTTTGAAGCCGAAATATTTTCATGAAAATTTTCAACTTTTTTGCAGCAGAAATCTTTTCATGAAAATCTTAGACTTTTTTGAAGCAGAATTCTTTTCATGAAAATTTTCAACTTTTTGAAACCGAAATCTTTTCATGAAATTGGTCAACTTTTTTGAAGCCGAAATCTTTTCATGAAAATTTTCAACTTTTTTGCAGCAGAAATCTTTTCATGAAAATCTTCAACTTTTTTGAAGCAGAAATCTTTTCATTAAAATGTTCAACTTTTTTGAAGCCGAAATCTTTTCATGAAAATGTTCCATTTTTTTGCAGCCGAAATACTTCATGAAAATTTTCAACTTTTTTGAAGCCGAAATCTTTTCATGAAAATGGTCAACTTTTTTGAAGCCGAAATCTTTTCATGAAAATGGTCAACTTTTTTGAAGCCGAAATCTTTTCATGAAAATTTTCAACTTTTTGAAGCCGAAATCTTTTCATGAAAATGGTCAACGTTTTGAAGCCGAAATCTTTTCATGAAAATTTTCAACTTTTTGAAGCCGAAATCTTTTCATGAAAATTTTCAACTTTTTTGAAGCCGAAATCTTTTCATGAAAATGGTCAACTTTTTGAAGCCGAAATCTTTTCATGAAAATTTTCAACTTTTTTGAAGCAGAAATCTTTTCATGAAAATCTGAGACTTTTTTGAAGTCGAAATCTTTTCATGAAAATTTTCAACTTTTTGAAGCCGAAATCTTTTCATGAAAATTTTCAACTTTTTTGAAGCAGAATTCTTTTCATGAAAATTTTCAACTTTTTGAAGCCGAAATCTTTTCATGAAAATTTTCAACTTTTTTGAAGCAGAAATCTTTTCATGAAAATTTTCAACTTTTTTGAAGCTGAAATCTTTTCATGAAAATGGTCAACTTTTTGAAGCCGAAATCTTTTCATGAAAATTTTCAACTTTTTTGAAGCAGAAATCTTTTCATGAAAATCTGAGACTTTTTTGAAGTCGAAATCTTTTCATGTAAATTTTCAACTTTTTTGAAGCAGAAATCTTTTCATGAAAATGTTCAACTTTTTTGAAGCCGAAATCTTTTCATGAAAATCTTCGACTTTTTTGAAGTCGAAATAGTTCATGAAAGTTTTCAACCTTTTTGAAGCCAAAATCCTGTCATGAAAATTTTCAACTTTTTTGAAGCAGAAATCTTTTCATGAAAATTTTCAACTTTTTGAAACCGAAATCTTTTCATGAAAATGGTCAACTTTTTTGAAGCATAAATCTTTTCATGAAAATGGTCAACTTTTTTGAAGCCGAAATCTTTTCATGAAAATTTTCAACTTTTTGAAGCCGAAATCTTTTCATGAAAATGGTCAACTTTTTGAAGCCGAAATCTTTTCATGAAAATTTTCAACTTTTTGAAGCCGAAATCTTTTCATGAAAATTTTCAACTTTTTTGAAGCAGAAATCTTTTCATGAAAATTTTCAACTTTTTTGAAGCCGAAATCTTTTCATGAAAATGGTCAACTTATTGAAGCCGAAATCTTTTCATGAAAATTTTCAACTTTTTTGAAGCAGAAATCTTTTCATGAAAATCTGAGACTTTTTTGAAGTCGAAATCTTTTAATGTAAATTTTCAACTTTTTTGAAGCAGAAATCTTTTCATGAAAATGTTCAACTTTTTTGAAGCCGAAATCTTTTCATGAAAATCTTCGACTTTTTTGAAGTCGAAATAGTTCATGAAAGTTTTCAACCTTTTTGAAGCCAAAATCCTGTCATGAAAATTTTCAACTTTTTTGAAGCAGAAATCTTTTCATGAAAATTTTCAACTTTTTGAAACCGAAATCTTTTCATGAAAATGGTCAACTTTTTTGAAGCCGAAATCTTTTCATGAAAATGGTCAACTTTTTTGAAGCCGAAATCTTTTCATGAAAATTTTCAACTTTTTGAAGCAGAAATCTTTTCATGAAAATTTTCAACTTTTTGAAGCCGAAATATTTTCATGAAAATTTTCAACTTTTTTGCAGCAGAAATCTTTTCATGAAAATTTTCAACATTTTGAAACCGAAATCTTTTCATGAAATTGGTCAACTTTTTTGAAGCCGAAATCTTTTCATGAAAATTTTCAACTTTTTTGCAGCAGAAATCTTTTCATGAAAATCTTAGACTTTTTTGAAGTCGAAATCTTTTCATGAAAATTTTCAACTTTTTTGAAGCAGAAATCTTTTCATTAAAATGTTCAACTTTTTTGAAGCCGAAATCTTTTCATGAATATGTTCCATTTTTTTGAAGCCGAAATACTTCATGAAAATTTTCAACTTTTTTGAAGCCGAAATCTTTTCATGAAAATCTTCGACTTTTTTGAAGTCGAAATAGTTCATGAAAGTTTTCAACCTTTTTGAAGCCAAAATCCTGTCATGAAAATTTTCAACTTTTTTGAAGCAGAAATCTTTTCATGAAAATGGTCAACTTTTTTGAAGCCGAAATCTTTTCATGAAAATTTTCAACTTTTTGAAGCAGAAATCTTTTCATGAAAATTTTCAACTTTTTGAAGCCGAAATATTTTCATGAAAATTTTCAACTTTTTTGCAGCAGAAATCTTTTCATGAAAATCTTAGACTTTTTTGAAGCAGAATTCTTTTCATGAAAATTTTCAACTTTTTGAAACCGAAATCTTTTCATGAAATTGGTCAACTTTTTTGAAGCCGAAATCTTTTCATGAAAATTTTCAACTTTTTTGCAGCAGAAATCTTTTCATGAAAATCTTCAACTTTTTTGAAGCAGAAATCTTTTCATTAAAATGTTCAACTTTTTTGAAGCCGAAATCTTTTCATGAAAATGTTCCATTTTTTTGCAGCCGAAATACTTCATGAAAATTTTCAACTTTTTTGAAGCCGAAATCTTTTCATGAAAATGGTCAACTTTTTTGAAGCCGAAATCTTTTCATGAAAATGGTCAACTTTTTTGAAGCCGAAATCTTTTCATGAAAATTTTCAACTTTTTGAAGCCGAAATCTTTTCATGAAAATGGTCAACGTTTTGAAGCCGAAATCTTTTCATGAAAATTTTCAACTTTTTGAAGCCGAAATCTTTTCATGAAAATTTTCAACTTTTTTGAAGCCGAAATCTTTTCATGAAAATGGTCAACTTTTTGAAGCCGAAATCTTTTCATGAAAATTTTCAACTTTTTTGAAGCAGAAATCTTTTCATGAAAATCTGAGACTTTTTTGAAGTCGAAATCTTTTCATGAAAATTTTCAACTTTTTGAAGCCGAAATCTTTTCATGAAAATTTTCAACTTTTTTGAAGCAGAATTCTTTTCATGAAAATTTTCAACTTTTTGAAGCCGAAATCTTTTCATGAAAATTTTCAACTTTTTTGAAGCAGAAATCTTTTCATGAAAATTTTCAACTTTTTTGAAGCTGAAATCTTTTCATGAAAATGGTCAACTTTTTGAAGCCGAAATCTTTTCATGAAAATTTTCAACTTTTTTGAAGCAGAAATCTTTTCATGAAAATCTGAGACTTTTTTGAAGTCGAAATCTTTTCATGTAAATTTTCAACTTTTTTGAAGCAGAAATCTTTTCATGAAAATGTTCAACTTTTTTGAAGCCGAAATCTTTTCATGAAAATCTTCGACTTTTTTGAAGTCGAAATAGTTCATGAAAGTTTTCAACCTTTTTGAAGCCAAAATCCTGTCATGAAAATTTTCAACTTTTTTGAAGCAGAAATCTTTTCATGAAAATTTTCAACTTTTTGAAACCGAAATCTTTTCATGAAAATGGTCAACTTTTTTGAAGCATAAATCTTTTCATGAAAATGGTCAACTTTTTTGAAGCCGAAATCTTTTCATGAAAATTTTCAACTTTTTGAAGCCGAAATCTTTTCATGAAAATGGTCAACTTTTTGAAGCCGAAATCTTTTCATGAAAATTTTCAACTTTTTGAAGCCGAAATCTTTTCATGAAAATTTTCAACTTTTTTGAAGCAGAAATCTTTTCATGAAAATTTTCAACTTTTTTGAAGCCGAAATCTTTTCATGAAAATGGTCAACTTATTGAAGCCGAAATCTTTTCATGAAAATTTTCAACTTTTTTGAAGCAGAAATCTTTTCATGAAAATCTGAGACTTTTTTGAAGTCGAAATCTTTTAATGTAAATTTTCAACTTTTTTGAAGCAGAAATCTTTTCATGAAAATGTTCAACTTTTTTGAAGCCGAAATCTTTTCATGAAAATCTTCGACTTTTTTGAAGTCGAAATAGTTCATGAAAGTTTTCAACCTTTTTGAAGCCAAAATCCTGTCATGAAAATTTTCAACTTTTTTGAAGCAGAAATCTTTTCATGAAAATTTTCAACTTTTTGAAACCGAAATCTTTTCATGAAAATGGTCAACTTTTTTGAAGCCGAAATCTTTTCATGAAAATGGTCAACTTTTTTGAAGCCGAAATCTTTTCATGAAAATTTTCAACTTTTTGAAGCAGAAATCTTTTCATGAAAATTTTCAACTTTTTGAAGCCGAAATATTTTCATGAAAATTTTCAACTTTTTTGCAGCAGAAATCTTTTCATGAAAATTTTCAACATTTTGAAACCGAAATCTTTTCATGAAATTGGTCAACTTTTTTGAAGCCGAAATCTTTTCATGAAAATTTTCAACTTTTTTGCAGCAGAAATCTTTTCATGAAAATCTTAGACTTTTTTGAAGTCGAAATCTTTTCATGAAAATTTTCAACTTTTTTGAAGCAGAAATCTTTTCATTAAAATGTTCAACTTTTTTGAAGCCGAAATCTTTTCATGAATATGTTCCATTTTTTTGAAGCCGAAATACTTCATGAAAATTTTCAACTTTTTTGAAGCCGAAATCTTTTCATGAAAATCTTTGACTTTTTTGAAGTCGAAATAGTTCATGAAAGTTTTCAACCTTTTTGAAGCCAAAATCCTGTCATGAAAATTTTCAACTTTTTTGAAGCCGAAATCTTTTCATGAAAATGTTCCATTTTTTTGAAGCCGAAATCTTTTCATGAAAATTTTCAACTTTTTTGAAGCAGAAATCTTTTCATGAAAATGTTCAACTTTTTTGAAGCCGAAATCTTTTCATGAAAATTTTCAACTTTTTTGAAGCAGAATTCTTTTCATGAAAATTTTCAACTTTTTGAAACCGAAATCTTTTCATGAAATTGGTCAACTTTTTTGAAGCCGAAATCTTTTCATGAAAATTTTCAACTTTTTTGCAGCAGAAATCTTTTCATGAAAATCTTAGACTTTTTTGAAGTCGAAATCTTTTCATGAAAATGTTCAACTTTTTTGAAGTAGAAATCTTTTCATGAAAATGTTCAACTTTTTTGAAGCCGAAATCTTTTCATGAAAATGTTCCATTTTTTTGCAGCCGAAATACTTCATGAAAATTTTCAACTTTTTTGAAGCAGAAATCTTTTCATGAAAATTTTCAACTTTTTTGCAGCAGAAATCTTTTCATGAAAATCTTAGACTTTTTTGAAGTCGAAATCTTTTCATGAAAATGTTCAACTTTTTTGAAGTAGAAATCTTTTCATGAAAATGTTCAACTTTTTTGAAGCCAAAATCTTTTCATGAAAATGTTCCATTTTTTTGCAGCCGAAATACTTCATGAAAATTTTCAACTTTTTTGAAGCAGAAATCTTTTAATGAAAATCTTAGACTTTTTTGAAGTCGAAATCTTTTCATGAAAATTTTCAACTTTTTGAAGCCGAAATCTTTTCATGAAAATTTTAAACTTTTTTGAAGCAGAATTCTTTTCATGAAAATTTTCAACTTTTTGAAACCGAAATCTTTTCATGAAATTGGTCAACTTTTTTGAAGCCGAAATCTTTTCATGAAAATTTTCAACTTTTTTGCAGCAGAAATCTTTTCATGAAAATCTTAGACTTTTTTGAAGTCGAAATCTTTTCATGAAAATTTTCAACTTTTTTGCAGCAGAAATCTTTTCATGAAAATCTTAGACTTTTTGAAGTCGAAATCTTTTCATGAAAATGGTCAACTTTTTGAAGCCGAAATCTTTTCATGAAAATGGTCAACTTTTTGAAGCCGAAATCTTTTCATGAAAATTTTCAACTTTTTTGAAGCAGAAATCTTTTCATGAAAATCTTAGAATTTTTTGAAGTCGAAATCTTTTCATGAAAATGTTCAACTTTTTGAAACCGAAATCTTTTCATGAAATTGGTCAACTTTTTTGAAGCCGAAATCTTTTCATGAAAATTTTCAACTTTTGAAGCCGAAATCTTTTCATGAAAATTTTCAACTTTTTTGCAGCAGAAATCTTTTCATGAAAATCTTAGACTTTTTTGAAGTCGAAATCTTTTCATGTAAATTTTCAACTTTTTTGAAGCAGAAATCTTTTCATGAAAATGTTCAACTTTTTTGAAGCCGAAATCTTTTCATGAAAATGTTCCATTTTTTTGCAGCCGAAATACTTCATGAAAATTTTCAACTTTTTTAAAGCCGAAATCTTTTCATGAAAATCTTCGACTTTTTTGAAGTCGAAATAGTTCATGAAAGTTTTCAACCTTTTTGAAGCAGAAATCCTGTCATGAAAATTTTCAACTTTTTTGAAGCAGAAATCTTTTCATGAAAATTTTCAACTTTTTGAAACCGAAATCTTTTCATGAAAATTTTCAACTTTTTTGAAGCATAAATCTTTTCATGAAAATGGTCAACTTTTTTGAAGCCGAAATCTTTTCATGAAAATTTTCAACTTTTTGAAGCCGAAATCTTTTCATGAAAATGGTCAACTTTTTGAAGCCGAAATCTTTTCATGAAAATTTTCAACTTTTTGAAGCCGAAATCTTTTCATGAAAATTTTCAACTTTTTTGAAGCCGAAATCTTTTCATGAAAATGGTCAACTTTTTGAAGCCGAAATCTTTTCATGAAAATTTTCAACTTTTTTGAAGCAGCAATCTTTTCATGAAAATTTTCAACTTTTTTGAAGCCGAAATCTTTTCATGAAAATGGTCAACTTTTTGAAGCCGAAATCTTTTCATGAAAATTTTCAACTTTTTTGAAGCAGAAATCTTTTCATGAAAATCTGAGACTTTTTTGAAGTCGAAATCTTTTCATGTAAATTTTCAACTTTTTTGAAGCAGAAATCTTTTCATGAAAATGTTCAACTTTTTTGAAGCCGAAATCTTTTCATGAAAATCTTCGACTTTTTTGAAGTCGAAATAGTTCATGAAAGTTTTCAACCTTTTTGAAGCCAAAATCCTGTCATGAAAATTTTCAACTTTTTTGAAGCAGAAATCTTTTCATGAAAATTTTCAACTTTTTGAAACCGAAATCTTTTCATGAAAATTTTCAACTTTTTTGAAGCCGAAATCTTTTCATGAAAATGGTCAACTTTTTTGAAGCCGAAATCTTTTCATGAAAATGGTCAACTTTTTTGAAGCCGAAATCTTTTCATGAAAATTTTCAACTTTTTGAAGCAGAAATCTTTTCATGAAAATTTTCAACTTTTTGAAGCCGAAATATTTTCATGAAAATTTTCAACTTTTTTGCAGCAGAAATCTTTTCATGAAAATTTTCAACTTTTTGAAACCGAAATCTTTTCATGAAATTGGTCAACTTTTTTGAAGCCGAAATCTTTTCATGAAAATTTTCAACTTTTTTGCAGCAGAAATCTTTTCATGAAAATCTTAGACTTTTTTGAAGTCGAAATCTTTTCATGAAAATTTTCAACTTTTTTGAAGCAGAAATCTTTTCATTAAAATGTTCAACTTTTTTGAAGCCGAAATCTTTTCATGAATATGTTCCATTTTTTTGCAGCCGAAATACTTCATGAAAATTTTCAACTTTTTTGAAGCCGAAATCTTTTCATGAAAATCTTTGACTTTTTTGAAGTCGAAATAGTTCATGAAAGTTTTCAACCTTTTTGAAGCCAAAATCCTGTCATGAAAATTTTCAACTTTTTTGAAGCCGAAATCTTTTCATGAAAATGTTCCATTTTTTTGAAGCCGAAATCTTTTCATGAAAATTTTCAACTTTTTTGAAGCCGAAATCTTTTCATGAAAATTTTCAACTTTTTTGAAGCCGAAATCTTTTTATGAAAATGTTCAACTTTTTTGAAGCCGAGATCTTTTCATGAAAATTTTCAACTTTTTGAAACCGAAATCTGTTCATGAAAATTTTCAACTTTTTTGAAGCTGAAATCTTTTCATGAAAATGGTCAACTTTTTGAAGCCGAAATCTTTTCATGAAAATGTTCAACTTTTTGAAGCCGAAATCTTTTCATGAAAATTTTCAACTTTTTTGAAGCAGAAATCTTTTCATGAAAATCTTAGACTTTTTTGAAGTCGAAATCTTTTCATGAAAATTTTCAACTTTTTGAAGCCGAAATCTTTTCATGAAAATTTTAAACTTTTTTGAAGCAGAATTCTTTTCATGAAAATTTTCAACTTTTTGAAACCGAAATCTTTTCATGAAATTGGTCAACTTTTTTGAAGCCGAAATCTTTTCATGAAAATTTTCAACTTTTTTGAAGCAGAAATCTTTTCATGAAAATCTTAGACTTTTTTGAAGTCGAAATCTTTTCATGTAAATTTTCAACTTTTTTGAAGCAGAAATCTTTTCATTAAAATGTTCAACTTTTTTGAAGCCGAAATCTTTTCATGAAAATCTTCGACTTTTTTGAAGTCGAAATAGTTCATGAAAGTTTTCAACCTTTTTGAAGCCAAAATCCTGTCATGAAAATTTTCAACTTTTTTGAAGCCGAAATCTTTTCATGAAAATGTTCCATTTTTTTGAAGCCGAAATCTTTTCATGAAAATTTTCAACTTTTTTGAAGCCGAAATCTTTTCATGAAAATGATCAACTTTTTTGAAGCCGAGATCTTTTCATGAAAATTTTCAACTTTTTGAAACCGAAATCTGTTCATGAAAATTTTCAACTTTTTTGAAGCTGAAATCTTTTCATGAAAATGGTCAACTTTTTGAAATCGAAATCTTTTCATGAAAATTTTCAACTTTTTTGAAGCATAAATCTTTTCATGAAATTGGTCAACTTTTTTGAAGCCGAAATCTTTTCATGAAAATTTTCAACTTTTTGAAGCCGAAATCTTTTCATGAAAATGGTCAACTTTTTGAAGCCGAAATCTTTTCATGAAAATTTTCAACTTTTTGAAGCAGAAATCTTTTCATGAAAATCTTAAACTTTTTTGAAGCCGAAATCTTTTCATGAAAATTTTCAACTTTTTGAAGCCAAAATCTTTTCATGAAAATTTTAAACTTTTTTGAAGCCGAAATCTTTTCATGAAAATGGTCAACTTTTTTGAAGCCGAAATCTTTTCATGAAAATGTTCGACTTTTTTGAAGTCGAAATAGTTCATGAAAGTTTTCAACCTTTTTGAAGCCAAAATCCTGTCATGAAAATTTTCAACTTTTTTGAAGCAGAAATCTTTTCATGAAAATTTTCAACTTTTTGAAACCGAAATCTTTTCATGAAAATTTTCAACTTTTTTGAAACATAAATCTTTTCATGAAAATTTTCAACTTTTTTGAAGCCGAAATCTTTTCATGAAAATTTTCAACTTTTTGAAGCCGAAATCTTTTCATGAAAATGGTCAACTTTTTGAAGCCGAAATCTTTTCATGAAAATTTTCATCTTTTTTGAAGCCGAAATCTTTTCATGAAAATTTTAGACTTTTTTGAAGCCGAAATACTTCATGAAAATTTTCAACTTTTTTGAAGCCGAAATCTTTTCATGAAAATCTTCGACTTTTTTGAAGTCGAAATAGTTCATGAAAGTTTTCAACCTTTTTGAAGCCAAAATCCTGTCATGAAAATTTTCAACTTTTTTGAAGCAGAAATCTTTTCATGAAAATTTTCAACTTTTTGAAACCGAAATCTTTTCATGAAAATTTTCAACTTTTTTGAAGCATAAATCTTTTCATGAAAATGTTCAACTTTTTGAAACCAAAATCTTTTCATGAAAATTTTCAACTTTTTTGAAACCAAAATCTTTTCATGAAAATGTTCAACTTTTTTGAAGCCGAAATCTTTTCATGAAAATGTTCAACTTTTTTGAAGCCGAAATCTTTTCATGAAAATCTTCGACTTTTTTGAAGTCGAAATAGTTCATGAAAGTTTTCAACCTTTTTGAAGCCAAAATCCTGTCATGAAAATTTTCAACTTTTTTGAAGCAGAAATCTTTTCATGAAAATTTTCAACTTTTTGAAACCGAAATCTTTTCATGAAAATTTTCAACTTTTTTGAAGCCGAAATCTTTTCATGAAAATTTTCAACTTTTTGAAGCCGAAATCTTTTCATGAAAATTTTCATCTTTTTTGAAGCCGAAATCTTTTCATGAAAATTTTAGACTTTTTTGAAGCCGAAATACTTCATGAAAATTTTCAACTTTTTTGAAGCCGAAATCTTTTCATGAAAATCTTGGACTTTTTTGAAGTCGAAATAGTTCATGAAAGTTTTCAACCTTTTTGAAGCTGAAATCTTTTCATGAAAATTTTCAACTTATTGAAACCAAAATCTTTTCTTGAAAATTTTCAAATTTTTTGAAGCCGAAATCTTTTCATGAAAATGGTTAACTTTTTTGAAGCAGAAATCTTTTCATGAAAATGTTCAACTTTTTTGAAGCCGAAATCTTTTCATGAAAATGTTCAATTTTTTTGAAGCCAAAATTCTTCATAAAAATTTTCAACTTTTTTGAAGCCGAAATCTTTTCATGTAAATGTTCAACTTTTTTGAAGCCGAAATCTTTTCATGAAAATCTTCGACTTTTTTGAATTCGAAATAGTTCATGAAAGTTTTCATCCTTTTTGAAGCCAAAATCCTGTCATGAAAATTTTCAACTTTTTTGAAGCCGAAATCTTTTCATGAAAATGTTACATTTTTTTGAAGCCGAAATCTTTTCCTGAAAATTTTCAACTTTTTGAAGCAGAAATCTTTTCATGAAAATCTTAAACTTTTTTGAAACCGAAATCTTTTCATGAAAATGGTCAACTTTTTTGAAGCTGAAATCTTTTCATGAAAATGTTCAACTTTTTGAAGCCGAAATCTTTTCATGAAAATTTTCAACTTTTTTGAAGCAGAAATCTTTTCATGAAAATCTTCGACTTTTTTGAAGTCGAAATAGTTCATGAAAGTTTTCAACCTTTTTGAAGCTGAAATCTTTTCATGAAAATTTTCAACTTATTGAAACCAAAATCTTTTCTTGAAAATTTTCAACTTTTTTGCAGCAGAAATCTTTTCATGAAAATCTTACACTTTTTTGAAGTCGAAATCTTTTCATGTAAATTTTCAACTTTTTTGAAGCAGAAATCTTTTCATGAAAATGTTCAACTTTTTTGAAGCCGAAATCTTTTCATGAAAATGTTCCATTTTTTTGCAGCCGAAATACTCCATGAAAATTTTCAACTTTTTTGAAGCCGAAATCTTTTCATGAAAATCTTCGACTTTTTTGAAGTCGAAATAGTTCATGAAAGTTTTCAACCTTTTTGAAACCGAAATCTTTTCATGAAAATGTTCAAGTTTTTTGAAGCTGAAATCTTTTCATGAAAATGTTCAATTTTTTTGAAGCCAAAATTCTTCATAAAAATTTTCAACTTTTTTGAAGCCGAAATCTTTTCATGAAAATGTTCAACTTTATTGAAGCCGAAATCTTTTCATGAAAATGTTCAACTTTTTGAAACCAAAATCTTTTCATGAAAATGTTCAACTTTTTTGAAGCCGAAATCTTTTCATGAAAATGTTAAACTTTTTTGAAGCCGAAATCTTTTCATGAAAATCTTCGACTTTTTTGAAGTCGAAATAGTTCATGAACGTTTTCAACCTTTTTGAAGCCAAAATCCTGTCATGAAAATTTTCAACTTTTTTGAAGCAGAAATCTTTTCATGAAAATTTTCAACTTTTTGAAACCGAAATCTTTTCATGAAAATTTTCAACTTTTTTGAAGCCGAAATCTTTTCATGAAAATTTTCAACTTTTTGAAGCCGAAATCTTTTCATGAAAATTTTCATCTTTTTTGAAGCCGAAATCTTTTCATGAAAATTTTCAACTTTTTTGAAGCCGAAATCTTTTCATGAAAATCTTGGACTTTTTTGAAGTCGAAATAGTTCATGAAAGTTTTCAACCTTTTTGAAGCTGAAATCTTTTCATGAAAATTTTCAACTTATTGAAACCAAAATCTTTTCTTGAAAATTTTCAACTTTTTTGAAGCCGAAATCTTTTCATGAAAATGGTCAACTTTTTTGAAGCCGAAATCTTTTCATGAAAATTTTCAACTTCTTGAAGCCGAAATCTTTTCATGAAAATTTTCAACTTTTTGAAGCCGAAATCTTTTCATGAAAATTTTCAATTTTTTGAAGCCGAAATCTTTTCATGAAAATCTTAGACTTTTTTGAAGTCGAAATCTTTTCATGAAAATTTTCAACTTATTGAAACCAAAATCTTTTCTTGAAAATTTTCATCTTTTTTGAAGCCGAAATCTTTTCATGAAAATTTTAGACTTTTTTGAAGCCGAAATCTTTTCCTGAAAATCTTCGAAATTTTTTGAAGTCGAAATAGTTCATGAAAGTTTTCAACCTTTTTGAAGCTGAAATCTTTACATGAAAATTTTCAACTTATTGAAACCAAAATCTTTTCTTGAAAATTTTCAACTTTTTTGCAGCAGATATCTTTTCATGAAAATGTTCAACTTTTTTGAAGCCGAAATCTTTTCATGAAAATGTTCCATTTTTTTGCAGCCGAAATACTTCATGAAAATTTTCAACTTCTTGAAGCCGAAATCTTTTCATGAAAATTTTCAACTTTTTGAAGCCGAAATCTTTTCATGAAAATTTTCAATTTTTTGAAGCCGAAATCTTTTCATGAAAATCTTAGACTTTTTTGAAGTCGAAATCTTTTCATGAAAATTTTCAACTTATTGAAACCAAAATCTTTTCTTGAAAATTTTCATCTTTTTTGAAGCCGAAATCTTTTCATGAAAATTTTAGACTTTTTTGAAGCCGAAATCTTTTCCTGAAAATCTTCGACTTTTTTGAAGTCGAAATAGTTCATGAAAGTTTTCAACCTTTTTGAAGCTGAAATCTTTTCATGAAAATTTTCAACTTATTGAAACCAAAATCTTTTCTTGAAAATTTTCAACTTTTTTGCAGCAGATATCTTTTCATGAAAATGTTCAACTTTTTTGAAGCCGAAATCTTTTCATGAAAATGTTCCATTTTTTTGCAGCCGAAATACTTCATGAAAATTTTCAACTTTTTTGAAGCCGAAATCTTTTCCTGAAAATCTTCGACTTTTTCGAAGTCGAAATAGTTCATGAAAGTTTTCAACCTTTTTGAAGCCAAAATCCTGTCATGAAAATTTTCAACTTTTTTGAAGCAGAAATCTTTTCATGAAAATTTTCAACTTTTTGAAACCGAAATCTTTTCATTAAAATTTTCAACTTTTTTGAAGCATAAATCTTTTCATGAAAATGGTCAACTTTTTTGAAGCCGAAATCTTTTCATGAAAATTTTCAACTTTTTGGAAGCCGAAATCTTTTCATGAAAATCTTCGACTTTTTTGAAGTCGAAATAGTTCATGAAAGTTTTCAACCTTTTTGAAGCTGAAATCTTTTCATGAAAATGTTCAACTTTTTGAAACCGAAATCTTTTCATGAAAATGTTCAAGTTTTTTGAAGCCGAAATCTTTTCATGAAAATGTTCCATTTTTTTGAAGCCAAAATTCTTCATAAAAATTTTCAACTTTTTTGAAGCCGAAATCTTTTCATGAAAATGTTCAACTTTATTGAAGCCGAAATCTTTTCATGAAAATGTTCAACTTTTTGAAACCAAAATCTTTTCATGAAAATGTTCAACTTTTTTGAAACCAAAATCTTTTCATGAAAATTTTCAACTTTTTTGAAGCCGAAATCTTTTCATGAAAATTTTCAACTTTTTGAAGCCGAAATCTTTTCATGAAAATTTTCAACTTTCTTGAAGCCGAAATCTTTTCATATAAATATTCAACTTTTTTGAAGTCGAAATCTTTTCATGAAAACCTTCAACTTTTTTGAAGCCGAAATCTTTTCATGAAAATCTTCAACTTTTTTGAAGCCGAAATCTTTTCATGAAAATGTTCAACTTTTTTGAAACCAAAATCTTTTCATGAAAATCTTAGACTTTTTTGAAGTCGAAATCTTTTCATGTAAATTTTCAACTTTTTTCAAGCCGAAATCTTTTCATGAAAATGTTCAACTTTTTTGAAGCCGAAATCTTTTCATGAAAATGTTCCATTTTTTTGCAGCCGAAATACTTCATGAAAATTTTCAACTTTTTTGAAGTCGAAATCTTTTCATGTAAATTTTCAACTTTTTTGAAGCAGAAATCTTTTCATAAAAATGTTCAACTTTTTTGAAGCCGAAATCTTTTCATGAAAATGTTCCATTTTTTTGAAGCCGAAATACTTCATGAAAATGTTCAACTTTTTTGAAGCCGAAATCTTTTCATGAAAATGTTACATTTATTTGAAGCCGAAATACTTCAGGAAAATTTTCAACTTTTTTGAAGCAGAAATCTTTTCATGAAAATTTTCAACTTTTTTGAAGCCGAAATCTTTTCATGAAAATGTTCAACTTTTTTGAAGCCTTAATCTTTTCATGAAAATTTTCAACTTTTTGAAACCAAAATCTTTTCATGAAAATTTTCAACTTTTTTGAAGCAGAAATCTTTTCATGAAAATGTTCAAGTTTTTTGAAGCCGAAATCTTTTCATGAAAATGTTCCATTTTTTTGAAGCCGAAATACTTCATGAAAATTTTCAACTTTTTTGAAGCCGAAATCTTTTCATGAAAATGTTACATTTTTTTGAAGCCGAAATACTTCATGAAAATTTTCAACTTTTTTGAAGCAGAAATCTTTTCATGAAAATTTTCAACTTTTTTGAAGCAGAAATCTTTTCATGAAAATTTTCAACTTTTTGAAACCAAAATCTTTTCATGAAAATCTTAGACTTTTTTGAAGTCGAAATCTTTTCATGTAAATTTTCAACTTTTTTCAAGCCGAAATCTTTTCATGAAAATGTTCAACTTTTTTGAAGCCGAAATCTTTTCATGAAAATGTTCCATTTTTTTGCAGCCGAAATACTTCATGAAAATTTTCAACTTTTTTGAAGTCGAAATCTTTTCATGTAAATTTTCAACTTTTTTGAAGCAGAAATCTTTTCATAAAAATGTTCAACTTTTTTGAAGCCGAAATCTTTTCATGAAAATGTTCCATTTTTTTGAAGCCGAAATACTTCATGAAAATGTTCAACTTTTTTGAAGCCGAAATCTTTTCATGAAAATGTTACATTTATTTGAAGCCGAAATACTTCAGGAAAATTTTCAACTTTTTTGAAGCAGAAATCTTTTCATGAAAATTTTCAACTTTTTTGAAGCCGAAATCTTTTCATGAAAATGTTCAACTTTTTTGAAGCCTTAATCTTTTCATGAAAATTTTCAACTTTTTGAAACCAAAATCTTTTCATGAAAATTTTCAACTTTTTTGAAGCAGAAATCTTTTCATGAAAATGTTCAAGTTTTTTGAAGCCGAAATCTTTTCATGAAAATGTTCCATTTTTTTGAAGCCGAAATACTTCATGAAAATTTTCAACTTTTTTGAAGCCGAAATCTTTTCATGAAAATGTTACATTTTTTTGAAGCCGAAATACTTCATGAAAATTTTCAACTTTTTTGAAGCAGAAATCTTTTCATGAAAATTTTCAACTTTTTTGAAGCAGAAATCTTTTCATGAAAATTTTCAACTTTTTGAAACCAAAATCTTTTCATGAAAATCTTAGACTTTTTTGAAGTCGAAATCTTTTCATGTAAATTTTCAACTTTTTTCAAGCCGAAATCTTTTCATGAAAATGTTCAACTTTTTTGAAGCCGAAATCTTTTCATGAAAATGTTCCATTTTTTTGCAGCCGAAATACTTCATGAAAATTTTCAACTTTTTTGAAGTCGAAATCTTTTCATGTAAATTTTCAACTTTTTTGAAGCAGAAATCTTTTCATAAAAATGTTCAACTTTTTTGAAGCCGAAATCTTTTCATGAAAATGTTCCATTTTTTTGAAGCCGAAATACTTCATGAAAATGTTCAACTTTTTTGAAGCCGAAATCTTTTCATGAAAATGTTACATTTATTTGAAGCCGAAATACTTCAGGAAAATTTTCAACTTTTTTGAAGCAGAAATCTTTTCATGAAAATTTTCAACTTTTTTGAAGCCGAAATCTTTTCATGAAAATGTTCAACTTTTTTGAAGCCTTAATCTTTTCATGAAAATTTTCAACTTTTTGAAACCAAAATCTTTTCATGAAAATTTTCAACTTTTTTGAAGCAGAAATCTTTTCATGAAAATGTTCAAGTTTTTTGAAGCCGAAATCTTTTCATGAAAATGTTCCATTTTTTTGAAGCCGAAATACTTCATGAAAATTTTCAACTTTTTTGAAGCCGAAATCTTTTCATGAAAATGTTACATTTTTTTGAAGCCGAAATACTTCATGAAAATTTTCAACTTTTTTGAAGCAGAAATCTTTTCATGAAAATTTTCAACTTTTTTGAAGCAGAAATCTTTTCATGAAAATTTTCAACTTTTTGAAACCAAAATCTTTTCATGAAAATTTTCAACTTTTTTGAAGCCGAAATCTTTTCATGAAAATTTTCAACTTTTTGAAGCCGAAATCTTTTCATGAAAATTTTCAACTTTCTTGAAGCCGAAATCTTTTCATATAAATATTCAACTTTTTTGAAGTCGAAATCTTTTCATGAAAACCTTCAACTTTTTTGAACCCGAAATCTTTTCATGAAAATGTTCAACTTTTTTGAAGCCGAAATCTTTTCATGAAAATGTTCAACTTTTTTGAAGCCGAAATCTTTTCATGAAAATGTTCAACTTTTTTGAAGCCGAAATCTTTTCATGAAAATGTTCAACTTTTTGAAGCCGAAATCTTTTCATGAAAATTTTCAACTTTTTTGAAGCCGAAATAGTTCATGAAAATTTTAGACTTTTTTGAAGCCGAAATACTTCATGAAAATTTTCAACTTTTTTGAAACCTAAATCTTTTCATGAAAATGTTCAACTTTTTTGAAGCCGAAATCTTTTCATGAAAATGTTCCATTTTTTTGAAGCCGAAATACTTCATGAAAATTTGCAACTTTTTTGAAGCAGAAATCTTTTCATGAAAATGTTCCATTTTTTTGAAGCCGAAATACTTCATGAAAATTTTCAACTTTTTCGACGCCGAAATCTTTTCATGAAAATGTTCAACTTTTTTGAAGCTGAAATCTTTTCATGAAAATGTTCAACTTTTTGAAGCCGAAATCTTTTCATGAAAATTTTCAACTTTTTGAAACCAAAATCTTTTCATGAAAATTTTCAACTTTTTTGAAGCAGAAATCTTTTCATGAAAATGTTCAACTTTTTTGAAGCCAAAATCTTTTCATGAAAATGTTCAACTTTTTTGAAGCCGAAATCTTTTCATGAAAATTTTAAACTTTTTTGAAACCAAAATCTTTTCATGAAAATCTTAGACTTTTTTGAAGTCGAAATCTTTTCATGTAAATTTTCAACTTTTTTGAAGCAGAAATCTTTTCATGAAAATGTTCAACTTTTTTGAAGCCGAAATCTTTTCATGAAAATGTTCAACTTTTTGAAGCCGAAATCTTTTCATGAAAATTTTCAACTTTTTTGAAGCCGAAATAGTTCATGAAAATTTTAGACTTTTTTGAAGCCGAAATACTTCATGAAAATTTTCAACTTTTTTGAAACCTAAATCTTTTCATGTAAATTTTCAACTTTTTTGAAGCCGAAATCTTTTCATGAAAATGTTCCATTTTTTTGAAGCCGAAATACTTCTTGAAAATTTTCAACTTTTTGAAACCAAAATCTTTTCATGAAAATGTTTAACTTTTTTGAAGCCGAAATCTTTTCATGAAAATGTTCAACTTTTTTGAAGCCGAAATACTTCATGAAAATTTTCAACTTTTTTGAAGCCGATATCTTTTCATGAAAATGTTCAACTTTTTTGAAGCCGAAATCTTTTCATGAAAATGTTCCATTTTTTTGAAGCCGAAATACTTCATGATAAATATTCAACTTTTTTGAAGTCTAAATCTTTTCATGAAAATTTTCAACTTTTTTGAAGCCGAAATCTTTTCATGAAAATTTTCAACTTTTTTGATGCCGAAATAGTTCATGAAAATGTTCAACTTTTTTGAAGCCGAAATCTTTTCATGAAAATGTTCAACTTTTTTGAAGCCGAAATCTTTTCATGAAAATGTTCCATTTTTTTGTAGCCGAAATACTTCATGAAAATTTTCAACTTTTTTGAAGCCGAAATCTTTTCATGAAAATGTTCAACTTTTTTGAAGCCGAAATCTTTTCATGAAAATGTTCAACTTTTTGAAGCCGAAATCTTTTCATGAAAATTTTCAACTTTTTTGAAGCCGAAATAGTTCATGAAAATTTTAGACTTTTTTGAAGCCGAAATCTTTTCATGAAAATGTTCCATTCTTTTGAAGCCGAAATACTTCTTGAAAATTTTCAACTTTTTGAAACCAAAATCTTTTCATGAAAATGTTTAACTTTTTTGAAGCTGAAATCTTTTCATGAAAATGTTCCATTTTTTTGAAGCCGAAATACTACATGAAAATTTTCAACTTTTTTGAAGCCGAAATCTTTTCATGAAAATGTTCAACTTTTTTGAAGCCGAAATCTTTTCATGAAAATGTTCCATTTTTTTGAAGCCGAAATACTTCATGATAAATATTCAACTTTTTTGAAGTCTAAATCTTTTCATGAAAATTTTCAACTTTTTTGAAGCCGAAATCTTTTCATGAAAATTTTCAACTTTTTTGATGCCGAAATAGTTCATGAAAATGTTCAACTTTTTTGAAGCCGAAATCTTTTCATGAAAATGTTCAACTTTTTTGAAGCCGAAATCTTTTCATGAAAATGTTCCATTTTTTTGTAGCCGAAATACTTCATGAAAATTTTCAACTTTTTTGAAGCCGAAATCTTTTCATGAAAATGTTCAACTTTTTTGAAGCCGAAATCTTTTCATGAAAATGTTCAACTTTTTGAAGCCGAAATCTTTTCATGAAAATTTTCAACTTTTTTGAAGCCGAAATAGTTCATGAAAATTTTAGACTTTTTTGAAGCCGAAATCTTTTCATGAAAATGTTCCATTTTTTTGAAGCCGAAATACTTCTTGAAAATTTTCAACTTTTTGAAACCAAAATCTTTTCATGAAAATGTTTAACTTTTTTGAAGCCGAAATCTTTTCATGAAAATGTTCCATTTTTTTGAAGCCGAAATACTTCACGAAAATTTTCAACTTTTTTGAAGCCGAAATCTTTTCATGAAAATGTTCAACTTTTTTGAAGCCGAAATCTTTTCATGAAAATGTTCCATTTTTTTGAAGCCGAAATACTTCATGATAAATATTCAACTTTTTTGAAGTCTAAATCTTTTCATGAAAATTTTCAACTTTTTTGAAGCCGAAATCTTTTCATGAAAATTTTCAACTTTTTTGAAGCAGAAATCTTTTCATGAAAATCTTCGACTTTTTTGAAGCCGAAATACTTGATGAAAATATTCAACTTTTTTGAAGTCTAAATCTTTTCATGAAAATTTTCAACTTTTTGAAACCGAAATCTTTTCATGAAAATTTTCAACTTTTTTGAAGCCGAAATCTTTTCATGAAAATGTTCAACTTTTTTGAAGCCGAAATCTTTTCATGAAAATTTTAGACTTTTTTGAAGTCGAAAAAAATCATGAACATTTTCAACTTTTTTGAAGCAGAAATCTTTTCATGAAAATGTTCAACTTTTTTGAAGCCGAAATCTTTTCATGAAAATGTTCAATTTTTTTGAAGCCGAAATACTTCATGAAAATTTTCAACTTTTTTGAAGTCGAAATCTTTTCATGTAAATTTTCAACTTTTTTGAAGCAGAAGTCTTTTCATGAAAATGTTCAACTTTTTTGAAGCCGAAATCTTTTCATGAAAATTTTCAACTTTTTGAAACCAAAATCTTTTCATGAAAATTTTCAACTTTTTGAAACCAAAATCTTTTCATGAAAATTTTCAAATTTTTTGAAGCCGAAATTTTTTCATGAAAATTTTCAACTTTTTTGAAGCTGAAATCTTTCCATGAAAATTTTCAACTTTTTTGAAGCCAAATTCCTGTCATGAAAATTTTCAACTTTTTTGAAGCCGAAATCTTTTCATGAAACTGTTCAACTTTTTTGAAGCCGAAATCTTTTCATGAAAATGTTCAACTTTTTTGAAGCCGAAATCTTTTCATGAAAATGTTCAACTTTTTGAAACCAAAATCTTTTCATGTGATTTTTCAACTTTTTTGGAGCAGAACTCTTTTCATGAAAATGTTCAACTTTTTTGAAGCCGAAATCTTTTCATGAAAATTTTAGACTTTTTTGAAGTCGAAAAAAATCATGAACATTTTCAACTTTTTTGAAGCAGAAATCTTTTCATGAAAATGTTCAACTTTTTTGAAGCCGAAATCTTTTCATGAAAATGTTACATTTTTTTGTAGCCGAAATACTTCATGAAAATTTTAAACTTTTTTGAAGTCGAAATCTTTTCATGTAAATTTTCAACTTTTTTGAAGCAGAAATCTTTTCATGAAAATGTTCAACTTTTTTGAAGCCGAAATCTTTTCATGAAAATGTTCAACTTTTTTGAAGCCGAAATCTTTTCATGTAAATTTTCAACTTTTTGAAGCCAAAATCTTTTCATGAAAATTTTCAACTTTTTTGAAGCCGAAATCTTTTCATGAAAATTTTCAACTTTTTGAAGCCAAAATCTTTTCATGAAAATTTTCAACTTTTTTGAAGCCGAAATCTTTTCATGAAAATTTTCAACTTTTTGAAGCAGAAATCTTTTCATGAAAATTTTCAACTTTTTTGAAGCAGAAATCTTTTCATGAAAACTTTAGACTTTTTTGCAGTCGAAAAAATTCATGAACATTTTCAACTTTTTTGAAGTCTAAATCTTTTCATGAAATTTTTCAACTTTTTTGGAGCCGAAATCTTTTCATGAAAATTTTCAACTTTTTTGAAGCCGAAATACTTCATGAAAATTTTCAACTTTTTTGAAGCCTAAATCTTTTCATGAAAATCGTCGACTTTTTTGAAGCCGAAATACTTCATGGAAATTTTCAACTTTTTTGAAACCTAAATCTTTTCATGAAAATTTTCGACTTTTTTGAAGCCGACATTCTTTCATGTAAATTTTCAACTTTTTTGAAGCCGAAAATTTTCAACTTTTTTGAAGCCGAAATCTTTTCATGTAAATTTTCAACTTTTTTGGAGCCGAAAACTTTTCATGAAAATTTTCAACTTTTTTGAAGCCGAAATACTTCATGAAAATTTTCAACTTTTTTGAAGCCTAAATCTTTTCATGAAAATCGTCGACTTTTTTGAAGCCGACATTTTTTCATGTAAATTTTCAACTTTTTTGAAGCCGGAAATAGTTCATGAAAATTTTCAACTTTTTTGAAGCTGAAATTTTTCAACTTTTTTGAAGCCGAAATCTTTTCATGTAAATTTTCAACTTTTTTGAAGCAGAAATCTTTTCATAAAATACTTCGACTTTTTTGAAGCCGAAATACTTGATGAAAATTTTAAACTTTTTTGATCCCGAAATCTTTTCATGAAAATCTTCGACTTTTTTGAAGCCGAAATCTTTTCATGAAAATGTTCCATTTTTTTGAAGCCGAAATA
This sequence comes from Labrus bergylta, assembly GCF_963930695.1. Lineage (NCBI taxonomy): Eukaryota > Metazoa > Chordata > Actinopteri > Labriformes > Labridae > Labrus > Labrus bergylta. The sequence continues at coordinate 466,124 of NC_089195.1, read as the reverse complement.
CTTCATGAAAATTTTCAACTTTTTGAAGCCGAAATCTTATCATGAAAATTTTCAACTTTTTTGAAGCAGAAATCTTTTCATGAAAATCTTAGACTTTTTTGAAGTCGAAATCTTTTCATGAAAATTTTCAACTTTTTTGAAGCCGAAATCTTTTCATGAAAATGGTCAACTTTTTGAAGCAGAAATCTTTTCATGAAAATTTTCAACTTTTTGAAGCCGAAATCTTTTCATGAAAATTTTCAACTTTTTGAAGCCGAAATCTTTTCATGTAAATTTTCAACTTTTTTGAAGCCGAAATCTTTTCATGAAAATGTTCAACTTTTTTGAAGCCGAAATCTTTTCATGAAAATGTTCCATTTTTTTGAAGCCGAAATACTTCATGATAAATATTCAACTTTTTTGAAGTCTAAATCTTTTCATGAAAATTTTCAACTTTTTTGAAGCCGAAATCTTTTCATGAAAATTTTCAACTTTTTTGATGCCGAAATAGTTCATGAAAATGTTCAACTTTTTTGAAGCCGAAATCTTTTCATGAAAATGTTCAACTTTTTTGAAGCCGAAATCTTTTCATCAAAATGTTCCATTTTTTTGTAGCCGAAATACTTCATGAAAATTTTCAACTTTTTTGAAGCCGAAATCTTTTCATGAAAATGTTCAACTTTTTTGAAGCCGAAATCTTTTCATGAAAATGTTAAATTTTTTTGAAGCCGAAATACTTCATGAAAATGTTCAACTTTTTTGAAGCAGAAATCTTTTCATGAAAATGTTCCATTTTTTTGAAGCCGAAATACTTCATGAAAATTTGCAACTTTTTTGAAGCCGAAATCTTTTCATGAAAATTTTCAACTTTTTTGAAACAGAAATCTTTTCATGAAAATCTTCGACTTTTTTGAAGCCGAAATCTTTTCATGAAAATGGTCAACTTTTTTGAAGCCGAAATCTTTTCATGAAAATTTTCAACTTTTTGAAGCCGAAATCTTTTCATGAAAATTTTCATCTATTTTGAAGCATAAATCTTTTCATGAAAATTTTAGACTTTTTTGCAGCCGAAATCTTTTCATGAAAATTTTCAACTTTTTGAAGCCGAAATCTTTTCATGAAAATTTTCATCTTTTTTGAAGCATAAATCCTTTCATGAAAATTTTAGACTTTTTTGCAGCTGATTTACTTCATGAAAATTTTCAACTTTTTTGAAGCCGAAATCTTTTCATGAAAATGGTCAACTTTTTTGAAGCCGAAATCTTTTCATGAAAATTTTAGACTTTTTTGCAGCCGAAATCTTTTCATGAAAATTTTCAACTTTTTGAAGCCGAAATCTTTTCATGAAAATGTTCAACTTTTTTGAAGCCGAAATCTTTTCATGAAAATGGTCAACTTTTTGAAGCCGAAATCTTTTCATGAAAATTTTCAACTTTTTTGAAGCAGAAATCTTTTCATGAAAATGTTCAACTTTTTGAAGCAGAAATCTTTTCATGAAAATGTTCAACTTTTTTTAAAACCAAAATGTTTTCATGAAAATGTTCAGCTTTTTTGAAGCCGAAATCTTTTCATGAAAATGTTCCATTTTTTTGAAGCCGAAATACTTCATGAAAATTTTCATCTATTTTGAAGCATAAATCTTTTCATGAAAATTTTAGACTTTTTTGCAGCCGAAATCTTTTCATGAAAATTTTCAACTTTTTGAAGCCGAAATCTTTTCATGAAAATGGTCAACTTTTTGAAGCCGAAATCTTTTCATGAAAATTTTCAACTTTTTGAAGCCGAAATCTTTTCATGAAAATTTTCAACTTTTTTGAAGCAGAAATCTTTTCATGAAAATCTTCAACTTTTTTGAAGCCGAAATCTTTTCATGAAAATTTTCAACTTTTTGAAGCCGAAATCTTTTCATGAAAATTTTCATCTTTTTTGAAGCATAAATCTTTTCATGAAAATCTTAGACTTTTTTGAAGTCGAAATCTTTTCATGTAAATTTTCAACTTTTTTGAAGCCGAAATCTTTTCATGAAAATGATCCATTTTTTTGCAGCCGAAATACTTCATGAAAATTTTCAACTTTTTTGAAGCCGAAATCTTTTCATGAAAATCTTCGACTTTTTTGAAGTCGAAATAGTTCATGAAAGTTTTAAACGCTTTTTGAAGCCAAAATCCTGTCATGAAAATTTTGAACTTTTTTGAAGCAGAAATCTTTTCATGAAAATTTTCAACTTTTTGAAACCGAAATCTTTTCATGAAAATTTTCAACTTTTTGAAGCCGAAATCTTTTCATGAAAATTTTCATCTTTTTTGAAGCATAAATCCTTTCATGAAAATTTTAGACTTTTTTGCAGCCGATTTACTTCATGAAAATTTTAGACTTTTTTGAAGCCGAAATCTTTTCATGAAAATGGTCAACTTTTTTGAAGCCGAAATCTTTTCATGAAAATTTTCAACTTTTTGAAGCCGAAATCTTTTCATGAAAATTTTCATCTTTTTTGAAGTCTAAATCTTTTCATGAAAATTTTAGACTTTTTTGCAGCCGAAATACTTCATGAAAATTTTCAACTTTTTTGAAGCCGAAATCTTTTCATGAAAATTTTCAACTTTTTGAAGCCGAAATCTTTTCATGAAAATTTTCATCTATTTTGAAGCATAAATCTTTTCATGAAAATTTTAGACTTTTTTGCAGCCGAAATCTTTTCATGAAAATTTTCAACTTTTTGAAGCCGAAATCTTTTCATGAAAATTTTCATCTTTTTTGAAGCATACATCCTTTCATGAAAATTTTAGACTTTTTTGCAGCCGATTTACTTCATGAAAATTTTCAACTTTTTTGAAGCCGAAATCTTTTCATGAAAATGGTCAACTTTTTTGAAGCCGAAATCTTTTCATGAAAATTTTAGACTTTTTTGCAGCCGAAATCTTTTCATGAAAATTTTCAACTTTTTGAAGCCTAAATCTTTTCATGAAAATCTTCGACTTTTTTGAAGTCGAAATAGTTCATGAAAGTTTTCAACCTTTTTGAAGCTGAAATCTTTTCATGAAAATGTTCAACTTTTTTGAAGCCGAAATCTTTTCATGAAAATGGTCAACTTTTTGAAGCCGAAATCTTTTCATGAAAATTTTCAACTTTTTTGAAGCCGAAATAGTCAATGAAAATTTTCGACTTTTTTGAAGCTGAAATACTTCATGAAAATTTTCAACTTTTTTGAAACCTAAATCTTTTATGAAAATTTTCAACTTTTTTGATGCCGAAATAGTTCATGAAAATTTTCAACTTTTTTGAAGCCGAAATCTTTTCATGAAAATTTTCAACTTTTTTGAAGCCGAAATCTTTTCATGAAAATTTTCAACTTTTTTGATGCCGAAATAGTTCATGAAAATTTTCAACTTTTTTGAAGCCGAAATCTTTTCATGAAAATGTTCAACTTTTTTGATGCCGAAATCTTTTCATGGAAATTTTCAACTTTTTGAAGCCCATATCTTTTCATGAAAATTTTCATCTTTTTTGAAACATAAATCGTTTCATGAAAATTTTCAACTTTTTTGTAGTCGAAATACTTCATGAAAATTTTCAACTTTTTTAAAGCCGAAATCTTTTCATGAAAATCTTCAACTTTTTTGAAGTCGAAATAGTTCATGAAAGTTTTCAACCTTTTTGAAGCTGAAATCTTTTCATGAAAATTTTCAACTTTTTGAAGCAGAAATCTTTTCATGAAAATTTTCAACTTTTTTGAAGCCGAAATCTTTTCATGAAAATTTTCAACTTTTTTGAAGCTGAAATCTTTTCATGAAAATTTTCAACTTTTTTGAAGCTGAAATCTTTTCATGAAAATGGTCAACTTTTTTGAAGCCGAAATCTTTTCATGAAAATGTTCAACTTTTTTGAAGCCGAAATCTTTTCATGAAAATTTTCAACTTTTTTGAAGCTGAAATCTTTTCATGAAAATTTTCAACTTTTTTGAAGCAGAAATCTTTTCATGAAAATGTTCAACTTTTTTGAAGCCGAAATCTTTTCATGAGAATGTTCCATTTTTTTGAAGCCGAAATCTTTTCATGAAAATTTTCAACATTTTGAAGCCGAAATCTTTTCATGAAAATTTTCAACTTTTTTGAAGCAGAAATACTTTATGAAAATTTCTAATTTTTTTAAAGCCAAAATCCTGTCATGAAAATTTTCAACATTTTGAAGCAGAAATCTTTTCATGAAAATTTTCAACTTTTTTGAAGCAGAAAACTTTTCATGAAAATCTTCGACTTTTTTGAAGCTGAAATACTGCATGAAAGTTTTCAACCTTTTTGAAGCCGAAATACTTCATGAAAATTTTTACCTTTTTTAAAGCTAAAATCCTGTCATGAAAATTTTCAACTTTTTTGAAGCAGAAATCTTTTCATGAAAATCTTCAACTTTTTTGAAGCCGAAATCTTTTCATGAAAATTTTCAACATTTTGAAGCAGAAATCTTTTCATGAAAATGTTCAACTTTTTTGAAGCAGAAAACTTTTCATGAAAATCTTCGACTTTTTTGAAGCCGAAATCTTTTCATGAAAATTTTCAACCTTTTTGAAGTAGAAATTTTTTCATGAAAATTTTTAACTTTTTTGAAGCCGAAATCTTTTCATGAAAATGTTCAACTTTTTTGAAGCCGAAATCTTTTCATGAAAATCTTCGACTTTTTTGAAGTCGAAATAGTTCATGAAAGTTTTCAACCTTTTTGAAGCTGAAATCTTTTCATGAAAATGTTCAACGTTTTTGAAACCAAAATCTTTTCATGAAAATTTTCAACTTTTTGAAGTAGAAATCTTTTCATGAAAATGTTCAACTTTTTTGAAGCCGAAATCTTTTCATCAAAATTTTCAACTTTTTGAAACCGAAATCTTTTTATGAAAATTTTCAACTTTTTGAAGCCGAAATCTTTTCATGAAAATTTTCAACTTTTTTGAAGCAGAAATCTTTTCATGAAAATCTTAGACTTTTTTGAAGTCGAAATCTTTTCATGTAAATTTTCAACTTTTTTGAAGCAGAAATCTTTTCATGTAAATCTTCGACTTTTTTGAAGCCGAAATAGTTCATGAAAGTTTTCAACCTTTTTGAAGCCGAAATACTTTATGAAAATTTCTACTTTTTTTAAAGCCAAAATCCTGTCATGAAAATTTTCAACTTTTTTGAAGCAGAAATCTTTTCATGAAAATCTTCGACTTTTTTGAAGCAGAAATCTTTTCATGAAAAATTTCAACTTTTTGAAACCAAAATCTTTTCATGAAAATTTTCAACTTTTTTTAAGTCGAAATCTTTTCATGAAAATCTTCGACTTTTTTGAAGTCGAAATAGTTCATGAAAGTTTTCAACCTTTTTGAAGCAGAAATACTTTATGAAAATTTTTACTTTTTGTAAAGCCAAAATCCTGTCATGAAAATTTTCAACTTTTTTGAAGCTGAAATCTTTTCCTGAAAATTTTCACCTTTTTTAAGCCGAAATCTTTTCATGAAAATGTTCAACTTTTTTGAAGCCGAGATCTTTTCATGAAAATTTTCAACTTTTTTGAAGCCGAAATCTTTTCATGAAAATTTTCAACTTTTTGAAGCAGAAATCTTTTCATGAAAATCCTCGACTTTTTTGAAGCCGAAATACTTGATGAAAATATTCAACTTTTTTGAAGTCTAAATCTTTTCATGAAAATTTTCAACTTTTTTGAAGCTGAAATCTTTTCATGAAAATGGTCAACTTTTTTGAAGCCGAAATCTTTTCATGAAAATGTTCCATTTTTTTGAAGCCGAAATACTTCATGAAAATTTTCAACTTTTTTGAAGCCGAAATCTTTTCATGAAAATGTTCAACTTTTTTGAAGCTGAAATCTTTTCATGAAAATGTTACATTTTTTTGAAGCTGAAATACTTCATGAAAATGTTCAATTTTTTTGAAGCCGAAATCTTTTCATGAAAATGTTCAACTTTTTTGAAGCCGAAATCTTTTCATGAAAATGTTCAACTTTTTGAAACCAAAATCTTTTCCTGAAAATTTTCAACTTTTTTGAAGCAGAAGTCTTTTCATGAAAATGTTCAACTTTTTTGAAGCCGAAACCTTTTCATGAAAATCTTCGACTTTTTTGAAGCCGAAATACTTGATGAAAATATTCAACTTCTTTGAAGTCGAAATCTTTTCATGAAAATTTTCAACTTTTTTGAATCAGAAATCTTTTCATGAAAATTCTCAACTTTTTTGAAGCAGAAATCTTTTCATGAAAATTTTCAACTTTTTTGAAGCCGAAATAGTTCATGAAAATTTTAGACTTTTTTGAAGCCGAAATACTTCATGAAAATTTTCAACTTTTTTGAAACCTAAATCTTTTCATGAAAATTTTCAACTTTTTTGATGCCGAAATAGTTCATGAAAATTTTCAACTTTTTTGAACCCGAAATCTTTTCATGAAAATGTTCAACTTTTTTGAAGCCGAAATCTTTTCATGAAAATGTTCCATTTTTTTGAAGCCGAAATCTTTTCATGAAAATGTTCCATTTTTTTGAAGCCGAAATACTTCATGAAAATTTTAAACTTTTTTTAAGCCGAAATCTTTTCATGAAAATGTTCAACTTTTTTGAAGCCGAAATCTTTTCATGAAAATTTTCAACTTTTTGAAACCAAAATCTTTTCATGAAAATTTTCAACTTTTTTGAAGCCGAAATCTTTTCATGAAAATGTTCAACTTTTTTGAAGCCGAAATCTTTTCATGAAAATGTTCAACTTTTTTGAAGCCGAAATCTTTTCATGAAAATGTTCCATTTTTTTGAAGCCGAAATCTTTTCATGAAAATGTTCCATTTTTTTGAAGCCGAAATCTTTTCATGAAAATGTTCAACTTTTTTGAAGCCGAAATCTTTTCATGAAAATGTTCAACTTTTTTGAAGCCGAAATCTTTTCATGAAAATGTTCAACTTTTTTGAAGCAGAAATCTTTTCATGAAAATTTTCAACTTTTTTGAAGCCGAAATAGTTCATGAAAATTTTAGACTTTTTTGAAGCCGAAATACTTCATGAAAATTTTCAACTTTTTTGAAACCTAAATCTTTTCATGAAAATTTTCAACTTTTTTGATGCCGAAATAGTTCATGAAAATTTTCAACTTTTTTGAACCCGAAATCTTTTCATGAAAATGTTCAACTTTTTTGAAGCCGAAATCTTTTCATGAAAATGTTCCATTTTTTTGAAGCCGAAATCTTTTCATGAAAATGTTCCATTTTTTTGAAGCCGAAATACTTCATGAAAATTTTAAACTTTTTTTAAGCCGAAATCTTTTCATGAAAATATTCAACATTTTTGAAGCCGAAATCTTTTCATGAAAATTTTCAACTTTTTGAAACCAAAATCTTTTCATGAAAATTTTCAACTTTTTTGAAGCCGAAATCTTTTCATGAAAATGTTCAACTTTTTTGAAGCCGAAATCTTTTCATGAAAATGTTCAACTTTTTTGAAGCCGAAATCTTTTCATGAAAATGTTCCATTTTTTTGAAGCCGAAATCTTTTCATGAAAATGTTCCATTTTTTTGAAGCCGAAATCTTTTCATGAAAATGTTCAACTTTTTTGAAGCCGAAATCTTTTCATGAAAATGTTCAACTTTTTTGAAGCAGAAATCTTTTCATGAAAATGTTCAACTTTTTTGAAGCCGAAATCTTTTCATGAAAATTTTCAACTTTTTGAAACCAAAATCTTTTCATGAAAATTTTCAACTTTTTTGAAGCCGAAATAGTTCATGAAAATTTTAGACTTTTTTGAAGCCGAAATACTTCATGAAAATTTTCAACTTTTTTGAAACCTAAATCTTTTCATGAAAATTTTCAACTTTTTTGATGCCGAAATAGTTCATGAAAATTTTCAACTTTTTTGAACCCGAAATCTTTTCATGAAAATGTTCAACTTTTTTGAAGCCGAAATCTTTTCATGAAAATGTTCCATTTTTTTGAAGCCGAAATCTTTTCATGAAAATGTTCCATTTTTTTGAAGCCGAAATACTTCATGAAAATTTTAAACTTTTTTTAAGCCGAAATCTTTTCATGAAAATATTCAACTTTTTTGAAGCCGAAATCTTTTCATGAAAATTTTCAACTTTTTGAAACCAAAATCTTTTCATGAAAATTTTCAACTTTTTTGAAGCCGAAATCTTTTCATGAAAATGTTCAACTTTTTTGAAGCCGAAATCTTTTCATGAAAATGTTCAACTTTTTTGAAGCCGAAATCTTTTCATGAAAATGTTCCATTTTTTTGAAGCCGAAATCTTTTCATGAAAATGTTCCATTTTTTTGAAGCCGAAATCTTTTCATGAAAATGTTCAACTTTTTTGAAGCCGAAATCTTTTCATGAAAATGTTCAACTTTTTTGAAGCAGAAATCTTTTCATGAAAATGTTCAACTTTTTTGAAGCAGAAATCTTTTCATGAAAATCTTAGACTTTTTTGAAGTCGAAATCTTTTCAAGTAAATTTTCAACTTTTTTGAAGTAGAAATCTTTTCATGAAAATTTTCAACTTTTTGAAGTAGAAATATTTTCATGAAAATGTTCCATTTTTTTGAAGCCGAAATACTTCATGAAAATTTTAAACTTTTTTTAAGCCGAAATCTTTTCATGAAAATGTTCAACTTTTTTGAAGCCGAAATCTATTCATGAAAATGTTCCATTTTTTTGAAGCCGAAATACTTCATGAAAATGTTCAACTTTTTTGAAGCCGAAATCTTTTCATGAAAATGTTCAACTTTTTTGAAGCCGAAATCTTTTCATGAAAATGTTCCATTTTTTTGAAGCCGAAATACTTCATGAAAATTTTCAACTTTTTTGAAGCAGAAATCTTTTCATGAAAATGTTCCATTTTTTTGAAGCCGAAATCTTTTCATGAAAATGTTCAATTTTTTTGAAGCCGAAATACTTCATGAAAATTTTCAACTTTTTTGAAGTTGAAATCTTTTCATGTAAATTTTCAACTTTTTTGAAGCAGAAATCTTTTCATGAAAATGTTCAACTTTTTTGAAGCCGAAATCTTTTCATGAAAATGTTCCATTTTTTTGAAGCCGAAATCTTTTCATGAAAATCTTCAACTTTTTTGAAGCCGAAATCTTTTCATGAAAATGTTCAACTTTTTTGAAGCCGAAATCTTTTCATGAAAATGTTCAACTTTTTTGAAGCAGAAATCTTTTCATGAAAATCTTAAACTTTTTTGAAGTCGAAATCTTTTCAAGTAAATTTTCAACTTATTTGAAGTAGAAATCTTTTCATGAAAATTTTCAACTTTTTGAAGTAGAAATATTTTCATGAAAATTTTCAACTTTTTTGAAGCCGAAATAGTTCCTGAAAAATTTCGACTTTTTTGAAGCCGAAATACTTCATGAAAATTTTCAACTTTTTTGAAACCTAAATCTTTTCATGAAAATTTTCAACTTTTTTAAAGTCGAAATAGTTCATGAAAGTTTTCAACCTTTTTGAAGCTGAAATCTTTTCATGAAAATGTTCATCTTTTTTGAAGCCGAAATCTTTTCATGAAAATTTTCAACTTTTTGAAACGGAAATCTTTTCATGAAAGTTTTCAACCTTTTTGAAGCTGAAATCTTTTCATGAAAATGTTCAACTTTTTTGAAGTCTAAATCTTTTCATGAAAATTTTCAACTTTTTTTAAGCCGAAATCTTTTCATGATAATTTTCAACTTTTTTGATGCCGAAATAGTTCCTGAAAAATTTCGACTTTTTTGAAGCCGAAATACTTCATGAAAATTTTCAACTTTTTTGAAACCTAAATCTTTTCATGAAAATTTTCAACTTTTTTGATGCCGAAATAGTTCATGAAAATTTTCAACTTTTTTGAAGCCGAAATCTTTTCATGAAAATGTTCAACTTTTTTGATGCCGAAATCTTTTCATGAAAATTTTCAAGTTTTTGAAACCCAAATCTTTTCATGAAAATTTTCATCTTTTTTGAAACATAAATCTTTTCAAGAAAATTTTAGACTTTTTTGCAGCCGAAATACTTCATGAAAATTTTCAACTTTTTTTAAGCCGAAATCTTTTCATGAAAATCTTCGACTTTTTTGAAGCCGAAATACTTGATGAAAATATTCAACTTTTTTGAAGTCTAAATCTTTTCATGAAAATTTTCAACTTTTTTGAAGCCGAAATCTTTTCATGAAAATCTTAGACTTTTTTGAAGTCGAAATAGTTCATGAAAATTTTAGACTTTTTTGAAGTCGAAATAGTTCATGAAAATTTTAGACTTTTTTGAAGTCGAAATAGTTCATGAAAGTTTTCAACTTTTTTGAAGTCGAAATAGTTCATGAAAATTTTAGACTTTTTGAAGTCGAAATAGTTCATGAAAATTTTCAACTTTTTTGAAGCCGAAATAGTTCATGAAAATTTTAGACTTTTTTGAAGTCGAAATAGTTCATGAAAGTTTTCAACCTTTTTGAAGCCGAAATCTTTTCATGTAAATTTTCAACTTTTTTGAAGCAGAAATCTTTTCATGAAAATGTTCAACTTTTTTGAAGCCGAAATCTTTTCATGAAAATTTTCAACTTTTTGAAGCCGAAATCTTTTCATGAAAATTTTCAACTTTTTTGAAGTAGAAATCTTTTCATGAAAATGTTCAACTTTTTTGAAGCCGAAATCTTTTCATGAAAATTTTCAACTTTTTTGATGCCGAAATAGTTCATGAAAATTTTCAACTTTTTTGAACCCGAAATCTTTTCATGAAAATGTTCAACTTTTTTAAAGCCGAAATAGTTCATGAAAGTTTTCAACCTTTTTGAAGCAGAAATCTTTTCATGAAAATTTTCAACTTTTTTGAAGCAGAAATCTTTTCATGAAAATGTTCAACTTTTTTGAAGCCGAAATAGTTCATGAAAATTTTAGACTTTTTTGAAGTCGAAATAGTTCATGAAAGTTTTCAACCTTTTTGAAGCCGAAATCTTTTCATGTAAATTTTCAACTTTTTTGAAGCCGAAATCTTTTCATGATAATGTTCCATTTTTTTGAAGCCGAAATACTTCATGAAAATTTTCAACTTTTTTGAAGCCGAAATCTTTTCATGAAAATGTTCAACTTTTTTGAAGCCGAAATCTTTTCATGAAAATGTTACATTTTTTTGAAGCCGAAATACTTCATGAAAATTTTCAACTTTTTTTAAGCCGAAATCTTTTCATGAAAATGTTCACCTTTTTTGAAGCAGAAATCTTTTCATGAAAATTTTCAACTTTTTTGAAGCCGAAATCTTTTCATGTAAATTTTCAACTTTTTTGAAGCAGAAATCTTTTCATGAAAATTTTCAACTTTTTTGAAGCAGAAATCTTTTCATGAAAATTTTCAACTTTTTTGAAGCCGAAATCTTTTCATGAAAATGTTCCATTTTTTTGAAGCCGAAATACTTCATGAAAATTTTCAACTTTTTTGAAGCCGAAATCTTTTCATGAAAATGTTCAACTTTTTTGAAGCCGAAATCTTTTCATGAAAATGTTACATTTTTTTGAAGCCGAAATACTTCATGAAAATGTTCAATTTTTTTGAAGCCGAAATCTTTTCATGAAAATGTTCAACTTTTTTGAAGCCGAAATCTTTTCATGAAAATTTTCATTTTTTTGAAGCAGAAATCTTTTCATGAAAATTTTCAACTTTTTGAAGCCGAAATCTTTTCATGAAAATTTTCAACTTTTTTGAAGCAGAAATCTTTTCATGAAAATTTTCAACTTTTTTGAAGCAGAAATCTTTTCATGAAAATGTTCAACTTTTTTGAAGCCGAAATCTTTTCATGAAAATGTTCCATTTTTTTGAAGCCGAAATACTTCATGAAAATGTTCAACTTTTTTGAAGCCGAAATCTTTTCATGAAAATGTTCAACTTTTTTGAAGCCGAAATCCTGTCATGAAAATTTTCAACTGTTTGAAACCAAAATCTTTTCATGTAATTTTTCAACTTTTTTGAAGCAGAAATCTTTTCATGAAAATTTTCAACTTTTTGAAGCCGAAATCTTTTCATGTAATTTTTCAACTTTTTTGATGTCTAAATCTTTTCATGAAAATTTTCACATTTTTGAAGCCGAAATCTTTTCATGAAAATTTTCAACTTTTTGAAACTGAAATCTTTTCATGTAAATTTTCAACTTTTTTGAAGCAGAAATCTTTTCATTAAAATGTTCAACTTTTTTGAAGCCGAAATCTTTTCATGAAAATTTTCAACTTTTTTGAAGCCAAAATCCTGTCATGAAAATTTTCAACTTTTTTGAAGCAGAAATCTTTTCATGAAAATCTTCGACTTTTTTGAAGTCGAAATACTTGATGAAAATATTCAACTTTTTTGAATTCTAAATCTTTTCATGAAAATTTTCAACTTTTTTGAAGCCGAAATCTTTTCATGAAAATTTTCAACTTTTTTGAAGCCAAAATCCTGTCATGAAAATTTTCAACTTTTTTGAAGCAGAAATCTTTTCATGAAAATCTTCGACTTTTTTGAAGTCGAAATACTTGATGAAAATATTAAACTTTTTTGAAGTCTAAATCTTTTCATGAAAATTTTCAACTTTTTTGAAGCCGAAATCTTTTCATGAAAATTTTCAACTTTTTTGAAGCAGAAATCTTTTCATGAAAATGTTCCATTTTTTTGAAGCCGAAATACTTCATGAAAATTTTCAACTTTTTTTAAGCCGAAATCTTTTCATGAAAATGTTCAACTTTTTTGAAGCCGAAATCTTTTCATGAAAATTTTCAACTTTTTGAAGCCGAAATCTTTTCATGAAAATTTTCAACTTTTTTGAAGTAGAAATCTTTTCATGAAAATGTTCAACTTTTTTGAAGCCGAAATCTTTTCATGAAAATTTTCAACTTTTTTGATGCCGAAATAGTTCATGAAAATTTTCAACTTTTTTGAACCCGAAATCTTTTCATGAAAATGTTCAACTTTTTTAAAGCCGAAATAGTTCATGAAAGTTTTCAACCTTTTTGAAGCAGAAATCTTTTCATGAAAATTTTCAACTTTTTTGAAGCAGAAATCTTTTCATGAAAATTTTCAACTTTTTTGAAGCCGAAATCTTTTCATGAAAATGTTCAACTTTTTTGAAGCCGAAATCTTTTCATGAAAATTTTCAACTTTTTGAAGCCGAAATCTTTTCATGAAAATTTTCAACTTTTTTGAAGCAGAAATCTTTTCATGAAAATTTTCGACTTTTTTGAAGCAGAAATCTTTTCATGAAAATGTTCAACTTTTTTGAAGCCGAAATCTTTTCATGAAAATCTTCAACTTTTTTGAAGTCGAAATACTTGATGAAAATATTCAACTTTTTTGAAGTCTAAATCTTTTCATGAAAATTTTCAACTTTTTTGAAGCCGAAATCTTTTCATGAAAATTAACAACTTTTTTGAAGCAGAAATCTTTTCATGAAAATTTTCAACTTTTTGAATCCGAAATCTTTTCATGAAAATTTTCAACTTTTTTGAAGAAGAAATCTTTTCATGAAAATGGTCAACTTTTTTGAAGCTGAAATCTTTTCATGAAAATTTACAACTTTTTTAAAGCAGAAATCTTTTCATGAAAATCTTAGACTTTTTTGAAGTCGAAATCTTTTCATGAAAGTTTTCAACCTTTTTGAAACCTAAATCTTTTCATGTAATTTTTCAACTTTTTTGAAGCAGTTATCTTTTCATGAAAATGTTCAACTTTTTTGAAGCCGAAATCTTTTCATGAAAATGTTCAACTTTTTTGAAGCCGAAATCTTTTCATGAAAATGTAACATTTTTTTGAAGCCGAAATACTTCATGAAAATTTTCAACTTTTTTGAAACCAAAATCTTTTCATGAAAATGGTCAACTTTTTTGAAGCGGAAATCTTTTCATGAAAATTTTCAACTTTTTGAAACCAAAATCTTTTCATGTAATTTTTCAACTTTTTTGAAGCAGATATCTTTTCATGAAAATGTTCAACTTTTTTGAAGCCGAAATCTTTTCATGAAAATTTTCAACTTTTTTGAAGCCAAAATCCTGTCATGAAAATTTTCAACTTTTTTGAAACCAAAATCTTTTCATGAAAATTTTCAACTTTTTTGAAGCCGAAATCTTTTCATGAAAATGTTCCATTTTTTTGAAGCCGAAATACTTCATGAAAATGTTCAACTTTTTTGAAGCCGAGATCTTTTCATGAAAATGTTTAACTTTTTTGAAGCCGAAATCTTTTCATGAAAATTTTCAACTTTTTTGAAGCCAAAATCCTGTCATGAAAATTTTCAACTTTTTTGAAGCTGAAATCTTTTCATGAAAATCTTCGACTTTTTTGAAGTCGAAATACTTGATGAAAATATTAAACTTTTTTGAAGTCTAAATCTTTTCATGAAAGTTTTCAACCTTTTTGAAGCCGAAATCTTTTCATGAAAATTTTCAACTTTTTTGAAGCCGAAATAGTTCATGAAAATTTTCAACTTTTTTGAAACCTAAATCTTTTCATGAAATCTTTCAACTTTTTTGATGCCGAAATAGTTCATGAAAATTTTCTACTTTTTTGAACCCGAAATCTTTTTATGAAAATTTTCAACTTTTTTGAAGCCGAAATCTTTTCATGAAAATGTTCCATTTTTTTGAAGCCGAAATACTTCATGAAAATTTTCAACTTTTTGAAATCAAAATCTTTTCATGAAAATTTTCAACTTTTGTGAAGCAGAAATCTTTTCATGAAAATCTTCGACTTTTTTGAAGCCGAAATCTTTTCATGAAAATTAACAACTTTTTTGAAGCAGAAATCTTTTCATGAAAATTTTCAACTTTTTGAAGCCGAAATCTTTTCATGAAAATTTTCAACTTTTTTGAAGAAGAAATCTTTTCATGAAAATGGTCAACTTTTTTGAAGCTGAAATCTTTTCATGAAAATTTACAACTTTTTTAAAGCAGAAATCTTTTCATGAAAATCTTAGACTTTTTTGAAGTCGAAATCTTTTCATGAAAGTTTTCAACCTTTTTGAAACCTAAATCTTTTCATGAAATCTTTCAACTTTTTTGATGCCGAAATAGTTCATGAAAATTTTCAACTTTTTTGAACCCGAAATCTTTTTATGAAAATTTTCAACTTTTTTGAAGCCGAAATCTTTTCATGAAATTGTTCCATTTTTTTGAAGCCGAAATACTTCATGAAAATTTTCAACTTTTTGAAATCATAATCTTTTCATGAAAATTTTCAACTTTTGTGAAGCAGAAATCTTTTCATGAAAATCTTCGACTTTTTTGAAGCCGAAATACTTGATGAAAATATTCAACTTTTTTGAAGTCTAAATCTTTTCATGAAAATGTTCAACTTTTTGAAACCAAAATCTTTTCATGTAATTTTTCAACTTTTTTGAAGCAGTTATCTTTTCATGAAAATGTTCAACTTTTTTGAAGCCGAAATCTTTTCATGAAAATTTTCAACTTTTTTGAAGTCTAAATCTTTTCATGAAAATGTTCCATTTTTTTGAAGTAGAAATCTTTTCATGAAAATGTTCCATTTTTTTGAAGCCGAAATACTTCATGAAAATGTTCAACTTTTTTGAAGCCGAGATCTTTTCATGAAAATGTTTAACTTTTTTGAAGCCGAAATCTTTTCATGAAAATTTTCAACTTTTTTGAAGCCAAAATCCTGTCATGAAAATTTTCAACTTTTTTGAAGCAGAAATCTTTTCATGAAAATCTTCGACTTTTTTGAAGTCGAAATACTTGATGAAAATATTAAACTTTTTTGAAGTCTAAATCTTTTCATGAAAGTTTTCAACCTTTTTGAAGCCGAAATCTTTTCATGAAAATTTTCAACTTTTTTGAAGCCGAAATAGTTCATGAAAATTTTCAACTTTTTTGAAACCTAAATCTTTTCATGAAATCTTTCAACTTTTTTGATGCCGAAATAGTTCATGAAAATTTTCTACTTTTTTGAACCCGAAATCTTTTTATGAAAATTTTCAACTTTTTTGAAGCCGAAATCTTTTCATGAAAATGTTCCATTTTTTTGAAGCCGAAATACTTCATGAAAATTTTCAACTTTTTGAAATCAAAATCTTTTCATGAAAATTTTCAACTTTTGTGAAGCAGAAATCTTTTCATGAAAATCTTCGACTTTTTTGAAGCCGAAATACTTGATGAAAATATTCAACTTTTTTGAAGTCTAAATCTTTTCATGAAAATGTTCAACTTTTTGAAACCAAAATCTTTTCATGTAATTTTTCAACTTTTTTGAAGCAGTTATCTTTTCATGAAAATGTTCAACTTTTTTGAAGCCAAAATCCTGTCATGAAAATTTTCAACTTTTTTGAAGCAGAAATCTTTTCATGAAAATGTTCCATTTTTTTGAAGTAGAAATCTTTTCATGAAAATGTTCAACTTTTTTGAAGTCTAAATCTTTTCATGAAAATGTTCCATTTTTTTGAAGTAGAAATCTTTTCATGAAAATGTTCAACTTTTTTGAAGCCGAAATCTTTTCATGAAAATGTTTAACTTTTTTGAAGCCGAAATCTTTTCATGAAAATGTAACATTTTTTTGAAGCCGAAATATTTCATGAAAATTTTCAACTTTTTTGAAACCAAAATCTTTTCATGAAAATTTTCAACTTTTTTGAAGCAGAAATCTTTTCATGAAAATGGTCAACTTTTTTGAAGCGGAAATCTTTTCATGAAAATTTTCAACTTTTTGAAACCAAAATCTTTTCATGTAATTTTTCAACTTTTTTGAAGCAGATATCTTTTCATGAAAATTTTCAACTTTTTTGAAGCCAAAATCCTGTCATGAAAATTTTCAACTTTTTTGAAACCTAAATCTTTTCATGAAAATTTTCAACTTTTTTGAAGCCGAAATCTTTTCATGAAAATGTTCCATTTTTTTGAAGCCGAAATACTTCATGAAAATGTTCAACTTTTTTGAAGCCGAGATCTTTTCAAAAAATTTTTCAACTTTTTGAAACCGAAATCTTTTCGTGAAAATTTTCAACTTTTTTGAAGCCGAAATCTTTTCATGAAAATTTTCAACTTTTTTGAAGCAGAAATCTTTTCATGAAAATCTTAGACTTTTTTGAAGTCGAAATCTTTTCATGTAAATTTTCAACTTTTTTGAAGCCGAAATCTTTTCATGAAAATCTTCGACTTTTTTGAAGTCGAAATACTTGATGAAAATATTCAACTTTTTTGAAGTCTAAATCTTTTCATGAAAATTTTCAACTTTTTTGAAGCCGAAATCTTTTCATGAAAATTTTCAACTTTTTTGAAGCCAAAATCCTGTCATGAAAATTTTCAACTTTTTTGAAGCAGAAATCTTTTCATGAAAATCTTCGACTTTTTTGAAGTCGAAATACTTGATGAAAATATTAAACTTTTTTGAAGTCTAAATCGTTTCATGAAAATTTTCAACTTTTTTGAAGCAGAAATCTTTTCATGAAAATCTTCGACTTTTTTGAAGTCGAAATACTTGATGAAAATATTAAACTTTTTTGAAGTCTAAATCTTTTCATGAAAATTTTCAACTTTTTTGAAGCCGAAATCTTTTCATGAAAATTTTCAACTTTTTTTAAGTCGAAATCTATTCATGAAAATCTTCGACTTTTTTGAAGTCGAAATAGTTCATGAAAGCTTTCAACCTTTTTGAAGCAGAAATACTTTATGAAAATTTTTACTTTTTGTAAAGCCAAAATCCTGTCATGAAAATTTTCAACTTTTTTGAAGCTGAAATCTTTTCCTGAAAATTTTCACCTTTTTTAAGCCGAAATCTTTTCATGAAAATGTTCAACTTTTTTGAAGCCGAGATCTTTTCATGAAAATTTTCAACTTTTTTGAAGCCGAAATCTTTTCATGAAAATTTTCAACTTTTTGAAGCCGAAATCTTTTCATGAAAATGTTCCATTTTTTTGAAGCCGAAATACTTCATGAAAATTTTCAACTTTTTTGAAGCCGAAATATGTTCATGAAAATGTTCAACTTTTTTGAAGCCGAAATCTTTTCATGAAAATTTTCAACTTTTTGAAACCAATATCTTTTCATGAAAATTTTCAACTTTTTGAAACCAATATCTTTTCATGAAAATTTTCAACTTTTTTGAAGCAGAAATCTTTTCATGAAAATCCTCGACTTTTTTGAAGCCGAAATACTTGATGAAAATATTCAACTTTTTTGAAGTCTAAATCTTTTCATGAAAATTTTCAACTTTTTTGAAGCCGAAATCTTTTCATGAAAATTTTCAACTTTTTTGAAACAGAAATCTTTTCATGAAAATCTTCGACTTTTTTGAAGTCGAAATAGTTCATGAAAATTTTCAACTTTTTTGAAGCCGAGATCTTTTCATGAAAATTTTCAACTTTTTTGAAGCAGAAATCTTTTCATGAAAATCTTAAACTTTTTTGAAGTCGAAATCTTTTAATGAAAATTTTCAACTTTTTTGAAGCCGAAATCTTTTCATAAAAATTGTCAGCTTTTTTGAAGCCGAAATCTTTTCATGAAAATGTTCAACTTTTTGAAGCCGAAATCTTTTCATGAAAATTTTCAACTTTTTTGAAGCAGAAATCTTTTCATGAAAATCTTAGACTTTTTTGAAGTCGAAATCTTTTCATGAAAATTTTCACCTTTTTGAAACCGAAATCTTTTCATGAAAATGGTCAACTTTTTTGAAGCCGAAATCTTTTCATGAAAATTTTCAACTTTTTAAGCCGAAATCTTTTCATGAAAATTTTCAACTTTTTTGAAGCAGAAATCTTTTCATGAAAATGATCAACTTTTTTGAAGCCGAAATCTTTTCATGAAAATGTTCCATTTTTTTGCAGCCGAAATACTTCATGAAAATTTTCAACTTTTTTGAAGTCGAAATCTTTTCATGAAAATCTTAGACTTTTTGAAGCCGAAATCTTTTCATGAAAATTTTCAACTTTTTGAAACCGAAATCTTTTCATGAAAATTTTCAACTTTTTTGAAGCAGAAATCTTTTCATGAAAATCTTAGACTTTTTGAAGTCGAAATCTTTTCATGTAAATTTTCAACTTTTTTGAAGTCGAAATCTTTTCATGAAAATGTTCAACTTTTTTGAAGCCGAAATCTTTTTATGAAAATTTTCAACTTTTTTGAAGCAGAAATCTTTTCATGAAAATTTTAGACTTTTTTGAAGCCGAAATAGTTCATGAAAATTTTAGACTTTTTTGAAGCCGAAATACTTCATGAAAATTTTCAACTTTTTTGAAACCTAAATCTTTTCATGAAAATGTTCAAATTTTTTGAAGCCGAAATCTTTTCATGAAAATGTTACATTTTTTTGAAGCCGAAATACTTCATGAAAATTTTCAACTTTTTTGAAGCCGAAATCTTTTCATGAAAATGGTCAACTTTTTTGAAGCAGAAATCTTTTCATGAAAATCTTCAACTTTTTTGAAGCCGGAATACTTCATGAAAATTTTCAACTTTTTTGAAACCGAAATACTTGATGAAAATATTCAACTTTTTTGAAGTCTAAATCTTTTCATGAAAATTTTCAACTTTTTTTAAGCCGAAATCTTTTCATGAAAATTTTCAACTTTTTTGAAACAGAAATCTTTTCATGAAAATCTTCGACTTTTTTGAAGTCGAAATAGTTCATGAAAATTTTCAACTTTTTTGAAGCCGAGATCTTTTCATGAAAATTTTCAACTTTTTTGAAGCAGAAATCTTTTCATGAAAATCTTAAACTTTTTTGAAGTCGAAATCTTTTAATGAAAATTTTCAACTTTTTTGAAGCCGAAATCTTTTCATAAAAATTGTCAGCTTTTTTGAAGCCGAAATCTTTTCATGAAAATGTTCAACTTTTTGAAGCCGAAATCTTTTCATGAAAATTTTCAACTTTTTTGAAGCAGAAATCTTTTCATGAAAATCTTAGACTTTTTTGAAGTCGAAATCTTTTCATGAAAATTTTCACCTTTTTGAAACCGAAATCTTTTCATGAAAATGGTCAACTTTTTTGAAGCCGAAATCTTTTCATGAAAATTTTCAACTTTTTAAGCCGAAATCTTTTCATGAAAATTTTCAACTTTTTTGAAGCAGAAATCTTTTCATGAAAATGATCAACTTTTTTGAAGCCGAAATCTTTTCATGAAAATGTTCCATTTTTTTGAAGCCGAAATACTTCATGAAAATTTTCAACTTTTTTGAAGTCGAAATCTTTTCATGAAAATCTTAGACTTTTTTGAAGCCGAAATCTTTTCATGAAAATTTTCAACTTTTTGAAACCGAAATCTTTTCATGAAAATTTTCAACTTTTTTGAAGCAGAAATCTTTTCATGAAAATCTTAGACTTTTTGAAGTCGAAATCTTTTCATGTAAATTTTCAACTTTTTTGAAGTCGAAATCTTTTCATGAAAATGTTCAACTTTTTTGAAGCCGAAATCTTTTTATGAAAATTTTCAACTTTTTTGAAGCAGAAATCTTTTCATGAAAATTTTAGACTTTTTTGAAGCCGAAATAGTTCATGAAAATTTTAGACTTTTTTGAAGCCGAAATACTTCATGAAAATGTTCAACTTTTTTGAAACCTAAATCTTTTCATGAAAATGTTCAAATTTTTTGAAGCCGAAATCTTTTCATGAAAATGTTTCATTTTTTTGAAGCCGAAATACTTCATGAAAATTTTCAACTTTTTTGAAGCCGAAATCTTTTCATGAAAATGGTCAACTTTTTTGAAGCAGAAATCTTTTCATGAAAATCTTCAACTTTTTTGAAGCCGGAATACTTCATGAAAATTTTCAACTTTTTTGAAACCTAAATACTTCATGAAAATTTTCAACTTTTTTGAAACCTAAATCTTTTCATGAAAATTTTCAACTCTTTGAAACCGAAATACTTCATGAAAATTTTCAACTTTTTTGAAGCCGAAATCTTTTCAAGAAAATTTTCAACTTTTTGAAACCAAAATCTTTTCATGAAAATTTTCAACTTTTTTGAAGCAGAAATCTTTTCATGTAAATTTTCAACTTTTTTGAAGCCGAAATCTTTTCATGAAAATTTTCAACTGTTTTGAAGCAGAAATCTTTTCATGAAAATTTTCAACTTTTTTGAAGCCGAAATAGTTCATGAAAATTTTAGACTTTTTTGAAGCCGAAATACTTCATGAAAATGTTCAACTTTTTTGAAACCTAAATCTTTTCATGAAAATGTTCAACTTTTTTGAAGTCGAAATCTTTTCATGTAAATTTTCAACTTTTTTGAAGCAGAAATCTTTTCATGAAAATGTTCAACTTTTTTGAAGCAGAAATTTTTTCATGAAAATTTTCCATTTTTTTGAAGCCGAAATACTTCATGACAATTTTCAACTTTTTTGAAGCCGAAATCTTTTCATGAAAATGTTCAACTTTTTTGAAGCCGAAATCTTTTCATGAAAATTTTCAACTTTTTTGAAGCCGAAATCTTTTCATGAAAATGTTCAACTTTTTTGAAGCCGAGATCTTTTCATGAAAATTTTCAACTTTTTGAAACCGAAATCTTTTCATGAAAATTTTCAACTTTTTTGAAGCCGAAATCTTTTCATGAAAATGGTCAACTTTTTTGAAGCCGAAATCTTTTCATGAAAATGTTCAACTTTTTTGAAGCTGAAATCTTTTCATGAAAATTTTCAACTTTTTTGGAGCAGAAATCTTTTTATGAAAATCTTAGACTTTTTTGAAGCAGAAATCTTTTCATGAAAATGTTCAACTTTTTTGAAGCCGAAATCTTTTCATGAAAATGTTCAACTTTTTTGAAGCCGAAATCTTTTCATGAAAATGTTCAACTTTTTTGAAGCCGAAATCTTTTCATGAAAATGTTCAAGTTTTTTGAAGCTGAAATCTTTTCATGAAAATGTTCCATTTTTTTGAAGCCGAAATACTTCATGAAAATTTTCAACTTTTTTGAAGCAGAAATCTTTTCATGAAAATGTTCAACTTTTTTGAAACCAAAATCTTTTCATGAAAATTTTCAACTTTTTTGAAGCCGAAATCTTTTCATGAAAATGTTCAACTTTTTTGAAGCAGAAATCTTTTCATGAAAATCTTCGACTTTTTTGAAGTCGAAATAGTTCATGAAAGTTTTCAACCTTTTTGAAACCAAAATCCTGTCATGAAAATTTTCAACTTTTTTGAAGTAGAAATCTTTTCATGAAAATTTTCAACCTTTTGGAACTGAAATCTTTTCATGAAAATTTTCAACTTTTTTGAAGCCGAAATCTTTTCATGAAAATTTTAGACTTTTTTGCAGCCGAAATACTTCATGAAAATTTTCAACTTTTTTGAAGCAGAAATCTTTTCATGAAAATCTTTGACTTTTTTGAAGTCGAAATCTTTTCATGTAAATTTTCAACTTTTTTGAAGTCAAAATCTTTTCATGAAAATGTTCAACTTTTTTGAAGCCGAAATCTTTTCATGAAAATGTTCAACTTTTTTGAAGCCGAAATCGTTTCATGAAAATTTTCAACTTTTTTGAAGCCGAAATCTTTTCATGAAAATTTTCAACTTTTTTGATGCCGAAATAGTTCATGAAAATTTTCAACTTTTTTGAACCCGAAATCTTTTCATGAAAATGTTCAACTTTTTTGAAGCCGAAATCTTTTCATGAAAATGTTCCATTTTTTTGAAGCCGAAATACTTCATGAAAATTTTCAACTTTTTTGAAGCCGAAATCTTTTCATGAAAATTTTCAACTTTTTGAAACCAAAATCTTTTCATGTAAATTTTCAACTTTTTGAAACCAAAATCTTTTCATGTAATTTTTCAACTTTTTTGAACCCGAAATCTTTTCATGAAAATGTTCAACTTTTTTGAAGCCGAAATCTTTTCATGAAAATGTTCCATTTTTTTGAAGCCGAAATACTTCATTAAAATTTTCAGCTTTTTTGAAGCCGAAACCTTTTCATGAAAATGTTCAACTTTTTTGAAGCCGAAATCTTTTCATGAAAATTTTCAACTTTTTTGAAGCAGAAATCTTTTCATGAAAATCTTAGACTTTTTTGAAGTCGAAATCTTTTTATGTAAATTTTCAACTTTTTTGAAGTCATAATCTTTTCATGTAAATTTTCAACTTTTTTGAAGCAGAAATCTTTTCATGAAAATGTTCAACTTTTTTGAAGCCGAAATCTTTTCATGAAAATGTTCAACTTTTTTGAAGCCGAAATCTATTCATGAAAATGTTCAACTTTTTTGAGGCCGAAATCTTTTCATGAAAATTTTCAACTTTTTTGAAGCAGAAATCTTTTCATGAAAATCTTACACTTTTTTGAAGTCGAAATCTTTTTATGTAAATTTTCAACTTTTTTGAAGTCATAATCTTTTCATGTAAATTTTCAACTTTTTTGAAGCAGAAATCTTTTCATGAAAATGTTCAACTTTTTTGAAGCCGAAATACTTCATGAAAATTTTCAACTTTTTGAAACAAAAATCTTTTCATGTAATTTTTCAACTTTTTTGAAGCAGAAATCTTTTCATGAAAATGTTCAACTTTTTTGAAGCCGAAATCTTTTCATGAAAATTTTCAACTTTTTTGAAGCCAAAATCCTTTCATGAAAATTTTCAACTTTTTTGAAGCAGAAATCTTTTCATGAAAATCTTCAACTTTTTTGAAGCCGAAATACTTGATGAAAATATTCAACTTTTTTGAAGTCTAAATCTTTTCGTGAAAATGTTCAACTTTTTTGAAGCCGAGATCTTTTCATGAAAATTTTGAACTTTTTTGAAGCAGAAATCTTTTCATGAAAATCTTAGACTTTTTTGAAGCCGAAATCTTTTCATGAAAATTTTCAACTTTTTTGAAGCAGAAATCTTTTCATGAAAATCTTAGACTTTTTTGAAGCCGAAATCTTTTCATGAAAATTTTCAACTTTTTTGAAGCAGAAATCTTTTCATGAAAATCTTAGACTTTTTTGAAGTCGAAATCTTTTCATGTAAATTTTCAACTTTTTTGAAGCAGAAATCTTTTCATGAAAATCTTAGACTTTTTTGGAGCCGTAATCTTTTCATGAAAATTTTCAACTTTTTTGAAGCCAAAATCCTGTCATGAAAATTTTCAACTTTTTTGAAGAAGAAATCTTTTCATGAAAATCTTCGACTTTTTTGAAGCCGAAATAGTTCATGAAAATTTTCAACTTTTTTGAAGCCGAAATCTTTTCATGAAAATGTTCAACTTTTTTGATGCCGAAATAGTTCATGAAAATTTTCAACTTTTTTGATGCCGAAATAGTTCATGAAAATCTTCGACTTTTTTGAAGCCGAAATACTACATGAAAATTTTCAACTTTTTTGAAACCTAAATCTTTTCATGAAAATTTTCAACTTTTTTGATGCCGAAATAGTTCATGAAAATTTTCAACTTTTTTGATGCCGAAATCTTTTCATGAAAATGTTCAACTTTTTTGATGCCGAAATCTTTTCATGAAAATTTTCAACTTTTTGAAGCCCAAATCTTTTCATTAAGATTTTCATCTTTTTTGAAACATAATTCTTTTCATGAAAATTTTAGACTTTTTTGAAGTCGAAATCTTTTCATGTAAATTTTCAACTTTTTTGAAGCAGAAATCTTTTCATGAAAATCTTAGACTTTTTTGAAGCCGAAATCTTTTCATGAAAATTTTCAACTTTTTTGAAGCCAAAATCCTGTCATGAAAATTTTCAACTTTTTTGAAGAAGAAATCTTTTCATGAAAATCTTCGACTTTTTTGAAGCCGAAATACTTGATGAAAATATTCAACTTTTTTGAAGTCTAAATCTTTTCATGAAAATTTTCAACTTTTTTGATGCCGAAATAGTTCATGAAAATTTTCAACTTTTTTGAAGCCGAAATCTTTTCATGAAAATGTTCAACTTTTTTGATGCCGAAATAGTTCATGAAAATTTTCAACTTTTTTGAAGCCGAAATCTTTTCATGAAAATGTTCAACTTTTTTGAAGCCGAAATCTTTTCATGAAAATGTTCATCTTTTTGAAGCCAAAATCTTTTCATGAAAATTTTCAACTTTTTTGAAGCCGAAATAGTTCATGAAAATTTTAGACTTTTTTGAAGCCGAAATACTTCATAAAAATTTTCAACTTTTTTGAAACCTAAATCTTTTCATTAAAATTTTCAACTTTTTTGATGCCGAAATAGTTCATGAAGATTTTCAACTTTTTTGAACCCGAAATCTTTTCATGAAAATGTTCAACTTTTTTGAAGCAGAAATCTTTTCATGAAAATGTTCCATTTTTTTGAAGCCGAAATACTTCATGAAGTTTTTCAACTTTTTTGATGCCAAAATCTTTTCATGAAAATGTTCAACTTTTTTGAAGCCGAAATCTTTTCATGAAAATGTTCAACTTTTTTGAAGCCGAAATCTTTTCATGAAAATTTTGAACTTTTTTGAAGCAGAAATCTTTTCATGAAAATCTTAGACTTTTTTGAAGTCGAAATCTTTTCATGTAAATTTTCAACTTTTTTGAAGCAGAAATCTTTTCATGAAAATCTTAGACTTTTTTGAAGCCGAAATCTTTTCATGAAAATTTTCAACTTTTTTGAAGCCAAAATCCTGTCATGAAAATTTTCAACTTTTTTGAAGAAGAAATCTTTTCATGAAAATCTTCGACTTTTTTGAAGCCGAAATACTTGATGAAAATATTCAACTTTTTTGAAGCCGAAATACTTGATGAAAATATTCAACTTTTTTGAAGTCTAAATCTTTTCATGAAAATTTTCAACTTTTTTGATGCCGAAATAGTTCATGAAAATTTTCAACTTTTTTGAAGCCGAAATCTTTTCATGAAAATGTTCAACTTTTTTGATGCCGAAATAGTTCATGAAAATTTTCAACTTTTTTGATGCCGAAATAGTTCATGAAAATCTTCGACTTTTTTGAAGCCGAAATACTACATGAAAATTTTCAACTTTTTTGAAACCTAAATCTTTTCATGAAAATTTTCAACTTTTTTGATGCCGAAATAGTTCATGAAAATTTTCAACTTTTTTGATGCCGAAATCTTTTCATGAAAATTTTCAACTTTTTTGATGCCGAAATCTTTTCATGAAAATTTTCAACTTTTTGAAGCCCAAATCTTTTCATTAAGATTTTCATCTTTTTTGAAACATAATTCTTTTCATGAAAATTTTAGACTTTTTTGTAGTCGAAATACTTCATGAAAATTTTCAACTTTTTTAAAGCCGAAATCTTTTCATGAAAATCTTCGACTTTTATGAAGTCGAAATAGTTCATGAAAGTTTTCTACCTTTTTGAAGCTGAAATCTTTTCATGAAAATTTTCAACTTTTTGAAACCAAAATCTTTTCATGAAAATTTTCAACTTTTTTGAAGCCGAAATCTTTTCATGAAAATTTTCAACTTTTTGAAACCAAAATCTTTTCATGAAAATTTTCAACTTTTTTTAAGCTGAAATCTTTTCATGAAAATGGTCAACTTTTTTGAAGCCGAAATCTTTTCATGAAAATGTTCAACTTTTTTGAAGCCGAGATCTTTTCATGAAAATTTTCAACTTTTTGAAGCCGAAATCTTTTCATGAAAATTTTCAACTTATTTGAAGCCGAAATCTTTTCATGAACATGGTCAACTTTTTTGAAGCCGAAATCTTTTCATGAAAATGTTCAAGTTTTTTGAAGCCGAAATCTTTTCATGAAAATGTTCCATTTTTTTGCAGCCGAAATACTTCATGAAAATTTTCAACTTTTTTGAAGCCGAAATCTTTTCATGAAAATCTTCAACTTTTTTGAAACCAAAATCTTTTCATGAAAATTTTCAACTTTTTTGAAGCCGAAATCTTTTCATGAAAATGTTCAACTTTTTTGAAAATGAGATCTTTTCATGAAAATTTTCAACTTTTTGAAACCGAAATCTTTTCATGAAAATTTTCAACTTTTTTGAAGCCAAAATCTTTTCATGAAAATGGTCAACTTTTTTGAAGCCGAAATCTTTTCATGAAAATTTTCAACTTTTTGAAGCCGAAATCTTTTCATGAAAATGGTCAACTTTTTTGAAGCAGAAATCTTTTCATGAAAATTTTCAACTTTTTTGAAGCAGAAATCTTTTCATGAAAATTTTCAACTTTTTGAAACCAAAATCTTTTCATGAAAATTTTCAACTTTTTTGAAGCAGAAATCTTTTCATGAAAATGTTCAACTTTTTTGAAGCCGAAATCTTTTCATGAAAATCTTCGACTTTTTTGAAGCCGAAATACATGATGAAAATATTCAACTTTTTTGAAGTCTAAATCTTTTCATGAAAATCTTCGACTTTTTTGAAGCCGAAATACATGATGAAAATATTCAACTTTTTTGAAGTCTAAATCTTTTCATGAAAATTTTCAACTTTTTTGAAGCAGAAATCTTTTCATGAAAATTTTCAACTTTTTTGATGCTGAAATAGTTCATGAAAATCTTCGACTTTTTTGAAGCCGAAATACTTCATGAAAATTTTCAACTTTTTTGAAACCTAAATCTTTTCATGAAAATTTTCAACTTTTTTGATGCCGAAATAGTTCATGAATATTTTCAACTTTTTTGAAGCCGAAATCTTTTCATGAAAATGTTCAACTTTTTTGAAACATAAATCTTTTCATGAAAATTTTAGACTTTTTTGCAGCCGAAATACTTCATGAAAATGTTCAACTTTTTTGAAGCCGAAATCTTTTCATGAAAATTTTCAACTTTTTGAATCCGAAATCTTTTCATTAAAATTTTCAATTTTTTTGAAGCCGAAATCTTTTCATGAAAATTTTCAACTTTTTGAAACCGAAATCTTTTCATGAAAATGGTCAACTTTTTTGAAGCCGAAATCTTTTCATGAAAATTTTCAACTTTTTAAAGCCGAAATCTTTTCATGAAAATTTTCAACTTTTTTGAAGCAGAAATCTTTTCATGAAAATCTTAGACTTTTTTGAAGTCGAAATCTTTTCATTTAAATTTTCAACTTTTTTGAAGCCGAAATCTTTTCATGAAAATTTTCCATTTTTTTGAAGCCGAAATACTTCATGAAAATTTTCAACTTTTTTGAAGCCGAAATCTTTTCTTGAAAATTTTCAACTTTTTGAAACCGAAATCTTTTCATGAAAATGGTCAGCTTTTTTGAAGCCGAAATCTTTTCATGAAAATTTTCAACTTTTTAAGCCGAAATCTTTTCATGAAAATTTTCAACTTTTTTGAAGCCGAAATCTTTTTGATGAAAATCTTCAACTTTTTTGAAGCCGAAATCTTTTCATGAAAATGTTCAACTTTTTTGAAGCCGAAATCTTTTCATGAAAATGTTCCATTTTTTTGAAGCCGAAATCTTTTCATGAATATGTTCAACTTTTTTGAAGCCGAAATCTTTTCATGAAAATTTTCAACTTTTTTGAAGCAGAAATCTTTTCGTGAAAATCTTAGACTTTTTTGAAGCCGAAATAGTTCATGAAAATTTTCAACTTTTTGAAACAAAAATCTTTTCATGAAAATTTTCAACTTTTTTGAAGCCGGAATCTTTTCATGAAAATGTTCCATTTTTTTGAAGCCGAAATACTTCATGAAAATTTTCAACTTTTTGAAACAAAAATCTTTTCATGAAAATTTTCAACTTTTTTGAAGCCGGAATCTTTTCATGAAAATGTTCCATTTTTTTGAAGCCGAAATACTTCATGAAAATTTTCAACTTTTTGAAACCAAAATCTTTTCATGAAAATTTTCAACTTTTTTGAAGCCGAAATCTTTTCATGAAAATGGTCAACTTTTTTGAAGCCGAAATCTTTTCATGAAAATTTTCAACTTTTTGAAGCCGAAATCTTTTCATGAAAATTTTCAACTTTTTTGAAGCAGAAATCTTTTCATGAAAATCTTAGACTTTTTTGAAGTCGAAATCTTTTCATTTAAATTTTCAACTTTTTTGAAGCAGAAATCTTTTCATGAAAATGTTCAACTTTTTTGAAGCCGAAATCTTTTCATGAAAATGTTCCATTTTTTTGAAGCCACAATACTTCATGAAAATTTTCAACTTTTTTGAAGCCGAAATCTTTTCATGAAAATGTTCAACTTTTTTGAAGCCGAAATCTTTTCATGAAAATTTTAGACTTTTTTGAAGTCGAAATAGTTCATGAAAGTTTTCAACCTTTTTGAAGCTGAAATCTTTTCATGAAAATTTTCAACTTTTTGAAACCAAAATCTTTTCATGAAAATTTTCAACTTTTTTGAAGCCGAAATCTTTTCATGAAAATCTTCGACTTTTTTGAAGCCGAAATCTTTTCATGAAAATCTTCGACTTTTTTGAAGTCGAAATAGTTCATGAAAGTTTTCAACCTTTTTGAAGCCAAAATCCTGTCATGAAAATTTTCAACTTTTTTGAAGCAGAAATCTTTTCATGAAAATTTTCAACTTTTTGAAACCGAAAACTTTTCATGAAAATTTTCAACTTTTTTGAAGCCGGAATCTTTTCATGAAAATGTTCCATTTTTTTGAAGCCGAAATACTTCATGAAAATTTTCAACTTTTTGAAACCAAAATCTTTTCATGAAAATTTTCAACTTTTTTGAAGCCGAAATCTTTTCATGAAAATGGTCAACTTTTTTGAAGCCGAAATCTTTTCATGAAAATGTTCAACTTTTTTGAAGCCGAAATCTTTTCATGAAAATGTTCCATTTTTTTGAAGCCACAATACCTCATGAAAATTTTCAACTTTTTTGAAGCCGAAATCTTTTCATGAAAATGTTCAACTTTTTTGAAGCCGAAATCTTTTCATGAAAATGTTCCATTTTTTTGAAGCCGAAATCTTTTCATGAAAATTTTCAACTTTTTTGAAGCCGAAATCTTTTCATGAATATGTTCAACTTTTTTGAAGCCGAAATCTTTTCATGAAAATTTTCAACTTTTTTGAAGCAGAAATCTTTTCGTGAAAATCTTAGACTTTTTTGAAGTCGAAATCTTTTCATGTAAATTTTCAACTTTTTTGAAGCAGAAATCTTTTCATGAAAATGTTCAACTTTTTTGAAGCCGAAATCTTTTCATGAAAATTTTCAACTTTTTGAAGCCCAAATCTTTTCATTAAAATTTTCATCTTTTTTGATGCCAAAATCTTTTCATGAAAATTTTCAACTTTTTGAAGCCCAAATCTTTTCATTAAAATTTTCATCTTTTTTGAAGCAGAAATCTTTTCATGAAAATCTTAGACTTTATTGATACCGAAATAGTTCATGAAAATTTTCAATTTTTTTGTAGCCGAAATCTTTTCATGAAAATTTTCATCTTTTTTGAAGCATAAATCTTTTCATGAAAATTTTAGACTTTTTTGAAGTCGAAATAGTTCATGAAAGTTTTCAACCTTTTTGAAGCTGAAATCTTTTCATGAAAATTTTCAACTTTTTGAAACCAAAATCTTTTCATGAAAATTTTCAACTTTTTTGAAGCCGAAATCTTTTCATGAAAATCTTCGACTTTTTTGAAGCCGAAATCTTTTCATGAAAATCTTCGACTTTTTTGAAGTCGAAATAGTTCATGAAAGTTTTCAACCTTTTTGAAGCCAAAATCCTGTCATGAAAATTTTCAACTTTTTTGAAGCAGAAATCTTTTCATGAAAATTTTCAACTTTTTGAAACCGAAAACTTTTCATGAAAATTTTCAACTTTTTTGAAGCCGGAATCTTTTCATGAAAATGTTCCATTTTTTTGAAGCCGAAATACTTCATGAAAATTTTCAACTTTTTGAAACCAAAATCTTTTCATGAAAATTTTCAACTTTTTTGAAGCCGAAATCTTTTCATGAAAATGGTCAACTTTTTTGAAGCCGAAATCTTTTCATGAAAATGTTCAACTTTTTTGAAGCCGAAATCTTTTCATGAAAATGTTCCATTTTTTTGAAGCCACAATACCTCATGAAAATTTTCAACTTTTTTGAAGCCGAAATCTTTTCATGAAAATGTTCAACTTTTTTGAAGCCGAAATCTTTTCATGAAAATCTTCAACTTTTTTGATGCAGAAATCTTTTCATGAAAATCTTAGACTTTTTTGAAACCAAAATCTTTTCATGAAAATGTTCAACTTTTTTGAAGCAGAAATCTTTTCATGAAAATGTTCAACTTTTTTGAAGCCGAAATCTTTTCATGAAAATCTTCAACTTTTTTGAAGCCGAAATACTTCATGAAAGTTTTTGACTTTTTTGAAGCCGAAATCTTTTAATGTAAATTTTCAACTTTTTGAAGCCGAAATCTTTTCATGAAAATTTTCAACTTTTTGAAACCGAAATCTTTTCATGAAAATGGTCAACTTTTTTGAAGCAGAAATCTTTTCATGAAAATGTTCATCTTTTTTGAAGCCGAAACCTTTTCATGAAAATGTTCCATTTTTTTGAAGCCGAAATACTTCATGAAAATTTTCAACTTTTTTGAAGCAGAAATCTTTTCATGAAAATGTTCAACTTTTTTGAAACCAAAATCTTTTCTTGAAAATTTTCAACTTTTTTGAAGCCGAGATCTTTTCATGAAAATGGTCAACTTTTTTGAAGCAGAAATCTTTTCATGAAAATTTTCAACTTTTTGAAGCCGAAATCTTTTCATGACAATTTTCAACTTTTTTGAAGCAGAAATCTTTTCATGAAAATTTTCAACTTTTTTGAAGCCGAAATCTTTTCATGTAAATTTTCAACTTTTTTGAAGCCGAAATCTTTTCATGAAAATTTTCAACTTTTTGAAGCCGAAATCTTTTCATGAAAATTTTCAACTTTTTTGAAGCAGAAATCTTTTCATGAAAATCTTAGACTTTTTTGAAGTCGAAATCTTTTCATTTAAATTTTCAACTTTTTTGAAGCCGAAATCTTTTCATGAAAATTTTCCATTTTTTTGAAGCCGAAATACTTCATGAAAATTTTCAACTTTTTTGAAGCCGAAATCTTTTCTTGAAAATTTTCAACTTTTTGAAACCGAAATCTTTTCATGAAAATGGTCAGCTTTTTTGAAGTCGAAATCTTTTCATGAAAATTTTCAACTTTTTAAGCCGAAATCTTTTCATGAAAATTTTCAACTTTTTTGAAGCCGAAATCTTTTGATGAAAATCTTCAACTTTTTTGAAGCCGAAATCTTTTCATGAAAATGTTCAACTTTTTTGAAGCCGAAATCTTTTCATGAAAATGTTCCATTTTTTTGAAGCCGAAATCTTTTCATGAAAATTTTCAACTTTTTTGAAGCCGAAATCTTTTCATGAATATGTTCAACTTTTTTGAAGCCGAAATCTTTTCATGAAAATTTTCAACTTTTTTGAAGCAGAAATCTTTTCGTGAAAATCTTAGACTTTTTTGAAGTCGAAATCTTTTCATGTAAATTTTCAACTTTTTTGAAGCAGAAATCTTTTCATGAAAATGTTCAACTTTTTTGAAGCCGAAATCTTTTCATGAAAATGTTCAACTTTTTTGATGCCGAAATCTTTTCATGAAAATTTTCAACTTTTTGAAGCCCAAATCTTTTCATTAAAATTTTCATCTTTTTTGAAGGAGAAATCTTTTCATGAAAATCTTAGACTTTTTTGATACCGAAATAGTTCATGAAAATTTTCAATTTTTTTGTAGCCGAAATCTTTTCATGAAAATTTTAGACTTTTTTGAAGTCGAAATAGTTCATGAAAGTTTTCAACCTTTTTGAAGCTGAAATCTTTTCATGAAAATTTTCTACTTTTTGAAACCGAAATCTTTTAATGAAAATCTTCAACTTTTTTGAAGCCGAAATCTTTTAATGAAAATCTTCGACTTTTTTGAAGTCGAAATAGTTCATGAAAGTTTTCAACCTTTTTGAAGCCAAAATCCTGTCATGAAAATTTTCAACTTTTTTGAAGCCGAAATCTTTTCATGAAAATTTTCCATTTTTTTGAAGCCGAAATACTTCATGAAAATTTTCAACTTTTTTGAAGCCGAAATCTTTTCTTGAAAATTTTCAACTTTTTGAAACCGAAATCTTTTCATGAAAATGGTCAGCTTTTTTGAAGTCGAAATCTTTTCATGAAAATTTTCAACTTTTTAAGCCGAAATCTTTTCATGAAAATTTTCAACTTTTTTGAAGCCGAAATCTTTTGATGAAAATCTTCAACTTTTTTGAAGCCGAAATCTTTTCATGAAAATGTTCAACTTTTTTGAAGCCGAAATCTTTTCATGAAAATGTTCCATTTTTTTGAAGCCGAAATCTTTTCATGAAAATTTTCAACTTTTTTGAAGCCGAAATCTTTTCATGAATATGTTCAACTTTTTTGAAGCCGAAATCTTTTCATGAAAATTTTCAACTTTTTTGAAGCAGAAATCTTTTCGTGAAAATCTTAGACTTTTTTGAAGTCGAAATCTTTTCATGTAAATTTTCAACTTTTTTGAAGCAGAAATCTTTTCATGAAAATGTTCAACTTTTTTGAAGCCGAAATCTTTTCATGAAAATGTTCAACTTTTTTGATGCCGAAATCTTTTCATGAAAATTTTCAACTTTTTGAAGCCCAAATCTTTTCATTAAAATTTTCATCTTTTTTGAAGGAGAAATCTTTTCATGAAAATCTTAGACTTTTTTGATACCGAAATAGTTCATGAAAATTTTCAATTTTTTTGTAGCCGAAATCTTTTCATGAAAATTTTAGACTTTTTTGAAGTCGAAATAGTTCATGAAAGTTTTCAACCTTTTTGAAGCTGAAATCTTTTCATGAAAATTTTCTACTTTTTGAAACCAAAATCTTTTAATGAAAATTTTCAACTTTTTTGAAGCCGAAATCTTTTAATGAAAATCTTCGACTTTTTTGAAGTCGAAATAGTTCATGAAAGTTTTCAACCTTTTTGAAGCCAAAATCCTGTCATGAAAATTTTCAACTTTTTTGAAGCAGAAATCTTTTCATGAAAATTTTCAACTTTTTTGAAGCCAAAATACTTCATGAAAATTTTCAACTTTTTTGAAACCTAAATCTTTTCATGAAAATTTTCAACTTTTTTGAAGCCGAAATCTTTTCATGAAAATGTTCCATTTTTTTGAAGCCGATATATTTCATGAAAATGTTCAACTTTTTTGAAGCCGAGAACTTTTCATGAAAATGTTCAACTTTTTGAAACCGAAATCTTTTCATGAAAATTTTCAACTTTTTTGAAGCCGAAATCTTTTCATGAAAATGGTCAACTTTTTGAAGCCGAAATCTTTTCATGAAAATTTTCAACTTTTTGAAGCAGAAATCTTTTCATGAAAATGTTCAAGTTTTTTGAAGCCGAAATCTTTTCAGGAAAATGTTCCATTTTTTTTATGCCGAAATACTTCATGAAAATGTTCAACTTTTTTGAAGCCGAAATCTTTTCATGAAAATGTTCCACTTTTTTGAAGCAGAAATCTTTTCATGAAAATCTTAGACTTTTTTGAAGTCGAAATCTTTTCATTTAAATTTTCAACTTTTTTGAAGCCGAAATCTTTTCATTTAAATTTTCAACTTTTTTGAAGCCGAAATCTTTTCATTTAAATTTTCAACTTTTTTGAAGCCGAAATAGTTCATGAAAATTTTAGACTTTTTTGAAGCCGAAATACTTCATGAAAATTTTCAACTTTTTTGAACCCGAAATCTTTTCATGAAAATGTTCAACTTTTTTGAAGCCGAAATCTTTTCATGAAAATGTTCCATTTTTTTGAAGCCGAAATCTTTTCATTTAAATTTTCAACTTTTTTGAAGCCGAAATAGTTCATGAAAATTTTAGACTTTTTTGAAGCCGAAATACTTCATGAAAATTTTCAACTTTTTTGAACCCGAAATCTTTTCATGAAAATGGTCAACTTTTTTGAAACCAAAATCTTTTCATGAAAATTTTCAACTTTTTTGAAGCCGAAATCTTTTCATGAAAATGGTCAACTTTTTTGAAGCCGAAATCTTTTCATGAAAATTTTCAACTTTTTTGAAGCCGAAATCTTTTCATGAAAATCTTAGACTTTTTTGAAGTCGAAATCTTTTTATGTAAATTTTCAACTTTTTTGAAACAGAAATCTTTTCATGAAAATCTTAGACTTTTTTGAAGTCGAAATCTTTTTATGTAAATTTTCAACTTTTTTGAAGTCGAAATCTTTTCATGTAAATTTTCAACTTTTTTGAAGCAGAAATCTTTTCATGAAAATTTTCAACTTTTTTGAAACCAAAATCTTTTCATGAAAATTTTCAACTTTTTTGAAGCAGAAATCTTTTCATGAAAATGTTCAACTTTTTTGAAGCCGAAATCTTTTCATGAAAATCTTCAACTTTTTTGAAGCCGAAATACTTCATGAAAGCTTTTGACTTTTTTGAAGCCGAAATCTTTTAATGTAAATTTTCAACTTTTTGAAGCCGAAATCTTTTCATGAAAATTTTCAACTTTTTTGAAGCCGAAATCTTTTCATGAAAATGGTCAACATTTTTGAAGCCGAAATCTTTTCATGAAAATTTTCAACTTTTTGAAGCCGAAAACTTTTCATGAAAATTTTCAACTTTTTTGAAGCAGAAATCTTTTCATGAAAATCTTAGACTTTTTTGAAGTCGAAATCTTTTCATTTAAATTTTCAACTTTTTTGAAGCAGAAATCTTTTCATGAAAATGTTCAACTTTTTTGAAGCCGAAATCTTTTCATGAAAATGTTCCATTTTTTTGAAGCCAAAATACTTCATGAAAATTTTCAACTTTTTTGAAGTCGAAATCTTTTCATGAAAATGTTCAACTTTTTTGAAGCCGAAATCTTTTCATGAAAATGTTCCATTTTTTTGAAGCCAAAATACTTCATGAAAATTTTCAACTTTTTTGAAGTCGAAATCTTTTCATGTAAATTTTCAAATTTTTTGAAGCAGAAATCTTTTCATGAAAATGTTCAACTTTTTTGAAGCCGAAATACTTCATGAAAATTTTCAACTTTTTTGAAGCCGAAATCTTTTCATGAAAATGTTCAACTTTTTTGAAGCAGAAATCTTTTCATGAAAATGTTCAACTTTTTTGAAGCCGAAATACTTCATGAAAATTTTCAACTTTTTTGAAGCCGAAATCTTTTCATGAAAATGTTCAACTTTTTTGAAGCCGAAATCTTTTCATGAAAATTTTCAACTTTTTGAAACCAAAATCTTTTTATGTAAATTTTCAACTTTTTTGAAGCAGAAATCTTTTCATGTAAATTTTCAACTTTTTTGAAGCCGAAATCTTTTCATGAAAATGGTCAACATTTTTGAAGCCGAAATCTTTTCATGAAAATTTTCAACTTTTTGAAGCTGAAATCTTTTCATGAAAATGTTCAACTTTTTTGAAGCCGAAATCTTTTCATGAAAATGTTCAACTTTTTTGAAGCCGAAATCTTTTCATGAAAATTTTCAACTTTTTGAAACCAAAATCTTTTCATGAAAATTTTCAACTTTTTTGAAGCCGAAATCTTTTCATGAAAATGTTCAACTTTTTTGAAGCCGAAATCTTTTCATGTAATTTTTCAACTTTTTTGAAGCCAAAATCTTTTCATGAAAATGTTCAACTTTTTTGAAGTCGAAATCTTTTCATGAAAATTTTCAACTTTTTTGAAGCCAAAATCCTGTCATGAAAATTTTCAACTTTTTTGAAGCAGAACTCTTTTCATGAAAATTTTCAACTTTTTTGAAGCCGAAATAGTTCATGAAAATTTTAGACTTTTTTGAAGCCGAAATACTTCATGAAAATTTTCAACTTTTTTGAAACCTTAATCTTTTCATGAAAATTTTCAACTTTTTTGATGCCGAAATAGTTCATGAAAATTTTCAACTTTTTTGAACCCGAAATCTTTTCATGAAAATGTTCAAATGTTTTGAAGCCGAAATCTTTTCATGAAAATTTTCCACTTTTTTGAAGCCGAAAGAGTTCATGAAAGTTTTCAACCTTTTCGAAGCCGAAATACTTTCATGAAAATCTTCGACTTTTTTGAAGCCAAAATCCTGTCATGAAAATTTTTACTTTTTTTAAAGCCAAAATCCTGTCATGAAAAATTTTCAACTTTTTTGAAGCCTAAATCTTTTCATGAAAATCGTCGTCTTTTTTGAAGCCGAAATTCTTTCATGTAAATTTTCAACTTTTTTGAAGCCGAAATACTTCATGAAAATTTTAGACCTTTTTGAAGCCGAAATAGTTCATGAAAATGTTCAACTTTTTTGAAAACTAAATCTTTTCATGAAAATTTTCAACTTTTTTGATGCCGAAATAGTTCATGAAAATTTTCAACTTTTTTGAACCCGAAATCTTTTCATGAAAATGTTCAACTTTTTTGAAGCCGAAATCTTTTCATGAAAATGTTCCATTTTTTTGAAGCCGAAATACTTCATGAAAATTTTCAACTTTTTTGAAGCCGAAATTTTTTCATGAAAATGTTCAACTTTTTTGAAGCCGAAATCTTTTCATGAAAATTTTCAACTTTTTTGAAGCCGAAATCCTTTCATGAAAATGTTCAAATTTTTTGAAGCCGAAATCTTTTCATGAAAATTTTCAACTTTTTGAAACCAAAATCTTTTCATGAAAATTTTCAACTTTTTTGAAGCCGAAATCTTTTCATGAAAATGTTCAACTTTTTTGAAGCCGAAATCTTTTCATGTAATTTTTCAACTTTTTTGAAGCCGAAATCTTTTCATGAAAATTTTCAACTTTTTTGAAGCCAAAATCCTGTCATGAAAATTTTCAACTTTTTTGAAGTAGAAATCTTTTCATGAAAATCTTCGACTTTTTTGAAGCCGAAATACTTGATGAAAATATTCAACTTTTTTGAAGTCTAAATCTTTTCATAAAAAATTTTCAACTTTTTTGAAGCCGAAATCTTTTCATGAAAATTTTCAACTTTTTTGAAGCAGAACTCTTTTCATGAAAATTTTCAACTTTTTTGAAGCCGAAATAGATCATGAAAATTTTAGACTTTTTTGAAGCCGAAATACTTCATGAAAATTTTCAACTTTTTTGAAACCTTAATCTTTTCATGAAAATTTTCAACTTTTTTGATGCCGAAATAGTTCATGAAAATTTTCAACTTTTTTGAAGCCGAAATCTTTTCATGAAAATCTTCGACATGTTTTGAAGCCGAAATCTTTTCATGAAAATTTTCAACTTTTTTGAAGCCGAAAGAGTTCATGACAGTTTTCAACCTTTTCGAAGCCGAAATACTTTCATGAAAATTTTCGACTTTTTTGAAGCAGAAATCTTTTCTTGAAAATCTTCGACTTTTTTGAAGCCAAAATCCTGTCATGAAAATTTTTACTTTTTTTAAAGCCAAAATCCTGTCATGAAAAATTTTCAACTTTTTTGAAGCCTAAATCTTTTCATGAAAATCGTCGTCTTTTTTGAAGCCGAAATTCTTTCATGTAAATTTTCAACTTTTTTGAAGCCGAAATACTTCATGAAAATTTTAGACTTTTTTGAAGCCGAAATAGTTCATGAAAATTTTCAACTTTTTTGAAACCTAAATCTTTTCATGAAAATGTTCAACTTTTTTGAAGCCGAAATCTTTTCATGAAAATGTTCCATTTTTTTGAAGCCGAAATACTTCATGAAAATTTTCAACTTTTTTGAACCCGAAATCTTTTCATGAAAATGTTCAACTTTTTTGAAGCCGAAATCTTTTCATGAAAATGTTCCATTTTTTTGAAGCCGAAATACTTCATGAAAATTTTCAACTTTTTTGAAGCCGAAATCTTTTCATGAAAATGTTCAACTTTTTTGAAGCCGAAATCTTTTCATGAAAATTTTCAACTTTTTGAAACCAAAATCTTTTCATGAAAATTTTCAACTTTTTTGAAGCAGAAATCTTTTCATGAAAATCTTAGACTTTTTTGAAGTCGAAATCTTTTTATGTAAATTTTCAACTTTTTTGAAGCAGAAATCTTTTCATGTAAATTTTCAACTTTTTTGAAGCAGAAATCTTTTCATGACAATGTTCAACTTTTTTGAAGCCGAAATCTTTTCATGAAAATGGTCAACATTTTTGAAGCCGAAATCTTTTCATGAAAATTTTCAACTTTTTGAAGCTGAAATCTTTTCATGAAAATTTTCAACTTTTTTGAAGCAGAAATCTTTTCATGAAAATGTTACTTTTTTCTGAAGCCGAAATACTTCATGAAAATTTTCAACTTTTTTGAAGCCGAAATCTTTTCATGAAAATGTTCAACTTTTTTGAAGCCGAAATCTTTTCATGAAAATTTTCAACTTTTTGAAACCAAAATCTTTTCATGAAAATTTTCAACTTTTTTGAAGCCGAAATCTTTTCATGAAAATTTTCAACTTTTTTGAAGCCGAAATCTTTTCATGTAATTTTTCAACTTTTTTGAAGCCGAAATCTTTTCATGAAAATTTTAAACTTTTTTGAAGCCAAAATCCTGTCATGAAAATTTTCAACTTTTTTGAAGTAGAAATCTTTTCATGAAAATCTTCGACTTTTTTGAAGCCGAAATAATTGATGAAAATATTCAACTTTTTTGAAGTCTAAATCTTTTCATAAAAAATTTTCAACTTTTTTGAAGCCGAAATCTTTTCATGAAAATTTTCAACTTTTTTGAAGCAGAACTCTTTTCATGAAAATTTTCAACTTTTTTGAAGCCGAAATAGTTCATGAAAATTTTAGACTTTTTTGAAGCCGAAATAGTTCATGAAAATTTTCAACTTTTTTGAAACCTTAATCTTTTCATGAAAATTTTCAACTTTTTTGATGCCGAAATAGTTCATGAAAATTTTCAACTTTTTTGAAGCCGAAATCTTTTCATGAAAATCTTCGACATGTTTTGAAGCCGAAATCTTTTCATGAAAATTTTCAACTTTTTTGAAGCCCAAATCTTTTCATGAAAATCTTCGACTTTTTTGAAGCCGAAAGAGTTCATGACAGTTTTCAACCTTTTCGAAGCCGAAATACTTTCATGAAAATTTTCGACTTTTTTGAAGCAGAAATCTTTTCTTGAAAATCTTCGACTTTTTTGAAGCCAAAATCCTGTCATGAAAATTTTTACTTTTTTTAAAGCCAAAATCCTGTCATGAAAAATTTTCAACTTTTTTGAAGCCTAAATCTTTTCATGAAAATCGTCGTCTTTTTTGAAGCCGAAATTCTTTCATGTAAATTTTCAACTTTTTTGAAGCCGAAATACTTCATGAAAATTTTAGACTTTTTTGAAGCCGAAATAGTTCATGAAAATTTTCAACTTTTTTGAAACCTAAATCTTTTCATGAAAATTTTCAACTTTTTTGATGCCGAAATAGTTCATGAAAATTTTCAACTTTTTTGAACCCGAAATCTTTTCATGAAAATGTTCAACTTTTTTGAAGCCGAAATCTTTTCATGAAAATGTTCCATTTTTTTGAAGCCGAAATACTTCATGAAAATTTTCAACTTTTTTGAAGCCGAAATAGTTCATGAAAATTTTCAACTTTTTTGAACCCGAAATCTTTTCATGAAAATGTTCAACTTTTTTGAAGCCGAAATCTTTTCATGAAAATGTTCCATTTTTTTGAAGCCGAAATACTTCATGAAAATTTTCAACTTTTTTGAAGCCGAAATCTTTTCATGAAAATGTTCAACTTTTTTGAAGCCGAAATCTTTTCATGAAAATTTTCAACTTTTTGAAACCAAAATCTTTTCATGAAAATTTTCAACTTTTTTGAAGCAGAAATCTTTTCATGAAAATCTTAGACTTTTTTGAAGTCGAATTCTTTTTATGTAAATTTTCAACTTTTTTGAAGCAGAAATCTTTTCATGTAAATTTTCAACTTTTTTGAAGCAGAAATCTTTTCATGACAATGTTCAACTTTTTTGAAGCCGAAATCTTTTCATGAAAATGGTCAACATTTTTGAAGCCGAAATCTTTTCATGAAAATTTTCAACTTTTTGAAGCTGAAATCTTTTCATGAAAATTTTCAACTTTTTTGAAGCAGAAATCTTTTCATGAAAATGTTACATTTTTTTGAAGCCGAAATACTTCATGAAAATGTTCAACTTTTTTGAAGCCGAAATCTTTTCATGAAAATGTTACTTTTTTCTGAAGCCGAAATACTTCATGAAAATTTTCAACTTTTTTGAAGCCGAAATCATTTCATGAAAATGTTCAACTTTTTTGAAGCCGAAATCTTTTCATGAAAATTTTCAACTTTTTGAAACCAAAATCTTTTCATGAAAATTTTCAACTTTTTTGAAGCCGAAATCTTTTCATGAAAATTTTCAACTTTTTTGAAGCCGAAATCTTTTCATGTAATTTTTCAACTTTTTTGAAGCCGAAATCTTTTCATGAAAATTTTCAACTTTTTTGAAGCCAAAATCCTGTCATGAAAATTTTCAACTTTTTTGAAGTAGAAATCTTTTCATGAAAATCTTCGACTTTTTTGAAGCCGAAATACTTGATGAAAATATTCAACTTTTTTGAAGTCTAAATCTTTTCATAAAAAATTTTCAACTTTTTTGAAGCCGAAATCTTTTCATGAAAATTTTCAACTTTTTTGAAGCAGAACTCTTTTCATGAAAATTTTCAACTTTTTTGAAGCCGAAATAGTTCATGAAAATTTTAGACTTTTTTGAAGCCGAAATAGTTCATGAAAATTTTCAACTTTTTTGAAACCTTAATCTTTTCATGAAAATTTTCAACTTTTTTGATGCCGAAATAGTTCATGAAAATTTTCAACTTTTTTGAAGCCGAAATCTTTTCATGAAAATCTTCGACATGTTTTGAAGCCGAAATCTTTTCATGAAAATTTTCAACTTTTTTGAAGCCCAAATCTTTTCATGAAAATCTTCGACTTTTTTGAAGCCGAAAGAGTTCATGAAAGTTTTCAACCTTTTCGAAGCCGAAATACTTTCATGAAAATTTTCGACTTTTTTGAAGCAGAAATCTTTTCTTGAAAATCTTCGACTTTTTTGAAGCCGAAATCCTGTCATGAAAATTTTTACTTTTTTTAAAGCCAAAATCCTGTCATGAAAAATTTTCAACTTTTTTGAAGCCTAAATCTTTTCATGAAAATCGTCGTCTTTTTTGAAGCTGAAATTCTTTCATGTAAATTTTCAACTTTTTTGAAGCCGAAATACTTCATGAAAATTTTAGACTTTTTTGAAGCCGAAATAGTTCATGAAAATTTTCAACTTTTTTGAAACCTAAATCTTTTCATGAAAATTTTCAACTTTTTTGATGCCGAAATAGTTCATGAAAATTTTCAACTTTTTTGAACCCGAAATCTTTTCATGAAAATGTTCAACTTTTTTGAAGCCGAAATCTTTTCATGAAAATGTTCCATTTTTTTGAAGCCGAAATACTTCATGAAAATTTTCAACTTTTTTGAAGCCGAAATACTTCATGAAAATTTTCAACTTTTTTGAAGCCGAAATCTTTTCATGAAAATGTTCAACTTTTTTGAAGCCGAAATCTTTTCATGAAATTTTTCAACTTTTTGAAACCAAAATCTTTTCATGAAAATTTTCAACTTTTTTGAAGCCGAGATCTTTTCATGAAAATTTTCAACTTTTTGAAACCGAAATCTTTTCATGAAAATTTTCAACTTTTTTGAAGCCGAAATCTTTTCATGAAAATGGTCAACTTTTTTGAAGCCGAAATCTTTTCATGAAAATTTTCAACTTTTTTGAAGCCGAAATCTTTTCATGAAAATTTTCAACTTTTTGAAGCCGAAATCTTTTCATTAAAATTTTCAACTTTTTGAAGCAGAAATCTTTTCATGAAAATCTTAGACTTTTTTGAAGTCGAAATCTTTTCATATAAATTTTCAACTTTTTTGAAGCAGAAATCTTTTCATGAAAATTTTCAACTTTTTTGATGCCGAAATAGTTAATGAAAATTTTCGACTTTTTTGAAGCCGAAATACTTCATGAAAATTTTCAACTTTTTTGAAACCTAAATCTTTTCATGAAAATTTTCAACTTTTTTGAAGCCGAAATAGTTCATGAAAATTTTCAACCTTTTTGAAGCCGAAATACTTTATGAAAATTTCTACTTTTTTTAAAGCCAAAATCCTGTCATGAAAATTTTCAACTTTTTTGAAGCAGAAATCTTTTCATGAAAATCTTCGAGTTTTTTGAAGCCGAAATAGTTCATGAAAGTTTTCAACCTTTTTGAAGCCGAAATACTTTATGAAAATTTCTACTTTTTTTAAAGCCAAAATCCTGTCATGAAAATTTTCAACTTTTTTGAAGAAGAAATCTTTTCATGAAAATCTTCAACTTTTTTGAAGCCGAAATCTTTTCATTAAAAATTTTCAACTTTTTGAAGTAGAAATCTTTTCATGAAAATGTTCAACTTTTTTGAAGCCGAAATACTTCATGAAAGTTTTTGACTTTTTTGAAGCCGAAATCTTTTAATGTAAATTTTCAACTTTTTGAAGCCGAAATCTTTTCATGAAAATTTACAACTTTTTTGAAGCCGAAATCTATTCATGAAAATGGTCAACATTTTTGAAGCCGAAATCTTTTCATGAAAATTTTCAACTTTTTGAAGCCGAAATCTTTTCATGAAAATTTTCAACTTTTTGAAACCAAAATCTTTTCATGAAAATTTTCAACTTTTTTGAAGCAGAAATCTTTTCATGAATATCTTAGACTTTTTTGAAGTCGAAATCTTTTCATGTAAATTTTCAACTTTTTTGAAGCAGAAAT
The DNA here is from genome assembly GCF_963930695.1 of Labrus bergylta. Classification (NCBI taxonomy): domain Eukaryota; kingdom Metazoa; phylum Chordata; class Actinopteri; order Labriformes; family Labridae; genus Labrus; species Labrus bergylta. The sequence goes on along the minus strand of NC_089195.1, from coordinate 422,647 downwards.
CTTTTCATGAAAATCTTAGACTTTTTTGAAATCGAAATCTTTTTATGTAAATTTTCAACTTTTTTGAAGTCGAAATCTTTTCATGTAAATTTTCAACTTTTTTGAAGCAGAAATCTTTTCATGAAAATGTTCAACTTTTTTGAAGCCGAAATCTTTTCATGAAAATGTTACATTTTTTTGAAGCCGAAATACTTCATGAAAATTTTCATCTTTTTTGAAGCCGAAATCTTTTCATGAAAATGTTCAACTTTTTTGAAGCCGAAATCTTTTCATGAAAATTTTCAACTTTTTGAAACCAAAATCTTTTCATGAAAATTTTCAACTTTTTTGAAGCAGAAATCTTTTCATGAAAATGTTCAACTTTTTTGAAGCCGAAATCTTTTCATGAAAATTTTCAACTTTTTGAAACCAAAATCTTTTCATGTAATTTTTCAACTTTTTTGAAGCAGAAATCTTTTCATGAAAATGTTCATCTTTTTTGAAGCCGAAATCTTTTCATGAAAATTTTCAACTTTTTTGAAGCCAAAATCCTGTCATGAAAATTTTCAACTTTTTTGAAGCCGAAATCTTTTCATGAAAATTTTCAACTTTTTGAAACCAAAATCTTTTCATGTAATTTTTCAACTTTTTTGAAGCAGAAATCTTTTCATGAAAATGTTCATCTTTTTTGAAGCCGAAATCTTTTCATGAAAATTTTCAACTTTTTTGAAGCCAAAATCCTGTCATGAAAATTTTCAACTTTTTTGAAGCCGAAATCTTTTCATGAAAATGGTCAACTTTTTTGAAGCATAAATCTTTTCATGAAAATCTTCGACTTTTTTGAAGCCGAAATACTTGATGAAAATATTCAACTTTTTTGAAGCATAAATCTTTTCATGAAAATTTTCAACTTTTTTGAAGCCGAAATCTTTTCATGAAAATTTTCAACTTTTTTGAAGCAGAAATCTTTTCATGAAAATTTTCAACTTTTTTGATGCCGAAATAGTTCATGAAAATTTTCGACTTTTTTGAAGCCGAAATACTTCATGAAAATTTTCAACTTTTTTGAAAACTAAATCTTTTCATGAAAATTTTCAACTTTTTTGATGCCGAAATAGTTCATGAAAATTTTCAACTTTTTTGAAGCCGAAATCTTTTCATGAAAATGTTCAACTTTTTTGATGCCGAAATCTTTTCATGAAAATTTTCAACTTTTTGAAGCCCAAATCTTTTCATGAAAATTTTCATCTTTTTTGAAGCAGAAATCTTTTCATGAAATGTTCAACTTTTTTGAAGCCGAAATCTTTTCATGAAAATGGTCAACTTTTTTGAAGCAGAAATCTTTTCATGAAAATGTTCCATTTTTTTGAAGCCGAAATACTTCATGAAAATTTTCAACTTTTTTGAAGCAGAAATCTTTTCATGAAAATGTTCAACTTTTTTGAAGCCGAAATCTTTTCATGAAAATGGTCAACTTTTTTGAAGCAGAAATCTTTTCATGAAAATTTTCAACTTTTTGAAGCCGAAATCTTTTCATGAAAATTTTCAACTTTTTTGAAGCAGAAATCTTTTCATGAAAATCTTAGACTTTTTTGAAGTCGAAATCTTTTCATGAAAATTTTCAACTTTTTTGAAGCCGAAATCTTTTCATGAAAATGGTCAACTTTTTTGAAGCAGAAATCTTTTCATGAAAATTTTCAACTTTTTGAAACCAAAATCTTTTCATGAAAATTTTCAACTTTTTTGAAGTAGAAATCTTTTCATGAAAATGTTCAACTTTTTTGAAGACGAAATCTTTTTATGAAAATCTTCGACTTTTTTGAAGCCGAAATACTTGATGAAAATATTCAACTTTTTTGAAGTCGAAATCTTTTTATGTAAATTTTCAACTTTTTTGAAGCAGAAATCTTTTCATGAAAATGTTCAACTTTTTTGAAGCCGAAATCTTTTCATGAAAATGTTCAACTTTTTTGAAGCCGAAATCTTTTCATGAAAATGTTACATTTTTTTGAAGCTGAAATACTTCATGAAAATTTTCGACTTTTTTGAAGCCGAAATACTTGATGAAAATATTCAACTTTTTTGAAGCAGAAATCTTTTCATGAAAATGTTCAACTTTTTTGAAGCCGAAATCTTTTCATGAAAATTTTCAACTTTTTTGAAGCAGAAATCTTTTCATGAAAATCTTCGACTTTTTTGAAGCCGAAATACTTGATGAAAATATTCAACTTTTTTGAAGTCTAAATCTTTTCATGAAAATTTTCAACTTTTTTGAATCCGAAATCTTTTCATGAAAATTTTCAACTTTTTTGAAGCAGAAATCTTTTCATGAAAATTTTCAACTTTTTTGAAGCCGAAATCTTTTCATGAAAATCTTCGACTTTTTTGAAGCCGAAATACTTGATGAAAATATTCAACTTTTTTGAAGTCTAAATCTTTACATGAAAATTTTCAACTTTTTTGAATCCGAAATCTTTTCATGAAAATTTTAAACTTTTTTGAAGCCGAAATCTTTTTATGAAAATGTTCAACTTTTTTGAAGCCGAAATCTTTTCATGAAAATTTTCAACTTTTTTGAAGCCGAAATCTTTTCATGAAAATGGTCAACTTTTTTGAAGCAGATATCTTTTCATGAAAATCTTAGACTTTTTTGAAGTCGAAATAGTTCATGAAAGTTTTCAACCTTTTTGAAGCAGATATACTTCATGAAAATTTTTACTTTTTGTAAACCCAAAATCCTGTCATGAAAATTTTCAACTTTTTTGAAGCTGAAATCTTTTCATGAAAATTTTCAACTTTTTTGAAGCCGAAATCTTTTCATGAAAATGTTCAACTTTTTTGAAGCCGAGATCTTTTCATGAAAATTTTCAACTTTTTTGAAGCCGAAATCTTTTCATGAAAATGGTCAACTTTTTTGAAGCCGAAATCTTTTCATGAAAATTTTCAACTTTTTGATGCCGAAATCTTTTCATGAAAACTTTCAACTTTTTTGAAGCCGAAATCTTTTCATGAAAATGTTCCATTTTTTTGAAGCCGAAATACTTCATGAAAATTTTCAACTTTTTTGAAGCCGAAATCTTTTCATGAAAATGTTCAAATTTTTTGAAGCCGAAATCTTTTCATGAAAATTTTCAACTTTTTGAAACCAATATCTATTCATGAAAATTTTCAACTTTTTGAAACCAATATCTTTTCATGTAAATTTTCAACTTTTTTGAAGCAGAAATCTTTTCATGAAAATGTTCAACTTTTTTGAAGCCGAAATATTTTCATGAAAATTTTTAACTTTTTTGAAGCCAAAATCCTGTCATGAAAATTTTCAACTTTTTTGAAGTAGAAATCTTTTCATGAAAATTTTCAACTTTTTTGAAGTAGAAATCTTTTCATGAAAATGTTCAACTTTTTGAAACCAAAATCTTTTCATGAAAATTTTCAACTTTTTTGAAGTCGAAATCTTTTTATGTAAATTTTCAACTTTTTTGAAGCCGAAATCTTTTCATGAAAATTTTCAACTTTTTGAACCCGAAATCTTTTCATGAAAATTTTCAACTTTTTTGAAGCTGAAATCTTGTCATGAAAATGGTCAACTTTTTTGAAGCCGAAATCTTTTCATGAAAATTTTCAACTTTTTGAAACCGAAATCTTTTCATGAAAATTTTCAACTTTTTTGAAGCCAAAATCTTTTCATGAAAATGGTCAAATTTTTTGAAGCCGAAATCTTTTCATGAAAATTTTCAACTTTTTGAAGCCGAAATCTTTTCATGAAAATGTTCAACTTTTTTGAAGCCGAAATCTTTTCATGAAAATGTTCCATTTTTTTGAAGCCGAAATACTTCATGAAAATTTTCAACTTTTTTGAAGTCGAAATCTTTTCATGTAAATTTTCAACTTTTTTGAAGCAGAAATCTTTTCATGAAAATGTTCAACTTTTTTGAAGCCGAAATCTTTTCATGAAAATGTTCCATTTTTTTGAAGTCGAAATCTTTTCATGAAAATTTTCAACTTTTTGAAACCAAAATCTTTTCATGAAAATTTTCAACTTTTTTGAAGTAGAAATCTTTTCATGAAAATGTTCAAATTTTTTGAAGCCGAAATCTTTTCATGAAAATGTTACATTTTTTTGAAGCTGAAATACTTCATGAAAATTTTTTAACTTTTTTGAAGCCGAAATCTTTTCATGACAATTTTCAACTTTTTTGAAGCCGAAATCTTTTCATGAAAATTTTCAACTTTTTTGAAGTCGAAATAGTTCATGAAAGTTTTCAACCTTTTTGAAGCTGAAATCTTTTCATGAAAATGTTCAACTTTTTTGAAGCCGAAATCTTTTCATGAAAATTTTCAACTTTTTGAAACCGAAATCTTTTCATGAAAATTTTCAACTTTTTTGAAGCTGAAATCTTTTCATGAAAATGGTCAACTTTTTTGAAGCCGAAATCTTTTCATGAAAATTTTCAACTTTTTGAAAACGAAATCTTTTCATGAAAATTTTCAACTTTTTTGAAGCCGAAATCTTTTCATGAAAATGGTCAAATTTTCTGAAGCCGAAATCTTTTCATGAAAATTTTCAACTTTTAGAAGCCGAAATCTTTTCATGAAAATGTTCAACTTTTTTGAAGCCGAAATCTTTTCATGAAAATGTTCCATTTTTTTGAAGCCGAAATACTTCATGAAAATTTTCAACTTTTTTGAAGTCGAAATCTTTTCATGTAAATTTTCAACTTTTTTGAAGCAGAAATCTTTTCATGAAAATGTTCAACTTTTTTGAAGCCGAAATCTTTTCATGAAAATGTTCCATTTTTTTGAAGTCGAAATCTTTTCATGAAAATTTTCAACTTTTTGAAACCAAAATCTTTTCATGAAAATTTTCAACTTTTTTGAAGTAGAAATCTTTTCATGAAAATGTTCAAATTTTTTGAAGCCGAAATCTTTTCATGAAAATGTTACATTTTTTTGAAGCTGAAATACTTTATGAAAATTTTCAACTTTTTTGAAGCCGAAATCTTTTCATGACAATTTTCAACTTTTTTGAAGCCGAAATCTTTTCATGAAAATTTTCAACTTTTTTGAAGTCGAAATAGTTCATGAAAGTTTTCAACCTTTTTGAAGCTGAAATCTTTTCATGAAAATGTTCAACTTTTTTGAAGCCGAAATCTTTTCATGAAAATTTTCAACTTTTTGAAACCGAAATCTTTTCATGAAAATTTTCAACTTTTTTGAAGCTGAAATCTTTTCATGAAAATGGTCAACTTTTTTGAAGCCGAAATCTTTTCATGAAAATTTTCAACTTTTTGAAAACGAAATCTTTTCATGAAAATTTTCAACTTTTTTGAAGCCGAAATCTTTTCATGAAAATGGTCAAATTTTTTGAAGCCGAAATCTTTTCATGAAAATTTTCAACTTTTAGAAGCCGAAATCTTTTCATGAAAATGTTCAACTTTTTTGAAGCCGAAATCTTTTCATGAAAATGTTCCATTTTTTTGAAGCCGAAATACTTCATGAAAATTTTCAACTTTTTTGAAGTCGAAATCTTATCATGTAAATTTTCAACTTTTTTGAAGCAGAAATCTTTGCATGAAAATGTTCAACTTTTTTGAAGCCGAAATCTTTTCATGAAAATGTTCCATTTTTTTGAAGTCGAAATCTTTTCATGAAAATTTTCAACTTTTTGAAACCAAAATCTTTTCATGAAAATTTTCAACTTTTTTGAAGTAGAAATCTTTTCATGAAAATGTTCAACTTTTTTGAAGCCGAAATCTTTTTATGAAAATCTTCGACTTTTTTGAAGCCGAAATACTTGATGAAAATATTCAACTTTTTTGAAGTCTAAATCTTTCCATGAAAATTTTCAACTTTTTGAAACCAAAATCTTTTCATGAAAATTTTCAACTTTTTTGAAGCAGAAATCTTTTCACGAAAATCTTAGACTTTTTTGAAGTCGAAATCTTTTTATGTAAATTTTCAACTTTTTTGAAGTCGAAATCTTTTCATGTAAATTTTCAACTTTTTTGAAGCAGAAATCTTTTCATGAAAATGTTCAACTTTTTTGAAGCCGAAATCTTTTCATGAAAATGTTACATTTTTTTGAAGCTGAAATACTTCATGAAAATTTTCAACTTTTTTGAAGCCGAAATCTTTTCATGACAATTTTCAACTTTTTTGAAGCCGAAATCTTTTCATGAAAATGTTCAACTTTTTTGATGCCGAAATCTCTTCATGAAAATTTTCAACTTTTTTGAAGTCGAAATAGTTCATGAAAGTTTTCAACCTTTTTGAAGCTGAAATCTTTTCATGAAAATGTTCAACTTTTTTGAAGCCGAAATCTTTTCATGAAAATTTTCAACTTTTTTGAAGCTGAAATCTTTTCATGAAAATGGTCAACTTTTTTGAAGCCGAAATCTTTTCATGAAAATTTTCAACTTTTTGAAACCGAAATCTTTTCATGAAAATTTTCAACTTTTTTGAAGCCGAAATCTTTTCATGAAAATGGTCAAATTTTTTGAAGCCGAAATCTTTTCATGAAAATGTTCAACTTTTTTGAAGCCGAAATCTTTTCATGAAAATGTTCCATTTTTTTGAAGTCGAAATCTTTTCATGAAAATTTTCAACTTTTTGAAACCAAAATCTTTTCATGAAAATTTTCAACTTTTTTGAAGTAGAAATCTTTTCATGAAAATGTTCAACTTTTTTGAAGACGAAATCTTTTTATGAAAATCTTCGACTTTTTTGAAGCCGAAATACTTGATGAAAATATTCAACTTTTTTGAAGTCGAAATCTTTTTATGTAAATTTTCAACTTTTTTGAAGTCGAAATCTTTTCATGTAAATTTTCAACTTTTTTGAAGCAGAAATCTTTTCATGAAAATGTTCAACTTTTTTGAAGCCGAAATCTTTTCATGAAAATGTTCAACTTTTTTGAAGCCGAAATCTTTTCATGAAAATGTTACATTTTTTTGAAGCTGAAATACTTCATGAAAATTTTCGACTTTTTTGAAGCCGAAATACTTGATGAAAATATTCAACTTTTTTGAAGCAGAAATCTTTTCATGAAAATGTTCAACTTTTTTGACGCCGAAATCTTTTCATGAAAATCTTCGACTTTTTTGAAGCCGAAATACTTGATGAAAATATTCAACTTTTTTGAAGTCTAAATCTTTTCATGAAAATTTTCAACTTTTTTGAAGCAGAAATCTTTTCATGAAAATTTTCAACTTTTTTGAAGCAGAAATCTTTTCATGAAAATTTTCAACTTTTTTGAAGCCGAAATCTTTTCATGAAAATCTTCGACTTTTTTGAAGCCGAAATACTTGATGAAAATATTCAACTTTTTTGAAGTCTAAATCTTTACATGAAAATTTTCAACTTTTTTGAATCCGAAATCTTTTCATGAAAATTTTCAACTTTTTTGAAGCAGAAATCTTTTCATGAAAATTTTCAACTTTTTTGAAGACGAAATAGTTCATGAAAATTTTCAACTTTTTTGAACCCGAAATCTTTTCATGAAAATGTTCAACTTTTTTGAAGCAGAAATCTTTTCATGAAAATTTTCAACTTTTTTGAACCCGAAATCTTTTCATGAAAATGTTCAACTTTTTTGAAGCAGAAATCTTTTCATGAAAATTTTCAACTTTTTTGAAGCCGAAATCTTTTCATGAAAATCTTCGACTTTTTTGAAGCCGAAATACTTGATGAAAATATTCAACTTTTTTGAAGTCTAAATCTTTACATGAAAATTTTCAACTTTTTTGAATCCGAAATCTTTTCATGAAAATTTTCAACTTTTTTGAAGCAGAAATCTTTTCATGAAAATTTTCAACTTTTTTGATGCCGAAATAGTTCATGAAAATTTTCAACTTTTTTGAACCCGAAATCTTTTCATGAAAATGTTCAACTTTTTTGAAGCCGAAATCTTTTCATGAAAATGTTCCATTTTTTTGAAGCCGAAATACTTCATGAAAATTTTAAACTTTTTTGAAGCCGAAATCTTTTTATGAAAATGTTCAACTTTTTTGAAGCCGAAATCTTTTCATGAAAATGGTCAACTTTTTGAAACCGAAATCTTTTCATGAAAATTTTCAACTTTTTTGAAGCCGAAATCTTTTCATGAAAATGGTCAAATTTTTTGAAGCCGAAATCTTTTCATGAAAATGTTCAACTTTTTTGAAGCCGAAATCTTTTCATGAAAATGTTCCATTTTTTTGAAGTCGAAATCTTTTCATGAAAATTTTCAACTTTTTGAAACCAAAATCTTTTCATGAAAATTTTCAACTTTTTTGAAGTAGAAATCTTTTCATGAAAATGTTCAACTTTTTTGAAGACGAAATCTTTTTATGAAAATCTTCGACTTTTTTGAAGCCGAAATACTTGATGAAAATATTCAACTTTTTTGAAGTCGAAATCTTTTTATGTAAATTTTCAACTTTTTTGAAGTCGAAATCTTTTCATGTAAATTTTCAACTTTTTTGAAGCAGAAATCTTTTCATGAAAATGTTCAACTTTTTTGAAGCCGAAATCTTTTCATGAAAATGTTCAACTTTTTTGAAGCCGAAATCTTTTCATGAAAATGTTACATTTTTTTGAAGCTGAAATACTTCATGAAAATTTTCGACTTTTTTGAAGCCGAAATACTTGATGAAAATATTCAACTTTTTTGAAGCAGAAATCTTTTCATGAAAATGTTCAACTTTTTTGACGCCGAAATCTTTTCATGAAAATCTTCGACTTTTTTGAAGCCGAAATACTTGATGAAAATATTCAACTTTTTTGAAGTCTAAATCTTTTCATGAAAATTTTCAACTTTTTTGAAGCAGAAATCTTTTCATGAAAATTTTCAACTTTTTTGAAGCAGAAATCTTTTCATGAAAATTTTCAACTTTTTTGAAGCCGAAATCTTTTCATGAAAATCTTCGACTTTTTTGAAGCCGAAATACTTGATGAAAATATTCAACTTTTTTGAAGTCTAAATCTTTACATGAAAATTTTCAACTTTTTTGAATCCGAAATCTTTTCATGAAAATTTTCAACTTTTTTGAAGCAGAAATCTTTTCATGAAAATTTTCAACTTTTTTGAAGACGAAATAGTTCATGAAAATTTTCAACTTTTTTGAACCCGAAATCTTTTCATGAAAATGTTCAACTTTTTTGAAGCCGAAATCTTTTCATGAAAATGTTCCATTTTTTTGAAGCCGAAATACTTCATGAAAATTTTAAACTTTTTTGAAGCCGAAATCTTTTTATGAAAATGTTCAACTTTTTTGAAGCAGAAATCTTTTCATGAAAATGTTCAACTTTTTTGAAGCCGAAATCTTTTCATGAAAATCTTCGACTTTTTTTGAAGCCGAAATACTTGATGAAAATATTCAACTTTTTTGAAGTCTAAATCTTTACATGAAAATTTTCAACTTTTTTGAATCCGAAATCTTTTCATGAAAATTTTCAACTTTTTTGAAGCAGAAATCTTTTCATGAAAATTTTCAACTTTTTTGATGCCGAAATAGTTCATGAAAATTTTCAACTTTTTTGAACCCGAAATCTTTTCATGAAAATGTTCAACTTTTTTGAAGCCGAAATCTTTTCATGAAAATGTTCCATTTTTTTGAAGCCGAAATACTTCATGAAAATTTTAAACTTTTTTGAAGCCGAAATCTTTTTATGAAAATGTTCAACTTTTTTGAAGCCGAAATCTTTTCATGAAAATGGTCAACTTTTTGAAACCAAAATCTTTTCATGAAAATTTTCAACTTTTTTGAAGCCGAAATCTTTTCATGAAAATGTTCAACTTTTTTGAAGCCGAAATCTTTTCATGAAAATGTTACATTTTTTTGAAGCAGAAATCTTTTCATGAAAATGTTCAACTTTTTTGAAGCCGAAATCTTTTCATGAAAATGGTCAACTTTTTTGAAGCAGATATCTTTTCATGAAAATCTTACACTTTTTTGAAATCGAAACCTTTTATGTAAATTTTCAACTTTTTTGAAGCCGAAATCTTTTCATGAAAATCTTCGACTTTTTTGAAGTCGAAATAGTTCATGAAAGTTTTCAACCTTTTTGAAGCAGATATACTTCATGAAAATTTTTACTTTTTGTAATGCCAAAATCCTGTCATGAAAATTTTCAACTTTTTTGAAGCTGAAATCTTTTCATGAAAATTTTCAACTTTTTTGAAGCCGAAATCTTTTCATGAAAATGTTCAACTTTTTTGAAGCCGAGATCTTTTCATGAAAATTTTCAACTTTTTTGAAGCCGAAATCTTTTCATGAAAATGGTCAACTTTTTTGAAGCCGAAATCTTTTCATAAAAATTTTCAACTTTTTGAAGCCGAAATCTTTTCATGAAAACTTTCAACTTTTTTGAAGCCGAAATCTTTTCATGAAAATGTTCCATTTTTTTGAAGCCGAAATACGTCATGAAAATTTTCAACTTTTTTGAAGCCGAAATCTTTTCATGAAAATGTTCAAATTTTTTGAAGCCGAAATCTTTTCATGAAAATTTTTAACTTTTTGAAACCAATATCTTTTCATGTAAATTTTCAACTTTTTTGAAGCAGAAATCTTTTCATGAAAATGTTCAACTTTTTTGAAGCCGAAATCTTTTCATGAAAATTTTTAACTTTTTTGAAGCCAAAATCCTGTCATGAAAATTTTCAACTTTTTTGAAGCCGAAATACTTCATGAAAATTTTCAACTTTTTTGAAGTCGAAATCTTTTCATGTAAATTTTCAACTTTTTTGAAGCAGAAATCTTTTCATGAAAATGTTCAACTTTTTTGAAGCCGAAATCTTTTCATGAAAATGTTCCATTTTTTTGAAGTCGAAATCTTTTCATGAAAATTTTCAACTTTTTGAAACCAAAATCTTTTCATGAAAATTTTCAACTTTTTTGAAGTAGAAATCTTTTCATGAAAATGTTCAAATTTTTTGAAGCCGAAATCTTTTCATGAAAATGTTACATTTTTTTGAAGCTGAAATACTTCATGAAAATTTTCAACTTTTTTGAAGCCGAAATCTTTTCATGACAATTTTCAACTTTTTTGAAGCCGAAATCTTTTCATGAAAATTTTCAACTTTTTTGAAGTCGAAATAGTTCATGAAAGTTTTCAACCTTTTTGAAGCTGAAATCTTTTCATGAAAATGTTCAACTTTTTTGAAGCCGAAATCTTTTCATGAAAATTTTCAACTTTTTGAAACCGAAATCTTTTCATGAAAATTTTCAACTTTTTTGAAGCTGAAATCTTTTCATGAAAATGGTCAACTTTTTTGAAGCCGAAATCTTTTCATGAAAATTTTCAACTTTTTGAAAACGAAATCTTTTCATGAAAATTTTCAACTTTTTTGAAGCCGAAATCTTTTCATGAAAATGGTCAAATTTTTTGAAGCCGAAATCTTTTCATGAAAATTTTCAACTTTTAGAAGCCGAAATCTTTTCATGAAAATGTTCAACTTTTTTGAAGCCGAAATCTTTTCATGAAAATGTTCCATTTTTTGGAAGTCGAAATCTTTTCATGAAAATTTTCAACTTTTTTGAAGCCGAAATCTTTTTATGAAAATCTTCGACTTTTTTGAAGCCGAAATACTTGATGAAAATATTCAACTTTTTTGAAGTCTAAATCTTTTCATGAAAATTTTCAACTTTTTGAAACCCAAATCTTTTCATGAAAATTTTCAACTTTTTTGATGCCGAAATCTTTTCATGAAAATGTTCCATTTTTTTGAAGCAGAAATCTTTTCATGAAAATTTTCAACTTTTTTGAAGCCGAAATCTTTTCATGAAAATGGTCAACTTTTTTGAAGCAGATATCTTTTCATGAAAATCTTAGACTTTTTTGAAGCCGAAATCTTTTCATGAAAATGGTCAACTTTTTTGAAGCAGATATCTTTTCATGAAAATCTTAGACTTTTTTGAAATCGAAATCTTTTCATGAAAATTTTCAACTTTTTTGAAGCCGAAATCTTTTCATGAAAATCTTCGACTTTTTTGAAGTCGAAATAGTTCATGAAAGTTTTCAACCTTTTTAAAGCAGATATACTTCATGAAAATTTTTACTTTTTGTAAAGCCAAAATCCTGTCATGAAAATTTTCAACTTTTTTGAAGCTGAAATCTTTTCATGAAAATTTTCAACTTTTTTGAAGCCGAAATCTTTTCATGAAAATGTTCAACTTTTTTGAAGCCGAGATCTTTTCATGAAAATTTTCAACTTTTTTGAAGCCGAAATCTTTTCATGAAAATGGTCAACTTTTTTGAAGCCGAAATCTTTTCATGAAAATTTTCAACTTTTTGAAGCCGAAATCTTTTCATGAAAATGTTCCATTTTTTTGAAGCCGAAATACTTCATGAAAATTTTCAACTTTTTTGAAGCCGAAATCTTTTCATGAAAATGTTCAAATTTTTTGAAGCCGAAATCTTTTCATGAAAATTTTCAACTTTTTGAAACCAATATCTATTCATGAAAATTTTCAACTTTTTGAAACCAATATCTTTTCATGTAAATTTTCAACTTTTTTGAAGCAGAAATCTTTTCATGAAAATGTTCAACTTTTTTGAATCCGAAATCTTTTCATGAAAATTTTTAACTTTTTTGAAGCCAAAATCCTGTCATGAAAATTTTCAACTTTTTTAAAGTAGAAATCTTTTCATGAAAATTTTCAACTTTTTTGAAGTAGAAATCTTTTCATGAAAATGTTCAACTTTTTGAAACCAAAATCTTTTCAGGAAAATTTTCAACTTTTTTGAAGTAGAAATCTTTTCACGAAAATCTTAGACTTTTTTGAAGTCGAAATCTTTTTATGTAAATTTTCAACTTTTTTGAAGTCGAAATCTTTTCATGACAATTTTCAACTTTTTTGAAGCCGAAATCTTTACATGAAAATGTTACATTTTTTTGAAGCTGAAATACTACATGAATATTTTCAACTTTTTTGAAGCCGAAATCTTTTCATGACAATTTTCAACTTTTTTGAAGCCGAAATCTTTTCATGAAAATATTCAACTTTTTTGATGCCGAAATCTTTTCATGAAAATTTTGAACTTTTTTGAAGTCGAAATAGTTCATGAAAGTTTTCAACCTTTTTGAAGCAGAAATCTTTTCATGAAAATGTTCAACTTTTTTGAAGCCGAAATCTTTTCATGAAAATGTTCCATTTTTTTGAAGCCGAAATACTTCATGAAAATTTTCAACTTTTTTGAAGTCGAAATCTTTTCATGTAAATTTTCAACTTTTTTGAAGCAGAAATCTTTTCATGAAAATGTTCAACTTTTTTGAAGCCGAAATCTTTTCATGAAAATGTTCCATTTTTTGGAAGTCGAAATCTTTTCATGAAAATTTTCAACTTTTTTGAAGCCGAAATCTTTTTATGAAAATCTTCGACTTTTTTGAAGCCGAAATACTTGATGAAAATATTCAACTTTTTTGAAGTCTAAATCTTTTCATGAAAATTTTCAACTTTTTGAAACCTAAATCTTTTCATGAAAATTTTCAACTTTTTTGATGCCGAAATAGTTCATGAAAATTTTCAACTTTTTTGAACCCGAAATCTTTTCATGAAAATGTTCAACTTTTTTGAAGCCGAAATCTTTTCATGAAAATGTTCCATTTTTTTGAAGCCGAAATACTTCATGAAAATTTTAAACTTTTTTGAAGCCGAAATCTTTTCATGAAAATGTTCAACTTTTTTGAAGCCGAAATCTTTTCATGAAAATTTTCAACTTTTTGAAACCAAAATCTTTTCATGAAAATGTTCAACTTTTTTGAAGCCGAAATCTTTTCATGAAAATGTTACATTTTTTTGAAGCTGAAATACTTCATGAAAATTTTCGACTTTTTTGAAGCCGAAATACTTGATAAAAATATTCAACTTTTTTGAAGCAGAAATCTTTTCATGAAAATGTTCAACTTTTTTGAAGCCGAAATCTTTTCATGAAAATTTTCAACTTTTTTGAAGCAGAAATCTTTTCATGAAAATGTTCAACTTTTTTGACGCCGAAATCTTTTCATGAAAATCTTCGACTTTTTTGAAGCCGAAATACTTGATGAAAATATTCGACTTTTTTGAAGTCTAAATCTTTTCATGAAAATTTTCAACTTTTTTGAAGTCGAAATAGTTCATGAAAGTTTTCAACCTTTTTGAAGCTGAAATCTTTTCATGAAAATGTTCAACTTTTTTGAAGCCGAAATCTTTTCATGAAAATTTTCAACTTTTTGAAACCGAAATCTTTTCATGAAAATTTTCAACTTTTTTGAAGCTGAAATCTTTTCATGAAAATGGTCAACTTTTTTGAAGCCGAAATCTTTTCATGAAAATTTTCAACTTTTTGAAAACGAAATCTTTTCATGAAAATTTTCAACTTTTTTGAAGCCGAAATCTTTTCATGAAAATGGTCAAATTTTTTGAAGCCGAAATCTTTTCATGAAAATTTTCAACTTTTAGAAGCCGAAATCTTTTCATGAAAATGTTCAACTTTTTTGAAGCCGAAATCTTTTCATGAAAATGTTCCATTTTTTTGAAGCCGAAATACTTCATGAAAATTTTCAACTTTTTTGAAGTCGAAATCTTTTCATGTAAATTTTCAACTTTTTTGAAGCAGAAATCTTTTCATGAAAATGTTCAACTTTTTTGAAGCAGAAATCTTTTCATGAAAATGTTCAACTTTTTTGAAGCCGAAATCTTTTCATGAAAATTTTCAACTTTTTGAAACCAAAATCTTTTCATGAAAATTTTCAACTTTTTTGAAGTAGAAATCTTTTCATGAAAATGTTCAAATTTTTTGAAGCCGAAATCTTTTCATGAAAATGTTACATTTTTTTGAAGCTGAAATACTTCATGAAAATTTTCAACTTTTTTGAAGCCGAAATCTTTTCATGACAATTTTCAACTTTTTTGAAGCCGAAATCTTTTCATGAAAATTTTCAACTTTTTTGAAGTCGAAATAGTTCATGAAAGTTTTCAACCTTTTTGAAGCTGAAATCTTTTCATGAAAATGTTCAACTTTTTTGAAGCCGAAATCTTTTCATGAAAATTTTCAACTTTTTGAAACCGAAATCTTTTCATGAAAATTTTCAACTTTTTTGAAGCTGAAATCTTTTCATGAAAATGGTCAACTTTTTTGAAGCCGAAATCTTTTCATGAAAATTTTCAACTTTTTGAAAACGAAATCTTTTCATGAAAATTTTCAACTTTTTTGAAGCAGAAATCTTTTCATGAAAATGTTCAACTTTTTTGAAGCCGAAATCTTTTCATGAAAATGTTCCATTTTTTGGAAGTCGAAATCTTTTCATGAAAATTTTCAACTTTTTTGAAGCCGAAATCTTTTTATGAAAATCTTCGACTTTTTTGAAGCCGAAATACTTGATGAAAATATTCAACTTTTTTGAAGTCTAAATCTTTTCATGAAAATTTTCAACTTTTTGAAACCTAAATCTTTTCATGAAAATTTTCAACTTTTTTGATGCCGAAATAGTTCATGAAAATTTTCAACTTTTTTGAACCCGAAATCTTTTCATGAAAATGTTCAACTTTTTTGAAGCCGAAATCTTTTCATGAAAATGTTCCATTTTTTTGAAGCCGAAATACTTCATGAAAATTTTAAACTTTTTTGAAGCCGAAATCTTTTCATGAAAATGTTCAACTTTTTTGAAGCCGAAATCTTTTCATGAAAATTTTCAACTTTTTGAAACCAAAATCTTTTCATGAAAATGTTCAACTTTTTTGAAGCCGAAATCTTTTCATGAAAATGTTACATTTTTTTGAAGCTGAAATACTTCATGAAAATTTTCGACTTTTTTGAAGCCGAAATACTTGATAAAAATATTCAACTTTTTTGAAGCAGAAATCTTTTCATGAAAATGTTCAACTTTTTTGAAGCCGAAATCTTTTCATGAAAATTTTCAACTTTTTTGAAGCAGAAATCTTTTCATGAAAATGTTCAACTTTTTTGACGCCGAAATCTTTTCATGAAAATCTTCGACTTTTTTGAAGCCGAAATACTTGATGAAAATATTCGACTTTTTTGAAGTCTAAATCTTTTCATGAAAATTTTCAACTTTTTTGAAGTCGAAATAGTTCATGAAAGTTTTCAACCTTTTTGAAGCTGAAATCTTTTCATGAAAATGTTCAACTTTTTTGAAGCCGAAATCTTTTCATGAAAATTTTCAACTTTTTGAAACCGAAATCTTTTCATGAAAATTTTCAACTTTTTTGAAGCTGAAATCTTTTCATGAAAATGGTCAACTTTTTTGAAGCCGAAATCTTTTCATGAAAATTTTCAACTTTTTGAAAACGAAATCTTTTCATGAAAATTTTCAACTTTTTTGAAGCCGAAATCTTTTCATGAAAATGGTCAAATTTTTTGAAGCCGAAATCTTTTCATGAAAATTTTCAACTTTTAGAAGCCGAAATC
Organism: Labrus bergylta; assembly: GCF_963930695.1. Classification (NCBI taxonomy): domain Eukaryota; kingdom Metazoa; phylum Chordata; class Actinopteri; order Labriformes; family Labridae; genus Labrus; species Labrus bergylta. Next base: position 406,279 of record NC_089195.1, on the reverse strand, counting down.
TTTTCATGAAAATGTTCAACTTTTTTGAAGCCGAAATCTTTTCATGAAAATGTTCCATTTTTTTGAAGCCGAAATACTTCATGAAAATTTTCAACTTTTTTGAAGTCGAAATCTTTTCATGTAAATTTTCAACTTTTTTGAAGCAGAAATCTTTTCATGAAAATGTTCAACTTTTTTGAAGCAGAAATCTTTTCATGAAAATGTTCAACTTTTTTGAAGCCGAAATCTTTTCATGAAAATTTTCAACTTTTTGAAACCAAAATCTTTTCATGAAAATTTTCAACTTTTTTGAAGTAGAAATCTTTTCATGAAAATGTTCAAATTTTTTGAAGCCGAAATCTTTTCATGAAAATGTTAAATTTTTTTGAAGCTGAAATACTTCATGAAAATTTTCAACTTTTTTGAAGCCGAAATCTTTTCATGACAATTTTCAACTTTTTTGAAGCCGAAATCTTTTCATGAAAATTTTCAACTTTTTTGAAGTCGAAATAGTTCATGAAAGTTTTCAACCTTTTTGAAGCTGAAATCTTTTCATGAAAATGTTCAACTTTTTTGAAGCCGAAATCTTTTCATGAAAATTTTCAACTTTTTGAAACCGAAATCTTTTCATGAAAATTTTCAACTTTTTTGAAGCTGAAATCTTTTCATGAAAATGGTCAACTTTTTTGAAGCCGAAATCTTTTCATGAAAATTTTCAACTTTTTGAAAACGAAATCTTTTCATGAAAATTTTCAACTTTTTTGAAGCCGAAATCTTTTTATGAAAATCTTCGACTTTTTTGAAGCCGAAATACTTGATGAAAATATTCAACTTTTTTGAAGTCTAAATCTTTTCATGAAAATTTTCAACTTTTTGAAACCTAAATCTTTTCATGAAAATTTTCAACTTTTTTGATGCCGAAATAGTTCATGAAAATTTTCAACTTTTTTGAACCCGAAATCTTTTCATGAAAATGTTCAACTTTTTTGAAGCCGAAATCTTTTCATGAAAATGTTCCATTTTTTTGAAGCCGAAATACTTCATGAAAATTTTAAACTTTTTTGAAGCCGAAATCTTTTCATGAAAATGTTCAACTTTTTTGAAGCCGAAATCTTTTCATGAAAATTTTCAACTTTTTGAAACCAAAATCTTTTCATGAAAATGTTCAACTTTTTTGAAGCCGAAATCTTTTCATGAAAATGTTACATTTTTTTTAAGCTGAAATACTTCATGAAAATTTTCGACTTTTTTGAAGCCGAAATACTTGATGAAAATATTCAACTTTTTTGAAGCAGAAATCTTTTCATGAAAATGTTCAACTTTTTTGAAGCCGAAATCTTTTCATGAAAATTTTCAACTTTTTTGAAGCAGAAATGTTTTCATGAAAATGTTCAACTTTTTTGACGCCGAAATCTTTTCATGAAAATCTTCGACTTTTTTGAAGCCGAAATACTTGATGAAAATATTCGACTTTTTTGAAGTCTAAATCTTTTCATGAAAATTTTCAACTTTTTTGAATCCGAAATCTTTTCATGAAAATTTTTAACTTTTTTGAAGCAGAAATCTTTTCATGAAAATTTTCAACTTTTTTGAAGCAGAAATCTTTTCATGAAAATGTTCAACTTTTTTGAAGCCGAAATCTTTTCATGAAAATCTTCGACTTTTTTGAAGCCGAAATACTTGATGAAAATATTCAACTTTTTTGAAGTCTAAATCTTTACATGAAAATTTTCAACTTTTTTGAATCCGAAATTTTTTCATGAAAATTTTCAACTTTTTTGAAGCAGAAATCTTTTCATGAAAATTTTCAACTTTTTTGAAGACGAAATACTTCATGAAAATTTTCAACTTTTTTGAAACCTAAATCTTTTCATGAAAATTTTCAACTTTTTTGATGCCGAAATAGTTCATGAAAATTTTCAACTTTTTTGAAGCCGAAATCTTTTCATGAAAATTTTCAACTTTTTTGAAGCAGAAATCTTTTCATGAAAATTTTCAACTTTTTTGAAGCCGAAATCTTTTCATGAAAATGGTCAACTTTTTTGAAGCAGATATCTTTTCATGAAAATCTTAGACTTTTTTGAAGTCGAAACCTTTTATGTAAATTTTCAACTTTTTTGAAGCCGAAATCTTTTCATGAAAATCTTCGACTTTTTTGAAGTCGAAATAGTTCATGAAAGTTTTCAACTTTTTGAAGCAGATATACTTCATGAAAATTTTTACTTTTTGTAAAGCCAAAATCCTGTCATGAAAATTTTCAACTTTTTTGAAGCTGAAATCTTTTCATGAAAATTTTCAACTTTTTGAAGCCGAAATCTTTTCATGAAAACTTTCAACTTTTTTGAAGCCGAAATCTTTTCATGAAAATGTTCCATTTTTTTGAAGCCGAAATACTTCATGAAAATTTTCAACTTTTTTGAAGCCGAAATCTTTTCATGAAAATTTTCAACTTTTTGAAACCAATATCTATTCATGAAAATTTTCAACTTTTTGAAACCAATATCTTTTCATGTAAATTTTCAACTTTTTTAAAGCAGAAATCTTTTCATGAAAATGTTCAACTTTTTTGAAGCCGAAATCTTTTCATGAAAATTTTTAACTTTTTTGAAGCCAAAATCCTGTCATGAAAATTTTCAACTTTTTTGAAGTAGAAATTTTTTCATGAAAATTTTCAACTTTTTTGAAGTAGAAATCTTTTCATGAAAATGTTCAACTTTTTGAAACCAAAATCTTTTCATGAAAATTTTCAACTTTTTTGAAGTAGAAATCTTTTCACGAAAATCTTAGACTTTTTTGAAGTCGAAATCTTTTTATGTAAATTTTCAACTTTTTTGAAGTCGAAATCTTTTCATGACAATTTTCAACTTTTTTGAAGCCGAAATCTTTTCATGAAAATGTTACATTTTTTTGAAGCTGAAATACTTCATGAAAAATTTCAACTTTTTTGAAGCCGAAATCATTTCATGACAATTTTCAACTTTTTTGAAGCCGAAATCTTTTCATGAAAATATTCAACTTTTTTGATGCCGAAATCTTTTCATGAAAATTTTGAACTTTTTTGAAGTCGAAATAGTTCATGAAAGTTTTCAACCTTTTTGAAGCTGAAATCTTTTCATGAAAATGTTCAACTTTTTTGAAGCCGAAATCTTTTCATGAAAATTTTCAACTTTTTGAACCCGAAATCTTTTCATGAAAATTTTCAACTTTTTTGAAGCTGAAATCTTGTCATGAAAATGGTCAACTTTTTTGAAGCCGAAATCTTTTCATGAAAATTTTCAACTTTTTGAAACCGAAATCTTTTCATGAAAATTTTCAACTTTTTTGAAGCCAAAATCTTTTCATGAAAATGGTCAAATTTTTTGAAGCCGAAATCTTTTCATGAAAATTTTCAACTTTTTGAAGCCGAAATCTTTTCATGAAAATGTTCAACTTTTTTGAAGCCGAAATCTTTTCATGAAAATGTTCCATTTTTTTGAAGCCGAAATACTTCATGAAAATTTTCAACTTTTTTGAAGTCGAAATCTTTTCATGTAAATTTTCAACTTTTTTGAAGCAGAAATCTTTTCATGAAAATGTTCAACTTTTTTGAAGCCGAAATCTTTTCATGAAAATGTTCCATTTTTTTGAAGTCGAAATCTTTTCATGAAAATTTTCAACTTTTTGAAACCAAAATCTTTTCATGAAAATTTTCAACTTTTTTGAAGTAGAAATCTTTTCATGAAAATTTTCAACTTTTTTGAAGCCGAAATCTTTTCATGACAATTTTCAACTTTTTTGAAGCCGAAATCTTTTCATGAAAATTTTCAACTTTTTTGAAGTCGAAATAGTTCATGAAAGTTTTCAACCTTTTTGAAGCTGAAATCTTTTCATGAAAATGTTTAACTTTTTTGAAGCCGAAATGTTTTCATGAAAATTTTCAACTTTTTGAAACCGAAATCTTTTCATGAAAATTTTCAACTTTTTTGAAGCTGAAATCTTTTCATGAAAATGGTCAACTTTTTTGAAGCCGAAATCTTTTCATGAAAATTTTCAACTTTTTGAAAACGAAATCTTTTCATGAAAATTTTCAACTTTTTTGAAGCCGAAATCTTTTCATGAAAATGGTCAAATTTTTTGAAGCCGAAATCTTTTCATGAAAATTTTCAACTTTTAGAAGCCGAAATCTTTTCATGAAAATGTTCAACTTTTTTGAAGCCGAAATCTTTTCATGAAAATGTTCCATTTTTTTGAAGCCGAAATACTTCATGAAAATTTTCAACTTTTTTGAAGTCGAAATCTTTTCATGTAAATTTTCAACTTTTTTGAAGCAGAAATCTTTTCATGAAAATGTTCAACTTTTTTGAAGCCGAAATCTTTTCATGAAAATGTTCCATTTTTTGGAAGTCGAAATCTTTTCATGAAAATTGTCAACTTTTTTGAAGCCGAAATCTTTTTATGAAAATCTTCGACTTTTTTGAAGCCGAAATACTTGATGAAAATTTTCAACTTTTTTGAACCCGAAATCTTTTCATGAAAATGTTCAACTTTTTTGAAGCCGAAATCTTTTCATGAAAATGTTCCATTTTTTTGAAGCCGAAATACTTCATGAAAATTTTAAACTTTTTTGAAGCCGAAATCTTTTCATGAAAATGTTCAACTTTTTTGAAGCCGAAATCTTTTCATGAAAATTTTCAACTTTTTGAAACCAAAATCTTTTCATGAAAATGTTCCATTTTTTTGAAGCCGAAATCTTTTCATGAAAATGTTCAACTTTTTTGAAGCCGAAATCTTTTCATGAAAATGTTCCATTATTTTGAAGCAGAAATACTTCATGAAAATGTTCCATTTTTTTGAAGCCGAAATACTTGATGAAAATATTCAACTTTTTTGAAGTCTAAATCTTTTCATGAAAATTTTCAAATTTTTGAAACCAAAATCTTTTCATGAAAATTTTCAACTTTTTTGAAACAGAAATCTTTTCATGAAAATCTTAGACTTTTTTGAAGTCGAAATCTTTTCATGTAAATTTTCAAATTTTTGAAACCAAAATCTTTTCATGAAAATTTTCAACTTTTTTGAAGCCGAAATCTTTTCATGAAAATGTTCAACTTTTTTGAAGCCGAAATCTTTTCATGAAAATTTTCAACTTTTTGAAACCAAAATCTTTTCATGAAAATCTTCGACTTTTTTGAAGCCGAAATACTTGATGAAAATATTCAACTTTTTTGAAGTCTAAATCTTTTCATGAAAATTTTCAACTTTTTTGAATCCGAAATCTTTTCATGAAAATTTTCAACTTTTTTGAAGCAGAAATCTTTTCAGGAAAATTTTCAACTTTTTTGAAGACGAAATACTTCATGAAAATTTTCAACTTTTTTGAAACCTAAATCTTTTCATGAAAATTTTCAACTTTTTTGATGCCGAAACAGTTCATGAAAATTTTCAACTTTTTTGAACCCGAAATCTTTACATGAAAATGTTCAACTTTTTTGAAGCCGAAATCTTTTCATGAAAATTTTCAACTTTTTGAAACCAAAATCTTTTCATGAAAATTTTCAACTTTTTTGAAGCAGAAATCTTTTCATGAAAATGTTCAACTTTTTTGAAGCCGAAATCTTTTCATGAAAATGTTCCATTTTTTTGAAGCAGAAATACTTCATGAAAATGTTCCATTTTTTTGAAGCCGAAATACTTCATGAAAATGTTCAACTTTTTTGAAGCAGAAATCTTTTCATGAAAATGTTCAACTTTTTTGAAGCCGAAATCTTTTCATGAAAATGTTCCATTTTTTTGAAGACGAAATACTTCATGAAAATGTTCCATTTTTTTGAAGCCGAAATACTTCATGAAAATTTTCAACTTTTTTGAAGCCGAAATCTTTTCATGAAAATATTGAACTTTTTTGAAGCCGAAATCTTTTCATGAAAATGTTCCATTTTTGTGAAGCCGAAATACTTCATGAAAATGTTCAACTTTTTTGAAGCCGAAATCTTTTCATGAAAATGTTCATCTTTTTTGAAGCCGAAATCTTTTCATGAAAATTTTCAACTTTTTGAAACCAAAATCTTTTTATGTAAATTTTCAACTTTTTGAAACCAAAATCTTTTTATGTAAATTTTCAACTTTTTTGTAGCAGAAATCTTTTCATGACAATTTTCAACTTTTTTGAAGCCGAAATCTTTTCATGAAAATGTTCAACTTTTTTGATGCCGAAATCTTTTCATGAAAATTTTCAACTTTTTTGAAGTCGAAATAGTTCATGAAAGTTTTCAACCTTTTTGAAGCTGAAATCTTTTCATGAAAATGTTCAACTTTTTTGAAGCCGAAATCTTTTCATGAAAATTTTCAACTTTTTGAAACCGAAATCTTTTCATGAAAATTTTCAACTTTTTTGAAGCCGAAATCTTTTCATGAAAATGGTCAAATTTTTTGAAGCCGAAATCTTTTCATGAAAATTTTCAACTTTTTGAAGCCGAAATAGTTCATGAAAGTTTTCAACCTTTTTGAAGCTGAAATCTTTTCATGAAAATTTTCAACTTTTTTGAAGCCGAAATCTTTTCATGAAAATTTTCAACTTTTTGAAACCGAAATCTTTTCATGAAAATTTTCAACTTTTTTGAAGCCGAAATCTTTTCATGAAAATGGTCAAATTTTTTGAAGCCGAAATCTTTTTATGAAAATTTTCAACTTTTTGAAGCCGAAATCTTTTCATGAAAATGTTCAACTTTTTTGAAGCCGAAATCTTTTCATGAAAATGTTCCATTTTTTTGAAGCCGAAATACTTCATGAAAATTTTCAACTTTTTTGAAGTCGAAATCTTTTCATGTAAATTTTCAACTTTTTTGAAGCAGAAATCTTTTCATGAAAATGTTCAACTTTTTTGAAGCCGAAATCTTTTCATGAAAATGTTCCATTTTTTGGAAGTCGAAATCTTTTCATGAAAATGTTCAACTTTTTTGAAGCCGAAATCTTTTCATGAAAATTTTCAACTTTTTGAAACCAAAATCTTTTCATGAAAATTTTCAACTTTTTTGAAGCCAAAATCTTTTCATGAAAATGTTCAACTTTTTTGAAGCCGAAATCTTTTCATGAAAATGTTCCATTTTTTTGAAGCAGAAATACTTCATGAAAATGTTCCATTTTTTTGAAGCCGAAATGCTTCATGAAAATGTTCAACTTTTTTGAAGCCGAAATCTTTTCATGAAAATGTTCAACTTTTTTGAAGCCGAAATCTTTTCATGAAAATGTTCCATTTTTTTGAAGCAGAAATACTTCATGAAAATGTTCCATTTTTTTGAAGCCGAAATGCTTCATGAAAATGTTCAACTTTTTTGAAGCCAAAATCTTTTCATGAAAATGTTCAACTTTTTTGAAGCCGAAATCTTTTCATGAAAATGTTCCATTTTTTTGAAGCCGAAATACTTCATGAAAATGTTCCATTTTTTTGAAGCCGAAATACTTCATGAAAATGTTCAACTTTTTTGAAGCCGAAATCTTTTCATGAAAATGTTCAATTTTTTTGAAGCCGAAATACTTCATGAAAATTTTCAACTTTTTTGAAGCCGAAATCTTTTCATGTAAATATTCAACTTTTTTGAAGCAGAAATCTTTTCATGAAAATGTTGAACTTTTTTGAAGCCGAAATCTTTTCATGAAAATCTTCAACTTTTTTGAAGTCGAAATCTTTTCATGAAAATGTTCCATTTTTTTGAAGCCGAAATACTTCATGAAAATTTTAAACTTTTTTGAAGCCGAAATCTTTTCATGAAAATGTTCATCTTTTTTGAAGCCGAAATCTTTTCATGAAAATGTTCATCTTTTTTGAAGCCGAAATCTTTTCATGAAAATTTTCAACTTTTTTGATGCAGAAATCTTTTCATGAAAATCTTAGACTTTTTTGAAGTCGAAATCTTTTTATTTAAATTTTCAACTTTTTTGAAGTCGAAATCTTTTCATGAAAATGTTCAACTTTTTGAAAACAAAATCTTTTCATGAAAATCTTAGACTTTTTTGAAGTCGAAATCTTTTTATGTAAATTTTCAACTTTTTTGAAGCAGAAATCTTTTCATGAAAATGTTCAACTTTTTTGAAGCCGAAATCTTTTTATGAAAATCTTCGACTTTTTTGAAGCCGAAATACTTGATGAAAATATTCAAATTTTTTGAAGTCTAAATCTTTTTATGAAAATTTTGAACTTTTTGAAACCAAAATCTTTTCATGAAAATTTTCAACTTTTTTGAAGTCGAAATCTTTTTATGTAAATTTTCAACTTTTTTGAAGTCGAAATCTTTTCATGTAAATTTTCAACTTTTTTGAAGCAGAAATCTTTTCATGAAAATGTTCAACTTTTTTGAAGCAGAAATCTTTTCATGAAAATGTTCAACTTTTTTGAAGCAGAAATCTTTTCATGAAAATCTTAGACTTTTTTGAAGTCGAAATCTTTTTATGTAAATATTCAACTTTTTTGAAGTCGAAATCTTTTCATGTAAATTTTCAACTTTTTTGAAGCAGAAATCTTTTCATGAAAATGTTCAACTTTTTTGAAGCAGAAATCTTTTCATGAAAATGTTCAACTTTTTTGAAGCCGAAATCTTTTCATGAAAATGTTCCATTTTTTTGAAGCCGAAATACTTCATGAAAATTTTCAACTTTTTTGAAGCAGAAATCTTTTCATGAAAATGTTCAACTTTTTTGAAGCCGAAATCTTTTCATGAAAATGTTCCATTTTTTTGAAGCAGAAATCTTTTCATGAAAATTTTCAACTTTTTTGAAGCCGAAATCTTTTCATGAAAATGTTCAACTTTTTTGAAGCCGAAATCTTTTCATGAAAATTTTCAACTTTTTGAAACCAAAATCTTTTCATGAAAATGTTCAACTTTTTTGAAGCCGAAATCTTTTCATGAAAATGTTCCATTTTTTTGAAGCCGAAATACTTCATGAAAATTTTCAACTTTTTTGAAGCCGAAATACTTCATGAAAATTTTCAACTTTTTTGAAGCCGAAATCTTTTCATGAAAATGTTCAACTTTTTTGAAGCCGAAATCTTTTCATGAAATTTTTCAACTTTTTGAAACCAAAATCTTTTCATGAAAATTTTCAACTTTTTTGAAGCCGAAATCTTTTCATGAAAATGTTCAACTTTTTTGAAGCCGAGATCTTTTCATGAAAATTTTCAACTTTTTGAAACCGAAATCTTTTCATGAAAATTTTCAACTTTTTTGAAGCCGAAATCTTTTCATGAAAATGGTCAACTTTTTTGAAGCCGAAATCTTTTCATGAAAATTTTCAACTTTTTTGAAGCCGAAATCTTTTCATGAAAATTTTCAACTTTTTGAAGCCGAAATCTTTTCATGAAAATTTTAAACTTTTTGAAGCAGAAATCTTTTCATGAAAATCTTAGACTTTTTTGAAGTCGAAATCTTTTCATGTAAATTTTCAACTTTTTTGAAGCAGAAATCTTTTCATGAAAATTTTCAACTTTTTTGATGCCGAAATAGTTAATGAAAATTTTCGACTTTTTTGAAGCCGAAATACTTCATGAAAATTTTCAACTTTTTTGAAACCTAAATCTTTTCATGAAAATTTTCAACTTTTTTGAAGCCGAAATAGTTCATGAAAATTTTCAACCTTTTTGAAGCCGAAATACTTTATGAAAATTTCTACTTTTTTTAAAGCCAAAATCCTGTCATGAAAATTTTCAACTTTTTTGAAGCAGAAATCTTTTCATGAAAATCTTCGAGTTTTTTGAAGCCGAAATAGTTCATGAAAGTTTTCAACCTTTTTGAAGCCGAAATACTTTATGAAAATTTCTACTTTTTTTAAAGCCAAAATCCTGTCATGAAAATTTTCAACTTTTTTGAAGAAGAAATCTTTTCATGAAAATCTTCAACTTTTTTGAAGCCGAAATCTTTTCATTAAAAATTTTCAACTTTTTGAAGTAGAAATCTTTTCATGAAAATGTTCAACTTTTTTGAAGCCGAAATACTTCATGAAAGTTTTTGACTTTTTTGAAGCCGAAATCTTTTAATGTAAATTTTCAACTTTTTGAAGCCGAAATCTTTTCATGAAAATTTACAACTTTTTTGAAGCCGAAATCTATTCATGAAAATGGTCAACATTTTTGAAGCCGAAATCTTTTCATGAAAATTTTCAACTTTTTGAAGCCGAAATCTTTTCATGAAAATTTTCAACTTTTTGAAACCAAAATCTTTTCATGAAAATTTTCAACTTTTTTGAAGCAGAAATCTTTTCATGAATATCTTAGACTTTTTTGAAGTCGAAATCTTTTCATGTAAATTTTCAACTTTTTTGAAGCAGAAATCTTTTCATGAAAATCTTAGACTTTTTTGAAATCGAAATCTTTTTATGTAAATTTTCAACTTTTTTGAAGTCGAAATCTTTTCATGTAAATTTTCAACTTTTTTGAAGCAGAAATCTTTTCATGAAAATGTTCAACTTTTTTGAAGCCGAAATCTTTTCATGAAAATGTTAAATTTTTTTGAAGCCGAAATACTTCATGAAAATGTTCAACTTTTTTGGAGCCGAAATCTTTTCATGAAAATGTTACATTTTTTTGAAGCCGAAATACTTCATGAAAATTTTCATCTTTTTTGAAGCCGAAATCTTTTCATGAAAATGTTCAACTTTTTTGAAGCCGAAATCTTTTCATGAAAATTTTCAACTTTTTGAAACCAAAATCTTTTCATGAAAATTTTCAACTTTTTTGAAGCAGAAATCTTTTCATGAAAATGTTCAACTTTTTTGAAGCCGAAATCTTTTCATGAAAATTTTCAACTTTTTGAAACCAAAATCTTTTCATGTAATTTTTCAACTTTTTTGAAGCAGAAATCTTTTCATGAAAATGTTCATCTTTTTTGAAGCCGAAATCTTTTCATGAAAATTTTCAACTTTTTTGAAGCCAAAATCCTGTCATGAAAATTTTCAACTTTTTTGAAGCCGAAATCTTTTCATGAAAATTTTCAACTTTTTGAAACCAAAATCTTTTCATGTAATTTTTCAACTTTTTTGAAGCAGAAATCTTTTCATGAAAATGTTCATCTTTTTTGAAGCCGAAATCTTTTCATGAAAATTTTCAACTTTTTTGAAGCCAAAATCCTGTCATGAAAATTTTCAACTTTTTTGAAGCCGAAATCTTTTCATGAAAATGGTCAACTTTTTTGAAGCATAAATCTTTTCATGAAAATCTTCGACTTTTTTGAAGCCGAAATACTTGATGAAAATATTCAACTTTTTTGAAGCATAAATCTTTTCATGAAAATTTTCAACTTTTTTGAAGCCGAAATCTTTTCATGAAAATTTTCAACTTTTTTGAAGCAGAAATCTTTTCATGAAAATTTTCAACTTTTTTGATGCCGAAATAGTTCATGAAAATTTTCGACTTTTTTGAAGCCGAAATACTTCATGAAAATGTTCAACTTTTTTGAAAACTAAATCTTTTCATGAAAATTTTCAACTTTTTTGATGCCGAAATAGTTCATGAAAATTTTCAACTTTTTTGAAGCCGAAATCTTTTCATGAAAATGTTCAACTTTTTTGATGCCGAAATCTTTTCATGAAAATTTTCAACTTTTTGAAGCCCAAATCTTTTCATGAAAATTTTAATCTTTTTTGAAGCAGAAATCTTTTCATGAAATGTTCAACTTTTTTGAAGCCGAAATCTTTTCATGAAAATGGTCAACTTTTTTGAAGCAGAAATCTTTTCATGAAAATGTTCCATTTTTTTGAAGCCGAAATACTTCATGAAAATTTTCAACTTTTTTGAAGCAGAAATCTTTTCATGAAAATGTTCAACTTTTTTGAAGCCGAAATCTTTTCATGAAAATGGTCAACTTTTTTGAAGCAGAAATCTTTTCATGAAAATTTTCAACTTTTTGAAGCCGAAATCTTTTCATGAAAATTTTCAACTTTTTTGAAGCAGAAATCTTTTCATGAAAATCTTAGACTTTTTTGAAGTCGAAATCTTTTCATGAACATTTTCAACTTTTTTGAAGCCGAAATCTTTTCATGAAAATGGTCAACTTTTTTGAAGCAGAAATCTTTTCATGAAAATTTTCAACTTTTTGAAACCAAAATCTTTTCATGAAAATTTTCAACTTTTTTGAAGTCTAAATCTTTTCATGAAAATTTTCAACTTTTTTGATGCCGAAATAGTTCATGAAAATTTTAGACTTTTTTGAAGCCGAAATACTTCATGAAAATTTTCAACTTTTTTGAAACCTAAATCTTTTCATGAAAATTTTCAACTTTTTTGATGCCGAAATAGTTCATGAAAATTTTCAACTTTTTTGAAGCCGAAATCTTTTCATGAAAATGTTCAACATTTTTGATGCAGAAATCTTTTCAAGAAAATTTTCAACTTTTTGAAGCCCAAATCTTTTCATGAAAATTTTCATCTTTTTTGTAACATAAATCTTTTCATGAAAATTTTAGACTTTTTGTAGTCGAAATAGTTCATGAAAATTTTCAACTTTTTTGATGCCGAAATAGTTCATGAAAATTTTCAACTTTTTTGAAGCCGAAATCTTTTCATGAAAATCTTCGACTTTTTTGATGCAGAAATCTTTTCAAGAAAATTTTCAACTTTTTGAAGCCCAAATCTTTTCATGAAAATTTTCATCTTTTTTGTAACATAAATCTTTTCATGAAAATTTTCAACTTTTTGAAACCAATATCTTTTCATGAAAATTTTCAACTTTTTTGAAGCATAAATCTTTTCATGAAAATTTTCAACTTTTTGAAGCCGAAATCTTTTCATGAAAATCTTAGACTTTTTTGAAGTCGAAATCTTTTCATGTAAATTTTCGACTTTTTTGAAGCAGAAATCTTTTCATGAAATGTTCAACTTTTTTGAAGCCGAAATCTTTTCATGAAAATGGTCAACTTTTTTGAAGCAGAAATCTTTTCATGAAAATGTTCCATTTTTTTGAAGCCGAAATACTTCATGAAAATTTTCAACTTTTTTGAAGCAGAAATCTTTTCATGAAAATCTTAGACTTTTTTGAAGTCGAAATCTTTTCATGTAAATTTTCAACTTTTTGAAACCAAAATCTTTTCATGAAAATTTTCAACTTTTTTGAAGCCGAAATCTTTTCATGAAAATGGTCAACTTTTTTGAAGCAGAAATCTTTTCATGAAAATTTTCAACTTTTTGAAACCAAAATCTTTTCATGAAAATTTTCAACTTTTCTGAAGTCTAAATCTTTTCATGAAAATTTTCAACTTTTTTGATGCCGAAATAGTTCATGAAAATTTTCGACTTTTTTGAAGCCGAAATACTTCATGAAAATTTTCAACTTTTTTGAAACCTAAATCTTTTCATGAAAATTTTCAACTTTTTTGATGCCGAAATAGTTCATGAAAATTTTCAACTTTTTTGAAGCCGAAATCTTTTCATGAAAATGTTCAACTTTTTTGATGCAGAAATCTTTTCAAGAAAATTTTCAACTTTTTGAAGCCCAAATCTTTTCATGAAAATTTTCATCTTTTTTGTAACATAAATCTTTTCATGAAAATTTTAGACTTTTTGTAGTCGAAATAGTTCATGAAAATTTTCAACTTTTTTGATGCCGAAATAGTTCATGAAAATGTTCAACTTTTTTGAAGCCGAAATCTTTTCATGAAAATGTTCAACTTTTTTGATGCAGAAATCTTTTCAAGAAAATTTTCAACTTTTTGAAGCCCAAATCTTTTCATGAAAATTTTCATCTTTTTTGTAACATAAATCTTTTCATGAAAATTTTCAACTTTTTGAAACCAATATCTTTTCATGAAAATTTTCAACTTTTTTGAAGCATAAATCTTTTCATGAAAATTTTCAACTTTTTGAAGCCAAAATCTTTTCATGAAAATCTTTGACTTTTTTGAAGTCGAAATAGTTCATGAAAGTTTTCAACCTTTTTGAAGCCAAAATCCTGTCATGAAAATTTTCAACTTTTTTGAAGCAGAAATCTTTTCATGAAAATTTTCAACTTTTTGAAACCGAAATCTTTTCATGAAAATTTTCAACTTTTTTGAAGCCGAAATCTTTTCATGAAAATGGTCAACTTTTTTGAAGCAGATATCTTTTCATGAAAATCTTAGACTTTTTTGAAGTCGAAACCTTTTATGTAAATTTTCAACTTTTTTGAAGCCGAAATCTTTTCATGAAAATCTTCGACTTTTTTGAAGTCGAAATAGTTCATGAAAGTTTTCAACCTTTTTGAAGCAGATATACTTTATGAAAATTTTTACTTTTTGTAAAGCCAAAATCCTGTCATGAAAATTTTCAACTTTTTTGAAGCTGAAATCTTTTCATGAAAATTTTCAACTTTTTTGAAGCCGAAATCTTTTCATGAAAATGGTCAACTTTTTTGAAGCTGAAATCTTTTCATGAAAATTTTCAACTTTTTGAAGCCGAAATCTTTTCATGAAAACTTTCAACTTTTTTGAAGCCAAAATCTTTTCATGAAAATGTTCCATTTTTTTGAAGCCGAAATACTTCATGAAAATTTTCAACTTTTTTGAAGCCGAAATCTTTTCATGAAAATGTTCAAATTTTTTGAAGCCGAAATCTTTTCATGAAAATTTTCAACTTTTTGAAACCAATATCTTTTCATGAAAATTTTCAACTTTTTGAAACCAATATCTTTTCATGAAAATCTTCAACTTTTTTGAAGCTGAAATCTTTTCATGAAAATGTTCAACTTTTTTGAAGCCGAAATCTTTTCATGAAAATTTTCAACTTTTTTGAAGCCAAAATCCTGTCATGAAAATTTTCAACTTTTTTGAAGCAGAAATCTTTTCATGAAAATGTTCCATTTTTTTGAAGCCGAAATACTTCATGAAAATTTTGAACTTTTTTGAAGTCGAAATCTTATCATGAAAATTTTCAACTTTTTTGAAGCCGAAATACTTGATGAAAATATTCAACTTTTTTGAAGTCTAAATCTTTTCATGAAAATTTTCAACTTTTTTGAAGCCGAAATCTTTTCATGAAAATTTTCAACTTTTTTGAAACAGAAATCTTTTCATGAAAATCTTCGACTTTTTTGAAGTCGAAATAGTTCATGAAAATGTTCAACTTTTTTGAAGCCGAAATCTTTTCATGAAAATGGTCAACTTTTTTGAAGCCGAAATCTTTTCATGAAAATGTTCAACTTTTTTGAAGCCGAAATCTTTTCATGAAAATGTTCAACTTTTTTGAAACCAAAATCTTTTCATGAAAATTTTCAACTTTTTTGAAGCCGAAATCTTTTCATGAAAATGTTCAACTTTTTTGAAGCCGAGATCTTTTCATGAAAATTTTCAACTTTTTTGAAGCCGAAATCTTTTCATGAAATTTTTCAACTTTTTTGTTGCCGAAATAGTTCCTGAAAAATTTTGACTTTTTTGAAGCCGAAATACTTCATGAAAATTATCAACTTTTTTGAAACCTAAATCTTTTCATGAAAATGGTCAACTTTTTTGATGCCGAAATAGTTCATGACAATTTTCAACTTTTTTGAAGCCGAAATCTTTTCATGAAAATGTTCAACTTTTTTGATGCCGAAATCTTTTCATGAAAATTTTCAACTTTTTTGAAGCAGAAATCTTTTCATGAAAATTTTCAACTTTTTTGAAGTAGAAATCTTTTCATGAAAATCTTCGACTTTTTTGAAGCCGAAATACTTGATGAAAATATTCAACTTTTTTGAAGTCTAAATCTTTACATGAAAATTTTCAACTTTTTTGAATCCGAAATCTTTTCATGAAAATGTTCAACTTTTTTGAAGCCGAAATCTTTTCATGAAAATTTTCAACTTTTTGAAACCGAAATCTTTTCATGAAAATTTTCAACTTTTTTGAAGCTGAAATCTTTTCATGAAAATGGTCAAATTTTTTGAAGCCGAAATCTTTTCATGAAAATTTTCAACTTTTTGAAGCCGAAATCTTTTCATGAAAATGTTCAACTTTTTTGAAGCCGAAATCTTTTCATGAAAATGTTCCATTTTTTTGAAGCCTAAATACTTCATGAAAATTTTCAACTTTTTTGAAGTCGAAATCTTTTCATGTAAATTTTCAACTTTTTTGAAGCAGAAATCTTTTCATGAAAATGTTCAACTTTTTTGAAGCCGAAATCTTTTCATGAAAATGGTCAAATTTTTTGAAGCCGAAATCTTTTCATGAAAATTTTCAACTTTTTGAAGCCGAAATCTTTTCATGAAAATGTTCAACTTTTTTGAAGCCGAAATCTTTTCATGAAAATGTTCCATTTTTTTGAAGCCTAAATACTTCATGAAAATTTTCAACTTTTTTGAAGTCGAAATCTTTTCATGTAAATTTTCAACTTTTTTGAAGCAGAAATCTTTTCATGAAAATGTTCAACTTTTTTGAAGCAGAAATCTTTTCATGAAAATGTTCCATTTTTTTGAAGTCGAAATCTTTTCATGAAAATTTTCAACTTTTTGAAACCAAAATCTTTTCATGAAAATTTTCAACTTTTTTGAAGTAGAAATCTTTTCATGAAAATGTTCAACTTTTTTGAAGACGAAATCTTTTTATGAAAATCTTCGACTTTTTTGAAGCCGAAATACTTGATGAAAATATTCAACTTTTTTGAAGTCGAAATCTTTTTATGTAAATTTTCAACTTTTTTGAAGCAGAAATCTTTTCATGAAAATGTTCAACTTTTTTGAAGCCGAAATCTTTTCATGAAAATGTTCAACTTTTTTGAAGCCGAAATCTTTTCATGAAAATGTTACATTTTTTTGAAGCTGAAATACTTCATGAAAATTTTCGACTTTTTTGAAGCCGAAATACTTGATGAAAATATTCAACTTTTTTGAAGCAGAATTCTTTTCATGAAAATGTTCAACTTTTTTGAAGCCGAAATCTTTTCATGAAAATGTTCAACTTTTTTGAAGCCGAAATCTTTTCATGAAAATGTTACATTTTTTTGAAGCTGAAATACTTCATGAAAATTTTCGACTTTTTTGAAGCCGAAATACTTGATGAAAATATTCAACTTTTTTGAAGCAGAAATCTTTTCATGAAAATGTTCAACTTTTTTGAAGCCGAAATCTTTTCATGAAAATTTTCAACTTTTTTGAAGCAGAAATCTTTTCATGAAAATGTTCAACTTTTTTGACGCCGAAATCTTTTCATGAAAATTTTCAACTTTTTTGAAGCAGAAATCTTTTCATGAAAATTTTCAACTTTTTTGAAGTAGAAATCTTTTCATGAAAATCTTCGACTTTTTTGAAGCCGAAATACTTGATGAAAATATTCAACTTTTTTGAAGTCTAAATCTTTACATGAAAATTTTCAACTTTTTGAAACCGAAATCTTTTCATGAAAATTTTCAACTTTTTTGAATCCGAAATCTTTTCATGAAAATGTTCAACTTTTTTGAAGCCGAAATCTTTTCATGAAAATTTTCAACTTTTTGAAACCGAAATCTTTTCATGAAAATTTTCAACTTTTTTGAAGCTGAAATCTTTTCATGAAAATGGTCAAATTTTTTGAAGCCGAAATCTTTTCATGAAAATTTTCAACTTTTTGAAGCCGAAATCTTTTCATGAAAATGTTCAACTTTTTTGAAGCCGAAATCTTTTCATGAAAATGTTCCATTTTTTTGAAGCCTAAATACTTCATGAAAATTTTCAACTTTTTTGAAGTCGAAATCTTTTCATGTAAATTTTCAACTTTTTTGAAGCAGAAATCTTTTCATGAAAATGTTCAACTTTTTTGAAGCCGAAATCTTTTCATGAAAATGGTCAAATTTTTTGAAGCCGAAATCTTTTCATGAAAATTTTCAACTTTTTGAAGCCGAAATCTTTTCATGAAAATGTTCAACTTTTTTGAAGCCGAAATCTTTTCATGAAAATGTTCCATTTTTTTGAAGCCTAAATACTTCATGAAAATTTTCAACTTTTTTGAAGTCGAAATCTTTTCATGTAAATTTTCAACTTTTTTGAAGCAGAAATCTTTTCATGAAAATGTTCAACTTTTTTGAAGCAGAAATCTTTTCATGAAAATGTTCCATTTTTTTGAAGTCGAAATCTTTTCATGAAAATTTTCAACTTTTTGAAACCAAAATCTTTTCATGAAAATTTTCAACTTTTTTGAAGTAGAAATCTTTTCATGAAAATGTTCAACTTTTTTGAAGACGAAATCTTTTTATGAAAATCTTCGACTTTTTTGAAGCCGAAATACTTGATGAAAATATTCAACTTTTTTGAAGTCGAAATCTTTTTATGTAAATTTTCAACTTTTTTGAAGCAGAAATCTTTTCATGAAAATGTTCAACTTTTTTGAAGCCGAAATCTTTTCATGAAAATGTTCAACTTTTTTGAAGCCGAAATCTTTTCATGAAAATGTTACATTTTTTTGAAGCTGAAATACTTCATGAAAATTTTCGACTTTTTTGAAGCCGAAATACTTGATGAAAATATTCAACTTTTTTGAAGCAGAAATCTTTTCATGAAAATGTTCAACTTTTTTGAAGCCGAAATCTTTTCATGAAAATGTTCAACTTTTTTGAAGCCGAAATCTTTTCATGAAAATGTTACATTTTTTTGAAGCTGAAATACTTCATGAAAATTTTCGACTTTTTTGAAGCCGAAATACTTGATGAAAATATTCAACTTTTTTGAAGCAGAAATCTTTTCATGAAAATGTTCAACTTTTTTGAAGCCGAAATCTTTTCATGAAAATTTTCAACTTTTTTGAAGCAGAAATCTTTTCATGAAAATGTTCAACTTTTTTGACGCCGAAATCTTTTCATGAAAATTTTCAACTTTTTTGAAGCAGAAATCTTTTCATGAAAATTTTCAACTTTTTTGAAGTAGAAATCTTTTCATGAAAATCTTCGACTTTTTTGAAGCCGAAATACTTGATGAAAATATTCAACTTTTTTGAAGTCTAAATCTTTACATGAAAATTTTCAACTTTTTTGAATCCGAAATCTTTTCATGAAAATGTTCAACTTTTTTGAAGCCGAAATCTTTTCATGAAAATGTTCCATTTTTTTGAAGCCTAAATACTTCATGAAAATTTTCAACTTTTTTGAAGTCGAAATCTTTTCATGTAAATTTTCAACTTTTTTGAAGCAGAAATCTTTTCATGAAAATGTTCAACTTTTTTGAAGCCGAAATCTTTTCATGAAAATGGTCAAATTTTTTGAAGCCGAAATCTTTTCATGAAAATTTTCAACTTTTTGAAGCCGAAATCTTTTCATGAAAATGTTCAACTTTTTTGAAGCCGAAATCTTTTCATGAAAATGTTCCATTTTTTTGAAGCCTAAATACTTCATGAAAATTTTCAACTTTTTTGAAGTCGAAATCTTTTCATGTAAATTTTCAACTTTTTTGAAGCAGAAATCTTTTCATGAAAATGTTCAACTTTTTTGAAGCAGAAATCTTTTCATGAAAATGTTCCATTTTTTTGAAGTCGAAATCTTTTCATGAAAATTTTCAACTTTTTGAAACCAAAATCTTTTCATGAAAATTTTCAACTTTTTTGAAGTAGAAATCTTTTCATGAAAATGTTCAACTTTTTTGAAGACGAAATCTTTTTATGAAAATCTTCGACTTTTTTGAAGCCGAAATACTTGATGAAAATATTCAACTTTTTTGAAGTCGAAATCTTTTTATGTAAATTTTCAACTTTTTTGAAGCAGAAATCTTTTCATGAAAATGTTCAACTTTTTTGAAGCCGAAATCTTTTCATGAAAATGTTCAACTTTTTCGAAGCCGAAATCTTTTCATGAAAATGTTACATTTTTTTGAAGCTGAAATACTTCATGAAAATTTTCGACTTTTTTGAAGCCGAAATACTTGATGAAAATATTCAACTTTTTTGAAGCAGAAATCTTTTCATGAAAATGTTCAACTTTTTTGAAGCCGAAATCTTTTCATGAAAATGTTCAACTTTTTTGAAGCCGAAATCTTTTCATGAAAATGTTACATTTTTTTGAAGCTGAAATACTTCATGAAAATTTTCGACTTTTTTGAAGCCGAAATACTTGATGAAAATATTCAACTTTTTTGAAGCAGAAATCTTTTCATGAAAATGTTCAACTTTTTTGAAGCCGAAATCTTTTCATGAAAATTTTCAACTTTTTTGAAGCAGAAATCTTTTCATGAAAATGTTCAACTTTTTTGACGCCGAAATCTTTTCATGAAAATCTTCGACTTTTTTGAAGCCGAAATACTTGATGAAAATATTCAACTTTTTTGAAGTCTAAATCTTTTCATGAAAATTTTCAACTTTTTTGAATCCGAAATCTTTTCATGAAAATTTTCAACTTTTTTGAAGCAGAAATCTTTTCATGAAAATTTTCAACTTTTTTGAAGCCGAAATCTTTTCATGAAAATCTTCGACTTTTTTGAAGCCGAAATACTTGATGAAAATATTCAACTTTTTTGAAGTCTAAATCTTTACATGAAAATTTTCAACTTTTTTGAATCCGAAATCTTTTCATGAAAATTTTCAACTTTTTTGAAGCAGAAATCTTTTCATGAAAATTTTCAACTTTTTTGAAGACGAAATACTTCATGAAAATTTTCAACTTTTTTGAAACCTAAATCTTTTCATGAAAATTTTCAACTTTTTTGATGCCGAAATAGTTCATGAAAATTTTCAACTTTTTTGAACCCGAAATCTTTTCATGAAAATGTTCAACTTTTTTGAAGCCGAAATCTTTTCATGAAAATGTTCCATTTTTTTGAAGCCGAAATACTTCATGAAAATTTTAAACTTTTTTGAAGCCGAAATCTTTTTATGAAAATGTTCAACTTTTTTGAAGCCGAAATCTTTTCATGAAAATTTTCAACTTTTTTGAAGCCGAAATCTTTTCATGAAAATGGTCAACTTTTTTGAAGCAGATATCTTTTCATGAAAATCTTAGACTTTTTTGAAGTCGAAATAGTTCATGAAAGTTTTCAACCTTTTTGAAGCAGATATACTTCATGAAAATTTTTACTTTTTGTAAAGCCAAAATCCTGTCATGAAAATTTTCAACTTTTTTGAAGCTGAAATCTTTTCATGTAAATTTTCAACTTTTTTGAAGCAGAAATCTTTTCATGAAAATGTTCAACTTTTTTGAAGCAGAAATCTTTTCATGAAAATGTTCCATTTTTTTGAAGTCGAAATCTTTTCATGAAAATTTTCAACTTTTTGAAACCAAAATCTTTTCATGAAAATTTTCAACTTTTTTGAAGTAGAAATCTTTTCATGAAAATGTTCAACTTTTTTGAAGACGAAATCTTTTTATGAAAATCTTCGACTTTTTTGAAGCCGAAATACTTGATGAAAATATTCAACTTTTTTGAAGTCGAAATCTTTTTATGTAAATTTTCAACTTTTTTGAAGCAGAAATCTTTTCATGAAAATGTTCAACTTTTTTGAAGCCGAAATCTTTTCATGAAAATGTTCAACTTTTTCGAAGCCGAAATCTTTTCATGAAAATGTTACATTTTTTTGAAGCTGAAATACTTCATGAAAATTTTCGACTTTTTTGAAGCCGAAATACTTGATGAAAATATTCAACTTTTTTGAAGCAGAAATCTTTTCATGAAAATGTTCAACTTTTTTGAAGCCGAAATCTTTTCATGAAAATGTTCAACTTTTTTGAAGCCGAAATCTTTTCATGAAAATGTTACATTTTTTTGAAGCTGAAATACTTCATGAAAATTTTCGACTTTTTTGAAGCCGAAATACTTGATGAAAATATTCAACTTTTTTGAAGCAGAAATCTTTTCATGAAAATGTTCAACTTTTTTGAAGCCGAAATCTTTTCATGAAAATTTTCAACTTTTTTGAAGCAGAAATCTTTTCATGAAAATGTTCAACTTTTTTGACGCCGAAATCTTTTCATGAAAATCTTCGACTTTTTTGAAGCCGAAATACTTGATGAAAATATTCAACTTTTTTGAAGTCTAAATCTTTTCATGAAAATTTTCAACTTTTTTGAATCCGAAATCTTTTCATGAAAATTTTCAACTTTTTTGAAGCAGAAATCTTTTCATGAAAATTTTCAACTTTTTTGAAGCCGAAATCTTTTCATGAAAATCTTCGACTTTTTTGAAGCCGAAATACTTGATGAAAATATTCAACTTTTTTGAAGTCTAAATCTTTACATGAAAATTTTCAACTTTTTTGAATCCGAAATCTTTTCATGAAAATTTTCAACTTTTTTGAAGCAGAAATCTTTTCATGAAAATTTTCAACTTTTTTGAAGACGAAATACTTCATGAAAATTTTCAACTTTTTTGAAACCTAAATCTTTTCATGAAAATTTTCAACTTTTTTGATGCCGAAATAGTTCATGAAAATTTTCAACTTTTTTGAACCCGAAATCTTTTCATGAAAATGTTCAACTTTTTTGAAGCCGAAATCTTTTCATGAAAATGTTCCATTTTTTTGAAGCCGAAATACTTCATGAAAATTTTAAACTTTTTTGAAGCCGAAATCTTTTTATGAAAATGTTCAACTTTTTTGAAGCCGAAATCTTTTCATGAAAATTTTCAACTTTTTTGAAGCCGAAATCTTTTCATGAAAATGGTCAACTTTTTTGAAGCAGATATCTTTTCATGAAAATCTTAGACTTTTTTGAAGTCGAAATAGTTCATGAAAGTTTTCAACCTTTTTGAAGCAGATATACTTCATGAAAATTTTTACTTTTTGTAAAGCCAAAATCCTGTCATGAAAATTTTCAACTTTTTTGAAGCTGAAATCTTTTCATGAAAATTTTCAACTTTTTTGAAGCCGAAATCTTTTCATGAAAATGTTCAACTTTTTTGAAGCCGAGATCTTTTCATGAAAATTTTCAACTTTTTTGAAGCCGAAATCTTTTCATGAAAATGGTCAACTTTTTTGAAGCCGAAATCTTTTCATGAAAATTTTCAACTTTTTGATGCCGAAATCTTTTCATGAAAACTTTCAACTTTTTTGAAGCCGAAATCTTTTCATGAAAATGTTCCATTTTTTTGAAGCCGAAATACTTCATGAAAATTTTCAACTTTTTTGAAGCCGAAATCTTTTCATGAAAATGTTCAAATTTTTTGAAGCCGAAATCTTTTCATGAAAATTTTCAACTTTTTGAAACCAATATCTATTCATGAAAATTTTCAACTTTTTGAAACCAATATCTTTTCATGTAAATTTTCAACTTTTTTGAAGCAGAAATCTTTTCATGAAAATGTTCAACTTTTTTGAAGCCGAAATCTTTTCACGAAAATCTTAGACTTTTTTGAAGTCGAAATCTTTTTATGTAAATTTTCAACTTTTTTGAAGTCGAAATCTTTTCATGACAATTTTCAACTTTTTTGAAGCCGAAATCTTTTCATGAAAATGTTACATTTTTTTGAAGCTGAAATACTTCATGAAAATTTTCAACTTTTTTGAAGCCGAAATCTTTTCATGACAATTTTCAACTTTTTTGAAGCCGAAATCTTTTCATGAAAATATTCAACTTTTTTGATGCCGAAATCTTTTCATGAAAATTTTGAACTTTTTTGAAGTCGAAATAGTTCATGAAAGTTTTCAACCTTTTTGAAGCAGAAATCTTTTCATGAAAATGTTCAACTTTTTTGAAGCCGAAATCTTTTCATGAAAATTTTCAACTTTTTGAACCCGAAATCTTTTCATGAAAATTTTCAACTTTTTTGAAGCTGAAATCTTGTCATGAAAATGGTCAACTTTTTTGAAGCCGAAATCTTTTCATGAAAATTTTCAACTTTTTGAAACCGAAATCTTTTCATGAAAATTTTCAACTTTTTTGAAGCCAAAATCTTTTCATGAAAATGGTCAAATTTTTTGAAGCCGAAATCTTTTCATGAAAATTTTCAACTTTTTGAAGCCGAAATCTTTTCATGAAAATGTTCAACTTTTTTGAAGCCGAAATCTTTTCATGAAAATGTTCCATTTTTTTGAAGCCGAAATACTTCATGAAAATTTTCAACTTTTTTGAAGTCGAAATCTTTTCATGTAAATTTTCAACTTTTTTGAAGCAGAAATCTTTTCATGAAAATGTTCAACTTTTTTGAAGCCGAAATCTTTTCATGAAAATGTTCCATTTTTTTGAAGTCGAAATCTTTTCATGAAAATTTTCAACTTTTTGAAACCAAAATCTTTTCATGAAAATTTTCAACTTTTTTGAAGTAGAAATCTTTTCATGAAAATGTTCAAATTTTTTGAAGCCGAAATCTTTTCATGAAAATGTTACATTTTTTTGAAGCTGAAATACTTCATGAAAATTTTCAACTTTTTTGAAGCCGAAATCTTTTCATGACAATTTTCAACTTTTTTGAAGCCGAAATCTTTTCATGAAAATTTTCAACTTTTTGAAACCGAAATCTTTTCATGAAAATTTTCAACTTTTTTGAAGCTGAAATCTTTTCATGAAAATGGTCAACTTTTTTGAAGCCGAAATCTTTTCATGAAAATTTTCAACTTTTTGAAAACGAAATCTTTTCATGAAAATTTTCAACTTTTTTGAAGCCGAAATCTTTTCATGAAAATGGTCAAATTTTTTGAAGCCGAAATCTTTTCATGAAAATTTTCAACTTTTAGAAGCCGAAATCTTTTCATGAAAATGTTCAACTTTTTTGAAGCCGAAATCTTTTCATGAAAATGTTCCATTTTTTTGAAGCCGAAATACTTCATGAAAATTTTCAACTTTTTTGAAGTCGAAATCTTTTCATGTAAATTTTCAACTTTTTTGAAGCAGAAATCTTTTCATGAAAATGTTCAACTTTTTTGAAGCCGAAATCTTTTCATGAAAATGTTCCATTTTTTTGAAGTCGAAATCTTTTCATGAAAATTTTCAACTTTTTGAAACCAAAATCTTTTCATGAAAATTTTCAACTTTTTTGAAGTAGAAATCTTTTCATGAAAATGTTCAAATTTTTTGAAGCCGAAATTTTTTCATGAAAATGTTACATTTTTTTGAAGCTGAAATACTTCATGAAAATTTTCAACTTTTTTGAAGCCGAAATCTTTTCATGACAATTTTCAACTTTTTTGAAGCCGAAATCTTTTCATGAAAATTTTCAACTTTTTTGAAGCCGAAATAGTTCATGAAAGTTTTCAACCTTTTTGAAGCTGAAATCTTTTCATGAAAATGTTCAACTTTTTTGAAGCCGAAATCTTTTCATGAAAATTTTCAACTTTTTGAAACCGAAATCTTTTCATGAAAATTTTCAACTTTTTTGAAGCTGAAATCTTTTCATGAAAATGGTCAACTTTTTTGAAGCCGAAATCTTTTCATGAAAATTTTCAACTTTTTGAAAACGAAATCTTTTCATGAAAATTTTCAACTTTTTTGAAGCCGAAATCTTTTCATGAAAATGGTCAAATTTTTTGAAGCCGAAATCTTTTCATGAAAATTTTCAACTTTTAGAAGCCGAAATCTTTTCATGAAAATGTTCAACTTTTTTGAAGCCGAAATCTTTTCATGAAAATGTTCAACTTTTTTGAAGCCGAAATACTTCATGAAAATTTTCAACTTTTTTGAAGTCGAAATCTTATCATGTAAATTTTCAACTTTTTTGAAGCAGAAATCTTTGCATGAAAATGTTCAACTTTTTTGAAGCCGAAATCTTTTCATGAAAATGTTCCATTTTTTTGAAGTCGAAATCTTTTCATGAAAATTTTCAACTTTTTGAAACCAAAATCTTTTCATGAAAATTTTCAACTTTTTTGAAGTAGAAATCTTTTCATGAAAATGTTCAACTTTTTTGAAGCCGAAATCTTTTTATGAAAATCTTCGACTTTTTTGAAGCCGAAATACTTGATGAAAATATTCAACTTTTTTGAAGTCTAAATCTTTCCATGAAAATTTTCAACTTTTTGAAACCAAAATCTTTTCATGAAAATTTTCAACTTTTTTGAAGCAGAAATCTTTTCACGAAAATCTTAGACTTTTTTGAAGTCGAAATCTTTTTATGTAAATTTTCAACTTTTTTGAAGTCGAAATCTTTTCATGTAAATTTTCAACTTTTTTGAAGCAGAAATCTTTTCATGAAAATGTTCAACTTTTTTGAAGCCGAAATCTTTTCATGAAAATGTTACATTTTTTTGAAGCTGAAATACTTCATGAAAATTTTCAACTTTTTTGAAGCCGAAATCTTTTCATGACAATTTTCAACTTTTTTGAAGCCGAAATCTTTTCATGAAAATGTTCAACTTTTTTGATGCCGAAATCTCTTCATGAAAATTTTCAACTTTTTTGAAGTCGAAATAGTTCATGAAAGTTTTCAACCTTTTTGAAGCTGAAATCTTTTCATGAAAATGTTCAACTTTTTTGAAGCCGAAATCTTTTCATGAAAATTTTCAACTTTTTTGAAGCTGAAATCTTTTCATGAAAATGGTCAACTTTTTTGAAGCCGAAATCTTTTCATGAAAATTTTCAACTTTTTGAAACCGAAATCTTTTCATTAAAATTTTCAACTTTTTTGAAGCCGAAATCTTTTCATGAAAATGGTCAAATTTTTTGAAGCCGAAATCTTTTCATGAAAATTTTCGACTTTTTGAAGCCGAAATCTTTCATGAAAATGTTCAACTTTTTTGAAGCCGAAATCTTTTCATGAAAATGTTCCATTTTTTTTAAGCCTAAATACTTCATGAAAATTTTCTACTTTTTTGAAGTCGAAATCTTTTCATGTAAATTTTCAACTTTTTTGAAGCCGAAATCTTTTCATGAAAATGTTCAACTTTTTTGAAGCCGAAATCTTTTCATGAAAATGTTCCATTTTTTTGAAGTCGAAATCTTTTCATGAAAATTTTCAACTTTTTGAAACCAAAATCTTTTCATGAAAATTTTCAACTTTTTTGAAGTAGAAATCTTTTCATGAAAATGTTCAACTTTTTTGAAGACGAAATCTTTTTATGAAAATCTTCGACTTTTTTGAAGCCGAAATACTTGATGAAAATATTCAACTTTTTTGAAGTCGAAATCTTTTTATGTAAATTTTCAACTTTTTTGAAGTCGAAATTTTTTCATGTAAATTTTCAACTTTTTTGAAGCAGAAATCTTTTCATGAAAATGTTCAACTTTTTTGAAGCCGAAATCTTTTCATGAAAATGTTCAACTTTTTTGAAGCCGAAATCTTTTCATGAAAATGTTACATTTTTTTGAAGCTGAAATACTTCATGAAAATTTTCGACTTTTTTGAAGCCGAAATACTTGATGAAAATATTCAACTTTTTTGAAGCAGAAATCTTTTCATGAAAATTTTTACTTTTTGTAAAGCCAAAATCCTGTCATGAAAATTTTCAACTTTTTTGAAGCTGAAATCTTTTCATGAAAATTTTCAACTTTTTTGAAGCCGAAATCTTTTCATGAAAATGTTCAACTTTTTTGAAGCCGAGATCTTTTCATGAAAATGTTCAACTTTTTTGAAGCCGAAATCTTTTCATGAAAATGGTCAACTTTTTTGAAGCCGAAATCTTTTAATGAAAATGTTCCATTTTTTTGAAGCCGAAATACTTCATGAAAATTTTCAACTTTTTTGAAGCCGAAATCTTTTCATGAAAATGTTCAAATTTTTTGAAGCCGAAATCTTTTCATGAAAATGTTCAACTTTTTGAAACCAATATCTATTCATGAAAATTTTCAACTTTTTGAAACCAATATCTTTTCATGTAAATTTTCAACTTTTTTGAAGCAGAAATCTTTTCATGAAAATGTTCAACTTTTTTGAAGCCGAAATCTTTTCATGAAAATTTTTAACTTTTTTGAAGCCAAAATCCTGTCATGAAAATTTTCAACTTTTTTGAAGTAGAAATCTTTTCATGAAAATTTTCAACTTTTTTGAAGTAGAAATCTTTTCATGAAAATGTTCAACTTTTTGAAACCAAAATCTTTTCATGAAAATTTTCAACTTTTTTGAAGTAGAAATCTTTTCACGAAAATCTTAGACTTTTTTGAAGTCGAAATCTTTTTATGTAAATTTTCAACTTTTTTGAAGTCGAAATCTTTTCATGACAATTTTCAACTTTTTTGAAGCAGAAATCTTTTCATGAAAATGTTACATTTTTTTGAAGCTGAAATACTACATGAAAATTTTCAACTTTTTTGAAGCCGAAATCTTTTCATGAAAATTTTCAACTTTTTTGAAGCCAAAATCTTTTCATGAAAATGGTCAAATTTTTTGAAGCCGAAATCTTTTCATGAAAATTTTCAACTTTTTGAAGCCGAAATCTTTTCATGAAAATGTTCAACTTTTTTGAAGCCGAAATCTTTTCATGAAAATGTTCCATTTTTTTGAAGCCGAAATACTTCATGAAAATTTTCAACTTTTTTGAAGTCGAAATCTTTTCATGTAAATTTTCGACTTTTTTGAAGCAGAAATCTTTTCATGAAAATGTTCAACTTTTTTGAAGCCGAAATCTTTTCATGAAAATGTTCCATTTTTTTGAAGTCGAAATCTTTTCATGAAAATTTTCAACTTTTTGAAACCAAAATCTTTTCATGAAAATTTTCAACTTTTTTGAAGTAGAAATCTTTTCATGAAAATGTTCAAATTTTTTGAAGCCGAAATCTTTTCATGAAAATGTTACATTTTTTTGAAGCTGAAATACTTCATGAAAATTTTCAACTTTTTTGAAGCCGAAATCTTTTCATGACAATTTTCAACTTTTTTGAAGCCGAAATCTTTTCATGAAAATTTTCAACTTTTTTGAAGTCGAAATAGTTCATGAAAGTTTTCAACCTTTTTGAAGCTGAAATCTTTTCATGAAAATGTTCAACTTTTTTGAAGCCGAAATCTTTTCATGAAAATTTTCAACTTTTTGAAACCGAAATCTTTTCATGAAAATTTTCAACTTTTTTGAAGCTGAAATCTTTTCATGAAAATGGTCAACTTTTTTGAAGCCGAAATCTTTTCATGAAAATTTTCAACTTTTTGAAAACGAAATCTTTTCATGAAAATTTTCAACTTTTTTGAAGCCGAAATCTTTTTATGAAAATCTTCGACTTTTTTGAAGCCGAAATACTTGATGAAAATATTCAACTTTTTTGAAGTCTAAATCTTTTCATGAAAATTTTCAACTTTTTGAAACCTAAATCTTTTCATGAAAATTTTCAACTTTTTTGATGCCGAAATAGTTCATGAAAATTTTCAACTTTTTTGAACCCGAAATCTTTTCATGAAAATGTTCAACTTTTTTGAAGCCGAAATCTTTTCATGAAAATGTTCCATTTTTTTGAAGCCGAAATACTTCATGAAAATTTTAAACTTTTTTGAAGCCGAAATCTTTTCATGAAAATGTTCAACTTTTTTGAAGCCGAAATCTTTTCATGAAAATTTTCAACTTTTTGAAACCAAAATCTTTTCATGAAAATGTTCAACTTTTTTGAAGCCGAAATCTTTTCATGAAAATGTTACATTTTTTTTAAGCTGAAATACTTCATGAAAATTTTCGACTTTTTTGAAGCCGAAATACTTGATGAAAATATTCAACTTTTTTGAAGCAGAAATCTTTTCATGAAAATGTTCAACTTTTTTGAAGCCGAAATCTTTTCATGAAAATTTTCAACTTTTTTGAA
Organism: Labrus bergylta; assembly: GCF_963930695.1. Lineage (NCBI taxonomy): Eukaryota > Metazoa > Chordata > Actinopteri > Labriformes > Labridae > Labrus > Labrus bergylta. Next base: position 376,791 of record NC_089195.1, on the reverse strand, counting down.
GCAGAAATCTTTTCATGAAAATGTTCAACTTTTTTGAAGCCGAAATCTTTTCATGAAAATCTTCGACTTTTTTGAAGCCGAAATACTTGATGAAAATATTCAACTTTTTTGAAGTCTAAATCTTTACATGAAAATTTTCAACTTTTTTGAAGCAGAAATCTTTTCATGAAAATGTTCAACTTTTTTGACGCCGAAATCTTTTCATGAAAATCTTCGACTTTTTTGAAGCCGAAATACTTGATGAAAATATTCGACTTTTTTGAAGTCTAAATCTTTTCATGAAAATTTTCAACTTTTTTGAAGTCGAAATAGTTCATGAAAGTTTTCAACCTTTTTGAAGCTGAAATCTTTTCATGAAAATGTTCAACTTTTTTGAAGCCGAAATCTTTTCATGAAAATTTTCAACTTTTTGAAACCGAAATCTTTTCATGAAAATTTTCAACTTTTTTGAAGCTGAAATCTTTTCATGAAAATGGTCAACTTTTTTGAAGCCGAAATCTTTTCATGAAAATTTTCAACTTTTTGAAAACGAAATCTTTTCATGAAAATTTTCAACTTTTTTGAAGCCGAAATCTTTTCATGAAAATGGTCAAATTTTTTGAAGCCGAAATCTTTTCATGAAAATTTTCAACTTTTAGAAGCCGAAATCTTTTCATGAAAATGTTCAACTTTTTTGAAGCCGAAATCTTTTCATGAAAATGTTCCATTTTTTTGAAGCCGAAATACTTCATGAAAATTTTCAACTTTTTTGAAGTCGAAATCTTTTCATGTAAATTTTCAACTTTTTTGATGCAGAAATCTTTTCATGAAAATGTTCAACTTTTTTGAAGCCGAAATCTTTTCATGAAAATGTTCCATTTTTTGGAAGTCGAAATCTTTTCATGAAAATTTTCAACTTTTTTGAAGCCGAAATCTTTTTATGAAAATCTTCGACTTTTTTGAAGCCGAAATACTTGATGAAAATATTCAACTTTTTTGAAGTCTAAATCTTTTCATGAAAATTTTCAACTTTTTTGATGCCGAAATCTTTTCATGAAAATGTTCCATTTTTTTGAAGCAGAAATCTTTTCATGAAAATTTTCAACTTTTTTGAAGCCGAAATCTTTTCATGAAAATGGTCAACTTTTTTGAAGCAGATATCTTTTCATGAAAATCTTAGACTTTTTTGAAATCGAAACCTTTTATGTAAATTTTCAACTTTTTTGAAGCCGAAATCTTTTCATGAAAATCTTCGACTTTTTTGAAGTCGAAATAGTTCATGAAAGTTTTCAACCTTTTTGAAGCAGATATACTTCATGAAAATTTTTACTTTTTGTAAAGCCAAAATCCTGTCATGAAAATTTTCAACTTTTTTGAAGCTGAAATCTTTTCATGAAAATTTTCAACTTTTTTGAAGCCGAAATCTTTTCATGAAAATGTTCAACTTTTTTGAAGCCGAGATCTTTTCATGAAAATGTTCAACTTTTTTGAAGCCGAAATCTTTTCATGAAAATGTTCCATTTTTTTGAAGCCGAAATACTTCATGAAAATGTTCCATTTTTTTGAAGCCGAAATCTTTTCATGAAAATGTTCAAATTTTTTGAAGCCGAAATCTTTTCATGAAAATTTTCAACTTTTTGAAACCAATATCTATTCATGAAAATTTTCAACTTTTTGAAACCAATATCTTTTCATGTAAATTTTCAACTTTTTTGAAGCAGAAATCTTTTCATGAAAATGTTCAACTTTTTTGAAGCCGAAATCTTTTCATGAAAATTTTTAACTTTTTTGAAGCCAAAATCCTGTCATGAAAATTTTCAACTTTTTTGAAGTAGAAATCTTTTCATGAAAATTTTCAACTTTTTTGAAGTAGAAATCTTTTCATGAAAATGTTCAACTTTTTGAAACCAAAATCTTTTCATGAAAATTTTCAACTTTTTTGAAGTAGAAATCTTTTCACGAAAATCTTAGACTTTTTTGAAGTCGAAATCTTTTTATGTAAATTTTCAACTTTTTTGAAGTCGAAATCTTTTCATGACAATTTTCAACTTTTTTGAAGCCGAAATCTTTTCATGAAAATGTTACATTTTTTTGAAGCTGAAATACTACATGAAAATTTTCAACTTTTTTGAAGCCGAAATCTTTTCATGAAAATTTTCAACTTTTTTGAAGCCAAAATCTTTTCATGAAAATGGTCAAATTTTTTGAAGCCGAAATCTTTTCATGAAAATTTTCAACTTTTTGAAGCCGAAATCTTTTCATGAAAATGTTCAACTTTTTTGAAGCCGAAATCTTTTCATGAAAATGTTCCATTTTTTTGAAGCCGAAATACTTCATGAAAATTTTCAACTTTTTTGAAGTCGAAATCTTTTCATGTAAATTTTCAACTTTTTTGAAGCAGAAATCTTTTCATGAAAATGTTCAACTTTTTTGAAGCCGAAATCTTTTCATGAAAATGTTCCATTTTTTTGAAGTCGAAATCTTTTCATGAAAATTTTCAACTTTTTGAAACCAAAATCTTTTCATGAAAATTTTCAACTTTTTTGAAGTAGAAATCTTTTCATGAAAATGTTCAAATTTTTTGAAGCCGAAATCTTTTCATGAAAATGTTACATTTTTTTGAAGCTGAAATACTTCATGAAAATTTTCAACTTTTTTGAAGCCGAAATCTTTTCATGACAATTTTCAACTTTTTTGAAGCCGAAATCTTTTCATGAAAATTTTCAACTTTTTTGAAGTCGAAATAGTTCATGAAAGTTTTCAACCTTTTTGAAGCTGAAATCTTTTCATGAAAATGTTCAACTTTTTTGAAGCCGAAATCTTTTCATGAAAATTTTCAACTTTTTGAAAACGAAATCTTTTCATGAAAATTTTCAACTTTTTTGAAGCCGAAATCTTTTTATGAAAATCTTCGACTTTTTTGAAGCCGAAATACTTGATGAAAATATTCAACTTTTTTGAAGTCTAAATCTTTTCATGAAAATTTTCAACTTTTTGAAACCTAAATCTTTTCATGAAAATTTTCAACTTTTTTGATGCCGAAATAGTTCATGAAGATTTTCAACTTTTTTGAACCCGAAATCTTTTCATGAAAATGTTCAACTTTTTTGAAGCCGAAATCTTTTCATGAAAATGTTCCATTTTTTTGAAGCCGAAATACTTCATGAAAATTTTAAACTTTTTTGAAGCCGAAATCTTTTCATGAAAATGTTCAACTTTTTTGAAGCCGAAATCTTTTCATGAAAATTTTCAACTTTTTGAAACCAAAATCTTTTCATGAAAATGTTCAACTTTTTTGAAGCCGAAATCTTTTCATGAAAATGTTACATTTTTTTTAAGCTGAAATACTTCATGAAAATTTTCGACTTTTTTGAAGCCGAAATACTTGATGAAAATATTCAACTTTTTTGAAGCAGAAATCTTTTCATGAAAATGTTCAACTTTTTTGAAGCCGAAATCTTTTCATGTAAATTTTCAACTTTTTTGAAGCAGAAATCTTTTCATGAAAATGTTCAACTTTTTTGACGCCGAAATCTTTTCATGAAAATCTTCGACTTTTTTGAAGCCGAAATACTTGATGAAAATATTCGACTTTTTTGAAGTCTAAATCTTTTCATGAAAATTTTCAACTTTTTTGAATCCGAAATCTTTTCATGAAAATTTTCAACTTTTTTGAAGCAGAAATCTTTTCATGAAAATTTTCAACTTTTTTGAAGCAGAAATCTTTTCATGAAAATGTTCAACTTTTTTGAAGCCGAAATCTTTTCATGAAAATCTTCGACTTTTTTGAAGCCGAAATACTTGATGAAAATATTCAACTTTTTTGAAGTCTAAATCTTTACATGAAAATTTTCAACTTTTTTGAATCCGAAATTTTTTCATGAAAATTTTCAACTTTTTTGAAGCAGAAATCTTTTCATGAAAATTTTCAACTTTTTTGAAGACGAAATACTTCATGAAAATTTTCAACTTTTTTGAAACCTAAATCTTTTCATGAAAATTTTCAACTTTTTTGATGCCGAAATAGTTCATGAAAATTTTCAACTTTTTTGAAGCCGAAATCTTTTCATGAAAATTTTCAACTTTTTTGAAGCAGAAATCTTTTCATGAAAATGGTCAACTTTTTGAAACCAAAATCTTTTCATGAAAATGGTCAACTTTTTGAAACCAAAATCTTTTCATGAAAATTTTCAACTTTTTTGAAGCCGAAATCTTTTCATGAAAATGGTCAACTTTTTGAAACCAAAATCTTTTCATGAAAATTTTCAACTTTTTTGAAGCCGAAATCTTTTCATGAAAATGTTCAACTTTTTTGAAGCCGAAATCTTTTCATGAAAATGTTCCATTTTTTTGAAGCAGAAATCTTTTCATGAAAATTTTCAACTTTTTTGAAGCCGAAATCTTTTCATGAAAATGGTCAACTTTTTTGAAGCAGATATCTTTTCATGAAAATCTTAGACTTTTTTGAAGTCGAAACCTTTTATGTAAATTTTCAACTTTTTTGAAGCCGAAATCTTTTCATGAAAATCTTCGACTTTTTTGAAGTCGAAATAGTTCATGAAAGTTTTCAACCTTTTTGAAGCAGATATACTTCATGAAAATTTTTACTTTTTGTAAAGCCAAAATCCTGTCATGAAAATTTTCAACTTTTTTGAAGCTGAAATCTTTTCATGAAAATTTTCAACTTTTTTGAAGCCGAAATCTTTTCATGAAAATGGTCAACTTTTTTGAAGCCGAAATCTTTTCATGAAAATTTTCAACTTTTTGAAGCCGAAATCTTTTCATGAAAACTTTCAACTTTTTTGAAGCCGAAATCTTTTCATGAAAATGTTCCATTTTTTTGAAGCCGAAATACTTCATGAAAATTTTCAACTTTTTTGAAGCCGAAATCTTTTCATGAAAATGTTCAAATTTTTTGAAGCCGAAATCTTTTCATGAAAATTTTCAACTTTTTGAAACCAATATCTATTCATGAAAATTTTCAACTTTTTGAAACCAATATCTTTTCATGTAAATTTTCAACTTTTTTGAAGCAGAAATCTTTTCATGAAAATGTTCAACTTTTTTGAAGCCGAAATCTTTTCATGAAAATTTTTAACTTTTTTGAAGCCAAAATCCTGTCATGAAAATTTTCAACTTTTTTGAAGTAGAAATTTTTTCATGAAAATTTTCAACTTTTTTGAAGTAGAAATCTTTTCATGAAAATGTTCAACTTTTTGAAACCAAAATCTTTTCATGAAAATTTTCAACTTTTTTGAAGTAGAAATCTTTTCACGAAAATCTTAGACTTTTTTGAAGTCGAAATCTTTTTATGTAAATTTTCAACTTTTTTGAAGTCGAAATCTTTTCATGACAATTTTCAACTTTTTTGAAGCCGAAATCTTTTCATGAAAATGTTACATTTTTTTGAAGCTGAAATACTTCATGAAAATTTTCAACTTTTTTGAAGCCGAAATCTTTTCATGACAATTTTCAACTTTTTTGAAGCCGAAATCTTTTCATGAAAATATTCAACTTTTTTGATGCCGAAATCTTTTCATGAAAATTTTGAACTTTTTTGAAGTCGAAATAGTTCATGAAAGTTTTCAACCTTTTTGAAGCTGAAATCTTTTCATGAAAATGTTCAACTTTTTTGAAGCCGAAATCTTTTCATGAAAATTTTCAACTTTTTGAAACCGAAATCTTTTCATGAAAATTTTCAACTTTTTTGAAGCCAAAATCTTTTCATGAAAATGGTCAAATTTTTTGAAGCCGAAATCTTTTCATGAAAATTTTCAACTTTTTGAAGCCGAAATCTTTTCTTGAAAATGTTCAACTTTTTTGAAGCCGAAATCTTTTCATGAAAATGTTCCATTTTTTTGAAGCCGAAATACTTCATGAAAATTTTCAACTTTTTTGAAGTCGAAATCTTTTCATGTAAATTTTCAACTTTTTTGAAGCAGAAATCTTTTCATGAAAATGTTCAACTTTTTTGAAGCCGAAATCTTTTCATGAAAATGTTCCATTTTTTTGAAGTCGAAATCTTTTCATGAAAATTTTCAACTTTTTGAAACCAAAATCTTTTCATGAAAATTTTCAACTTTTTTGAAGTAGAAATCTTTTCATGAAAATGTTACATTTTTTTGAAGCCGAAATCTTTTCATGAAAATGTTACATTTTTTTGAAGCTGAAATACTTCATGAAAATTTTCAACTTTTTTGAAGCCGAAATCTTTTCATGACAATTTTCAACTTTTTTGAAGCCGAAATCTTTTCATGAAAATTTTCAACTTTTTTGAAGTCGAAATAGTTCATGAAAGTTTTCAACCTTTTTGAAGCTGAAATCTTTTCATGAAAATAATTAACTTTTTTGAAGCCGAAATCTTTTCATGAAAATTTTCAACTTTTTGAAACCGAAATCTTTTCATGAAAATTTTCAACTTTTTTGAAGCCGAAATCTTTTCATGAAAATGTTCCATTTTTTGGAAGTCGAAATCTTTTCATGAAAATTTTCAACTTTTTTGATGCCGAAATAGTTCATGAAAATTTTCAACTTTTTTGAACCCGAAATCTTTTCATGAAAATGTTCAACTTTTTTGAAACCGAAATCTTTTCATGAAAATGTTCCATTTTTTTGAAGCCGAAATACTTCATGAAAATTTTAAACTTTTTTGAAGCCGAAATCTTTTCATGAAAATGTTCAACTTTTTTGAAGCCGAAATCTTTTCATGAAAATTTTCAACTTTTTGAAACCAAAATCTTTTCATGAAAATGTTCCATTTTTTTGAAGCCGAAATCTTTTCATGAAAATGTTCAACTTTTTTGAAGCCGAAATCTTTTCATGAAAATGTTCCATTATTTTGAAGCAGAAATACTTCATGAAAATGTTCCATTTTTTTGAAGCCGAAATACTTGATGAAAATATTCAACTTTTTTGAAGTCTAAATCTTTTCATGAAAATTTTCAAATTTTTGAAAACAAAATCTTTTCATGAAAATTTTCAACTTTTTTGAAACAGAAATCTTTTCATGAAAATCTTAGACTTTTTTGAAGTCGAAATCTTTTCATGTAAATTTTCAACTTTTTTGAAGGAGAAATCTTTTCATGAAAATGTTCAACTTTTTTAAAGCCGAAATCTTTTCATGAAAATGTTCAACTTTTTTGAAGCCGAAATCTTTTCATGAAAATGTTACATTTTTTTGAAGCTGAAATACTTCATGAAAATTTTCAACTTTTTTGAAGCCGAAATCTTTTCATGAAAATGTTCAACTTTTTTGAAGCCGAAATCTTTTCATGAAAATTTTCAACTTTTTGAAACCAAAATCTTTTCATGAAAATCTTCGACTTTTTTGAAGCCGAAATACTTGATGAAAATATTCAACTTTTTTGAAGTCTAAATCTTTTCATGAAAATTTTTCAACTTTTTTGAATCCGAAATCTTTTCATGAAAATTTTCAACTTTTTTGAAGCAGAAATCTTTTCATGAAAATTTTCAACTTTTTTGAAGACGAAATACTTCATGAAAATTTTCAACTTTTTTGAAACCTAAATCTTTTCATGAAAATTTTCAACTTTTTTGATGCCGAAATATTTCATGAAAATTTTCAACTTTTTTGAACCCGAAATCTTTACATGAAAATGTTCAACTTTTTTGAAGCCGAAATCTTTTCATGAAAATTTTCAACTTTTTGAAACCAAAATCTTTTCATGAAAATTTTCAACTTTTTTGAAGCAGAAATCTTTTCATGAAAATCTTCAACTTTTTTGAAGCCGAAATCTTTTCATGAAAATGTTCCATTTTTTTGAAGCAGAAATACTTCATGAAAATGTTCCATTTTTTTGAAGCCGAAATACTTCATGAAAATGTTCAACTTTTTTGAAGCCGAAATCTTTTCATGAAAATGTTCAACTTTTTTGAAGCCGAAATCTTTTCATGAAAATGTTCCATTTTTTTGAAGACGAAATACTTCATGAAAATGTTCCATTTTTTTGAAGCCGAAATACTTCATGAAAATTTTCAACTTTTTTGAAGCCGAAATCTTTTCATGAAAATATTGAACTTTTTTGAAGCCGAAATCTTTTCATGAAAATGTTCCATTTTTGTGAAGCCGAAATACTTCATGAAAATGTTCAACTTTTTTGAAGCCGAAATCTTTTCATGAAAATGTTCATCTTTTTTGAAGCCGAAATCTTTTCATGAAAATTTTCAACTTTTTGAAACCAAAATCTTTTTATGTAAATTTTCAACTTTTTGAAACCAAAATCTTTTTATGTAAATTTTCAACTTTTTTGTAGCAGAAATCTTTTCATGACAATTTTCAACTTTTTTGAAGCCGAAATCTTTTCATGAAAATGTTCAACTTTTTTGATGCCGAAATCTTTTCATGAAAATTTTCAACTTTTTTGAAGTCGAAATAGTTCATGAAAGTTTTCAACCTTTTTGAAGCAGAAATCTTTTCATGAAAATGTTACATTTTTTTGAAGCTGAAATACTTCATGAAAATTTTCAACTTTTTTGAAGCCGAAATCTTTTCATGACAATTTTCAACTTTTTTGAAGCCGAAATCTTTTCATGAAAATTTTCAACTTTTTGAAACCGAAATCTTTTCATGAAAATTTTCAACTTTTTTGAAGCCGAAATCTTTTCATGAAAATGGTCAAATTTTTTGAAGCCGAAATCTTTTCATGAAAATTTTCAACTTTTTGAAGCCGAAATCTTTTCATGAAAATGTTCAACTTTTTTGAAGCCGAAATCTTTTCATGAAAATGTTCCATTTTTTTGAAGCCGAAATACTTCATGAAAATTTTCAACTTTTTTGAAGTCGAAATCTTTTCATGTAAATTTTCAACTTTTTTGAAGCAGAAATCTTTTCATGAAAATGTTCAACTTTTTTGAAGCCGAAATCTTTTCATGAAAATGTTCCATTTTTTGGAAGTCAAAATCTTTTCATGAAAATGTTCAACTTTTTTGAAGCCGAAATCTTTTCATGAAAATTTTCAACTTTTTGAAACCAAAATCTTTTCATGAAAATTTTCAACTTTTTTGAAGCCGAAATCTTTTCATGAAAATGTTCAACTTTTTTGAAGCCGAAATCTTTTCATGAAAATGTTCCATTTTTTTGAAGCAGAAATACTTCATGAAAATGTTCCATTTTTTTGAAGCCGAAATGCTTCATGAAAATGTTCAACTTTTTTGAAGCCGAAATCTTTTCATGAAAATGTTCAACTTTTTTGAAGCCGAAATCTTTTCATGAAAATGTTCCATTTTTTTAAAGCCGAAATACTTCATGAAAATGTTCCATTTTTTTGAAGCCGAAATACTTCATGAAAATGTTCAACTTTTTTGAAGCCGAAATCTTTTCATGAAAATGTTCAATTTTTTTGAAGCCGAAATACTTCATGAAAATGTTCAACTTTTTTGAAGCCGAAATCTTTTCATGTAAATTTTCAACTTTTTTGAAGCAGAAATCTTTTCATGAAAATGTTGAACTTTTTTGAAGCCGAAATCTTTTCATGAAAATCTTCAACTTTTTTGAAGTCGAAATCTTTTCATGAAAATGTTCCATTTTTTTGAAGCCGAAATACTTCATGAAAATTTTAAACTTTTTTGAAGCCGAAATCTTTTCATGAAAATGTTCATCTTTTTTGAAGCCGAAATCTTTTCATGAAAATGTTCATCTTTTTTGAAGCCGAAATCTTTTCATGAAAATTTTCAACTTTTTGAAAACAAAATCTTGTCATGAAAATTTTCAACTTTTTTGAAGCCGAAATCTTTTCATGAAAATGTTCAACTTTTTTGAAGCCGAAATCTTTTCATGAAAATGTTCAACTTTTTTGAAGCCGAAATACTTAATGAAAATTTTAAACTTTTTTGAAGCAGAAATCTTTTCATGAAAATGTTCAACTTTTTTGAAGCCGAAATCTTTTCATGAAAATGTTCCATTTTTTTGAAGCCGAAATACTCCATGAAAATTTTCAACTTTTTTGAAGCCGAAATCTTTTCATGAAAATGTTCAACTTTTTTGAAGCCGAAATCTTTTCATGAAAATGTTCCATTTTTTTGAAGCAGAAATCTTTTCATGAAAATTTTCAACTTTTTTGAAGTCGAAATCTTTTCATGACAATTTTCAACTTTTTTGAAGCCGAAATCTTTTCATGAAAATGTTACATTTTTTTGAAGCTGAAATACTTCATGAAAATTTTCAACTTTTTTGAAGCCGAAATCTTTTCATGACAATTTTCAACTTTTTTGAAGCCGAAGTCTTTTCATGAAAATATTCAACTTTTTTGATGCCGAAATCTTTTCATGAAAATTTTGAACTTTTTTGAAATCGAAATAGTTCATGAAAGTTTTCAACCTTTTTGAAGCAGAAATCTTTTCATGAAAATGTTCAACTTTTTTGAAGCCGAAATCTTTTCATGAAAATTTTCAACTTTTTGAACCCAAAATCTTTTCATGAAAATTTTCAACTTTTTTGAAGCTGAAATCTTGTCATGAAAATGGTCAACTTTTTTGAAGCCGAAATCTTTTCATGAAAATTTTCAACTTTTTGAAAACGAAATCTTTTCATGAAAATTTTCAACTTTTTTGAAGCCGAAATCTTTTCATGAAAATGGTCAAATTTTTTGAAGCCGAAATCTTTTCATGAAAATTTTCAACTTTTAGAAGCCGAAATCTTTTCATGAAAATGATCAACTTTTTTGAAGCCGAAATCTTTTCATGAAAATGTTCCATTTTTTTGAAGCCGAAATACTTCATGAAAATCTTAAACTTTTTTGAAGTCGAAATCTTTTCATGTAAATTTTCAACTTTTTTGAAGCAGAAATCTTTTCATGAAAATGTTCAACTTTTTTGAAGCCGAAATCTTTTCATGAAAATGTTCCATTTTTTTGAAGCCGAAATACTTCATGAAAATTTTCAACTTTTTTGAAGCCGAAATCTTTTCATGAAAATGTTCAACTTTTTTGAAGCCGAAATCTTTTCATGAAAATGTTCCATTTTTTTGAAGCAGAAATCTTTTCATGAAAATTTTCAACTTTTTTGAAGCCGAAATCTTTTCATGAAAATGTTCCATTTTTTTGAAGCTGAAATACTTCATGAAAATTTTCAACTTTTTTGAAGCCGAAATCTTTTCATGACAATTTTCAACTTTTTTGAAGCCGAAGTCTTTTCATGAAAATATTCAACTTTTTTGATGCCGAAATCTTTTCATGAAAATTTTGAACTTTTTTGAAATCGAAATAGTTCATGAAAGTTTTCAACCTTTTTGAAGCAGAAATCTTTTCATGAAAATGTTCAACTTTTTTGAAGCCGAAATCTTTTCATGAAAATTTTCAACTTTTTGAACCCGAAATCTTTTCATGAAAATTTTCAACTTTTTTGAAGCTGAAATCTTGTCATGAAAATGGTCAACTTTTTTGAAGCCGAAATCTTTTCATGAAAATTTTCAACTTTTTGAAAACGAAATCTTTTCATGAAAATTTTCAACTTTTTTGAAGCCGAAATCTTTTCATGAAAATGGTCAAATTTTTTGAAGCCGAAATCTTTTCATGAAAATGTTCCATTTTTTTGAAGCAGAAATCTTTTCATGAAAATTTTCAACTTTTTTGAAGCCGAAATCTTTTCATGAAAATGTTCCATTTTTTTGAAGCCGAAATACTTCATGAAAATTTTCAACTTTTTTGAAGCCGAAATCTTTTCATGAAAATGTTCAACTTTTTTGAAGCCGAAATCTTTTCATGTAAATTTTCAACTTTTTTGAAGCAGAAATCTTTTCATGAAAATGTTGAACTTTTTTGAAGCCGAAATCTTTTCATGAAAATCTTCAACTTTTTTGAAGTCGAAATCTTTTCATGAAAATGTTCCATTTTTTTGAAGCCGAAATACTTCATGAAAATTTTAAACTTTTTTGAAGCCGAAATCTTTTCATGAAAATGTTCATCTTTTTTGAAGCCGAAATCTTTTCATGAAAATGTTCATCTTTTTTGAAGCCGAAATCTTTTCATGAAAATTTTCAACTTTTTGAAAACAAAATCTTGTCATGAAAATTTTCAACTTTTTTGAAGCAGAAATCTTTTCATGAAAATGTTCAACTTTTTTGAAGCCGAAATCTTTTCATGAAAATGTTCCATTTTTTTGAAGCCGAAATACTTCATGAAAATTTTCAACTTTTTTGAAGCCGAAATCTTTTCATGAAAATGTTCAACTTTTTTGATGCCGAAATCTTTTCATGAAAATTTTGAACTTTTTTGAAATCGAAATAGTTCATGAAAGTTTTCAACCTTTTTGAAGCAGAAATCTTTTCATGAAAATGTTCAACTTTTTTGAAGCCGAAATTTTTTCATGAAAATTTTCAACTTTTTGAACCCGAAATCTTTTCATGAAAATTTTCAACTTTTTTGAAGCTGAAATCTTGTCATGAAAATGGTCAACTTTTTTGAAGCCGAAATCTTTTCATGAAAATTTTCAACTTTTTGAAAACGAAATCTTTTCATGAAAATTTTCAACTTTTTTGAAGCCGAAATCTTTTCATGAAAATGGTCAAATTTTTTGAAGCCGAAATCTTTTCATGAAAATTTTCAACTTTTAGAAGCCGAAATCTTTTCATGAAAATGTTCAACTTTTTTGAAGCCGAAATCTTTTCATGAAAATGTTCCATTTTTTTGAAGCCGAAATACTTCATGAAAATTTTCAACTTTTTTGAAGTCGAAATCTTTTCATGTAAATTTTCAACTTTTTTGAAGCAGAAATCTTTTCATGAAAATGTTCAACTTTTTTGAAGCCGAAATCTTTTCATGAAAATGTTCCATTTTTTGGAAGTCGAAATCTTTTCATGAAAATTTTCAACTTTTTTGAAGCCGAAATCTTTTTATGAAAATCTTCGACTTTTTTGAAACCGAAATACTTGATGAAAATATTCAACTTTTTTGAAGTCTAAATCTTTTCATGAAAATTTTCAACTTTTTGAAACATAAATCTTTTCATGAAAATTTTCAACTTTTTTGATGCCGAAATAGTTCATGAAAATTTTCAACTTTTTTGAACCCGAAATCTTTTCATGAAAATGTTCAACTTTTTTGAAGCCGAAATCTTTTCATGAAAATGTTCCATTTTTTTGAAGCCGAAATACTTCATGAAAATTTTAAACTTTTTTGAAGCCGAAATCTTTTCATGAAAATTTTCAACTTTTTTGAAGCCGAAAACTTTTCATGAAAATTTTCAACTTTTTGAAACCAAAATCTTTTCATGAAAATGTTCCATTTTTTTGAAGCCGAAATCTTTTCATGAAAATGTTCAACTTTTTTGAAGCCGAAATCTTTTCATGAAAATGTTCCATTTTTTTGAAGCAGAAATACTTCGTGAAAATGTTCCATTTTTTTGAAGCCGAAATACTTGATGAAAATATTCAACTTTTTTGAAGTCTAAATCTTTTCATGAAAATTTTCAACTTTTTGAAACCAAAATCTTTTCATGAAAATTTTCAACTTTTTTGAAACAGAAATCTTTTCATGAAAATTTTCAACTTTTTGAAGCCGAAATCTTTTCATGAAAATGTTCAACTTTTTTGAAGCCGAAATCTTTTCATGAAAATGTTCCATTTTTTTGAAGCCGAAATACTTCATGAAAATTTTCAACTTTTTTGAAGTCGAAATCTTTTCATGTAAATTTTCAACTTTTTTGAAGCAGAAATCTTTTCATGAAAATGTTCAACTTTTTTGAAGCCGAAATCTTTTCATGAAAATGTTCCATTTTTTGGAAGTCGAAATCTTTTCATGAAAATGTTCAACTTTTTTGAAGCCGAAATCCTTTCATGAAAATTTTCAACTTTTTGAAACCAAAATCTTTTCATGAAAATTTTCAACTTTTTTGAAGCCGAAATCTTTTCATGAAAATGTTCAACTTTTTTGAAGCCGAAATCTTTTCATGAAAATGTTCCATTTTTTTGAAGCAGAAATACTTCATGAAAATGTTCCATTTTTTTGAAGCCGAAATGCTTCATGAAAATGTTCAACTTTTTTGAAGCCGAAATCTTTTCATGAAAATGTTCAACTTTTTTGAAGCCGAAATCTTTTCATGAAAATGTTCCATTTTTTTGAAGCCGAAATAATTCATGAAAATGTTCCATTTTTTTGAAGCCGAAATACTTCATAAAAATGTTCAACTTTTTTGAAGCCGAAATCTTTTCATGAAAATGTTCAATTTTTTTGAAGCCGAAATACTTCATGAAAATTTTCAACTTTTTTGAAGCCGAAATCTTTTCATGTAAATTTTCAACTTTTTTGAAGCAGAAATCTTTTCATGAAAATGTTGAACTTTTTTGAAGCCGAAATCTTTTCATGAAAATCTTCAACTTTTTTGAAGTCGAAATCTTTTCATGAAAATGTTCCATTTTTTTGAAGCCGAAATACTTCATGAAAATTTTAAACTTTTTTGAAGCCGAAATCTTTTCATGAAAATGTTCATCTTTTTTGAAGCCGAAATCTTTTCATGAAAATGTTCATCTTTTTTGAAGCCGAAATCTTTTCATGAAAATGTTCAACTTTTTGAAAACAAAATCTTGTCATGAAAATGTTCAACTTTTTTGAAGCCGAAATACTTAATGAAAATTTTAAACTTTTTTGAAGCAGAAATCTTTTCATGAAAATGTTCAACTTTTTTGAAGCCGAAATCTTTTCATGAAAATGTTCCATTTTTTTGAAGCCGAAATACTTCATGAAAATTTTCAACTTTTTTGAAGCCGAAATCTTTTCATGAAAATGTTCAACTTTTTTGAAGCCGAAATCTTTTCATGAAAATGTTCCATTTTTTTGAAGCAGAAATCTTTTCATGAAAATTTTCAACTTTTTTGAAGCCGAAATCTTTTCATGAAAATGTTCAACTTTTTTGAAGCCGAAATCTTTTCATGAAAATTTTCAACTTTTTTGATGCAGAAATCTTTTCATGAAAATCTTAGACTTTTTTGAAGTCGAAATCTTTTTATTTAAATTTTCAACTTTTTTGAAGTCGAAATCTTTTCATGAAAATGTTCAACTTTTTGAAAACAAAATCTTTTCATGAAAATCTTAGACTTTTTTGAAGTCGAAATCTTTTTATGTAAATTTTCAACTTTTTTGAAGCAGAAATCTTTTCATGAAAATGTTCAACTTTTTTGAAGCAGAAAACTTTTCATGAAAATGTTCAACTTTTTTGAAGCCGAAATCTTTTCATGAAAATGTTCAACTTTTTTGAAGCAGAAATCTTTTCATGAAAATGTTCAACTTTTTTGAAGCCGAAATCTTTTTATGAAAATCTTCGACTTTTTTGAAGCCGAAATACTTGATGAAAATATTCAAATTTTTTGAAGTCTAAATCTTTTCATGAAAATTTTCAACTTTTTGAAACCAAAATCTTTTCATGAAAATTTTCAACTTTTTTGAAGCAGAAATCTTTTCATGAAAATCTTAGACTTTTTTGAAGTCGAAATCTTTTTATGTAAATTTAAAACTTTTTTGAAGTCGAAATCTTTTCATGTAAATTTTCAACTTTTTTGAAGCCGAAATCTTTTCATGAAAATGTTACATTTTTTTGAAGCCGAAATACTTCATGAAAATTTTCAACTTTTTTGAAGCAGAAATCTTTTCATGAAAATGTTCAACTTTTTTGAAGCCGAAATCTTTTCATGAAAATGTTCCATTTTTTTGAAGCCGAAATACTTCATGAAAATTTTCAACTTTTTTGAAGCCGAAATCTTTTCATGAAAATGTTCAACTTTTTTGAAGCTGAAATCTTTTCATGAAAATTTTCAACTTTTTGAAACCAAAATCTTTTCATGAAAATTTTCAACTTTTTTGAAGCCGAAATCTTTTCATGAAAATGTTCAACTTTTTGAAGCCGAAATCTTTTCTTGAAAATGTTCCATTTTTTTGAAGCCGAAATACTTCATGAAAATTTTCAACTTTTTTGAAGCAGAAATCTTTTCATGAAAATGTTCAACTTCTTTGAAGCCGAAATCTTTTCATGAAAATGTTCCATTTTTTTGAAGCCGAAATACTTCATGAAAATTTTCAACTTTTTTGAAGCCGAAATCTTTTCATGAAAATGTTACATTTTTTTGAAGCCAAAATACGTCATGAAAATTTTCAACTTTTTTGAAGCCGAAATCTTTTCATGAAAATGTTCAACTTTTTTGAAGCCGAAATCTTTTCATGAAAATTTTCAACTTTTTGAAACCAAAATCTTTTCATGAAAATTTTCAACTTTTTTGATGCAGAAATCTTTTTATGAAAATCTTAGACTTTTTTGAAGTCGAAATCTTTTTATGTAAATTTTCAACTTTTTTGAAGCCGAAATCTTTTCTTGAAAATGTTCCATTTTTTTGAAGCCGAAATACTTCATGAAAATTTTCAACTTTTTTGAAGCAGAAATCTTTTCATGAAAATGTTCAATTTTTTGAAGCCGAAATCTTTTCATGAAAATGTTCCATTTTTTTGAAGCCGAAATACTTCATGAAAATTTTCAACTTTTTTGAAGCCGAAATCTTTTCATGAAAATGTTACATTTTTTTGAAGCCAAAATACGTCATGAAAATTTTCAACTTTTTTGAAGCCGAAATCTTTTCATGAAAATGTTCAACTTTTTTGAAGCCGAAATCTTTTCATGAAAATTTTCAACTTTTTGAAACCAAAATCTTTTCATGAAAATTTTCAACTTTTTTGATGCAGAAATCTTTTTATGAAAATCTTCGACTTTTTTGAAGTTGAAATCTTTTTATGTAAATTTTCAACTTTTTTGAAGCCGAAATCTTTTCTTGAAAATGTTCCATTTTTTTGAAGCCGAAATACTTCATGAAAATTTTCAACTTTTTTGAAGCCGAAATCTTTTCATGAAAATGTTCAACTTTTTTGAAGCCGAAATACTTAATGAAAATTTTAAACTTTTTTGAAGCAGAAATCTTTTCATGAAAATGTTCAACTTTTTTGAAGCCGAAATCTTTTCATGAAAATGTTCAACTTTTTTGAAGCCGAAATACTTCATGAAAATTTTCAACTTTTTTGAAGCAGAAATCTTTTCATGAAAATGTTCAACTTTTTTGAAGCCGAAATCTTTTCATGAAAATGTTCCATTTTTTTGAAGCCGAAATACTTCATGAAAATTTTCAACTTTTTTGAAGCCGAAATCTTTTCATGAAAATGTTCAACTTTTTTGAAGCTGAAATCTTTTCATGAAAATTTTCAACTTTTTGAAACCAAAATCTTTTCATGAAAATTTTCAACTTTTTTGAAGCCGAAATCTTTTCATGAAAATGTTCAACTTTTTGAAGCCGAAATCTTTTCTTGAAAATGTTCCATTTTTTTGAAGCCGAAATACTTCATGAAAATTTTCAACTTTTTTGAAGCAGAAATCTTTTCATGAAAATGTTCAACTTCTTTGAAGCCGAAATCTTTTCATGAAAATGTTCCATTTTTTTGAAGCCGAAATACTTCATGAAAATTTTCAACTTTTTTGAAGCCGAAATCTTTTCATGAAAATGTTACATTTTTTTGAAGCCAAAATACGTCATGAAAATTTTCAACTTTTTTGAAGCCGAAATCTTTTCATGAAAATGTTCAACTTTTTTGAAGCCGAAATCTTTTCATGAAAATTTTCAACTTTTTGAAACCAAAATCTTTTCATGAAAATTTTCAACTTTTTTGATGCAGGAATCTTTTTATGAAAATCTTAGACTTTTTTGAAGTCGAAATCTTTTTATGTAAATTTTCAACTTTTTTGAAGCCGAAATCTTTTCTTGAAAATGTTCCATTTTTTTGAAGCCGAAATACTTCATGAAAATTTTCAACTTTTTTGAAGCAGAAATCTTTTCATGAAAATGTTCAATTTTTTGAAGCCGAAATCTTTTCATGAAAATGTTCCATTTTTTTGAAGCCGAAATACTTCATGAAAATTTTCAACTTTTTTGAAGCCGAAATCTTTTCATGAAAATGTTACATTTTTTTGAAGCCAAAATACGTCATGAAAATTTTCAACTTTTTTGAAGCCGAAATCTTTTCATGAAAATGTTCAACTTTTTTGAAGCCGAAATCTTTTCATGAAAATTTTCAACTTTTTGAAACCAAAATCTTTTCATGAAAATTTTCAACTTTTTTGATGCAGAAATCTTTTTATGAAAATCTTCGACTTTTTTGAAGTTGAAATCTTTTTATGTAAATTTTCAACTTTTTTGAAGCCGAAATCTTTTCTTGAAAATGTTCCATTTTTTTGAAGCCGAAATACTTCATGAAAATTTTCAACTTTTTTGAAGCCGAAATCTTTTCATGAAAATGTTCAACTTTTTTGAAGCCGAAATACTTAATGAAAATTTTAAACTTTTTTGAAGCAGAAATCTTTTCATGAAAATGTTCAACTTTTTTGAAGCAGAAATCTTTTCATGAAAATGTTCAACTTTTTTGAAGCCGAAATCTTTTCATGAAAATGTTCAACTTTTTTGAAGCCGAAATCTTTTCATGAAAATGTTCAACTTTTTTGAAGCCGAAATCTTTTCATGAAAATTTTCAACTTTTTTGAAGCCGAAATCTTTTCATGAAAATGTTCAACTTTTTTGAAGCCGAAATACTTAATGAAAATTTTAAACTTTTTTGAAGCAGAAATCTTTTCATGAAAATGTTCAACTTTTTTGAAGCCGAAATCTTTTCATGAAAATGTTCCATTTTTTTGAAGCCGAAATACTTCATGAAAATTTTCAACTTTTTTGAAGCCGAAATCTTTTCATGAAAATGTTCAACTTTTTGAAGTCGAAATCTTTTCCTTTTAAATTTTCAACTTTTTTGAAGCAGAAATCTTTTCATGAAAATGTTCAACTTTTTTGAAGCCGAAATCTTTTTATGAAAATGTTCAACTTTTTTGAAGCCGAAATCTTTTCATGAAAATGGTCAACTTTTTTGAAGCCGATATCTTTTCATGAAAATTTTCAACTTTTTGAAGCCGAAATCTTTTCATGAAAATTTTCAACTTTTTTGAAGCAGAAATCTTTTCATGAAAATCTTAGACTTTTTTGAAGTCGAAATCTTTTCATGTAAATTTTCAACTTTTTTGAAGCAGAAATCTTTTCATGAAAATGTTCAACTTTTTTGAAGCCGAAATCTTTTCATGAAAATGTTCAACTTTTTTGAAGTCGAAATCTTTTCATGTAAATTTTCAACTTTTTTGAAGCAGAAATATTTTCATGAAAATTTTCAACTTTTTGAAACCAAAATATTTTCATGAAAATTTTCAACTTTTTTGATGCAGAAATCTTTTCATTAAAATCTTAGACTTTTTTGAAGTCGAAATCTTTTTATGTAAATTTTCAACTTTTTTGAAGCCGAAATCTTTTCTTGAAAATGTTCCATTTTTTTGCAACCGAAATACTTCATGAAAATTTTCAACTTTTTTGAAGCCTAAATCTTTTCATGAAAATCTTCGACTTTTTTGAAGTCGAAATCTTTTCATGAAAATGTTCCATTTTTTTGCAACCGAAATACTTCATGAAAGTTTTCAACCTTTTTGCAGCTGAAATACTTTTTGAAAATTTTTTCTTTTTGTAAAGCCAAAATCCTGTCATGAAAATTTTCAACTTTTTTGAAGCTGAAATCTTTTCATGAAAATTTTCAACTTTTTTGAAGCAGAAATCTTTTCATGAAAATTTTCAACTTTTTGAAGTAGAAATCTTTTCATGAAAATTTTCAACTTTTTTGAAGCCGAAATACTTCAGGAAAGTTTTTGACTTTTTTGAAGCAGAAATCTTTTAATGTAAATTTTCAACTTTTTTGAAGCCGAAATACTTCATGAAAGTTTTTGACTTTTTTGAAGCAGAAATCTTTTAATGTAAATTTTCAACTTTTTTGAAGCCGAAATACTTCATGAAAATGTTCAACTTTTTTGAAGCCGAAATCTTTTCATGAAAATTTTAAACTTTTTTGAAGCAGAAATCTTTTCATGAAAATCTTCGACTTTTTTGAAGTCGAAATAGTTCATGAAAGTTTTCAACCTTTTTGAAGCTGAAATCTTTTCATGAAAATGTTCAACTTTTTTGAAGCCGAAATCTTTTCATGAAAATGTTCCATTTTCTTGCAACCGAAATACTTCATGAAAATTTTCAACTTTTTTGAAGCCTAAATCTTTTCATGAAAATCTTCGACTTTTTTGAAGTCGAAATAGTTCATGAAAATTTTCAACTTTTTTGAAGCCGAAATCTTTTCATGAAAATGTTCAACTTTTTTGAAGCCGAAATCTTTTCATGAAAATGTTCCATTTTTTTGCAACCGAAATACTTCATGAAAATTTTCAACTTTTTTGAAGCCTAAATCTTTTCATGAAAATCTTCGACTTTTTTGAAGTCGAAATCTTTTCATGAAAATGTTCCATTTTTTTGCAACCGAAATACTTCATGAAAGTTTTAAACCTTTTTGAAGCCGAAATACTTCATGAAAATTTTCAACTTTTTTGAAGCCGAGATCTTTTCATAAAAATTTTCAACTTTTTGAAACCGAAATCTTTTCATGAAAATTTTCAACTTTTTTGAAACCGAAATCTTTTCATGAAAATGGTCAACTTTTTTGAAGCCGAAATCTTTTCATGAAAATTTTCAACTTTTTGAAGCCGAAATCTTTTCATGAAAATGTTCCATTTTTTTGCAACCGAAATACTTCATGAAAATTTTCAACTTTTTTGAAGCCTAAATCTTATCATGAAAATCTTCGACTTTTTTGAAGTCGAAATAGTTCATGAAAGTTTTCAACCTTTTTGAAGCTGAAATACTTTATGAAAATTTTTACTTTTTGTAAAGCCAAAATCCTGTCATGAAAATTTTCAACTTTTTTGAAGCGGAAATCTTTTCATGAAAATTTTCAACTTTTTTGAAACAGAAATCTTTTCATGAAAATTTTCAACTTTTTTGATGCCGGAATAGTTCATGAAAATTTTCGACTTTTTTGAAGCCGAAATAGTTCATGAAAATTTTCGACTTTTTTGAAGCCGAAATACTTCATGAAAATTATCAACTTTTTTGAAACCTAAATCTTTTCATGAAAATTATCAACTTTTTTGAAACCTAAATCTTTTCATGAAAATTTTCATCTTTTTTGAAACATAAATCTCTTCATGAAAATTTTAGACTTTTTTGTAGTCGAAATACTTCATGAAAATTTTCAACTTTTTTAAATCCGAAATCTTTTCATGAAAATTTTCATCTTTTTTGAAGCATAAATCTTTTCATGAAAATTTTAGTCTTTTTTGCAGCCGAAATACTTCATGAAAATTTTCAACTTTTTTAAAACAGAAATCTTTTCATGAAAATTTTCAACTTTTTTGATGCCGAAATAGTTCATGAAAATTTTCGACTTTTTTGAAGCCGAAATAGTTCATGAAAATTTTCGACTTTTTTGAAGCCGAAATACTTCATGAAAATTATCAACTTTTTTGAAACCTAAATCTTTTCATGAAAATTATCAACTTTTTTGAAACCTAAATCTTTTCATGAAAATTTTCATCTTTTTTGAAACATAAATCTTTTCATGAAAATTTTAGACTTTTTTGTAGTCGAAATGCTTCATGAAAATTTTCAACTTTTTTAAAGCCGAAATCTTTTCATGAAAATTTTCATCTTTTTTGAAGCCGAAATCTTTTCATGAAAATCTTCGACTTTTTTGAAGTTGAAATAGTTCATGAAAGTTTTCAACCTTTTTGAAGCTGAAATCTTTTCATGAAAATTTTCAACTTTTTTGAAGTCGAAATAGTTCATGAAAGTTTTCAACCTTTTTGAAGCCAAAATCCTGTCATGAAAATTTATAACTTTTTTGAAGCAGAAATCTTTTCATGAAAATTTTCAACTTTTTGAAACCGAAATCTTTTCATGAAAATTTTCAACTTTTTTGAAGCCGAAATCTTTTCATGAAAATGGTCAACTTTTTTGAAGCAGAAATCTTTTCATGAAAATTTTCAACTTTTTTGAAACCAAAATCTTTTCATGAAAACGTTCAACTTTTTTGAAGCCGAAATCTTTTCATGAAAATGTTCAACTTTTTTGAAGCCGAGATCTTTTCATGAAAATTTTCAACTTTTTGAAACCGAAATCTTTTCATGAAAATTTTCAACTTTTTTGAAGCAGAAATCTTTTCATGAAAATGTTCAACTTTTTTGAAACCGAAATCTTTTCATGAAAATTTTCAACTTTTTGAAACCAAAATCTTTTCATGAAAATTTTCGACTTTTTTGAAGCCGAAATACTTCATGAAAATTTTCAACTTTTTGAAACCGAAATCTTTTCATGAAAATTTTCAACTTTTTTGAAGCAGAAATCTTTTCATGAAAATGTTCAACTTTTTTGAAACCGAAATCTTTTCATGAAAATTTTCAACTTTTTGAAACCAAAATCTTTTCATGAAAATTTTCAACTTTTTTGATGCCGAAATAGTTCATGAAAATTTTCGACTTTTTTGAAGCCGAAATACTTCATGAAAATTTTCAACTTTTTTGAAACCTAAATCTTTTCATAAAAATTTTCAACTTTTTTGATGCCGAAATAGTTCATGAAAATTTTCGACTTTTTTGAAGCCGAAATACTTCATGAAAATTTTCAACTTTTTTGAAACCTAAATCTTTTCATGAAAATTTTCAACTTTTTTGATGCCGAAATAGTTCATGAAAATTTTCAACTTTTTTGAAGCCGAAATCTTTTCATGAAAATTTTCATCTTTTTTGAAGCATAAATCTATTCATGAAAATTTTAGACTTTTTTGCAGCCGAAATACTTCATGAAAATTTTCAACTTTTTTGAAGCAGAAATCTTTTCATGAAAATGTTTAACTTTTTTGAAACCGAAATCTTTTCATGAAAATTTTCAACTTTTTGAAACCAAAATCTTTTCATGAAAATTTTCAACTTTTTTGAAGCAGAAATCTTTTCATGAAAATCTTAGACTTTTTTGAAGTAGAAATCTTTTCATGTAAATTTTCAACTTTTTTGAAGCAGAAATCTTTTCATGAAAATGTTCAACTTTTTTGAAGCCGAAATCTTTTCATGAAAATGTTCAACTTTTTTGAAGCCGAAATCTTTTCATGAAAATGTTCCATTTTTTTGCAGCCAAAATACTTCATGAAAATTTTCAACTTTTTTGAAGCAGAAATCTTTTCATGAAAATTTTCAACTTTTTGAAACCGAAATCTTTTCATGAAAATTTTCAACTTTTTTGAAGCCGAAATCTTTTCATGAAAATGGTCAACTTTTTTGAAGCCGAAATCTTTTCATGAAAATTTTCAACTTTTTTGAAGCAGAAGTCTTTTCATGAAAATTTTCAACTTTTTTGATGCCGAAATAGTTCATGAAAATTTTCGACTTTTTTGAAGCCGAAATACTTCATGAAAATTTTCAACTTTTTTGAAACCTAAATCTTTTCATAAAAATTTTCAACTTTTTTGATGCCGAAATACTTCATGAAAATTTTCGACTTTTTTGAAGCCGAAATACTTCATGAAAATTTTCAACTTTTTTGAAACCTAAATCTTTTCATGAAAATTTTCAACTTTTTTGATGCCGAAATAGTTCATGAAAATTTTCAACTTTTTTGAAGCCGAAATCTTTTCATGAAAATTTTCATCTTATTTGAAGCATAAATCTATTCATGAAAATTTTAGACTTTTTTGCAGCCGAAATACTTCATGAAAATTTTCAACTTTTTTTAAGCCGAAATCTTTTCATGAAAATCTTCGACTTTTTTGAAGTCGAAATAGTTCATGAAAGTTTTCAAACTTTTTGAAGCTGAAATCTTTTCATGAAAATCTTCGACTTTTTTGAAGTCGAAATAGTTCATGAAAGTTTTCAACCTTTTTGAAGTTGAAATCTTTTCATGAAAATGTTCAACTTTTTTGAAACCAAAATCTTTTCATGAAAATTTTCAACTTTTTTGAAGCCGAAATCTTTTCATGAAAATGGTCAACTTTTTGAAGCCGAAATCTTTTCATGAAAATTTTCAACTTTTTGAAGCCGAAATCTTTTCATGAAAATGTTCCATTTTTTTGAAGCCGAAATACTTCATGAAAATTTTCAACTTTTTTGAAGCAGAAATCTTTTCATGAAAATGTTCCATTTTTTTGAAGCCGAAATACTTCATGTAAATTTTCAACTTTTTTGAAGCAGAAATCTTTTCATGAAAATGTTCAACTTTTTTGAAGCCGAAATCTTTTCATGAAAATGTTCAACTTTTTTGAAGCCGAAATCTTTTCATGAAAATGTTACATTTTTTTGAAGCTGAAATACTTCATGAAAATTTTCAACTTTTTTGAAGCAGAAATCTTTTCATGAAAATGTTCAACTTTTTTGAAGCCGAAATCTTTTCATGAAAATGTTACATTTTTTTGAAGCCGAAATACTTCATGAAAATTTTCAACTTTTTTGAAGCAGAAATCTTTTCATGAAAATTTTCAACTTTTTTGAAGCAGAAATCTTTTCATGAAAATGTTCAACTTTTTTGAAGCCGAGATGTTTTCATGAAAATTTTCAACTTTTTGAAACCAAAATCTTTTCATGTAATTTTTCAACTTTTTTGAAGCAGAAATCTTTTCATGAAAATCTTAGACTTTTTTGAAGTCGAAATCTTTTCATGTAAATTTTCATCTTTTTTGAAGCAGAAATCTTTTCATGAAAATGTTCCATTTTTTTGAAGCCGAAATACTTCATGAAAATGTTCAACTTTTTTGAAGCAGAAATCTTTTCATAAAAATTTTCAACTTTTTTGAAGCCAAAATCTTTTAATTTAATTTTTCAACTTTTTTGAAGCAGAAATCTTTTCATGAAAATTTTCAACTTTTTGAAGCCGAAATCTTTTCATGAAAATGTTCAACTTTTTTGAAGCCGAAAACTTTTCATGAAAATTTTCAACTTTTTGAAACCAAAATCTTTTCATGTAATTTTTCAACTTTTTTGAAGCAGAAATCTTTTCATGAAAATTTTCAACTTTTTGAAGCCGAAATCTTTTCATGAAAATGTTACATTTTTTTGAAGCCGAAATACTTCATGAAAATTTTCAACTTTTTTGAAGCAGAAATCTTTTCATGAAAATTTTCAACTTTTTTGAAGCAGAAATCTTTTCATGAAAATGTTCAACTTTTTTGAAGCCGAAATCTTTTCATGAAAATTTTCAACTTTTTGAAACCAAAATCTTTTCATGTAATTTTTCAACTTTTTTGAAGCCGAAATCTTTTCATGAAAATTTTCAACTTTTTTGAAGCCGAAATCTTTTCATGAAAATCTTCGACTTTTTTGAAGCCGAAATACTTGATGAAAATATTCAACTTTTTTGAAGTCTAAATCTTTTCATGAAAATTTTCAACTTTTTTGAAGCCGAAATCTTTTCATGAAAATTTTCAACTTTTTTGAAGCAGAAATCTTTTCATGAAAATGTTCAACTTTTTTGAAGCCGAAATAGTTCATGAAAATTTTAGACTTTTTTGAAGCCGAAATACTTCATGAAAATGTTCAACCTTTTTAAAGCCGAAATCTTTTCATGAAAATCTTCGACTTTTTTGAAGTCGAAATAGTTCATGAAAGTTTTCAACCTTTTTGAAGTCGAAATAGTTCATGAAAGTTTTCAACCTTTTTGAAGCCGAAATCTTTTCATGAAAATTTTCAACTTTTTTGAAGCAGAAATCTTTTCATGAAAATCTTAGACTTTTTTGAAGTCGAAATCTTTTCATGTAAATTTTCAACTATTTTGAAGCAGAAATCTTTTCATGAAAATTTTCAACTTTTTTGAAGCCGAAATCTTTTCATGAAAATGTTCCATTTTTTTGAAGCCGAAATACTTCATGAAAATTTTAGACTTTTTTGAAGTCGAAATCTTTTCATGAAAATTTTCAACTTTTTTGAAGCCGAAATCTTTTCATGAAAATGTTCAACTTTTTTGAAGCCGAAATCTTTTCATGAAAATGTTCCATTTTTTTGAAGCCGAAATACTTCATGAAAATTTTCAACTTTTTTGAAGGCGAAATCTTTTCATGAAAATGTTCAACTTTTTTGAAACCAAAATCTTTTCATGAAAATTTTCAACTTTTTGAAACCGAAATCTTTTCATGAAAATTTTCAACTTTTTTGAAGCCGAAATCTTTTCATGAAAATTTTCAACTTTTTGAAACCGAAATCTTTTCATGAAAATTTTCAACTTTTTTGAAGCCGAAATCTTTTCATGAAAATGGTCAACTTTTTTGAAGCAGAAATCTTTTCATGAAAATTTTCAAATTTTTTGAAACCAAAATCATTTCGTGAAAATGTTAAACTTTTTTGAAGCCGAAATCTTTTCATGAAAATTTTCAACTTTTTTGAAGCCGAGATCTTTTCATGAAAATTTTCAACTTTTTGAAACCGAAATCTTTTCATGAAAATTTTCAACTTTTTTGAAGCCGAAATCTTTTCATGAAAATGGTCAACTTTTTTGAAGCAGAAATCTTTTCATGAAAATTTTCAAATTTTTTGAAACCAAAATCATTTCGTGAAAATGTTAAACTTTTTTGAAGCCGAAATCTTTTCATGAAAATTTTCAACTTTTTTGAAGCCGAGATCTTTTCATGAAAATTTTCAACTTTTTGAAACCGAAATCTTTTCATGAAAATTTTCAACTTTTTTGAAGCAGAAATCTTTTCATGAAAATGTTTAACTTTTTTGAAACCGAAATCTTTTCATGAAAATTTTCAACTTTTTGAAACCAAAATCTTTTCATGAAAATCTTCGACTTTTTTGAAGTTGAAATAGTTCATGAAAGTTTTCAACCTTTTTGAAGCAGAAATCTTTTCATGAAAATGTTAAACTTTTTTGAAACCAAAATCTTTTCATGAAAATGTTCAACTTTTTTGAAGCAGAAATCTTTTCATGAAAATTTTCAACTTTTTTGAAGCCGAAATCTTTTCATGAAAATGTTCAACTTTTTGAAACCGAAATCTTTTCATGAAAATTTTCAACTTTTTTGAATCCGAAATCTTTTCATGAAAATGGTCAACTTTTTTGAAGCAGAAATCTTTTCATGAAAATTTTCAACTTTTTTGAAAACAAAATCTTTTCATGAAAATGTTAAACTTTTTTGAAGCCGAAATCTTTTCATGAAAATTTTCAACTTTTTTGAAGCCGAGATCTTTTCATGAAAATTTTCAACTTTTTGAAACCGAAATCTTTTCATGAAAATTTTCAACTTTTTTGAAGCAGAAATCTTTTCATGAAAATGTTCAACTTTTTTGAAACCGAAATCTTTTCATGAAAATTTTCAACTTTTTGAAACCAAAATCTTTTCATGAAAATGTTCAACTTTTTTGAAGCAGAAATCTTTTCATGAAAATCTTAGACTTTTTTGAAGTCGAAATCTTTTCATGTAAATTTTCAACTTTTTTGAAGCAGAAATCTTTTCATGAAAATGTTCAACTTTTTTGAAGCCGAAATCTTTTCATGAAAATGTTCAACTTTTTTGAAGCCGAAATCTTTTCATGAAAATTTTCAACTTTTTTGAAACCGAAATCTTTTCATGAAAATTTTCAACTTTTTGAAACCAAAATCTTTTCATGAAAATGTTCAACTTTTTTGAAGCAGAAATCTTTTCATGAAAATCTTAGACTTTTTTGAAGTCGAAATCTTTTCATGTAAATTTTCAACTTTTTTGAAGCAGAAATCTTTTCATGAAAATGTTCAACTTTTTTGAAGCCGAAATCTTTTCATGAAAATGTTCAACTTTTTTGAAGCCGAAATCTTTTCATGAAAATTTTCAACTTTTTTGAAGCAGAAGTCTTTTCATGAAAATTTTCAACTTTTTTGAAGCCGAAATAGTTCATGAAAATTTTCGACTTTTTTGAAGCCGAAATACTTCATGAAAATTTTCAACTTTTTTGAAGCCGAAATCTTTTCATGAAAATGTTCAACTTTTTTGATGCCGAAATCTTTTCATGAAAATTTTCAAGTTTTTGAAGCCCAAATCATTTCATGAAAATTTTCATCTTTTTTGAAACATAAATCTTTTCATGAAAATTTTAGACTTTTTTGTAGTCGAAATACTTCATGAAAATGTTCAACTTTTTTAAAGCCGAAATCTTTTCATGAAAATTTTCATCTTTTTTGAAGCATAAATCTTTTCATGAAAATTTTAGACTTTTTTGCAGCCGAAATACTTCATGAAAATTTTCAACTTTTTTTAAGCCGAAATCTTTTCATGAAAATGTTCGACTTTTTTGAAGTCGAAATAGTTCATGAAAATTTTCAACTTTTTTGAAGCCGAAATCTTTTCATGAAAATGGTCAACTTTTTGAAGCCGAAATCTTTTCATGAAAATTTTCAACTTTTTGAAGCCGAAATCTTTTCATGAAAATTTTCAACTTTTTTGAAGCAGAAATCTTTTCATGAAAATCTTAGAGTTTTTTGAAGTCGAAATCTTTTCATGAAAATGTTCAACTTTTTTGAAGCCGAAATCTTTTCATGAAAATGTTCCATTTTTTTGAAGCCGAAATACTTCATGAAAATTTTCAACTTTTTTGAAGTCGAAATCTTTTCATGTAATTTTTCAACTTTTTTGAAGCAGAAATCTTTTCATGAAAATGTTCAACTTTTTTGAAACCAAAATCTTTTCAAGAAAATTTTCAACTTTTTTGAAACAGAAATCTTTTCATGAAAATCTTAGACTTTTTTGAAGTCGAAATCTTTTTATGTAAATTTTCAACTTTTTTGAAGTCGAAATCTTTTCATGTAAATTTTCAACTTTTTTGAAGCCGAAATCTTTTCATGAAAATGTTCAACTTTTTGAAACCGAAATCTTTTCATGAAAATTTTCAACTTTTTTGAATCCGAAATCTTTTCATGAAAATGGTCAACTTTTTTGAAGCAGAAATCTTTTCATGAAAATTTTCAACTTTTTTGAAAACAAAATCTTTTCATGAAAATGTTAAACTTTTTTGAAGCCGAAATCTTTTCATGAAAATTTTCAACTTTTTTGAAGCCGAGATCTTTTCATGAAAATTTTCAACTTTTTGAAACCGAAATCTTTTCATGAAAATTTTCAACTTTTTTGAAGCAGAAATCTTTTCATGAAAATGTTCAACTTTTTTGAAACCGAAATCTTTTCATGAAAATTTTCAACTTTTTGAAACCAAAATCTTTTCATGAAAATGTTCAACTTTTTTGAAGCAGAAATCTTTTCATGAAAATCTTAGACTTTTTTGAAGTCGAAATCTTTTCATGTAAATTTTCAACTTTTTTGAAGCAGAAATCTTTTCATGAAAATGTTCAACTTTTTTGAAGCCGAAATCTTTTCATGAAAATGTTCAACTTTTTTGAAGCCGAAATCTTTTCATGAAAATTTTCAACTTTTTTGAAACCGAAATCTTTTCATGAAAATTTTCAACTTTTTGAAACCAAAATCTTTTCATGAAAATGTTCAACTTTTTTGAAGCAGAAATCTTTTCATGAAAATCTTAGACTTTTTTGAAGTCGAAATCTTTTCATGTAAATTTTCAACTTTTTTGAAGCAGAAATCTTTTCATGAAAATGTTCAACTTTTTTGAAGCCGAAATCTTTTCATGAAAATGTTCAACTTTTTTGAAGCCGAAATCTTTTCATGAAAATTTTCAACTTTTTTGAAGCAGAAGTCTTTTCATGAAAATTTTCAACTTTTTTGAAGCCGAAATAGTTCATGAAAATTTTCAACTTTTTTGAAGCCGAAATACTTCATGAAAATTTTCAACTTTTTTGAAACCTCAATCTTTTCATAAAAATTTTCAACTTTTTTGATGCCGAAATAGTTCATGAAAATTTTCGACTTTTTTGAAGCCGAAATACTTCATGAAAATTTTCAACTTTTTTGAAGCCGAAATCTTTTCATGAAAATGTTCAACTTTTTTGATGCCGAAATCTTTTCATGAAAATTTTCAAGTTTTTGAAGCCCAAATCATTTCATGAAAATTTTCATCTTTTTTGAAACATAAATCTTTTCATGAAAATTTTAGACTTTTTTGTAGTCGAAATACTTCATGAAAATGTTCAACTTTTTTAAAGCCGAAATCTTTTCATGAAAATTTTCATCTTTTTTGAAGCATAAATCTTTTCATGAAAATTTTAGACTTTTTTGCAGCCGAAATACTTCATGAAAATTTTCAACTTTTTTTAAGCCGAAATCTTTTCATGAAAATGTTCGACTTTTTTGAAGTCGAAATAGTTCATGAAAATTTTCAACTTTTTTGAAGCCGAAATCTTTTCATGAAAATGGTCAACTTTTTGAAGCCGAAATCTTTTCATGAAAATTTTCAACTTTTTGAAGCCGAAATCTTTTCATGAAAATTTTCAACTTTTTTGAAGCAGAAATCTTTTCATGAAAATCTTAGAGTTTTTTGAAGTCGAAATCTTTTCATGAAAATGTTCAACTTTTTTGAAGCCGAAATCTTTTCATGAAAATGTTCCATTTTTTTGAAGCCGAAATACTTCATGAAAATTTTCAACTTTTTTGAAGTCGAAATCTTTTCATGTAATTTTTCAACTTTTTTGAAGCAGAAATCTTTTCATGAAAATGTTCAACTTTTTTGAAACCAAAATCTTTTCAAGAAAATTTTCAACTTTTTTGAAACAGAAATCTTTTCATGAAAATCTTAGACTTTTTTGAAGTCGAAATCTTTTTATGTAAATTTTCAACTTTTTTGAAGTCGAAATCTTTTCATGTAAATTTTCAACTTTTTTGAAGCCGAAATCTTTTCATGAAAATGTTCAACTTTTTGAAACCGAAATCTTTTAATGAAAATTTTCAACTTTTTTGAATCCGAAATCTTTTCATGAAAATGGTCAACTTTTTTGAAGCAGAAATCTTTTCATGAAAATTTTCAACTTTTTTGAAAACAAAATCTTTTCATGAAAATGTTAAACTTTTTTGAAGCCGAAATCTTTTCATGAAAATTTTCAACTTTTTTGAAGCCGAGATCTTTTCATGAAAATTTTCAACTTTTTGAAACCGAAATCTTTTCATGAAAATTTTCAACTTTTTTGAAGCAGAAATCTTTTCATGAAAATGTTCAACTTTTTTGAAACCGAAATCTTTTCATGAAAATTTTCAACTTTTTGAAACCAAAATCTTTTCATGAAAATGTTCAACTTTTTTGAAGCAGAAATCTTTTCATGAAAATCTTAGACTTTTTTGAAGTCGAAATCTTTTCATGTAAATTTTCAACTTTTTTGAAGCAGAAATCTTTTCATGAAAATGTTCAACTTTTTTGAAGCCGAAATCTTTTCATGAAAATGTTCAACTTTTTTGAAGCCGAAATCTTTTCATGAAAATTTTCAACTTTTTTGAAACCGAAATCTTTTCATGAAAATTTTCAACTTTTTGAAACCAAAATCTTTTCATGAAAATGTTCAACTTTTTTGAAGCAGAAATCTTTTCATGAAAATCTTAGACTTTTTTGAAGTCGAAATCTTTTCATGTAAATTTTCAACTTTTTTGAAGCAGAAATCTTTTCATGAAAATGTTCAACTTTTTTGAAGCCGAAATCTTTTCATGAAAATGTTCAACTTTTTTGAAGCCGAAATCTTTTCATGAAAATTTTCAACTTTTTTGAAGCAGAAGTCTTTTCATGAAAATTTTCAACTTTTTTGAAGCCGAAATAGTTCATGAAAATTTTCAACTTTTTTGAAGCCGAAATACTTCATGAAAATTTTCAACTTTTTTGAAACCTCAATCTTTTCATAAAAATTTTCAACTTTTTTGATGCCGAAATAGTTCATGAAAATTTTCGACTTTTTTGAAGCCGAAATACTTCATGAAAATTTTCAACTTTTTTGAAGCCGAAATCTTTTCATGAAAATGTTCAACTTTTTTGATGCCGAAATCTTTTCATGAAAATTTTCAAGTTTTTGAAGCCCAAATCATTTCATGAAAATTTTCATCTTTTTTGAAACATAAATCTTTTCATGAAAATTTTAGACTTTTTTGTAGTCGAAATACTTCATGAAAATGTTCAACTTTTTTAAAGCCGAAATCTTTTCATGAAAATTTTCATCTTTTTTGAAGCATAAATCTTTTCATGAAAATTTTAGACTTTTTTGCAGCCGAAATACTTCATGAAAATTTTCAACTTTTTTTAAGCCAAAATCTTTTCATGAAAATGTTCGACTTTTTTGAAGTCGAAATAGTTCATGAAAATTTTCAACTTTTTTGAAGCCGAAATCTTTTCATGAAAATGGTCAACTTTTTGAAGCCGAAATCTTTTCATGAAAATTTTCAACTTTTTGAAGCCGAAATCTTTTCATGAAAATTTTCAACTTTTTTGAAGCAGAAATCTTTTCATGAAAATCTTAGAGTTTTTTGAAGTCGAAATCTTTTCATGAAAATGTTCAACTTTTTTGAAGCCGAAATCTTTTCATGAAAATGTTCCATTTTTTTGAAGCCGAAATACTTCATGAAAATTTTCAACTTTTTTGAAGTCGAAATCTTTTCATGTAATTTTTCAACTTTTTTGAAGCAGAAATCTTTTCATGAAAATGTTCAACTTTTTTGAAACCAAAATCTTTTCATGAAAATCTTAGACTTTTTTGAAGTCGAAATCTTTTTATGTAAATTTTCAACTT
Organism: Labrus bergylta; assembly: GCF_963930695.1. Taxonomy (NCBI): domain Eukaryota; kingdom Metazoa; phylum Chordata; class Actinopteri; order Labriformes; family Labridae; genus Labrus; species Labrus bergylta. The sequence goes on along the minus strand of NC_089195.1, from coordinate 344,250 downwards.
TTTTGAAGTCGAAATCTTTTCATGTAAATTTTCAACTTTTTTGAAGCAGAAATCTTTTCATGAAAATGTTCAACTTTTTTGAAGCCGAAATCTTTTCATGAAAATGTTACATTTTTTTGAAGCTGAAATACTTCATGAAAATTTTCAACTTTTTTGAAGCAGAAATCTTTTCATGAAAATGTTAAACTTTTTTGAAGCCGAAATCTTTTCATGAAAATGTTACATTTTTTTGAAGCCGAAATACTTCATGAAAATGTTCAACTTTTTTGAAGCAGAAATCTTTTCATAAAAATTTTCAACTTTTTTGAAGCCAAAATCTTTTAATTTAATTTTTCAACTTTTTTGAAGCCGAAATCTTTTCATGAAAATGTTCAACTTTTTTGAAGCCGAAATCTTTTTATGAAAATTTTCAACTTTTTTGAAGCCGAAATCTTTTCATGAAAATCTTCGACTTTTTTGAAGCCGAAATACTTGATGAAAATATTTAACTTTTTTGTAGTCTAAATCTTTTCATGAAAATTTTCAACTTTTTTGAAGCCGAAATCTTTTCATGAAAATTTTCAACTTTTTTGAAGCAGAAATCTTTTCATGAAAATTTTCAACTTATTTGATGCCGAAATAGTTCATGAAAATTTTCAACTTTTTTAAAGCCGAAATCCTGTCATGAAAATGTTCAACTTTTTTGAAGCATAAATCTTTTCATGAAAATTTTAGACTTTTTTGCAGCCGAAATACTTCATGAAAATTTTCAACTTTTTTGAAGCCGAAATCTTTTCATGAAAATCTTCGACTTTTTTGAAGTCGAAATAGTTCATGAAAGTTTTCAACCTTTTTGAAGCTGAAATCTTTTCATAAAAATGTTCAACTTTTTTGAAACCAAAATCTTTTCATGAAAATGGTCAACTTTTTTGAAGCCGAAATCTTTTCATGAAAATTTTCAACTTTTTGAAGCCGAAATCTTTTCATGAAAATTTTCAACTTTTTTGAAGCAGAAATCTTTTCATGAAAATGTTCAACTTTTTTGAAGCCGAAATCTTTTCATGAAAATGTTCCATTTTTTTGAAGCCGAAATACTTCATGAAAATTTTCAACTTTTTTGAAGCCGAAATACTTCATTAAAATTTTCAACTTTTTTGAAGCCGAAATCTTTTCATGAAAATTTTCAACTTTTTTGAAGCCGAAATCTTTTCATGTAAATTTTCAACTTTTTTGAAGCAGAAATCTTTTCATTAAAATGTTCAACTTTTTTGAAGCAGAAATCTTTTCATGAAAATGTTCAAGTTTTTTGAAGCCGAAATCTTTTCATGAAAATGTTCAACTTTTTTGAAGCCGAAATCTTTTCATGAAAATTTTCAACTTTTTGAAACCAAAATCTTTTCATGTAATTTTTCAACTTTTTTGAAGCCGAAATCTTTTCATGAAAATGTTACATTTTTTTGAAGCCGAAATACTTCATGAAAATTTTCGACTTTTTTGAAGCAGAAATCTTTTCATGAAAATTTTCAACTTTTTGAAACCCAAATCTTTTCATGTAATTTTTCAACTTTTTTGAAGCAGAAATCTTTTCATGAAAATTTTCAACTTTTTGAAGCCGAAATCTTTTCATGAAAATGTTACATTTTTTTGAAGCCGAAATCTTTTCATGAAAATTTTCAACTTTTTGAAACCAAAATCTTTTCATGTAATTTTTCAACTTTTTTGAAGCCGAAAACTTTTCATGAAAATTTTCAACTTTTTTGAAGCAGAAATCTTTTCATGAAAATCTTAGACTTTTTTGAAACCTCAATCTTTTCATAAAAATTTTCAACTTTTTTGATGCCGAAATAGTTCATGAAAATTTTCGACTTTTTTGAAGCCGAAATACTTCATGAAAATTTTCAACTTTTTTGAAGCCGAAATCTTTTCATGAAAATGTTCAACTTTTTTGATGCCGAAATCTTTTCATGAAAATTTTCAAGTTTTTGAAGCCCAAATCATTTCATGAAAATTTTCATCTTTTTTGAAACATAAATCTTTTCATGAAAATTTTAGACTTTTTTGTAGTCGAAATACTTCATGAAAATGTTCAACTTTTTTAAAGCCGAAATCTTTTCATGAAAATTTTCATCTTTTTTGAAGCATAAATCTTTTCATGAAAATTTTAGACTTTTTTGCAGCCGAAATACTTCATGAAAATTTTCAACTTTTTTTAAGCCGAAATCTTTTCATGAAAATGTTCGACATTTTTGAAGTCGAAATAGTTCATGAAAATTTTCAACTTTTTTGAAGCCGAAATCTTTTCATGAAAATGGTCAACTTTTTGAAGCCGAAATCTTTTCATGAAAATTTTCAACTTTTTGAAGCCGAAATCTTTTCATGAAAATTTTCAACTTTTTTGAAGCAGAAATCTTTTCATGAAAATCTTAGAGTTTTTTGAAGTCGAAATCTTTTCATGAAAATGTTCAACTTTTTTGAAGCCGAAATCTTTTCATGAAAATGTTCCATTTTTTTGAAGCCGAAATACTTCATGAAAATTTTCAACTTTTTTGAAGTCGAAATCTTTTCATGTAATTTTTCAACTTTTTTGAAGCAGAAATCTTTTCATGAAAATGTTCAACTTTTTTGAAACCAAAATCTTTTCATGAAAATTTTCAACTTTTTTGAAACCAAAATCTTTTCATGAAAATCTTAGACTTTTTTGAAGTCGAAATCTTTTTATGTAAATTTTCAACTTTTTTGAAGTCGAAATCTTTTCATGTAAATTTTCAACTTTTTTGAAGCAGAAATCTTTTCATGAAAATGTTCAACTTTTTTGAAGCCGAAATCTTTTCATGAAAATGTTACATTTTTTTGAAGCTGAAATACTTCATGAAAATTTTCAACTTTTTTGAAGCAGAAATCTTTTCATGAAAATGTTCAACTTTTTTGAAGCCGAAATCTTTTCATGAAAATGTTACATTTTTTTGAAGCCGAAATAATTCATGAAAATGTTCAACTTTTTTGAAGCAGAAATCTTTTCATAAAAATTTTCAACTTTTTTGAAGCCAAAATCTTTTAATTTAATTTTTCAACTTTTTTGAAGCAGAAATCTTTTCATGAAAATGTTCAACTTTTTTGAAGCCGAAATCTTTTTAAGAAAATTTTCAACTTTTTTGAAGCCGAAATCTTTTCATGAAAATCTTCGACTTTTTTGAAGCCGAAATACTTGATGAAAATATTTAACTTTTTTGTAGTCTAAATCTTTTCATGAAAATTTTCAACTTTTTTGAAGCCGAAATACTTCATTAAAATTTTCAACTTTTTTGAAGCCGAAATCTTTTCATGAAAATTTTCAACTTTTTTGAAGCCGAAATCTTTTCATGTAAATTTTCAACTTTTTTGAAGCAGAAATCTTTTCATTAAAATGTTCAACTTTTTTGAAGCCGAAATCTTTTCATGAAAATGTTCAAGTTTTTTGAAGCCGAAATCTTTTCATGAAAATGTTCAACTTTTTTGAAGCCGAAATCTTTTCATGAAAATTTTCAACTTTTTGAAACCAAAATCTTTTCATGTAATTTTTCAACTTTTCTGAAGCCGAAATCTTTTCATGAAAATGTTACATTTTTTTGAAGCCGAAATACTTCATGAAAATTTTCGAATTTTTTGAAGCAGAAATCTTTTCATGAAAATTTTCAACTTTTTGAAACCCAAATCTTTTCATGTAATTTTTCAACTTTTTTGAAGCAGAAATCTTTTCATGAAAATTTTCAACTTTTTGAAGCCGAAATCTTTTCATGAAAATGTTACATTTTTTTGAAGCCGAAATCTTTTCATGAAAATTTTCAACTTTTTGAAACCAAAATCTTTTCATGTAATTTTTCAACTTTTTTGAAGCCGAAAACTTTTCATTAAAATTTTCAACTTTTTTGAAGCAGAAATCTTTTCATGAAAATGTTCCATTTTTTTGAAGCCGAAATACTTCATGAAAATTTTCAACTTTTTTGAAGCCGAAATCTTTTCATGAAAATGTTCAACTTTTTTGAAGCCGAAATCTTTTCATGAAAATTTTCAACTTTTTTGAAGCCAAAATCCTGTCATGAAAATTTTCAACTTTTTTGAAGCAGAAATCTTTTCATGAAAATCTTCGACTTTTTTGAAGCCGAAATACTTGATGAAAATATTCAACTTTTTTGAAGTCTAAATCTTTTCATGAAAATTTTCAACTTTTTTGAAGCCGAAATCTTTTCATGAAAATTTTCAACTTTTTTGAAGCAGAAATCTTTTCATGAAAATGTTCAACTTTTTTGAAGCCGAAATAGTTCATGAACATTTTAGACTTTTTTGAAGCCGAAATACTTCATGAAAATGTTCAACCTTTTTGAAGCCGAAATCTTTTCATGAAAATCTTCGACTTTTTTGAAGTCGAAATAGTTCATGAAAGTTTTCAACCTTTTTGAAGTCGAAATAGTTCATGAAAGTTTTCAACCTTTTTGAAGCCGAAATCTTTTCATGAAAATTTTCAACTTTTTTGAAGCAGAAATCTTTTCATGAAAATCTTAGACTTTTTTGAAGTCGAAATCTTTTCATGTAAATTTTCAACTATTTTGAAGCAGAAATCTTTTCATGAAAATTTTCAACTTTTTTGAAGCCGAAATCTTTTCATGAAAATGTTCCATTTTTTTGAAGCCGAAATACTTCATGAAAATTTTAGACTTTTTTGAAGTCGAAATCTTTTCATGTGAATTTTCAACTTTTTTGAAGCCGAAATCTTTTCATGAAAATGTTCAACTTTTTTGAAGCCGAAATCTTTTCATGAAAATGTTCCATTTTTTTGAAGCCGAAATACTTCATGAAAATTTTCAACTTTTTTGAAGGCGAAATCTTTTCATGTAATTTTTCAACTTTTTTGAAGCAGAAATCTTTTCATGAAAATGTTCAACTTTTTTGAAACCAAAATCTTTTCATGAAAATTTTCAACTTTTTTGAAGTCGAAATCTTTTCATGTAATTTTTCAACTTTTTTGAAGCAGAAATCTTTTCATGAAAATGTTCAACTTTTTTGAAACCAAAATCTTTTCATGAAAATTTTCAACTTTTTTGAAACAGAAATCTTTTCATGAAAATCTTAGACTTTTTTGAAGTCGAAATCTTTTTATGTAAATTTTCAACTTTTTTGAAGTCGAAATCTTTTCATGTAAATTTTCAACTTTTTTGAAGCAGAAATCTTTTCATGAAAATGTTCAACTTTTTTGAAGCCGAAATCTTTTCATGAAAATGTTCAACTTTTTTGAAGCCGAAATCTTTTCATGAAAATGTTACATTTTTTTGAAGCTGAAATACTTCATGAAAATTTTCAACTTTTTTGAAGCAGAAATCTTTTCATGAAAATGTTCAACTTTTTTGAAGCCGAAATCTTTTCATGAAAATGTTACATTTTTTTGAAGCCGAAATACTTCATGAAAATGTTCAACTTTTTTGAAGCAGAAATCTTTTCATAAAAATTTTCAACTTTTTTGAAGCCAAAATCTTTTAATTTAATTTTTCAACTTTTTTGAAGCCGAAATCTTTTCATGAAAATGTTCAACTTTTTTGAAGCCGAAATCTTTTTATGAAAATTTTCAACTTTTTTGAATCCGAAATCTTTTCATGAAAATCTTCGACTTTTTTGAAGCCGAAATACTTGATGAAAATATTTAACTTTTTTGTAGTCTAAATCTTTTCATGAAAATTTTCAACTTTTTTGAAGCCGAAATCTTTTCATGAAAATTTTCAACTTTTTTGAAGCAGAAATCTTTTCATGAAAATTTTCAACTTATTTGATGCCGAAATAGTTCATGAAAATTTTCAACTTTTTTAAAGCCGAAATCCTGTCATGAAAATGTTCAACTTTTTTGAAGCATAAATCTTTTCATGAAAATTTTAGACTTTTTTGCAGCCGAAATACTTCATGAAAATTTTCAACTTTTTTGAAGCCGAAATCTTTTCATGAAAATCTTCGACTTTTTTGAAGTCGAAATAGTTCATGAAAGTTTTCAACCTTTTTGAAGCTGAAATCTTTTCATGAAAATGTTCAACTTTTTTGAAACCAAAATCTTTTCATGAAAATGGTCAACTTTTTTGAAGCCGAAATCTTTTCATGAAAATTTTCAACTTTTTGAAGCCGAAATCTTTTCATGAAAATTTTCAACTTTTTTGAAGCAGAAATCTTTTCATGAAAATGTTCAACTTTTTTGAAGCCGAAATCTTTTCATGAAAATGTTCCATTTTTTTGAAGCCGAAATACTTCATGAAAATTTTCAACTTTTTTGAAGCCGAAATACTTCATGAAAATTTTCAACTTTTTTGAAGCCGAAATCTTTTCATGAAAATTTTCAACTTTTTTGAAGCCGAAATCTTTTCATGTAAATTTTCAACTTTTTTGAAGCAGAAATCTTTTCATTAAAATGTTCAACTTTTTTGAAGCCGAAATCTTTTCATGAAAATGTTCAAGTTTTTTGAAGCCGAAATCTTTTCATGAAAATGTTCAACTTTTTTGAAGCCGAAATCTTTTCATGAAAATTTTCAACTTTTTGAAACCAAAATCTTTTCATGTAATTTTTCAACTTTTTTGAAGCCGAAATCTTTTCATGAAAATGTTACATTTTTTTGAAGCCGAAATACTTCATGAAAATTTTCGACTTTTTTGAAGCAGAAATCTTTTCATGAAAATTTTCAACTTTTTGAAACCCAAATCTTTTCATGTAATTTTTCAACTTTTTTGAAGCAGAAATCTTTTCATGAAAATTTTCAACTTTTTGAAGCCGAAATCTTTTCATGAAAATGTTACATTTTTTTGAAGCCGAAATCTTTTCATGAAAATTTTCAACTTTTTGAAACCAAAATCTTTTCATGTAATTTTTCAACTTTTTTGAAGCCGAAATCTTTTCATGAAAATTTTCAACTTTTTTGAAGCAGAAATCTTTTCATGAAAATCTTAGACTTTTTTGAAGTCGAAATCTTTTCATGTAAATTTTCAACTTTTTTGAAGCAGAAATCTTTTCATGAAAATGTTCCATTTTTTTGAAGCCGAAATACTTCATGAAAATTTTCAACTTTTTTGAAGCCGAAATCTTTTCATGAAAATGTTCAACTTTTTTGAAGCCGAAATCTTTTCATGAAAATTTTCAACTTTTTTGAAGCCAAAATCCTGTCATGAAAATTTTCCAACTTTTTTGAAGCAGAAATCTTTTCATGAAAATCTTCGACTTTTTTGAAGCCGAAATACTTGATGAAAATATTCAACTTTTTTGAAGTCTAAATCTTTTCATGAAAATTTTCAACTTTTTTGAAGCCGAAATCTTTTCATGAAAATTTTCAACTTTTTTGAAGCAGAAATCTTTTCATGAAAATGTTCAACTTTTTTGAAGCCGAAATAGTTCATGAACATTTTAGACTTTTTTGAAGCCGAAATACTTCATGAAAATGTTCAACCTTTTTGAAGCCGAAATCTTTTCATGAAAATTTTCGACTTTTTTGAAGTCGAAATAGTTCATGAAAGTTTTCAACCTTTTTGAAGTCGAAATAGTTCATGAAAGTTTTCAACCTTTTTGAAGCCGAAATCTTTTCATGAAAATTTTCAACTTTTTTGAAGCAGAAATCTTTTCATGAAAATCTTAGACTTTTTTGAAGTCGAAATCTTTTCATGTAAATTTTCAACTATTTTGAAGCAGAAATCTTTTCATGAAAATTTTCAACTTTTTTGAAGCCGAAATCTTTTCATGAAAATGTTCCATTTTTTTGAAGCCGAAATACTTCATGAAAATTTTAGACTTTTTTGAAGTCGAAATCTTTTCATGTGAATTTTCAACTTTTTTGAAGCCGAAATCTTTTCATGAAAATGTTCAACTTTTTTGAAGCCGAAATCTTTTCATGAAAATGTTCCATTTTTTTGAAGCCGAAATACTTCATGAAAATTTTCAACTTTTTTGAAGGCGAAATCTTTTCATGAAAATGTTCAACTTTTTTGAAACCAAAATCTTTTCATGAAAATTTTCAACTTTTTTGAAGCCGAAATCTTTTCATGAAAATGTTCAACTTTTTTGAAGCTGAGATCTTTTCATGAAAATTTTCAACTTTTTGAAACCGAAATCTTTTCATGAAAATTTTCAACTTTTTTGAAGCCGAAATCTTTTCATGAAAATGGTCAACTTTTTTGAAGCCGAAATCTTTTCATGAAAATTTTCAACTTTTTGAATCCGAAATCTTTTCATGAAAATTTTCAACTTTTTTGAAGCAGAAATCTTTTCATGAAAATCTTAGACTTTTTTAAAGCAGGAATCTTTTCATATAAATATTCAACTTTTTTGAAGCAGAAATCTTTTCATGAAAATTTTCAACTTTTTGAAACCAAAATCTTTTCATGTAATTTTTCAACTTTTTTGAAGCAGAAATCTTTTCGTGAAAATATTCAACTTTTTTGAAGTCTAAATCTTTTCATGAAAATTTTCAACTTTTTTGAAGCCGAAATTCTTCATGAAAATTTTCAACTTTTTTCAAACCTAAATCTTTTCATGAAAACTTTCAACTTTTTTGATGCCGAAATAGTTCATGAAAATTTTCAACTTTTTTGAACCCGAAATCTTTTCGTGAAAATTTTCAACTTTTTTGAATTCGAAATCTTTTCATGAAAATGTTCAACTTTTTTGAAGCAGAAATCTTTTCGTGAAAATTTTCAACTTTTTTGAAGCCAAAATCCTGTCATGAAAATTTTCAACTTTTTTGAAGCAGAAATCTTTTCATGAAAATCTTCGACTTTTTTGAAGCCGAAATACTTGATGAAAATATTCAACTTTTTTGAAGTCTAAATCTTTTCATGAAAATTTTCAACTTTTTTGAAGCCGAAATTCTTCATGAAAATTTTCAACTTTTTTCAAACCTAAATCTTTTCATGAAAACTTTCAACTTTTTTGATGCCGAAATAGTTCATGAAAATTTTCAACTTTTTTGAACCCGAAATCTTTTCATGAAAATTTTCAACTTTTTTGAAGTCGAAATCTTTTCATGAAAATGTTCTATTTTTTTGAAGCCGAAATACTTAATGAAAATTTTCAACTTTTTGAAGCCGAAATCTTTTCATGAAAATGTTCAACTTTTTTGAAGCCGAGATCTTTTCATGAAAATTTTCAACTTTTTGAAACCGAAATCTTTTCATGAAAATTTTCAACTTTTTTGAAGCTGAAATCTTTTCATGAAAATGGTCAACTTTTTTGAAGCCGAAATCTTTTCATGAAAATTTTCAACTTTTTGAAACCAAAATCTTTTCATGAAGATTTTCAACTTTTTGAAACCAAAATCTTTTCATGAAAATTTTCAATTTTTTTGAAGCCGAAATCTTTTCATGAAAATGTTCAACTTTTTTGAAGCCGAAATCTTTTCATGAAAATTTTCAACTTTTTGAAACCAAAATCTTTTCATGTAAATTTTCAACTTTTTTGAAGCAGAAATCTTTTCATGAAAATGGTCAACTTTTTTGAAGCCGAAATCTTTTCATGAAAATTTTCAACTTTTTTGAAGCCAAAATCCTGTCATGAAAATTTTCAACTTTTTTGAAGCAGAAATCTTTTCATGAAAATCTTCGACTTTTTTGAAGCCGAAATCTTTTCATGAAAATTTTCAACTTTTTTGAAGCCGAAATAGTTCATGAAAATTTTCAACTTTTTTGAAGCCGAAATCTTTTCATGAAAATTTTCAACTTTTTTGAAGCCGAAATCTTTTCATGAAAATATTCCATTTTTTTGAAGCCGAAATCTTTTCATGAAAATTTTCAACTTTTTTGAAGCCAAAATCCTGTCATGAAAATTTTCAACTTTTTTGAAGCAGAAATCTTTTCATGAAAATCTTCGACTTTTTTGAAGCCGAAATACTTGATGAAAATATTCAACTTTTTTGAAGTCTAAATCTTTTCATGAAAATTTTCAACTTTTTTGAAGCAGAAATCTTTTCATGAAAATTTTCAACTTTTTTGAAGCCGAAATAGTTCATGAAAATTTTCAACTTTTTTGAACCCGAAATCTTCTCATGAAAATGTTCAACTTTTTTGAAGCCGAAATCTTTTCATGAAAATGTTCCATTTTTTTGAAGCCAAAATACTTCATGAAAATGTTCAACTTTTTTGAAGCCGAAATCTTTTCATGAAAATTTTCAACTTTTTTGAAGCCGAAATAGTTCATGAAAATTTTCAACTTTTTTGAAACCAAAATCTTTTCATGTAAATTTTCAACTTTTTTGAAGCAGAAATCTTTTCATGAAAATGGTCAACTTTTTTGAAGCCGAAATCTTTTCATGAAAATTTTCAACTTTTTGAAACCAAAATCTTTTCATGAAAATTTTCAACTTTTTTGAAGCAGAAATCTTTTCATGAAAATCTTAGACTTTTTTAAAGCAGGAATCTTTTCATATAAATATTCAACTTTTTTGAAGCAGAAATCTTTTCATGAAAATCTTCAACTTTTTTGAAGCCGAAATCTTTTCATGAAAATGTTCAACTTTTTTGAAGCCGAAATAATTCATGAAAATTTTCAACTTTTTTGAAGCAGAAATCTTTTCATGAAAATTTTCAACTTTTTTGACGCCGAAATCTTTTCATGAAAATCTTTAACTTATTTGATGCCGAAATAGTTCATGAAAATTTTCAACTTTTTTGAAGCCGAAATCCTGTCATGAAAATTTTCAACTTTTTTGAAGCAGAAATCTTTTCATGAAAATTTTCAACTTATTTGATGCCGAAATAGTTCATGAAAATTTTCAACTTTTTTGAAGCCGAAATCCTGTCATGAAAATGTTCAACTTTTTTGATGCCGAAATCTTTTCATGAAAATTTTCATCTTTTTTGAAGCATAAATCTTTTCATGAAAATTTTAGACTTTTTTGCAGCCGAAATACTTCATGAAAATTTTCAACTTTTTTTAAGCCGAAATCTTTTCATGAAAATCTTCGACTTTTTTGAAGTCGAAATAGTTCATGAAAGTTTTCAACCTTTTTGAAGCTGAAATCTTTTCATGAAAATGTTCAACTTTTTTGAAACAAAAATCTTTTCATGAAAATTTTCAACTTTTTTGAAGCCGAAATCTTTTCATGAAAATGTTCCATTTTTTTGGAGCCGAAATACTTCATGTAAATTTTCAACTTTTTTGAAGCAGAAATCTTTTCATGAAAATGTTCCATTTTTTTGAAGCCGAAATCTTTTCATGAATATTTTCAACTTTTTTGAAGCCAAAATAGTTCATGAAAATTTTCAACTTTTTTGAAGCCGAAATCTTTTCATGAAAATCTTCGACTTTTTTGAAGTCGAAATAGTTCATGAAAGTTTTCAACCTTTTTGAAGCCGAAATCTTTTCATGAAAATTTTCAACTTTTTTGAAGCAGAAATCTTTTCAAGAAAATGTTCAACTTTTTTGAAGCCGAAATCTTTTCATGAAAATTTTCAACTTTTTTGAAGCCAAAATCCTGTCATGAAAATTTTCAACTTTTTTGAAGCAGAAATCTTTTCATGAAAATCTTCGACTTTTTTGAAGTCGAAATACTTGATGAAAATATTCAACTTTTTTGAAGTCTAAATCTTTTCATGAAAATTTTCAACTTTTTGAAGCCGAAATCTTTTCATGAAAATGTTCCATTTTTTTGAAGCCGAAATACTTCATGAAAATTTTCAACTTTTTTGAAGCCGAAATCTTTTCAGGAAAATGTTACATTTTTTTGAAGCCGAAATACATCATGAAAATTTTCAACTTTTTTGAAGCCGAAATCTTTTCATGAAAATTTTCAACTTTTTTGAAGCCGAAATCTTTTCATGAAAATGTTACATTTTTTTGAAGCCGAAATACTTCATGAAAATTTTCAACTTTTTTGAAGCCGAAATCTTTTCATGAAAATGTTTAACTTTTTTGAAGCCGAAATAATTCATGAAAATTTTCAACTTTTTTGAAGCAGAAATCTTTTCATGAAAATTTTCAACTTTTTGAAGCCGAAATCTTTTCATGAAAATGATCAACTTTTTTGAAGCAGAAATCTTTTCATGAAAATTTTCAACTTTTTGAAGTCGAAATCTTTTCATGAAAATTTTCAACTTTTTTGAAGCCGAAATCTTTTCATGAAAATGGTCAACTTTTTTGAAGCCGAAATCTTTTCATGAAAATTTTCAACTTTTTTGATGCCGAAATAGTTCATGAAAATTCTCAACTTTTTTGAAGCCGAAATCTTTTCATGAAAATGTTCAACTTTTTTGAAGCCGAAATCTTTTCATGAAAATGTTCCATTTTTTTGAAGCCGAAATACTTCATGAAAATCTTAGACTTTTTTGAAACCGAAATCTTTTCATGAAAATGTTCAACTTTTTTGAAGCCGAAATCTTTTCATGAAAATGTTAAATTTTTTTGAAGCCGAAATAATTCATGAAAATTTTCAACTTTTTTGAAGCAGAAATCTTTTCATGAAAATTTTCAACTTTTTGAAGCCGAAATCTTTTCATGAAGATTCTCAACTTTTTTGAAGCCGAAATCTTTTCATGAAAATGGTCAACTTTTTTGAAGCCGAAATCTTTTCATGAAAATTTTCAACTTTTTTGAAGCCGAAATCTTTGCATGAAAATTTTCAACTTTTTGAAACCAAAATCTTTTCATGTAATTTTTCAACTTTTTTGAAGCAGAAATCTTTTCATGAAAATTTTCAACTTTTTTGAAGCCAAAATCCTGTCATGAAAATTTTCAACTTTTTTGAAGCAGAAATCTTTTCATGAAAATCTTCGACTTTTTTGAAGCCGAAATACTTGATGAAAATATTCAACTTTTTTGAAGTCTAAATCTTTTCATGAAAATTTTCAACTTTTTTGAAGCCGAAATTCTTCATGAAAATTTTCAACTTTTTTCAAACCTAAATCTTTTCATGAAAACTTTCAACTTTTTTGATGCCGAAATAGTTCATGAAAATTTTCAACTTCTTTGAAGCCGAAATCTTTTCATGAAAATTTTCAACTTCTTTGAAGCCGAAATCTTTTCATGAAAATGTTCTATTTTTTTGAAGCCGAAATACTTAATGAAAATTTTCAACTTTTTGAAGCCGAAATCTTTTCATGAAAATGTTCAACTTTTTTGAAGCCTAGATCTTTTCATGAAAATTTTCAACTTTTTGAAACCGAAATCTTTTCATGAAAATGGTCAACTTTTTTGAAGCCGAAATCTTTTCATGAAAATTTTCAACTTTTTAAGCCGAAATCTTTTCATGAACATTTTCAACTTTTTTGAAGCAGAAATCTTTTCATGAAAATCTTAGACTTTTTTGAAGTCGAAATCTTTTCATGTAAATTTTCAACTTTTTTGAAGCAGAAATCCTTTCATGAAAATGTTCAACTTTTTTGAAGCCGAAATCTTTTCATGAAAATGTTCCATTTTTTTGCAGCCGAAATAGTTCATGAAAGTTTTCAACCTTTTTGAAGCCAAAATCCTGTCATGAAAATTTTCAACTTTTTTGAAGCTGAAATCTTTTCATGAAAATTTTCAACTTTTTGAAACCGAAATCTTTTCATGAAAATTTTCAACTTTTTTGAAGCAGAAATCTTTTCATGAAAATGTTCAACTTTTTTGAAGCCGAGATCTTTTCATGAAAATTTTCAACTTTTTTGAAGCCGAAATCTTTTCATGAAAATGGACAACTTTTTGAAGCCGAAATCTTTTCATGAAAATTTTTAACTTTTTTGAAGCAAAAATCTTTTCATGAAAATCTGAGACTTTTTTGAAGTCGAAATCTTTTCATGTAAATTTTCAACTTTTTTGAAGCAGAAATCTTTTCATGAAAATGTTCAACTTTTTTGAAGCCGAAATCTTTTCATGAAAATCTTCGACTTTTTTGAATTCGAAATAGTTCATGAAAGTTTTCAACCTTTTTGAAGACAAAATCCTGTCATGAAAATTTTCAACTTTTTTGAAGCAGAAATCTTTTCATGAAAATGTTCAACTTTTTGAAGCCGAAATCTTTTCATGAAAATTTTCAACTTTTTTGAAGCAGAAATCTTTTCATGAAAATCTGAGACTTTTTTGAAGTCGAAATCTTTTCATGTAAATTTTCAACTTTTTTGAAGCAGAAATCTTTTCATGAAAATGTTCAACTTTTTTGAAGCCGAAATCTTTTCATGAAAATCTTCGACTTTTTTGAAGTCGAAATAGTTCATGAAAGTTTTCAACCTTTTTGAAGCCAAAATCCTGTCATGAAAATTTTCAACTTTTTTGAAGCAGAAATCTTTTCATGACAATTTTCAACTTTTTTGAAGCCGAAATCATATCATGAAAATGGTCAACTTTTTTGAAGCCGAAATCTTTTCATGAAAATGGTCAACTTTTTTGAAGCCGAAATCTTTTCATGAAAATTTTCAACTTTTTTGATGCCGAAATAGTTCATGAAAATTCTCAACTTTTTTGAAGCCGAAATCTTTTCATGAAAATGTTCAACTTTTTTGAAGCCGAAATCTTTTCATGAAAATGTTCCATTTTTTTGAAGCCGAAATACTTCATGAAAATCTTAGACTTTTTTGAAACCGAAATCTTTTCATGAAAATGTTCAACTTTTTTGAAGCCGAAATCTTTTCATGAAAATGTTAAATTTTTTTGAAGCCGAAATAATTCATGAAAATTTTCAACTTTTTTGAAGCAGAAATCTTTTCATGAAAATTTTCAACTTTTTGAAGCCGAAATCTTTTCATGAAGATTCTCAACTTTTTTGAAGCCGAAATCTTTTCATGAAAATGGTCAACTTTTTTGAAGCCGAAATCTTTTCATGAAAATTTTCAACTTTTTTGAAGCCGAAATCTTTGCATGAAAATTTTCAACTTTTTGAAACCAAAATCTTTTCATGTAATTTTTCAACTTTTTTGAAGCAGAAATCTTTTCATGAAAATTTTCAACTTTTTTGAAGCCAAAATCCTGTCATGAAAATTTTCAACTTTTTTGAAGCAGAAATCTTTTCATGAAAATCTTCGACTTTTTTGAAGCCGAAATACTTGATGAAAATATTCAACTTTTTTGAAGTCTAAATCTTTTCATGAAAATTTTCAACTTTTTTGAAGCCGAAATTCTTCATGAAAATTTTCAACTTTTTTCAAACCTAAATCTTTTCATGAAAACTTTCAACTTTTTTGATGCCGAAATAGTTCATGAAAATTTTCAACTTCTTTGAAGCCGAAATCTTTTCATGAAAATTTTCAACTTCTTTGAAGCCGAAATCTTTTCATGAAAATGTTCTATTTTTTTGAAGCCGAAATACTTAATGAAAATTTTCAACTTTTTGAAGCCGAAATCTTTTCATGAAAATGTTCAACTTTTTTGAAGCCTAGATCTTTTCATGAAAATTTTCAACTTTTTGAAACCGAAATCTTTTCATGAAAATGGTCAACTTTTTTGAAGCCGAAATCTTTTCATGAAAATTTTCAACTTTTTAAGCCGAAATCTTTTCATGAACATTTTCAACTTTTTTGAAGCAGAAATCTTTTCATGAAAATCTTAGACTTTTTTGAAGTCGAAATCTTTTCATGTAAATTTTCAACTTTTTTGAAGCAGAAATCCTTTCATGAAAATGTTCAACTTTTTTGAAGCCGAAATCTTTTCATGAAAATGTTCCATTTTTTTGCAGCCGAAATAGTTCATGAAAGTTTTCAACCTTTTTGAAGCCAAAATCCTGTCATGAAAATTTTCAACTTTTTTGAAGCTGAAATCTTTTCATGAAAATTTTCAACTTTTTGAAACCGAAATCTTTTCATGAAAATTTTCAACTTTTTTGAAGCAGAAATCTTTTCATGAAAATGTTCAACTTTTTTGAAGCCGAGATCTTTTCATGAAAATTTTCAACTTTTTTGAAGCCGAAATCTTTTCATGAAAATGGACAACTTTTTGAAGCCGAAATCTTTTCATGAAAATTTTTAACTTTTTTGAAGCAGAAATCTTTTCATGAAAATCTGAGACTTTTTTGAAGTCGAAATCTTTTCATGTAAATTTTCAACTTTTTTGAAGCAGAAATCTTTTCATGAAAATGTTCAACTTTTTTGAAGCCGAAATCTTTTCATGAAAATCTTCGACTTTTTTGAATTCGAAATAGTTCATGAAAGTTTTCAACCTTTTTGAAGACAAAATCCTGTCATGAAAATTTTCAACTTTTTTGAAGCAGAAATCTTTTCATGAAAATGTTCAACTTTTTGAAGCCGAAATCTTTTCATGAAAATTTTCAACTTTTTTGAAGCAGAAATCTTTTCATGAAAATCTGAGACTTTTTTGAAGTCGAAATCTTTTCATGTAAATTTTCAACTTTTTTGAAGCAGAAATCTTTTCATGAAAATGTTCAACTTTTTTGAAGCCGAAATCTTTTCATGAAAATCTTCGACTTTTTTGAAGTCGAAATAGTTCATGAAAGTTTTCAACCTTTTTGAAGCCAAAATCCTGTCATGAAAATTTTCAACTTTTTTGAAGCAGAAATCTTTTCATGACAATTTTCAACTTTTTTGAAGCCGAAATCATATCATGAAAATGGTCAACTTTTTTGAAGCCGAAATCTTTTCATGAAAATGGTCAACTTTTTTGAAGCCGAAATCTTTTCATGAAAATTTTCAACTTTTTTGAAGCAGAAATCTTTTCATGAAAATCTTAGACTTTTTTGAAGTCGAAATCTTTTCATGTAAATTTTCAACTTTTTTGAAGCAGAAATCCTTTCATGAAAATTTTCAACTTTTTGAAACCGAAATCTTTTCATGAAAATTTTCAACTTTTTTGAAGCCGAAATCTTTTCATGAAAATGGTCAACTTTTTTGAAGCCGAAATCTTTTCATGAAAATTTTCAACTTTTTGAAGCCGAAATCTTTTCATGAAAATTTTCAACTTTTTTGAAGCCGAAATCTTTTCATGAAAATGGTCAACTTTTTTGAAGCCGAAATCTTTTCATGAAAATTTTCAACTTTTTGAAGCCGAAATCTTTTCATGAAAATTTTCAACTTTTTGAAGCCGAAATCTTTTCATGAAAATGTTCCATTTTTTTGAAGCCGAAATACTTCATGAAAATTTTCAACTTTTTTGAAGCCGAAATCTTTTCATGAAAATTTTCAACTTTTTTGAAGTCGAAATCTTTTCATGAAAATTTTCAACTTTTTGAAGCCGAAATCTTTTCATGAAAATTTTCAACTTTTTTGAAGCAGAAATCTTTTCATGAAAATGTTCAACTTTTTTGAAGCCGAGATCTTTTCATGAAAATTTTCAACTTTTTTGAAGCCGAAATCTTTTCATGAAAATGGTCAACTTTTTTGAAGCCGAAATCTTTTCATGAAAATTTTCAACTTTTGAAGCCGAAATCTTTTCATGAAAATTTTCAACTTTTTTGCAGCAGAAATCTTTTCATGAAAATCTTAGACTTTTTTGAAGTCGAAATCTTTTCATGAAAATGTTCAACTTTTTGAAACCGAAATCTTTTCATGAAATTGGTCAACTTTTTTGAAGCCGAAATCTTTTCATGAAAATTTTCAACTTTTTAAGCCGAAATCTTTTCATGAAAATTTTCAACTTTTTTGCAGCAGAAATCTTTTCATGAAAATCTTAGACTTTTTTGAAGTCGAAATCTTTTCATGTAAATTTTCAACTTTTTTGAAGCAGAAATCTTTTCATGAAAATGTTCAACTTTTTTGAAGCCGAGATCTTTTCATGAAAATTTTCAACTTTTTTGAAGCCGAAATCTTTTCATGAAAATGGTCAACTTTTTGAAGCCGAAATCTTTTCATGAAAATTTTCAACTTTTTTGCAGCAGAAATCTTTTCATGAAAATCTGAGACTTTTTTGAAGTCGAAATCTTTTCATGTAAATTTTCAACTTTTTTGAAGCAGAAATCTTTTCATGAAAATGTTCAACTTTTTTGAAGCCGAAATCTTTTCATGAAAATGTTCCATTTTTTTGCAGCCGAAATAGTTCATGAAAATTTTCAACTTTTTTGAAGCAGAAATCTTTTCATGAAAATTTTCAACTTTTTGAAACCGAAATCTTTTCATGAAAATTTTCAACTTTTTTGAAGCCGAAATCTTTTCATGAAAATGGTCAACTTTTTTGAAGCCGAAATCTTTTCATGAAAATTTTCAACTTTTTGAAGCCGAAATCTTTTCATGAAAATTTTCAACTTTTTGAAGCCGAAATCTTTTCATGAAAATGTTCCATTTTTTTGAAGCCGAAATACTTCATGAAAATTTTCAACTTTTTTGAAGCCGAAATCTGTTCATGAAAATTTTCAACTTTTTTGAAGTCGAAATCTTTTCATGAAAATTTTCAACTTTTTGAAGCCGAAATCTTTTCATGAAAATTTTCAACTTTTTTGAAGCAGAAATCTTTTCATGAAAATGTTCAACTTTTTTGAAGCCGAGATCTTTTCATGAAAATTTTCAACTTTTTTGAAGCAGAAATCTTTTCATGAAAATGGTCAACTTTTTGAAGCCGAAATCTTTTCATGAAAATGTTCAACTTTTTTGAAGCAGAAATCTTTTCATGAAAATCTGAGACTTTTTTGAAGTCGAAATCTTTTCATGTAAATTTTCAACTTTTTTGAAGCAGAAATCTTTTCATGAAAATGTTCAACTTTTTTGAAGCCGAAATCTTTTCATGAAAATCTTCGACTTTTTTGAAGTCGAAATAGTTCATGAAAGTTTTCAACCTTTTTGAAGCCAAAATCCTGTCATCAAAATTTTCAACTTTTTTGAAGCAGAAATCTTTTCATGAAAATTTTCAACTTTTTGAAACCGAAATCTTTTCATGAAAATTTTCAACTTTTTTGAAGCCGAAATCTTTTCATGAAAATGGTCAACTTTTTTGAAGCCGAAATCTTTTCATGAAAATTTTCAACTTTTTGAAGCAGAAATCTTTTCATGAAAATTTTCAACTTTTTGAAGCTGAAATCTTTTCATGAAAATTTTCAACTTTTTTGAAGCAGAAATCTTTTCATGAAAATCTTAGACTTTTTTGAAGTCGAAATCTTTTCATGAAAATTTTCAACTTTTTGAAGCAGAAATCTTTTCATGAAAATTTTCAACTTTTTGAAGCCGAAATATTTTCATGAAAATTTTCAACTTTTTTGAAGCAGAAATCTTTTCATGAAAATCTTAGACTTTTTTGAAGTCGAAATCTTTTCATGTAAATTTTCAACTTTTTTGAAGCAGAAATCTTTTCATGAAAATGTTCAACTTTTTTGAAGCCGAAATCTTTTCATGAAAATGTTCAAGTTTTTTGAAGCCAAAATCTTTTCATGAAAATGTTCCATTTTTTTGAAGCCGAAATCTTTTCATGAAAATTTTCAACTTTTTTGAAGCCGAAATCTTTTCATGAAAATCTTCGACTTTTTTGAAGTCGAAATAGTTCATGAAAGTTTTCAACCTTTTTGAAGCCAAAATCCTGTCATGAAAATTTTCAACTTTTTTGAAGCAGAAATCTTTTCATGAAAATTTTCAACTTTTTGAAGCCGAAATATTTTCATGAAAATTTTCAACTTTTTTGAAGCCGAAATCTTTTCATGAAAATGTTCCACTTTTTTGAAGCCGAAATCTTTTCATGAAAATGTTCAAGTTTTTTGAAGCCAAAATCTTTTCATGAAAATGTTCCATTTTTTTGAAGCCGAAATCTTTTCATGAAAATTTTCAACTTTTTTGAAGCCGAAATCTTTTCATGAAAATGTTCAACTTTTTTGAAGCCGAGATCTTTTCATGAAAATTTTCAACTTTTTGAAATCGAAATCTGTTCATGAAATTGGTCAACTTTTTTGAAGCCGAAATCTTTTCATGAAAATTTTCAACTTTTTTGCAGCAGAAATCTTTTCATGAAAATCTTAGACTTTTTTGAAGTCGAAATCTTTTCCTGAAAATTTTCGACTTTTTTGCAGCAGAAATCTTTTCATGAAAATCTTAGACTTTTTTGAAGTCGAAATCTTTTCATGAAAATGTTCAACTTTTTGAAACCGAAATCTTTTCATGAAATTGGTCAACTTTTTTGAAGCCGAAATCTTTTCATGAAAATTTTCAACTTTTGAAGCCGAAATCTTTTCATGAAAATTTTCAACTTTTTTGCAGCAGAAATCTTTTCATGAAAATCTTAGACTTTTTTGAAGTCGAAATCTTTTCATGTAAATTTTCAACTTTTTTGAAGCAGAAATCTTTTCATGAAAATGTTCAACTTTTTTGAAGCCGAAATCTTTTCATGAAAATGTTCCATTTTTTTGCAGCCGAAATACTTCATGAAAATTTTCAACTTTTTTGAAGCCGAAATCTTTTCATGAAAATCTTCGACTTTTTTGAAGTCGAAATAGTTCATGAAAGTTTTCAACCTTTTTGAAGCCAAAATCCTGTCATGAAAATTTTCAACTTTTTTGAAGCAGAAATCTTTTCATGAAAATTTTCAACTTTTTGAAACCGAAATCTTTTCATGAAAATTTTCAACTTTTTTGAAGCATAAATCTTTTCATGAAAATGGTCAACTTTTTTGAAGCCGAAATCTTTTCATGAAAATTTTCAACTTTTTGAAGCCGAAATCTTTTCATGAAAATGGTCAACTTTTTGAAGCCGAAATCTTTTCATGAAAATTTTCAACTTTTTGAAGCCGAAATCTTTTCATGAAAATTTTCAACTTTTTTGAAGCCGAAATCTTTTCATGAAAATGGTCAACTTTTTGAAGCCGAAATCTTTTCATGAAAATTTTCAACTTTTTTGAAGCAGAAATCTTTTCATGAAAATCTTAGACTTTTTTGAAGTCGAAATCTTTTCATGAAAATGTTCAACTTTTTGAAACCGAAATCTTTTCATGAAATTGGTCAACTTTTTTGAAGCCGAAATCTTTTCATGAAAATTTTCAACTTTTGAAGCCGAAATCTTTTCATGAAAATTTTCAACTTTTTTGCAGCAGAAATCTTTTCATGAAAATCTTAGACTTTTTTGAAGTCGAAATCTTTTCATGTAAATTTTCAACTTTTTTGAAGCAGAAATCTTTTCATGAAAATGTTCAACTTTTTTGAAGCCGAAATCTTTTCATGAAAATGTTCCATTTTTTTGCAGCCGAAATACTTCATGAAAATTTTCAACTTTTTTGAAGCCGAAATCTTTTCATGAAAATCTTCGACTTTTTTGAAGTCGAAATAGTTCATGAAAGTTTTCAACCTTTTTGAAGCAGAAATCCTGTCATGAAAATTTTCAACTTTTTTGAAGCAGAAATCTTTTCATGAAAATTTTCAACTTTTTGAAACCGAAATCTTTTCATGAAAATTTTCAACTTTTTTGAAGCCGAAATCTTTTCATGAAAATGGTCAACTTTTTGAAGCCGAAATCTTTTCATGAAAATTTTCAACTTTTTTGAAGCAGAAATCTTTTCATGAAAATTTTCAACTTTTTTGAAGCCGAAATCTTTTCATGAAAATGGTCAACTTTTTGAAGCCGAAATCTTTTCATGAAAATTTTCAACTTTTTTGAAGCAGAAATCTTTTCATGAAAATCTGAGACTTTTTTGAAGTCGAAATCTTTTCATGTAAATTTTCAACTTTTTTGAAGCAGAAATCTTTTCATGAAAATGTTCAACTTTTTGAAGCAGAAATCTTTTCATGAAAATGGTCAACTTTTTGAAGCCGAAATCTTTTCATGAAAATGGTCAACTTTTTTGAAGCCGAAATCTTTTCATGAAAATTTTCAACTTTTTGAAGCAGAAATCTTTTCATGAAAATTTTCAACTTTTTGAAGCCGAAATATTTTCATGAAAATTTTCAACTTTTTTGCAGCAGAAATCTTTTCATGAAAATTTTCAACTTTTTGAAACCGAAATCTTTTCATGAAATTGGTCAACTTTTTTGAAGCCGAAATCTTTTCATGAAAATTTTCAACTTTTTTGCAGCAGAAATCTTTTCATGAAAATCTTAGACTTTTTTGAAGTCGAAATCTTTTCATGAAAATTTTCAACTTTTTTGAAGCAGAAATCTTTTCATTAAAATGTTCAACTTTTTTGAAGCCGAAATCTTTTCATGAATATGTTCCATTTTTTTGCAGCCGAAATACTTCATGAAAATTTTCAACTTTTTTGAAGCCGAAATCTTTTCATGAAAATCTTTGACTTTTTTGAAGTCGAAATAGTTCATGAAAGTTTTCAACCTTTTTGAAGCCAAAATCCTGTCATGAAAATTTTCAACTTTTTTGAAGCCGAAATCTTTTCATGAAAATGTTCCATTTTTTTGAAGCCGAAATCTTTTCATGAAAATTTTCAACTTTTTTGAAGCCGAAATCTTTTCATGAAAATTTTCAACTTTTTTGAAGCCGAAATCTTTTTATGAAAATGTTCAACTTTTTTGAAGCCGAGATCTTTTCATGAAAATTTTCAACTTTTTGAAACCGAAATCTGTTCATGAAAATTTTCAACTTTTTTGAAGCTGAAATCTTTTCATGAAAATGGTCAACTTTTTGAAGCCGAAATCTTTTCATGAAAATGTTCAACTTTTTGAAGCCGAAATCTTTTCATGAAAATTTTCAACTTTTTTGAAGCAGAAATCTTTTCATGAAAATCTTAGACTTTTTTGAAGTCGAAATCTTTTCATGAAAATTTTCAACTTTTTGAAGCCGAAATCTTTTCATGAAAATTTTAAACTTTTTTGAAGCAGAATTCTTTTCATGAAAATTTTAAACTTTTTGAAACCGAAATCTTTTCATGAAATTGGTCAACTTTTTTGAAGCCGAAATCTTTTCATGAAAATTTTCAACTTTTTTGAAGCAGAAATCTTTTCATGAAAATCTTAGACTTTTTTGAAGTCGAAATCTTTTCATGTAAATTTTCAACTTTTTTGAAGCAGAAATCTTTTCATTAAAATGTTCAACTTTTTTGAAGCCGAAATCTTTTCATGAAAATCTTCGACTTTTTTGAAGTCGAAATAGTTCATGAAAGTTTTCAACCTTTTTGAAGCCAAAATCCTGTCATGAAAATTTTCAACTTTTTTGAAGCCGAAATCTTTTCATGAAAATGTTCCATTTTTTTGAAGCCGAAATCTTTTCATGAAAATTTTCAACTTTTTTGAAGCCGAAATCTTTTCATGAAAATGATCAACTTTTTTGAAGCCGAGATCTTTTCATGAAAATTTTCAACTTTTTGAAACCGAAATCTGTTCATGAAAATTTTCAACTTTTTTGAAGCTGAAATCTTTTCATGAAAATGGTCAACTTTTTGAAATCGAAATTTTTTCATGAAAATTTTCAACTTTTTTGAAGCATAAATCTTTTCATGAAATTGGTCAACTTTTTTGAAGCCGAAATCTTTTCATGAAAATTTTCAACTTTTTGAAGCCAAAATCTTTTCATGAAAATTTTAAACTTTTTTGAAGCCGAAATCTTTTCATGAAAATGGTCAACTTTTTTGAAGCCGAAATCTTTTCATGAAAATGTTCGATTTTTTTGTAGTCGAAATAGTTCATGAAAGTTTTCAACCTTTTTGAAGCCAAAATCCTGTCATGAAAATTTTCAACTTTTTTGAAGCAGAAATCTTTTCATGAAAATTTTCAACTTTTTGAAACCGAAATCTTTTCATGAAAATTTTCAACTTTTTTGAAACATAAATCTTTTCATGAAAATGGTCAACTTTTTTGAAGCCGAAATCTTTTCATGAAAATTTTCAACTTTTTGAAGCCGAAATCTTTTCATGAAAATGGTCAACTTTTTGAAGCCGAAATCTTTTCATGAAAATTTTCAACTTCTTGAAGCCGAAATCTTTTCATGAAAATTTTCAACTTCTTGAAGCTGAAATCTTTTCATGAAAATGGTCAACTTTTTGAAATCGAAATTTTTTCATGAAAATTTTCAACTTTTTTGAAGCATAAATCTTTTCATGAAAATGTTCAACTTTTTTGAAGCCGAAATCTTTTCATGAAAATTTTCAACTTTTTGAAACCGAAATCTTTTCATGAAAATTTTCAACTTTTTTGAAGCCGAAATCTTTTCATGAAAATGGTCAACTTTTTTGAAGCCGAAATCTTTTCATGAAAATGGTCAACTTTTTTGAAGCCGAAATCTTTTCATGAAAATTTTCAACTTTTTGAAGCTGAAATCTTTTCATGAAAATTTTCAACTTTTTGAAGCCGAAATATTTTCATGAAAATTTTCAACTTTTTTGCAGCAGAAATCTTTTCATGAAAATCTTAGACTTTTTTGAAGTCGAAATCTTTTCATGAAAATTTTCAACTTTTTTGAAGCAGAAATCTTTTCATTAAAATGTTCAACTTTTTTGAAGCCGAAATCTTTTCATGAAAATGTTCCATTTTTTTGCAGCCGAAATACTTCATGAAAATTTTCAACTTTTTTGAAGCCGAAATCTTTTCATGAAAATCTTCGACTTTTTTGAAGTCGAAATAGTTCATGAAAGTTTTCAACCTTTTTGAAGCCAAAATCCTGTCATGAAAATTTTCAACTTTTTTGAAGCCAAAATCTTTTCATGAAAATCTTAAACTTTTTTGAAGCCGAAATCTTTTCATGAAAATGGTCAACTATTTTGAAGCCGAAATCTTTTCATGAAAATGTTCAACTTTTTGAAGCCAAAATCTTTTCATGAAAATTTTAAACTTTTTTGAAGCAGAAATCTTTTCATGAAAATCTTAGACTTTTTTGAAGTCGAAATCTTTTCATGAAAATTTTCAACTTTTTGAAGCCGAAATCTTTTCATGAAAATTTTAAACTTTTTAGAAGCAGAATTCTTTTCATGAAAATTTTCAACTTTTTGAAACCGAAATCTTTTCATGAAATTGGTCAACTTTTTTGAAGCCGAAATCTTTTCATGAAAATTTTCAACTTTTTTGCAGCAGAAATCTTTTCATGAAAATCTTAGACTTTTTTGAAGTCGAAATCTTTTCATGTAAATTTTCAACTTTTTTGAAGCAGAAATCTTTTCATTAAAATGTTCAACTTTTTTGAAGCCGAAATCTTTTCATGAAAATGTTCCATTTTTTTGCAGCCGAAATACTTCATGAAAATTTTCAACTTTTTTGAAGCCGAAATCTTTTCATGAAAATCTTCGACTTTTTTGAAGTCGAAATAGTTCATGAAAGTTTTCAACCTTTTTGAAGCTGAAATCTTTTCAGGAAAATTTTCAACTTATTGAAACCAAAATCTTTTCTTGAAAATTTTCAACTTTTTTGAAGCCGAAATCTTTTCATGAAAATGGTCAACTTTTTTGAAGCCGAAATCTTTTCATGAAAATTTTCAACTTCTTGAAGCCGAAATCTTTTCATGAAAATTTTCAACTTTTTGAAGCCGAAATCTTTTCATGAAAATTTTCAATTTTTTGAAGCCGAAATCTTTTCATGAAAATCTTAGACTTTTTTGAAGTCGAAATCTTTTCATGAAAATTTTCAACTTATTGAAACAGAAATCTTTTCTTGAAAATTTTCATCTTTTTTGAAGCCGAAATCTTTTCATGAAAATTTTAGACTTTTTTGAAGCCGAAATACTTCATGAAAATTTTCAACTTTTTTGAAGCCGAAATCTTTTCATGAAAATCTTCGACTTTTTTGAAGTCGAAATAGTTCATGAAAGTTTTCAACCTTTTTGAAGCTGAAATCTTTTCATGAAAATTTTCAACTTTTTTGAAGCCGAAATCTTTTCATGAAAATTTTCAACTTTTTGAAACGGAAATCTTTTCATGAAAATTTTCAACTTTTTTGAAGCTGAAATCTTTTCATGAAAATGGTCAACTTTTTTGAAGCCGAAATCTTTTCATGAAAATGGTCAACTTTTTTGAAGCCGAAATCTTTTCATGAAAATGTTCAACTTTTTGAAACCGAAATCTATTCATAAAAATTTTCAACTTTTTTGAAGCCGAAATCTTTTCATGAAAATGTTCCATTTTTTTGAAGCCGAAATACTTCATGAAAATTTTCAACTTTTTTGAAGCCGAAATCTTTTCATGAAAATGTTCAACTTTTTTGAAGCTGAAATCTTTTCATGAAAATGTTACATTTTTTTGAAGCTGAAATACTTCATGAAAATGTTCAATTTTTTTGAAGCCGAAATCTTTTCATGAAAATGTTCAACTTTTTTGAAGCCGAAATCTTTTCATGAAAATGTTGAACTTTTTGAAACCAAAATCTTTTCCTGAAAATGTTCAACTTTTTTGAAGCCGAAATCTTTTCATGAAAATATTCGACTTTTTTGAAGCCGAAATACTTGATGAAAATATTCAACTTCTTTGAAGTCGAAATCTTTTCATGAAAATTTTCAACTTTTTTGAATCCGAAATCTTTTCATGAAAATTTTCAACTTTTTTGAAGCAGAAATCTTTTCATGAAAATTTTCAACTTTTTTGAAGCCGAAATAGTTCATGAAAATTTTAGACTTTTTTGAAGCCGAAATACTTCATGAAAATTTTCAACTTTTTTGAAACCTAAATCTTTTCATGAAAATTTTCAACTTTTTTGATGCCGAAATAGTTCATGAAAATTTTCAACTTTTTTGAACCCGAAATCTTTTCATGAAAATGTTCAACTTTTTTGAAGCCGAAATCTTTTCATGAAAATGTTCCATTTTTTTGAAGCCGAAATACTTCATGAAAATTTTAAACTTTTTTTAAGCCGAAATCTTTTCATGAAAATGTTCAACTTTTTTGAAGCCGAAATCTTTTCATGAAAATTTTCAACTTTTTGAAACCAAAATCTTTTCATGAAAATTTTCAACTTTTTTGAAGCGGAAATCTTTTCATGAAAATGTTCAACTTTTTTGAAGCCGAAATCTTTTCATGAAAATGTTCAACTTTTTTGAAGCCGAAATCTTTTCATGAAAATGTTCCATTTTTTTGAAGCCGAAATACTTCATGAAAATTTTCAACATTTTTGAAGCAGAAATCTTTTCATGAAAATTTTCCTTTTTTTTGAAGCTGAAATCTTTTCATGAAAATGTTACATTTTTTTGAAGCTGAAATACTTCATGAAAATGTTCAATTTTTTTGAAGCCGAAATCTTTTCATGAAAATGTTCAACTTTTTGAAACCAAAATCTTTTCCTGAAAATTTTCAACTTTTTTGAAGCAGAAATCTTTTCATGAAAATGTTCAACTTTTTTGAAGCCGAAATCTTTTCATGAAAATCTTCGACTTTTTTGAAGCCGAAATACTTGATGAAAATATTCAACTTCTTTGAAGTCGAAATCTTTTCATGAAAATTTTCAACTTTTTTGAATCCGAAATCTTTTCATGAAAATTTTCAACTTTTTTGAAGCAGAAATCTTTTCATGAAAATTTTGAACTTTTTTGAAGCCGAAATAGTTCATGAAAATTTTAGACTTTTTTGAAGCAGAAATACTTCATGAAAATTTTCAACTTTTTTGAAACCTAAATCTTTTCATGAAAATGTTCCATTTTTTTGAAGCCGAAATACTTCATGAAAATTTTCAACTTTTTTGAAGCAGAAATCTTTTCATGAAAATTTTCAACTTTTTTGAAGCAGAAATCTTTTCATGAAAATTTTCAACTTTTTTGAAGCCGAAATAGTTCATGAAAATTTTAGACTTTTTTGAAGCCGAAATACTTCATGAAAATTTTCAACTTTTTTGAAACCTAAATCTTTTCATGAAAATTTTCAACTTTTTTGATGCCGAAACAGTTCATGAAAATTTTCAACTTTTTTGAACCCGAAATCTTTTCATGAAAATGTTCAACTTTTTTGAAGCCGAAATCTTTTCATGAAAATGTTCCATTTTTTTGAAGCCGAAATACTTCATGAAAATTTTAAACTTTTTTTAAGCCGAAATCTTTTCATGAAAATGTTCAACTTTTTTGAAGCCGAAATCTTTTCATGAAAATTTTCAACTTTTTGAAACCAAAATCTTTTCATGAAAATTTTCAACTTTTTTGAAGCCGAAATCTTTTCATGAAAATGTTCAACTTTTTTGAAGCCGAAATCTTTTCATGAAAATGTTCAACTTTTTTGAAGCCGAAATCTTTTCATGAAAATGTTCCATTTTTTTGAAGCCGAAATACTTCATGAAAATTTTCAACTTTTTTGAAGCAGAAATCTTTTCATGAAAATTTTCCTTTTTTTTGAAGCTGAAATCTTTTCATGAAAATGTTACATTTTTTTGAAGCTGAAATACTTCATGAAAATGTTCAATTTTTTTGAAGCCGAAATCTTTTCATGAAAATGTTCAACTTTTTTGAAGCCGAAATCTTTTCATGAAAATGTTCAACTTTTTGAAACCAAAATCTTTTCCTGAAAATTTTCAACTTTTTTGAAGCAGAAATCTTTTCATGAAAATGTTCAACTTTTTTGAAGCCGAAATCTTTTCATGAAAATCTTCGACTTTTTTGAAGCCGAAATACTTGATGAAAATATTCAACTTCTTTGAAGTCGAAATCTTTTCATGAAAATTTTCAACTTTTTTGAATCCGAAATCTTTTCATGAAAATTTTCAACTTTTTTGAAGCAGAAATCTTTTCATGAAAATTTTCAACTTTTTTGAAGCCGAAATAGTTCATGAAAATTTTAGACTTTTTTGAAGCCGAAATACTTCATGAAAATTTTCAACTTTTTTGAAACCTAAATCTTTTCATGAAAATGTTCCATTTTTTTGAAGCCGAAATACTTCATGAAAATTTTCAACTTTTTTGAAGCAGAAATCTTTTCATGAAAA
Source organism: Labrus bergylta (assembly GCF_963930695.1). Lineage (NCBI taxonomy): Eukaryota > Metazoa > Chordata > Actinopteri > Labriformes > Labridae > Labrus > Labrus bergylta. The sequence continues at coordinate 315,631 of NC_089195.1, read as the reverse complement.
TTTTCAACTTTTTTGAAGCAGAAATCTTTTCATGAAAATTTTCCATTTTTTTGAAGCCGAAATCTTTTCATGAAAATGTTCCATTTTTTTGAAGCCGAAATACTTCATGAAAATTAACAACTTTTTTGAAGCCGAAATCTTTTCATGAAAATGTTCAACTTTTTTGAAGCCGAAATCTTTTCATGAAAATGTTCCATTTTTTTGAAGCCGAAATACTTCATGAAAATGTTCAACTTTTTTGAAGCCGAAATCTTTTCATGAAAATTTTCAACTTTTTTGAAGCCGAAATCTTTTCATGAAAATGTTCAACTTTTTTGAAGCCGAAATCTTTTCATGAAAATGTTCAACTTTTTTGAAGCCGAAATCTTTTCATGAAAATGTTCAACTTTTTTGAAGCAGAAATCTTTTCATGAAAATCTTAGACTTTTTTGAAGTCGAAATCTTTTCAAGTAAATTTTCAACTTTTTTGAAGTAGAAATCTTTTCATGAAAATTTTCAACTTTTTGAAGTAGAAATATTTTCATGAAAATTTTCAACTTTTTTGAAGCCGAAATACTTCATGAAAGTTTTTGACTTTTTTGAAGCAGAAATCTTTTAATGTAAATGGTCAACTTTTTTCAAGCCGAAATACTTCATGAAAATGTTCAACTTTTTTGAAGCCGAAATCTTTTCATGAAAATTTTCAACTTTTTTGAAGCAGAAATCTTTTCATGAAAATCTTAGACTTTTTTGAAGACGAAATCTTTTCATGTAAATTTTCAACTTTTTTGAAGCAGAAATCTTTTCATGAAAATTTTCAACTTTTTTGAAGCCGAAATACTTCATGAAAGTTTTTGACTTTTTTGAAGCAAAAATCTTTTAATGTAAATTTTCAACTTTTTTCAAGCAGAAATCTTTTCATGAAAACCTTAGACTTTTTTGAAGTCGAAATCTTTTCATGTAAATTTTAAACTTTTTTGAAGCAGAAATCTTTTCATGAAAATGTTCAAGTTTTTTGAAGCTCGAAATCTTTTCATGAAAATGTTCCATTTTTTTGAAGCCGAAATACTTCATGAAAATTTTCAACTTTTTTGAAGCCGAAATCTTTTCATGAAAATGTTCAACTTTTTTGAAGCCGAAATCTTTTCATGAAAATTTTCAACTTTTTGAAACCAAAATCTTTTCATGTAAATTTTAAACTTTTTTGAAGCAGAAATCTTTTCATGAAAATGTTCAAGTTTTTTGAAGCTCGAAATCTTTTCATGAAAATGTTCCATTTTTTTGAAGCCGAAATACTTCATGAAAATTTTCAACTTTTTTGAAGCCGAAATCTTTTCATGAAAATGTTCAACTTTTTTGAAGCAGAAATCTTTTCATGTAAATTTTCAACTTTTTTGAAGCAGAAATCTTTTCATGAAAATCTTCAACTTTTTTGAAGCCGAAATACTTGATGAAAATATTCAACTTTTTTGAAGTCTAAATTTTTTCATGAAAATTTTCAACTTTTTTGAAGCCGAAATCTTTTCATGAAAATTTTCAACTTTTTTGAAACAGAAATCTTTTCATGAAAATTTTCAACTTTTTTGAAGCCGAAATAGTTCATGAAAATTATCAACTTTTTTGAAACCTAAATCTTTTCATGAAAATTATCAACTTTTTTGAAACCTAAATCTTTTCATGAAAATTTTCATCTTTTTTGAAACATAAATCTTTTCATGAAAATCTTAGACTTTTTTGAAGTCGAAATCTTTTCAAGTAAATTTTCAACTTTTTTGAAGTAGAAATCTTTTCATGAAAATTTTCAACTTTTTGAAGTAGAAATATTTTCATGAAAATTTTCAACTTTTTTGAAGCCGAAATACTTCATGAAAGTTTTTGACTTTTTTGAAGCAGAAATCTTTTAATGTAAATGGTCAACTTTTTTCAAGCCGAAATACTTCATGAAAATGTTCAACTTTTTTGAAGCCGAAATCTTTTCATGAAAATTTTCAACTTTTTTGAAGCAGAAATCTTTTCATGAAAATCTTAGACTTTTTTGAAGACGAAATCTTTTCATGTAAATTTTCAACTTTTTTGAAGCAGAAATCTTTTCATGAAAATTTTCAACTTTTTTGAAGCCGAAATACTTCATGAAAGTTTTTGACTTTTTTGAAGCAAAAATCTTTTAATGTAAATTTTCAACTTTTTTCAAGCAGAAATCTTTTCATGAAAACCTTAGACTTTTTTGAAGTCGAAATCTTTTCATGTAAATTTTAAACTTTTTTGAAGCAGAAATCTTTTCATGAAAATGTTCAAGTTTTTTGAAGCTCGAAATCTTTTCATGAAAATGTTCCATTTTTTTGAAGCCGAAATACTTCATGAAAATTTTCAACTTTTTTGAAGCCGAAATCTTTTCATGAAAATGTTCAACTTTTTTGAAGCCGAAATCTTTTCATGAAAATTTTCAACTTTTTGAAACCAAAATCTTTTCATGTAAATTTTAAACTTTTTTGAAGCAGAAATCTTTTCATGAAAATGTTCAAGTTTTTTGAAGCTCGAAATCTTTTCATGAAAATGTTCCATTTTTTTGAAGCCGAAATACTTCATGAAAATTTTCAACTTTTTTGAAGCCGAAATCTTTTCATGAAAATGTTCAACTTTTTTGAAGCAGAAATCTTTTCATGTAAATTTTCAACTTTTTTGAAGCAGAAATCTTTTCATGAAAATCTTCAACTTTTTTGAAGCCGAAATACTTGATGAAAATATTCAACTTTTTTGAAGTCTAAATTTTTTCATGAAAATTTTCAACTTTTTTGAAGCCGAAATCTTTTCATGAAAATTTTCAACTTTTTTGAAACAGAAATCTTTTCATGAAAATTTTCAACTTTTTTGAAGCCGAAATAGTTCATGAAAATTATCAACTTTTTTGAAACCTAAATCTTTTCATGAAAATTATCAACTTTTTTGAAACCTAAATCTTTTCATGAAAATTTTCATCTTTTTTGAAACATAAATCTTTTCATGAAAATTTTAGACTTTTTTGTAGTCGAAATACTTCATGAAAATTTTCAACTTTTTTAAAGCCGAAATCTTTTCATGAAAATTTTCATCTTTTTTGAAGCATAAATCTTTTCATGAAAATTTTAGACTTTTTTGCAGCCGAAATACTTCATGAAAATTTTCAACTTTTTTGAAGCCGAAATCTTTTCATGAAAATCTTCGACTTTTTTGAAGTCGAAATCTCTTCATGAAAATTTTCAACTTTTTTGAAGCAGAAATCTTTTCATGAAAATTTTCAACTTTTTGAAACCAAAATCTTTTCATGAAAATGTTCAACTTTTTTGAAGCCGAAATCTTTTCATGAAAATTTTCAACTTTTTTGATGCCGAAATAGTTCATGAAAATTTTCGACTTTTTTGAAGCCGAAATACTTCATGAAAATTTTCAACTTTTTTGAAACCTAAATCTTTTCATGAAAATTTTCAACTTTTTTGATGCCGAAATAGTTCATGAAAATTTTCAACTTTTTTGAAGCCGAAATCTTTTCATGAAAATGTTCAACTTTTTTGATGCCGAAATCTTTTCATGAAAATTTTCAAGTTTTTGAAGCCCAAATCTTTTCATGAAAATTTTCATCTTTTTTGAAACATAAATCTTTTCAAGAAAATTTTAGACTTTTTTGCAGCCGAAATACTTCATGAAAATTTTCAACTTTTTTTAAGCCGAAATCTTTTCATGAAAATCTTCGACTTTTTTGAAGTCGAAATAGTTCATGAAAGTTTTCAACATATTTGAAGCTGAAATCTTTTCATGAAAATGTTCAACTTTTTTGAAACCAAAATCTTTTCATGAAAATTTTCAACTTTTTGAAACCAAAATCTTTTCATGTAATTTTTCAACTTTTTTGAAGCAGAAATCTTTTCATGAAAATTTTCAACTTTTTGAAGCCGAAATCTTTTCATGAAAATTTTCAACTTTTTTGAAGCAGAAATCTTTTCATGAAAATCTTAGACTTTTTTGAAGTCGAAATCTTTTCATGTAAATTTTCAACTTTTTTGAAGCAGAAATCTTTTCATGAAAATGTTCAACTTTTTTGAAGCCGAAATCTTTTCATGAAAATGTTCCATTTTTTTGAAGCCGAAATACTTCATGAAAATTTTCAACTTTTTTGAAGCAGAAATCTTTTCATGAAAATGTTCAACTTTTTTGAAGCAGAAATCTTTTCTTGAAAATCTTCGACTTTTTTGAAGCCGAAATACTTGATGAAAATATTCAACTTTTTTGAAGTCTAAATCTTTTCATGAAAATTTTCAACATTTTTGAAGCCGAAATCTTTTCATGAAAATTTTCAACTTTTTTGAAGCAGAAATCTTTTCATGAAAATGTTCAACTTTTTTGAAGCCGAAATAGTTCATGAAAATTTTAGACTTTTTTGAAGTCGAAATAGTTCATGAAAGTTTTCAACCTTTTTGAAGCCGAAATCTTTTCATGTAAATTTTGAACTTTTTTGAAGCAGAAATCTTTTCATGAAAATTTTAAACTTTTTTGAAGCCGAAATCTTTTCATGATAATGTTCCATTTTTTTGAAGCCGAAATACTTCATGAAAATTTTCAACTTTTTTGAAGCCGAAATCTTTTCATGAAAATTTTCAACTTTTTTGAAGCCGAAATCTTTTCATGAAAATGTTCAACTTTTTTGAAGTAGAAATCTTTTCATGAAAATGTTCCATTTTTTTGAAGCCGAAATACTTCATGAAAATGTTCAACTTTTTTGAAGCCGAAATCTTTTCATGAAAATGTTCAACTTTTTTGAAGCCGAAATCTTTTCATGAAAATTTTCAACTGTTTGAAACCAAAATCTTTTCATGTAATTTTTCAACTTTTTTGAAGCAGAAATCTTTTCATGAAAATTTTCAACTTTTTGAAGCCGAAATCTTTTCATGAAAATTTTCAACTTTTTTGAAGCAGAAATCTTTTCATGAAAATTTTCAACTTTTTTGAAGCAGAAATCTTTTCATGAAAATGTTCCATTTTTTTGAAGCCGAAATACTTCATGAAAATTTTCAACTTTTTTGAAGCCGAAATCTTTTCATGAAAATGTTCAACTTTTTTGAAGCAGAAATCTTTTCATGTAAATTTTCAACTTTTTTGAAGCAGAAATCTTTTCATGAAAATCTTCAACTTTTTTGAAGCCGAAATACTTGATGAAAATATTCAACTTTTTTGAAGTCTAAATTTTTTCATGAAAATTTTCAACTTTTTTGAAGCCGAAATCTTTTCATGAAAATTTTCAACTTTTTTGAAACAGAAATCTTTTCATGAAAATTTTCAACTTTTTTGAAGCCGAAATAGTTCATGAAAATTATCAACTTTTTTGAAACCTAAATCTTTTCATGAAAATTATCAACTTTTTTGAAACCTAAATCTTTTCATGAAAATTTTCATCTTTTTTGAAACATAAATCTTTTCATGAAAATTTTAGACTTTTTTGTAGTCGAAATACTTCATGAAAATTTTCAACTTTTTTAAAGCCGAAATCTTTTCATGAAAATTTTCATCTTTTTTGAAGCATAAATCTTTTCATGAAAATTTTAGACTTTTTTGCAGCCGAAATACTTCATGAAAATTTTCAACTTTTTTGAAGCCGAAATCTTTTCATGAAAATCTTCGACTTTTTTGAAGTCGAAATCTCTTCATGAAAATTTTCAACTTTTTTGAAGCAGAAATCTTTTCATGAAAATTTTCAACTTTTTGAAACCAAAATCTTTTCATGAAAATGTTCAACTTTTTTGAAGCCGAAATCTTTTCATGAAAATTTTCAACTTTTTTGATGCCGAAATAGTTCATGAAAATTTTCGACTTTTTTGAAGCCGAAATACTTCATGAAAATTTTCAACTTTTTTGAAACCTAAATCTTTTCATGAAAATTTTCAACTTTTTTGATGCCGAAATAGTTCATGAAAATTTTCAACTTTTTTGAAGCCGAAATCTTTTCATGAAAATGTTCAACTTTTTTGATGCCGAAATCTTTTCATGAAAATTTTCAAGTTTTTGAAGCCCAAATCTTTTCATGAAAATTTTCATCTTTTTTGAAACATAAATCTTTTCAAGAAAATTTTAGACTTTTTTGCAGCCGAAATACTTCATGAAAATTTTCAACTTTTTTTAAGCCGAAATCTTTTCATGAAAATCTTCGACTTTTTTGAAGTCGAAATAGTTCATGAAAGTTTTCAACCTATTTGAAGCTGAAATCTTTTCATGAAAATGTTCAACTTTTTTGAAACCAAAATCTTTTCATGAAAATTTTCAACTTTTTGAAACCAAAATCTTTTCATGTAATTTTTCAACTTTTTTGAAGCAGAAATCTTTTCATGAAAATGTTCAACTTTTTGAAGCCGAAATCTTTTCATGAAAATTTTCAACTTTTTTGAAGCAGAAATCTTTTCATGAAAATCTTAGACTTTTTTGAAGTCGAAATCTTTTCATGTAAATTTTCAACTTTTTTGAAGCAGAAATCTTTTCATGAAAATGTTCAACTTTTTTGAAGCCGAAATTTTTTCATGAAAATGTTCCATTTTTTTGAAGCCGAAATACTTCATGAAAATTTTCAACTTTTTTGAAGCAGAAATCTTTTCATGAAAATGTTCCATTTTTTTGAAGCCGAAATACTTCATGAAAATTTTCAACTTTTTTGAAGCAGAAATCTTTTCATGAAAATGTTCAACTTTTTTGAAGCAGAAATCTTTTCTTGAAAATCTTCGACTTTTTTGAAGCCGAAATACTTGATGAAAATATTCAACTTTTTTGAAGTCTAAATCTTTTCATGAAAATTTTCAACATTTTTGAAGCCGAAATCTTTTCATGAAAATTTTCAACTTTTTTGAAGCAGAAATCTTTTCATGAAAATGTTCAACTTTTTTGAAGCCGAAATAGTTCATGAAAATTTTAGACTTTTTTGAAGTCGAAATAGTTCATGAAAGTTTTCAACCTTTTTGAAGCCGAAATCTTTTCATGTAAATTTTGAACTTTTTTGAAGCAGAAATCTTTTCATGAAAATTTTAAACTTTTTTGAAGCCGAAATCTTTTCATGATAATGTTCCATTTTTTTGAAGCCGAAATACTTCATGAAAATTTTCAACTTTTTTGAAGCCGAAATCTTTTCATGAAAATTTTCAACTTTTTTGAAGCCGAAATCTTTTCATGAAAATGTTCAACTTTTTTGAAGTAGAAATCTTTTCATGAAAATGTTCCATTTTTTTGAAGCCGAAATACTTCATGAAAATGTTCAACTTTTTTGAAGCCGAAATCTTTTCATGAAAATGTTCAACTTTTTTGAAGCCGAAATCTTTTCATGAAAATTTTCAACTGTTTGAAACCAAAATCTTTTCATGTAATTTTTCAACTTTTTTGAAGCAGAAATCTTTTCATGAAAATTTTCAACTTTTTGAAGCCGAAATCTTTTCATGAAAATTTTCAACTTTTTTGAAGCAGAAATCTTTTCATGAAAATCTTCGACTTTTTTGAAGTCGAAATACTTGATGAAAATATTCAACTTTTTTGAAGTCTAAATCTTTTCATGAAAATTTTCAACTTTTTTGAAGCCGAAATCTTTTCATGAAAATTAACAACTTTTTTGAAGCAGAAATCTTTTCATGAAAATTTTCAACTTTTTGAAGCCGAAATCTTTTCATGAAAATTTTCAACTTTTTTGAAGAAGAAATCTTTTCATGAAAATGGTCAACTTTTTTGAAGCCGAAATCTTTTCATGAAAATTTTCAACTTTTTGAAACTGAAATCTTTTCATGAAAATTTACAACTTTTTTAAAGCAGAAATCTTTTCATGAAAATCTTAGACTTTTTTGAAGTCGAAATCTTTTCATGTAAATTTTCAACTTTTTTGAAGCAGAAATCTTTTCATTAAAATGTTCAACTTTTTTGAAGCCGAAATCTTTTCATGAAAATTTTCAACTTTTTTGAAGCCAAAATCCTGTCATGAAAATTTTCAACTTTTTTGAAGCAGAAATCTTTTCATGAAAATCTTCGACTTTTTTGAAGTCGAAATACTTGATGAAAATATTCAACTTTTTTGAAGCAGAAATCTTTTCATTAAAATGTTCAACTTTTTTGAAGCCGAAATCTTTTCATGAAAATTTTCAACTTTTTTGAAGCCAAAATCCTGTCATGAAAATTTTCAACTTTTTTGAAGCAGAAATCTTTTCATGAAAATCTTCGACTTTTTTGAAGTCGAAATACTTGATGAAAATATTCAACTTTTTTGAAGTCTAAATCTTTTCATGAAAATTTTCAACTTTTTTGAAGCCGAAATCTTTTCATGAAAATTTTCAACTTTTTTGAAGCAGAAATCTTTTCATGAAAATGTTCCATTTTTTTGAAGCCGAAATACTTCATGAAATTGTTCAACTTTTTTGAAGCCGAAATCTTTTCATGAAAATGTTCAACTTTTTTGAAGCCGAAATCTTTTCATGAAAATTTTCAACTTTTTGAAACCAAAATCTTTTCATGTAATTTTTCAACTTTTTTGAAGCAGAAATCTTTTCATGAAAATTTTCAACTTTTTGAAGCCGAAATCTTTTCATGAAAATTTTCAACTTTTTTAAAGCAGAAATCTTTTCATGAAAATCTTCGACTTTTTTGAAGTCGAAATACTTGATGAAAATATTCAACTTTTTTGAAGCCGAAATCTTTTCATGAAAATGTTCAACTTTTTTGAAGCCGAAATCTTTTCATGAAAATTTTCAACTTTTTTGAAGCCGAAATCTTTTCATGAAAATGTTCGACTTTTTTGAAGTCGAAATACTTGATGAAAATATTCAACTTTTTTGAAGTCTAATTCTTTTCATGAAAATTTTCAACTTTTTTGAAGCAGAAATCTTTTCATGAAAATTTTCAACTTTTTGAAGCCGAAATCTTTTCAAGAAAATTTTCAACTTTTTTGAAGAAGAAATCTTTTCATGAAAATGGTCAACTTTTTTGAAGCCGAAATCTTTTCATGAAAATTTTCAACTTTTTTGAAGCCAAAATCCTGTCATGAAAATTTTCAACTTTTTTGAAGCAGAAATCTTTTCATGAAAATCTTCGACTTTTTTGAAGTCGAAATACTTGATGAAAATATTCAACTTTTTTGAAGTCTAAATCTTTTCATGAAAATTTTCAACTTTTTTGAAGCCGAAATCTTTTCATGAAAATTTTCAACTTTTTTGAAGCCAAAATCCTGTCATGAAAATTTTCAACTTTTTTGAAGCAGAAATCTTTTCATGAAAATGTTCCATTTTTTTGAAGCCGAAATACTTCATGAAAATGTTCAACTTTTTTGAAGCCGAAATCTTTTCATGAAAATGTTACATTTTTTTGAAGCCGAAATACTTCATGAAAATTTTCAACTTTTTTGAAGCCGAAATCTTTTCATGAAAATTTTCAACTTTTTTGAAGCAGAAATCTTTTCATGAAAATCTTCGACTTTTTTGAAGTCGAAATACTTGATGAAAATATTCAACTTTTTTTAAGCCGAAATCTTTTCATGAAAATGTTCAACTTTTTTGAAGCCGAAATCTTTTCATGAAAATGTTCAACTTTTTTGAAGCCGAAATCTTTTCATGAAAATGTTCCATTTTTTTGAAGCCGAAATACTTCATGAAAATGTTCAACTTTTTTGAAGCGGAAATCTTTTCATGAAAATTTTCATCTTTTTTGAAGCGGAAATCTTTTCATGAAAATTTTCAACTTTTTGAAACCAAAATCTTTTCATGTAATTTTTCAACTTTTTTGAAGCAGATATCTTTTCATGAAAATGTTCAACTTTTTTGAAGCCGAAATCTTTTCATGAAAATTTTCAACTTTTTTGAAGCCAAAATCCTGTCATGAAAATTTTCAACTTTTTTGAAACCAAAATCTTTTCATGAAAATTTTCAACTTTTTTGAAGCCGAAATCTTTTCATGAAAATGTTCCATTTTTTTGAAGCCGAAATACTTCATGAAAATGTTCAACTTTTTTGAAGCCGAGATCTTTTCAAAAAAATTTTCAACTTTTTGAAACCGAAATCTTTTCGTGAAAATTTTCAACTTTTTTGAAGCCGAAATACTTCATGAAAATTTTCAACTTTTTTGAAGCAGAAATCTTTTCATGAAAATCTTAGACTTTTTTGAAGTCGAAATCTTTTCATGTAAATTTTCAACTTTTTTGAAGCAGAAATCTTTTCATGAAAATCTTCAACTTTTTTGAAGCCGAAATCTTTTCATGAAAATGTTCAACTTTTTTGAAGCCGAAATACTTCATGAAAATTTTTAACTTTTTTGAAGCCGAAATCTTTTCATGAAAATCTTCAACTTTTTTTAAGCCGAAATCTTTTCATGAAAATCTTAGACTTTTTTGAAGCCGAAATCTTTTCATGAAAATTTTCAACTTTTTGAAGCCGAAATCTTTTCATGAAAATTTTCAACTTTTTTGAAGCAGAAATCTTTTCATGAAAATCTTAGACTTTTTTGAAGTCGAAATCTTTTCATGTAAATTTTCAACTTTTTTGAAGCAGAAATCTTTTCATGAAAATTTTCAACTTTTTGAAACCAAAATCTTTTCATGTAATTTTTCAACATTTTTGAAGCAGAAATCTTTTCATGAAAATCTTCGACTTTTTTGAAGTCGAAATACTTGATGAAAATATTCAACTTTTTTGAAGTCTAAATCTTTTCATGAAAATTTTCAACTTTTTTGAAGCCGAAATCTTTTCATGAAAATTAACAACTTTTTTGAAGCAGAAATCTTTTCATGAAAATTTTCAACTTTTTGAAGCCGAAATCTTTTCATGAAAATTTTCAACTTTTTTGAAGAAGAAATCTTTTCATGAAAATGGTCAACTTTTTTGAAGCTGAAATCTTTTCATGAAAATTTACAACTTTTTTAAAGCAGAAATCTTTTCATGAAAATCTTAGACTTTTTTGAAGTCGAAATCTTTTCATGAAAATTTTCAACTTTTTTGAAGCAGAAATCTTTTCATGAAAATCTTCGACTTTTTTGAAGTCGAAATACTTGATGAAAATATTCAACTTTTTAGAAGTCTAAATCTTTTCATGAAAATTTTCAACTTTTTTGAAGCCGAAATCTTTTCATGAAAATTTTCAACTTTTTTGAAGCCAAAATCCTGTCATGAAAATTTTCAACTTTTTTGAAGCAGAAATCTTTTCATGAAAATCTTCGACTTTTTTGAAGTCGAAATACTTGATGAAAATATTAAACTTTTTTGAAGTCTAAATCTTTTCATGAAAGTTTTCAACCTTTTTGAAGCCGAAATCTTTTCATGAAAATTTTCAACTTTTTTGAAGCCGAAATAGTTCATGAAAATTTTCAACTTTTTTGAAACCTAAATCTTTTCATGAAATCTTTCAACTTTTTTGATGCCGGAATAGTTCATGAAAATTTTCAACTTTTTTGAACCCGAAATCTTTTTATGAAAATTTTCAACTTTTTTGAAGCCGAAATCTTTTCATGAAAATTTTCAACTTTTTTGAAGCCAAAATCCTGTCATGAAAATTTTCAACTTTTTTGAAGCAGAAATCTTTTCATGAAAATCTTCGACTTTTTTGAAGCCGAAATACTTGATGAAAATATTCAACTTTTTTGAAGTCTAAATCTTTTCATGAAAATGTTCCATTTTTTTGAAGTAGAAATCTTTTCATGAAAATGGTCAACTTTTTTGAAGCGGAAATCTTTTCATGAAAATTTTCAACTTTTTTGAAGCGGAAATCTTTTCATGAAAATTTTCAACTTTTTGAAACCAAAATCTTTTCATGTAATTTTTCAACTTTTTTGAAGCAGATATCTTTTCATGAAAATGTTCAACTTTTTTGAAGCCAAAATCTTTTCATGAAAATTTTCAACTTTTTTGAAGCCAAAATCTTTTCATGAAAATTTTCAACTTTTTTGAAGCCGAAATCTTTTCATGAAAATGTTCCATTTTTTTGAAGCCGAAATACTTCATGAAAATGTTCAACTTTTTTGAAGCCGAGATCTTTTCAAAAAAATTTTCAACTTTTTGAAACCGAAATCTTTTCGTGAAAATTTTCAACTTTTTTGAAGCCGAAATCTTTTCATGAAAATTTTCAACTTTTTTGAAGCAGAAATCTTTTCATGAAAATCTTAGACTTTTTTGAAGTCGAAATCTTTTCATGTAAATTTTCAACTTTTTTGAAGCAGAAATCTTTTCATGAAAATCTTCAACTTTTTTGAAGCCGAAATCTTTTCATGAAAATCTTAGACTTTTTTGAAGCCGAAATCTTTTAATGAAAATTTTCAACTTTTTGAAGCCGAAATCTTTTCATGAAAATGTTCAACTTTTTTGAAGCAGAAATCTTTTCATGAAAATCTTAGACTTTTTTGAAGTCGAAATCTTTTCATGTAAATCTTCAACTTTTTTGAAGCCGAAATCTTTTCATGAAAATGTTCAACTTTTTTGAAGCCGAAATACTTCATGAAAATTTTCAACTTTTTTGAAGCCGAAATCTTTTCATGAAAATCGTAGACTTTTTTGAAGCCGAGATCTTTTCATGAAAATTTTCAACTTTTTTGAAGTAGAAATCTTTTCATGAAAATCTTAGACTTTTTTGAAGTCGAAATCTTTTCATGTAAATTTTCAACTTTTTTGAAGCAGAAATCTTTTCATGAAAATCTTCAACTTTTTTGAAGCCGAAATCTTTTCATGAAAATCTTCAACTTTTTTGAAGCCGAAATCTTTTCATGAAAATTTTCAACTTTGTTGAATCAGAAATCAACAACCACGTTTCACAGCAAATGCTATAGTAAATGCATGTGGGTCGTTTCTGACCCATGTGTGTAAACTTGATGCAGAAATACAAAAGCTGTGCTCGTTCATAAAGTAAGAAAGGAAAAATACAAATGATGATTTGTGCTTAACAAAAACAAGATATTTACTGCATACTTGGAAAAGTAAATGATAAAATGTATTTATTTCAAAGATATATCATAGAAACACTCAGCCATACATGAAATAACATAGAAAGTGGATTCATTTTTGACCCATGTTGTGCATTAGAAGGGTAATGATACAAAAATGTTTTTTATTCAAAAAGTAAGAAAGGAAAAAATAAAATAAGGATGTATGATGATCAAAAACAAGTTAATTGAGGAATACCTTGAATACTGAATGAAGAGATGAATTTATTGCAAAGATGTAGAAAATAAAAACTCAACCGGGTCACTTTGACATTTTTAAAGCAGAAATACTTCATGAAAGTTTTCGACTTTTTTGATGCCGAAATAGTTCATGAAAATTTTCAACTTTTTTGAAGCCAAAATCTTTTCATGAAAATTTTCAACTTTTTTGAAGCAGAAATCTTTTCATGAAATACTTCGACTTTTTTGAAGCCGAAATACTTGATGAAAATTCTTACCTTTTTTAAAGCCATAATGCTGTCATGAAAATTTTCAACTTTTTTGAAGCTGAAATCTTTTCATGAAAATTTTCAACTTTTTTGAAGCCGAAATCTTTTCATGTAAATTTTCAACTTTTTTGAAGCCGAAATCTTTTCATGAAAATTTTCAACTTTTTTGAAGCAGAAATCTTTTCATGAAATACATTGACTTTTTTGAAGCCGAAATACTTGATGAAAATTTTCAACTTTTTTGAAGCCGAAATCTGTTCATGAAAATTTTCAACTTTTTGGAGCCGAAATCTTGTCATGAAAATTTTTACCTTTTTTAAAGCCAAAATCCTGTCATGAAAATTTTCAACTTTTTTGAAGCAGAAATCTTTTCAAGAAAATCTTTGACTTTTTTGAAGCTGAAATCTTTTCATGAAAATCTTGAACTTTTTTGAAGCCGAAATACTTGATGAAAATTTTCAACTTTTTTGAAGTCTAAATCTTTTCATGAAAATTTTCAACTTTTTTGAAGCCGAAATCTTTTCATGAAAATTTTCAACTTTTTTGAAATAGAAATCTTTTCATGAAAATTTTCAACTTTTTTGAAGCCGAAATACTTCATTAACGTTTTCAACTTTTTTGATGCCGAAATCTGTTAATGTAAATCTTCAACTTTTTTGAAGCCGAAATACTTCATGAAAGTTTTCAACTTTTTTGAAGCCGAAATCTTTTCATGAACATTTTAAACTTTTTTGAAGCCGAAATCTTTTCATGAAAATGTTCAACTTTTTTGAAGCAGAAATCTTTTCATGAAAATCTTCGACTTTTTTGCAGCCGAAATACTTCATGAAAATTTTCAACTTTTTTGAAGCCGAAATACTTCATGAAAGTTTTCAACCTTTTTGAAGCCGAAATAATTCATGAAAATTTTTACCTTTTTCAAAGCTAAAATCCTGTCATGAAAATTTTCAACTGTTTTGAAGTCTAAATCTTTTCATGAAAATTTTCAAACTTTTTGAAGCCGAAATCTTTTCATGAAAATTTTCAACTTTTTTGAAGCAGAAATCTTTTCATGAAAATCTTAGACTTTTTTGAAGTCGAAAAAATTCATGAACATTTTCAACTTTTTTTGAAGTCTAAATCTTTTCAGGAAAATTTTCAACTTTTTTGATGCCGAAATCTTTTCATGAAAATTTTCAACTTTTTGAAGCCGAAATCTTTTCATGAACATTTTCAACTTTTTTGAAGCCGAAATCTTTTCATGAAAATTTTCAACTTTTTTGATGCATAAATCTTTTCATGAAAATTTTAGACTTTTTTGAAGCCGAAATCTTTTCATGAAAATCGTTGACGTTTTTGAAGCCCAAATCTTTTAATGTAAACTTTCAACTGTTCGACTTTTCTGAAGCAGAAATCTTTTCATGAAAATCATTGACTTTTTTGAAGCCGAAATACTTCATGAAAATTTTCAACTTTTTTGAAGCAGAAATCTTTTCATGAAAATTTTCAACTTTATTGATGCCGAAATAGTTCATGAAAATTTTCAACTTTTTTGAAACCGAAATCTTTTCATGAAAATTTTCAACTTTTTGAAGCCGAAATCTTTTCATGAAAATTTTCATCTTTTTTGAAGCATAAATCTTTTCATGAAAATCTTAGACTTTTTTGAAGTTGAAAAAATTCATGAACATTTTCAACTTTTTTGAAGCTGAAATCTTTTCATGAAAATTTTCAACTTTTTTGAAGCCGAAATCTTTTCATGTAAATTTTCAACTTTTTTGAAGCCGAAATCTTTTCATGAAAATTTTCAACTTTTTTGAAGCAGAAATCTTTTCATGAAATACATTGACTTTTTTGAAGCCGAAATACTTGATGAAAATTTTCAACTTTTTTGAAGCCGAAATCTTTTCATGTATATTTTCAACTTTTTTGAAGCCGAAATCTTTTAATGTAAATTTTCAACTTTTTTGAAGCCGAAATCTGTTCATGAAAATTTTCAACTTTTTTGAAGCCGAAATCTTTTCATGAAAATTTTCAACTTTTTGGAGCCGAAATCTTGTCATGAAAATTTTTACCTTTTTTAAAGCCAAAATCCTGTCATGAAAATTTTCAACTTTTTTGAAGCAGAAATCTTTTCAAGAAAATCTTTGACTTTTTTGAAGCTGAAATCTTTTCATGAAAATCTTGAACTTTTTTGAAGCCGAAATACTTGATGAAAATTTTCAACTTTTTTGAAGTCTAAATCTTTTCATGAAAATTTTCAACTTTTTTGAAGCCGAAATCTTTTCATGAAAATTTTCAACTTTTTTGAAATAGAAATCTTTTCATGAAAATTTTCAACTTTTTTGAAGCCGAATTACTTCATGAAAGTTTTCAACTTTTTTGAAGCCGAAATCTTTTCATGAACATTTTAAACTTTTTTGAAGCCGAAATCTTTTCATGAAAATGTTCAACTTTTTTGAAGCCGAAATCTTTTCATGAAAATCTTCGACTTTTTTGCAGCCGAAATACTTCATGAAAATTTTCAACTTTTTTGAAGCCGAAATACTTCATGAAAATTTTCAACCTTTTTGAAGCCGAAATAATTCATGAAAATTTTTACCTTTTTCAAAGCTAAAATCCTGTCATGAAAATTTTCAACTGTTTTGAAGTCTAAATCTTTTCATGAAAATTTTCAAACTTTTTGAAGCCGAAATCTTTTCATGAAAATTTTCAACTTTTTTGAAGCAGAAATCTTTTCATGAAAATCTTAGACTTTTTTGAAGTCGAAAAAATTCATGAACATTTTCAACTTTTTTTGAAGTCTAAATCTTTTCAGGAAAATTTTCAACTTTTTTGATGCCGAAATCTTTTCATGAAAATTTTCAACTTTTTGAAGCCGAAATCTTTTCATGAACATTTTCAACTTTTTTGAAGCCGAAATCTTTTCATGAAAATTTTCAACTTTTTTGATGCATAAATCTTTTCATGAAAATTTTAGACTTTTTTGAAGTCGAAAAAATTCATGGACATGTTCAACTTTTTTGAAGTCTAAATCTTTTCATTAAAATTTTCAACTTTTTTGATGCCGAAATAGTTCATGAAAATTTTCAACTTTTTTGAAGCCGAAATCTTTTCATGAAAATTTTCAACTTTTTTGAAGCCGAAATACTTCATGAAAATTCCTACCTTTTTTAAAGCCATAATCCTGTCATGAACATTTTCAACTTTTCTGAAGCTGAAATTATTTCATGAAAATTTTCAACTTTTTTGAAGCCGAAATCTTTTCATGAAAATCGTTGACGTTTTTGAAGCCCAAATCTTTTAATGTAAACTTTCAACTTTTTTGAAGCCGAAATACTTCATGAAAATGTTCGACTTTTCTGAAGCAGAAATCTTTTCATGAAAATCATTGACTTTTTTGAAGCCGAAATACTTCATGAAAATTTTCAACTTTTTTGAAGCAGAAATCTTTTCATGAAAATTTTCAACTTTATTGATGCCGAAATAGTTCATGAAAATTTTCAACTTTTTTGAAACCGAAATCTTTTCATGAAAATTTTCAACTTTTTGAAGCCGAAATCTTTTCATGAAAATTTTCAACTTTTTTGAAGTCTAAATCTTTTCATGAAAATCTTAGACTTTTTTGAAGTTGAAAAAATTCATGAACATTTTCAACTTTTTTGAAGCTGAAATCTTTTCATGAAAATTTTCAACTTTTTTGAAGCCGAAATCTTTTCATGTAAATTTTCAACTTTTTTGAAGCCGAAATCTTTTCATGAAAATTTTCAACTTTTTTGAAGCAGAAATCTTTTCATGAAATACATTGACTTTTTTGAAGCCGAAATACTTGATGAAAATTTTCAACTTTTTTGAAGCCGAAATCTGTTCATGAAAATTTTCAACTTTTTTGAAGCCGAAATCTTTTCATGAAAATTTTCAACTTTTTGGAGCCGAAATCTTGTCATGAAAATTTTTACCTTTTTTAAAGCCAAAATCCTGTCATGAAAATTTTCAACTTTTTTGAAGCAGAAATCTTTTCAAGAAAATCTTTGACTTTTTTGAAGCTGAAATCTTTTCATGAAAATCTTAGACTTTTTTGAAGTCGAAAAAATTCATGAACATTTTCAACTTTTTTTGAAGTCTAAATCTTTTCATGAAAATTTTCAACTTTTTTGATGCCGAAATCTTTTCATGAAAATTTTCAACTTTTTGAAGCCGAAATCTTTTCATGAACATTTTCAACTTTTTTGAAGCCGAAATCTTTTCATGAAAATTTTCAACTTTTTTGATGCATAAATCTTTTCATGAAAATTTTAGACTTTTTTGAAGTCGAAAAAATTCATGGACATGTTCAACTTTTTTGAAGTCTAAATCTTTTCATTAAAATTTTCAACTTTTTTGATGCCGAAATAGTTCATGAAAATTTTCAACTTTTTTGAAGCCGAAATCTTTTCATGAAAATTTTCAACTTTTTTGAAGCCGAAATACTTCATGAAAATTCCTACCTTTTTTAAAGCCATAATCCTGTCATGAACATTTTCAACTTTTCTGAAGCTGAAATTATTTCATGAAAATTTTCAACTTTTTTGAAGCCGAAATCTTTTCATGAAAATCGTTGACGTTTTTGAAGCCCAAATCTTTTAATGTAAACTTTCAACTTTTTTGAAGCCGAAATACTTCATGAAAATGTTCGACTTTTCTGAAGCAGAAATCTTTTCATGAAAATCATTGACTTTTTTGAAGCCGAAATACTTCATGAAAATTTTCAACTTTTTTGAAGCAGAAATCTTTTCATGAAAATTTTCAACTTTATTGATGCCGAAATAGTTCATGAAAATTTTCAACTTTTTTGAAACCGAAATCTTTTCATGAAAATTTTCAACTTTTTGAAGCCGAAATCTTTTCATGAAAATTTTCATCTTTTTTGAAGCATAAATCTTTTCATGAAAATCTTAGACTTTTTTGAAGTTGAAAAAATTCATGAACATTTTCAACTTTTTTGAAGCTGAAATCTTTTCATGAAAATTTTCAACTTTTTTGAAGCCGAAATCTTTTCATGTAAATTTTCAACTTTTTTGAAGCCGAAATCTTTTCATGAAAATTTTCAACTTTTTTGAAGCAGAAATCTTTTCATGAAATACATTGACTTTTTTGAAGCCGAAATACTTGATGAAAATTTTCAACTTTTTTGAAGCCGAAATCTGTTCATGAAAATTTTCAACTTTTTTGAAGCCGAAATCTTTTCATGAAAATTTTCAACTTTTTGGAGCCGAAATCTTGTCATGAAAATTTTTACCTTTTTTAAAGCCAAAATCCTGTCATGAAAATTTTCAACTTTTTTGAAGCAGAAATCTTTTCAAGAAAATCTTTGACTTTTTTGAAGCTGAAATCTTTTCATGAAAATCTTAGACTTTTTTGAAGTCGAAAAAATTCATGAACATTTTCAACTTTTTTTGAAGTCTAAATCTTTTCATGAAAATTTTCAACTTTTTTGATGCCGAAATCTTTTCATGAAAATTTTCAACTTTTTGAAGCCGAAATCTTTTCATGAACATTTTCAACTTTTTTGAAGCCGAAATCTTTTCATGAAAATTTTCAACTTTTTTGATGCATAAATCTTTTCATGAAAATTTTAGACTTTTTTGATGCCGAAATAGTTCATGAAAATTTTCAACTTTTTTGAAGCCGAAATCTTTTCATGAAAATTTTCAACTTTTTTGAAGCCGAAATACTTCATGAAAATTCCTACCTTTTTTAAAGCCATAATCCTGTCATGAACATTTTCAACTTTTCTGAAGCTGAAATTATTTCATGAAAATTTTCAACTTTTTTGAAGCCGAAATCTTTTCATGAAAATCGTTGACGTTTTTGAAGCCCAAATCTTTTAATGTAAACTTTCAACTTTTTTGAAGCCGAAATACTTCATGAAAATGTTCGACTTTTCTGAAGCAGAAATCTTTTCATGAAAATCATTGACTTTTTTGAAGCCGAAATACTTCATGAAAATTTTCAACTTTTTTGAAGCAGAAATCTTTTCATGAAAATTTTCAACTTTATTGATGCCGAAATAGTTCATGAAAATTTTCAACTTTTTTGAAACCGAAATCTTTTCATGAAAATTTTCAACTTTTTGAAGCCGAAATCTTTTCATGAAAATTTTCATCTTTTTTGAAGCATAAATCTTTTCATGAAAATCTTAGACTTTTTTGAAGTTGAAAAAATTCATGAACATTTTCAACTTTTTTGAAGCTGAAATCTTTTCATGAAAATTTTCAACTTTTTTGAAGCCGAAATCTTTTCATGTAAATTTTCAACTTTTTTGAAGCCGAAATCTTTTCATGAAAATTTTCAACTTTTTTGAAGCAGAAATCTTTTCATGAAATACATTGACTTTTTTGAAGCCGAAATACTTGATGAAAATTTTCAACTTTTTTGAAGCCGAAATCTGTTCATGAAAATTTTCAACTTTTTTGAAGCCGAAATCTTTTCATGAAAATTTTCAACTTTTTGGAGCCGAAATCTTGTCATGAAAATCTTTGACTTTTTTGAAGCTGAAATCTTTTCATGAAAATCTTGAACTTTTTTGAAGCCGAAATACTTGATGAAAATTTTCAACTTTTTTGAAGTCTAAATCTTTTCATGAAAATTTTCAACTTTTTTGAAGCCGAAATCTTTTCATGAAAATTTTCAACTTTTTTGAAATAGAAATCTTTTCATGAAAATTTTCAACTTTTTTGAAGCCGAAATGCTTCATTAACGTTTTCAACTTTTTTGATGCCGAAATCTTTTAATGTAAATCTTCAACTTTTTTGAAGCCGAAATACTTGATGAAAATTTTCAACTGTTTTGAAGTCTAAATCTTTTCATGAAAATTTTCAACTTTTTTGAAGCCGAAATCTTTTCATGAAAATTTTCAAACTTTTTGAAGCCGAAATCTTTTCATGAAAATTTTCAACTTTTTTGAAGCAGAAATTTTTTCATGAAAATCGTTGACTTTTTTGAAGCCGGAATCTTTTCATGAAAATTTTCAACTTTTTTGAAGCCGAAATCTTTTCATGAAAATCTTAGACTTTTTTGAAGTCGAAAAAATTCATGAACATTTTCAACTTTTTTGAAGTGTAAATCTTTTCATGAAAATTTTCAACTTTTTTGATGCCGAAATCTTTTCATGAAAATTTTCAACTTTTTGAAGCCGAAATCTTTTCATGAACATTTTCAACTTTTTTGAAGCCGAAATCTTTTCATGAAAATTTTCAACTTTTTTGATGCATAAATCTTTTCATGAAAATTTTAGACTTTTTTGAAGTCGAAAAAATTCATGGACATGTTCAACTTTTTTGAAGTCTAAATCTTTTCATGAAAATTTTCAACTTTTTTGAAGCCGAAATACTTCATGAAAATTCCTACCTTTTTTGCAGCCGAAATACTTCATGAAAATTTTCAACTTTTTTGAAGCCGAAATACTTCATGAAAGTTTTCAACCTTTTTGAAGCCGAAATAATTCATGAAAATTTTTACCTTTTTCAAAGCTAAAATCCTGTCATGAAAATTTTCAACTTTTTTGAAGCAGAAATCTTTTCATGAAAATCTTCAACTTCTTTGAAGCCGAAATACTTGATGAAAATTTTCAACTGTTTTGAAGTCTAAATCTTTTCATGAAAATTTTCAACTTTTTTGAAGCCGAAATCTTTTCATGAAAATTTTCAAACTTTTTGAAGCCGAAATCTTTTCATGAAAATTTTCAACTTTTTTGAAGCCGAAATCTTTTCATGAAAATTTTCAACTTTTTTGAAGCAGAAATCTTTTCATGAAAATCGTTGACTTTTTTGAAGCCGGAATCTTTTCATGAAAATTTTCAACTTTTTTGAAGCCGAAATCTTTTCATGAAAATCTTAGACTTTTTTGAAGTCGAAAAAATTCATGAACATTTTCAACTTTTTGAAGCCGAAATCTTTTCATGAACATTTTTAAACTTTTTTGAAGCCGAAATATTTTCATGAAAATTTTCAACTTTTTTGATGCATAAATCTTTTCATGAAAATTTTAGACTTTTTTGAAGTCGAAAAAATTCATGGACATATTCAACTTTTTTGAAGTCTAAATCTTTTCATTAAAATTTTCAACTTTTTTGATGCCGAAATAGTTCATGAAAATTTTCAACTTTTTTGAAGCCGAAATCTTTTCATGAAAATTTTCAACTTTTTTGAAGCCGAAATACTTCATGAAAATTCCTACCTTTTTTAAAGCCATAATCCTGTCATGAAAATGTTCAACTTTTCTGAAGCTGAAATTATTTCATGAAAATTTTCAACTTTTTTGAAGCCGAAATCTTTTCATGAAAATCGTTGACGTTTTTGAAGCCCAAATCTTTTAATGTAAACTTTCAACTTTTTTGAAGCCGAAATACTTCATGAAAATGTTCGACTTTTCTGAAGCCGAAATCTTTTCATGAACATTTTAAACTTTTTTGAAGCCGAAATCTTTTCATGAAAATGTTCAACTTTTTTGAAGCAGAAATCTTTTCATGAAAATCTTCGACTTTTTTGCAGCCGAAATACTTCATGAAAATTTTCAAATTTTTTGAAGCCGAAATACTTCATGAAAGTTTTCAACCTTTTTGAAGCCGAAATAATTCATGAAAATTTTTACCTTTTTCAAAGCTAAAATCCTGTCATGAAAATTTTCAACTTTTTTGAAGCCTAAATCTTTTCATGAAAATTTTCAACTTTTTTGAAGCAGAAATCTTTTCATGAAAATCTTCGACTTATTTGAAGCCGGAATAATTCATGAAAATTTTCAACTTTTTCAAAGCTAATATCCTGTCATGAAAATTTTCAACTTTTTTGAAGCAGAAATCTTTTCATGAAAATCTTCAACTTCTTTGAAGCCGAAATACTTGATGAAAATTTTCAACTGTTTTGAAGTCTAAATCTTTTCATGAAAATTTTCAAACTTTTTGAAGCCGAAATCTTTTCATGAAAATTTTCAACTTTTTTGAAGCAGAAATCTTTTCATGAAAATCTTAGACTTTTTTGAAGTCGAAAAAATTCATGAACATTTTCAACTTTTTTGAAGTCTAAATCTTTTCATGAAAATTTTCAACTTTTTTGATGCCGAAATCTTTTCATGAAAATTTTCAACTTTTTGAAGCCGAAATCTTTTCATGAACATTTTCAACTTTTTTGAAGCCGAAATCTTTTCATGAAAATTTTCAACTTTTTTGATGCATAAATCTTTTCATGAAAATTTTAGACTTTTTTGAAGTCGAAAAAATTCATGGACATGTTCAACTTTTTTGAAGTCTAAATCTTTTCATTAAAATTTTCAACTTTTTTGATGCCGAAATAGTTCATGAAAATTTTCAACTTTTTTGAAGCCGAAATCTTTTCATGAAAATTTTCAACTTTTTTGAAGCCGAAATACTTCATGAAAATTCCTACCTTTTTTAAAGCCATAATCCTGTCATGAAAATTTTCAACTTTTCTGAAGCTGAAATTATTTCATGAAAATTTTCAACTTTTTTGAAGCCGAAATCTTTTCATGAAAATCGTTGAGGTTTTTGAAGCCCAAATCTTTTAATTTAAACTTTCAACTTTTTTGAAGCCGAAATACTTCATGAAAATGTTCGACTTTTCTGAAGCAGAAATCTTTTCATGAAAATCATTGACTTTTTTGAAGCCGAAATACTTCATGAAAGTTTTCAACCTTTTTGAAGCCGAAATACTTTATAAAATGTTTTACCTTTTTTAAAGCGAAAATCCTGTCATGAAATTTTTCAACTTTTTGTAAGCCGAAATCTTTTCATGAAAATCTTAGACTTTTTTGAAGTCGAAAAAATTCATGAACATTTTCGACTTTTTTGAAGTGTATATCTTTTCACGAAAATTTTCAACTTTTTTGAAGCAGAAATCTTTTCATGAAAATTTTCAACTTTTTTGATGCCGAAATAGTTCATGAAAATTTTCAACTTTTTTTGAAGCCGAAATCTTTTCATGAAAATTTTCAACTTTTTGAAGCCGAAATCTTTTCATGAAAATTTTCATCTTTTTTGAAGCATAAATCTTTTCATGAAAATCTTAGACTTTTTTGAAGTCGAAAAAATTCATGAACATTTTCAACTTTTTTGAAGCTGAAATCTTTTCATGAAATTTTTCAACTTTTTGTAAGCCGAAATCTTTTCATGAAAATCTTCGACTTTTTTGATGCTGAAATACTTCATGAAAGTTTTCAACCTTTTTGAAGCCGAAATACTTTATAAAATGTTTTACATTTTTTAAAGCGAAAATCCTGTCATGAAAATTTTCAACTTTTTTGAAGCCTAAATCTTTTCATGAAAATTTTCAACTTTTTTGAAGCAGAAATCTTTTCATGAAAATCTTCGACTTTTTTGAAGCCGAAATAGTTCATGAATGTTTTCAACTTTTTTGAAGCCGAAATACTTCATGAAAATTTTTGACTTTTTTGAAAGCCGAAATCTTTTAATGTAAATTTTCAACTTTTTTGATGCCGAAATAGTTCATGAAAATTTTCAACTTTTTTGAAGCAGAATTCTTTTCATGAAAATTTTCAACTTTTTTGAAGCAGAAATCTTTTCATGAAAATTTTCAACATTTTTGAAGCCGAAATCTATTCATGAAAATGTTTGACTTTTTTGAAGTCGAAAAAATTCATGGACATTTTCAACTTTTTTGAAGTCTAAATCTTTTCATTAAAATTTTCAACTTTTTTGAAGCCGAAATCTTTTCATGAAAATTTTCAAGTTTTTGAAGCAGAAATCTTTTCATGAAAATCTTAGACTTTTTTGAAGTCGAAAAAATTCATGAACATTTTCGACTTTTTTGAAGTGTATATCTTTTCACGAAAATTTTCAACTTTTTTGAAGCCGAAATCTTTTCATGAAAATCTTAGACTTTTTTGAAGTCGAAAAAATTCATGAACATTTTCAACTTTTTTGAAGTGTAAATCTTTTCATGAAAATTTTCAACTTTTTTGAAGCAGAAATCTTTTCATGAAAATCTTAGACTTTTTTGAAGTCGAAAAAATTCATGAACATTTTAAACTTTTTTGAAGCCGAAATCTTTTCATGAAAATTTTCAAGTTTTTGAAGCAGAAATCTTTTCATGAAAATCTTAGACTTTTTTGAAGTCGAAAAAATTCATGAACATTTTCAACTTTTTTGAAGTGTAAATCTTTTCATGAAAATTTTCAACTTTTTTGATGCCGAAATCTTTTCATGAAAATTTTTGACTTTTTTGAAAGCCGAAATCTTTTAATGTAAATTTTCAACTTTTTTGATGCCGAAATAGTTCATGAAAATTTTCAACTTTTTTGAAGCAGAATTCTTTTCATGAAAATTTTCAACTTTTTTGAAGCAGAAATCTTTTCATGAAAATTTTCAACATTTTTGAACCCGAAATCTATTCATGAAAATGTTTGACTTTTTTGAAGTCGAAAAAATTCATGGACATTTTCAACTTTTTTGAAGTCTAAATCTTTTCATTAAAATTTTCAACTTTTTTGAAGCCGAAATCTTTTCATGAAAATTTTCAACTTTTTTGAAGCCGAAATACTTCATGAGAATTTTTGACTTTTTTGAAGCCGAAATCTTTTCATGTAAATTTTCAACTTTTTTGATGCCGAAATAGTTCATAACATTTTTTCAACTTTTTTGAAGTCGAAAAAATTCATGAAAATTTTCAACTTTTTTGAAGCCGAAATCTTTTCATGAAAATTTTCAACTTTTTTGAAGCCGAAATCTTTTCATGAAAATTTTCAACTTTTTTGAAGCCGAAATCTTTTAATGTAAATTTTCAACTTTTTTGATGCCGAAATAGTTCATGAAAATTTTCAACTTTTTTGAAGCAGAAATCTTTTCATGAAAATTGTCAACTTTTTTGAAGCAGAAATCTTTTGATGAAAATTTTTAACTTTTTTGAAGTTGAAAAAATACATGAACATTTTCAACTTTTTTGAAGTCTAAATCTTTTCATGAAAATTTTCAACTTTTTGAAGCCGAAATTTTTTCATGAAAATTTTTGACTTTTTTGAAGCCGAAATCTTTTAATGTAAATTTTCAACTTTGTTGATGCCGAAATAGTTCATGAAAATTTTCAACATTTTTGAAGCCGAAATCTATTCATGAAAATGTTAGACTTTTTTGAAGTCGAAAAAATTCATGAACATTTTCAACTTTTTTGAAGTGTAAATCTTTTCATGAAAATTTTCAACTTTTTTGAAGCCGAAATCTTTTCATGAAAATTTTCAACTTTTTTGAAGCCGAAATACTTCATGAAAATTTTTACCTTTTTTAAATCCAAAATCCTGTCATGAAAAATTTATACTTTTTTGAAGCAGAAATCTTTTCATGAAAATTTTCGACTTTATTCAAACTGATATTCTACATTTTCTAACTCAAAGTGTAGTTTCAAAGTAAAAATACTGTTAGAAGGAGTGATTCAGACAAAATTAGATGAAACAGCTGTAATGGTAACAAATGAGCGCAGTTACATGAAATGACATCAAAATCAACATTCCCTGAGCCAGACAACGCTATTAACAGCTTTAGTGATCAAATTGAGCGTATCTTGCGAAGCTGAGCTCGAAAGTGACATGAAACATGTTTTTGAGACATAAAGTGACACTTACTGTCCTGACTACATTTTCTAACTGAAAGCGTCGTTTCAAAGTAAAAATACTGTTAGAAGGAGTGATTCAGACAAAATTAGATGAAACAGCTGTACTGGTAACAAACAACGATATTAACAGCTTTAGTGATCAAATTGAGCGTATCTTGCGAAGCTGAGCTCGAAAGTGACATGAAACATGTTTTTCAGACAAAAAGTGACACTTACTGTTCAGACTGCATTTTCTAACTCAAAGTGTCGTTTCAAAGTAAAAATACTGTTAGAAGGAGTTTTTCAGGCAAAATTAGATGAAACAGCTGTAGTGGTAAAAAATGAGCGCAGTTACATGAAATGACATCAAAATCAACATTCCCTGAGCCAGACAACGCTATTAACAGCTTTAGTGATCAAATTGAGCGTATCTTGCGAAGCTGAGCTCGAAAGTGACATGAAACATGTTTTTGAGACATAAAGTGACACTTACTGTTCAGACTACATTTTCTAACTCAAAGTGTCGTTTCAAAGTAAAAATACTGTTAGAGGGAGTGATTCAGACAAAATTAGATGAAACAGCTGTAGTGGTAACAAATGAGCGCAGTTACATGAAATGACATCAAAATCAACATTCCCTGAGCCAGACAACGCTATTAACAGCTTTAGTGATCAAATTGAGCGTATCTTGCGAAGCTGAGCTCGAAAGTGACATGAAACATGTTTTTGAGACATAAAGTGACACTTACAGTGAATACCTGTCCTGACTACATTTTCTAACTGAAAGCGTCGTTTCAAAGTAAAAATACTGTTAGAAGGAGTGATTCAGACAAAATTAGATGAAACAGCTGTACTGGTAACAAACAACGATATTAACAGCTTTAGTGATCAAATTGAGCGTATCTTGCGAAGCTGAGCTCGAAAGTGACATGAAACATGTTTTTGAGACATAAAGTGACACTTACTGTTCAAAACATGTTTCATGTCACTTTCGAGCACAACTTCGCAAGATACGCTCAATTTGATCACTAAAGCTGTTAATAGCGTTGTCTGGCTCAGGGAATGTTGATTTTGATGTCATTTCATGTAACTGCGCTCATTTGTTACCAGTACAGCTGTTTCATCTAATTTTGTCTGAATCACTCCTTCTAACAGTATTTTTACTTTGAAACGGCACTTTGAGTTAAAAATGTAGTCTGAACAGTAACTGTCACTTTATGTCTCAAAAACATGTTTCATGTCACTTTCGAGCTCAGCTTCGCAAGATACGCTCAATTTGATCACTAAAGCTGTTAATATCGTTGTTTGTTACCAGTGCTGCTGTTTCATCTAATTTTGTCTGAATCACTCCTTCTAACAGTATTTTTACTTTGAAACGACACTTTGAGTTAGAAAATGTAGTCAGGACAGGTATTCACTGTAAGTGTCACTTTATGTCTCAAAAACATGTTTCATGTCACTTTCGAGCTCAGCTTCGCAAGATACGCTCAATTTGATCACTAAAGCTGTTAATAGCGTTGTCTGGCTCAGGGAATGTTGATTTTGATGTCATTTCATGTAACTGCGCTCATTTGTTACCACTACAGCTGTTTCATCTAATTTTGTCTGAATCACTCCCTCTAACAGTATTTTTACTTTGAAACGACACTTTGAGTTAGAAAATGTAGTCTGAACAGTAAGTGTCACTTTATGTCTCAAAAACATGTTTCATGTCACTTTCGAGCTCAGCTTCGCAAGATACGCTCAATTTGATCACTAAAGCTGTTAATAGCGTTGTCTGGCTCAGGGAATGTTGATTTTGATGTCATTTCATGTAACTGCGCTCATTTGTTACCAGTACAGCTGTTTTATCTAATATTGTCTGAATCACTCCTTCTAACAGTATTTTTACTTTGAAACGGCACTTTGAGTTAGAAAATGTAGTCTGAACAGTAAGTGTCACTTTATGTCTCAAAAACATGTTTCATGTCACTTTCGAGCTCAGCTTCGCAATATACGCTCAATTTGATCACTAAAGCTGTTAATATCGTTGTTTGTTACCAGTACAGCTGTTTCATCTAATTTTGTCTGAATCACTCCTTCTAACAGTATTTTTACTTTGAAACGACACTTTGAGTTAGAAAATGTAGAATATCAGTTTGAATAAAGTTGAAAATTTACATATAAAGATTTCAGCTTTAAAAAAGTTGAAAACTTTCATGAAGTATTTCGACTTCAAAAAAGTTGAAAACTTTCATGAAAAGATTTCATTTTCAAAAAAGTTCAAAATTTACATGAAAAGATTTCTGTTTCAAAAAAGTTGAAAATTTCAAGCTTTTTAAAAAGTTGAAAATTTTCATGAAGTATTTTTGCTTCAAAAAGTTGAAAACTTTCATGAAAAGATTTCGGCTTCAAAAAAGTTGAAAATTTTCATGAAAAGATTTCTGCTTCAAAATTTTCATGAAAAGATTTCTGCTTCAACAAAGTTAAAAATTTTCATGAAAAGATTTCGGCTTCAAAAAAGTTGAAAATTTTGATGAAAAGGTTTCATTTTCAAAAAAGTTGATAATTTTTATGAAAAGATTTCTGCTTCAAAAAAGTCAAAAATTTTCATGAAGTAATTCGGCTTCAAAAAAGTTGAAAATTTTCATGAAGTATTTCAGCTTCAAAAAAGTTGAAAACTTTCATGAAGTTTTTCGGCTTCCAAAAAGTTGAAAACTTTCATGACGTTTTTCTGCTTTACAAAAGTTGAAGATTTTCATGAAGTATTTCGGCTTCAAAAAAGTTGAAAATTTTCATGAAAAGATTTCGGTTTTAAAAAAGGTAAAAATTTACAAGAAAAGATTTCGGCTTCAAAAAAGTTGAAAATTTTCATGAAAAGGTTTCATTTTCAAAAAAGTTGATAATTTTCATGAAAAGATTTCTGCTTCAAAAAAGTTGAAAATTTTCATGAAACGATTTCTGCTTCAAAAAAGTTGAAAATTTTCATGAAGTATTTCTGCTTCAAAAAGTTGAAAATTTTCATGAAACGATTTTTCTTTCAAAAAAGTGTAAAATTTTCATGGAAAGATTTCTGCTTCAAAAAAGTTGAAAATTTTCATGAAAAGATTTCGGCTTCAAAAAAGTTGAAAATTTTCATGACAGGATTTTGGCTTTAAATAAGTTAAAATTTTTCATGAAAAGATTTCGGCTTCAAAAAAAGTTGAAAATTTTCATGAAAAGATTTCTGCTTCAAAAAAGTTGAATATTTTCATTAAAAGATTTCTGCTTCAAAAAAGTCGAAGATTTTCATGAAAAGATTTCGGCTTCAAAAAAGTTGAAAATTTTCATAAAAAGATTTCTGCTTCAAAAAAGTCGAAGATTTTCATGACAGCATTTTGGCTTTAAATAAGTTAAAAATCTTCATGAAAAGATTTCGGCTTCAAAAAAAGTTGAAAATTTTCATGAAAAGATTTCTGCTTCAAAAAAGTTGAATATTTTCATTAAAAGATTTCTGCTTCAAAAAAGTCGAAGATTTTCATGAAAAGATTTCGGCTTCAAAAAAGTTGAAAATTTTCATAAAAAGATTTCTGCTTCAAAAAAGTCGAAGATTTTCATGAAAAGATTTCTGCTTCAAAAAAGTCGAAGATTTTCATGAAAAGATTTCGGCTTCAAAAAAGTTGAAAATTTTCATGAAAAGATTTCTGCTTCAACAAAGTTAAAAATTTTCATGAAAAGATTTAGCCTTCAAAAAAGTTGAAAATTTTCATGAAAAGATTTCGGCTTCAAAAAAGTTGAACATTTTCATAAAGTATTTCTGCTTCAAAAAAGTTGAAGATTTTCATGAAAAGATTTCGGCTTCAAAAAAGTTGAAAATTTTCATAAAATGATTTCTGCTTCAAAAAAGTCGAAGATTTTCATGAAAAGATTTCGGCTTCAAAAAAGTCAAAAATTTTCATGAAGTATTTTGGTTTCAAAAAAGTTGAAAATTTACATGAAAAGATTTCAGCTTCAAAAAAGTTGAAAATTTACATGAAAAGATTTCTGCTTGAAAATTTTCATGAAAAGATTTCTGCTTCAACAAAGTTGAAAATTTTCATGAAAAGATTTCTGCTTCAACAAAGTTAAAAATTTTCATGAAAAGATTTAGCCTTCAAAAAAGTTGAAAATTTTCATGAAAAGATTTCTGCTTCAAAAAAGTTGAATATTTTCATTAAAAGATTTCTGCTTCAAAAAAGTCGAAGATTTTCATGAAAAGATTTCGGCTTCAAAAAAGTTGAAAATTTTCATAAAAAGATTTCTGCTTCAAAAAAGTCGAAGATTTTCATGAAAAGATTTCTGCTTCAAAAAAGTCGAAGATTTTCATGAAAAGATTTCGGCTTCAAAAAAGTTGAAAATTTTCATGAAAAGATTTCTGCTTCAACAAAGTTAAAAATTTTCATGAAAAGATTTAGCCTTCAAAAAAGTTGAAAATTTTCATGAAAAGATTTCGGCTTCAAAAAAGTTGAACATTTTCATAAAGTATTTCTGCTTCAAAAAAGTTGAAGATTTTCATGAAAAGATTTCGGCTTCAAAAAAGTTGAAAATTTTCATAAAATGATTTCTGCTTCAAAAAAGTCGAAGATTTTCATGAAAAGATTTCGGCTTCAAAAAAGTCAAAAATTTTCCTGAAGTATTTTGGTTTCAAAAAAGTTGAAAATTTACATGAAAAGATTTCAGCTTCAAAAAAGTTGAAAATTTTCATGAAAAGATTTCTGCTTGAAAATTTTCATGAAAAGATTTCTGCTTCAACAAAGTTGAAAATTTTCATGAAAAGATTTCTGCTTCAACAAAGTTAAAAATTTTCATGAAAAGATTTAGCCTTCAAAAAAGTTGAAAATTTTCATGACAGGATTTTGGCTTTAAAAAAGGTAAAAAATTTCATGAAGTATTTCAGCTTCAAAAAATTTGAAAATTTTGATGAAAAGATTTCTGCTTCAACAAAGTTAAAAATTTTCATGAAAAGATTTCGGCTTCAAAAAAGTTGAAAATTTTCATGAAAAGATTTCGGCTTCAAAAAAGTTGAACATTTTCATGAAGTATTTCAGCTTCATAAAATTTGAAAATTTTGATGAAAAGATTTCTGCTTCAAAAAAGTTCAAAATTTTCATGAAAAGATTTCGGCTTCAAAAAAGTTGAACATTTCCATGAAGTATTTCTGCTTCAAAAAAGTTGAAGATTTTCATGAAAAGATTTTTGCTTCAAAAAAGTTGAAGATCTTCATGAAACGATTTCTGCTTCAAAAAAGTTGAACATTTTCATGAAAAAATTTCAGCTTCAAAAAAGTTGAAAATTTTCATGAAGTATTTCGGTTTCAAAAAAGTTAAAAATTTACATGAAAAGATTTCGGCTTCAACAAAATTGAAATTTTTCATGAAAAGAGTTCGGCTTCAAAAAAGTTGAAAATTTTCATGAAGTATTTCGGCTTCAAAAAAGTTGAAAATTTAAATGAAAAGTTTTCTGCTTCAAAAAAGTTGAAAATTTTCATGAAGTATTTCGGCTTCAAAAAAGTTGAAAAATTCGGGTTTTTGAAAAAGTTGAAAATTTTCATAAAATATTTCTACTTCAGAAAGTTGAAAATTTTCATGAAAAGATTTCGGCTTCAAAAAATTTGAAAATTTTCATGAAAAGATTTCGGCTTCAACAAAGTTGAAAATTTTCATGACAGGATTTTGGCTTTAAAAAAGGTAAACATTTTCATGAAGTATTTCAGCTTCAAAAAGGTTGAAAACTTTCATGAAGTATTTCGGCTTCAAAAAATTTGAAAGTTTTGATGAAAAGATTTCAGCTTCAAAAAAGTTGAAAACTTTCATGAAGTTTTTCGGCTTCCAAAAAGTTGAAAATTTTCATGAAAAGATTTCGGTTTTAAAAAAGGTAAAAATTTACATGAAAAGATTTCGGCTTCAAAAAAGTTGAAAATTTTCATGAAAAGGTTTCATTTTCAAAAAAGTTGATAATTTTCATGAAAAGATTTCTGCTTCAAAAAAGTTGAAAATTTTCATGAAACGATTTCTGCTTCAAAAAAGTTGAAAATTTTCATGAAGTATTTCTGCTTCAAAAAGTTGAAAATTTTCATGAAAAGATTTTTCTTTCAAAAAAGTGTAAAATTTTCATGGAAAGTTTTCTGCTTCAAAAAAGTTGAATATTTTCATTAAAAGATTTCTGCTTCAAAAAAGTCGAAGATTTTCATGAAAAGATTTCGGCTTCAAAAAAGTTGAAAATTTTCATAAAAAGATTTCTGCTTCAAAAAAGTCGAAGATTTTCATGACAGCATTTTGGCTTTAAATAAGTTAAAAATCTTCATGAAAAGATTTCGGCTTCAAAAAAAGTTGAAAATTTTCATGAAAAGATTTCTGCTTCAAAAAAGTTGAATATTTTCATTAAAAGATTTCTGCTTCAAAAAAGTCGAAGATTTTCATGAAAAGATTTCGGCTTCAAAAAAGTTGAAAATTTTCATAAAAAGATTTCTGCTTCAAAAAAGTCGAAGATTTTCATGAAAAGATTTCTGCTTCAAGAAAGTCGAAGATTTTCATGAAAAGATTTCGGCTTCAAAAAAGTTGAAAATTTTCATGAAAAGATTTCTGCTTCAACAAAGTTAAAAATTTTCATGAAAAGATTTAGCCTTCAAAAAAGTTGAAAATTTTCATGAAAAGATTTCGGCTTCAAAAAAGTTGAACATTTTCATAAAGTATTTCTGCTTCAAAAAAGTTGAAGATTTTCATGAAAAGATTTCGGCTTCAAAAAAGTTGAAAATTTTCATAAAATGATTTCTGCTTCAAAAAAGTCGAAGATTTTCATGAAAAGATTTCGGCTTCAAAAAAGTCAAAAATTTTCATGAAGTATTTTGGTTTCAAAAAAGTTGAAAATTTACATGAAAAGATTTCAGCTTCAAAAAAGTTGAAAATTTTCATGAAAAGATTTCTGCTTGAAAATTTTCATGAAAAGATTTCTGCTTCAACAAAGTTGAAAATTTTCATGAAAAGATTTCTGCTTCAACAAAGTTAAAAATTTTCATGAAAAGATTTCGGCTTCAAAAAAGTTGAACATTTTCATAAAGTATTTCTGCTTCAAAAAAGTTGAAGATTTTCATGAAAAGATTTCGGCTTCAAAAAAGTTGAAAATTTTCATAAAAAGATTTCTGCTTCAAAAAAGTCGAAGATTTTCATGAAAAGATTTCGGCTTCAAAAAAGTCAAAAATTTTCATGAAGTATTTTGGTTTCAAAAAAGTTGAAAATTTACATGAAAAGATTTCAGCTTCAAAAAAGTTGAAAATTTTCATGAAAAGATTTCTGCTTGAAAATTTTCATGAAAAGATTTCTGCTTCAAGAAAGTTGAAAATTTTCATGAAAAGATTTCTGCTTCAACAAAGTTAAAAATTTTCATGAAAAGATTTAGCCTTCAAAAAAGTTGAAAATTTTCATGAAAAGATTTCGGCTTCAAAAAAGTTGAACATTTTCATAAAGTATTTCTGCTTCAAAAAAGTTGAAGATTTTCATGAAAAGATTTCGGCTTCAACAAAGTTGAAAATTTTCATGACAGGATTTTGGCTTTAAAAAAGGTAAAAAATTTCATGAAGTATTTCAGCTTCAAAAAATTTGAAAATTTTGATGAAAAGATTTCTGCTTCAACAAAGTTAAAAATTTTCATGAAAAGATTTAGCCTTCAAAAAAGTTGAAAATTTTCATGAAAAGATTTCGGCTTCAAAAAAGTTGAACATTTTCATGAAGTATTTCAGCTTCAAAAAATTTGAAAATTTTGATGAAAAGATTTCTGCTTCAAAAAAGTTCAAAATTTTCATGAAAAGATTTCGGCTTCAAAAAAGTTGAACATTTCCATGAAGTATTTCTGCTTCAAAAAAGTTGAAGATTTTCATGAAAAGATTTTTGCTTCAAAAAAGTTGAAGATCTTCATGAAACGATTTCTGCTTCAAAAAAGTTGAACATTTTCATGAAAAAATTTCAGCTTCAAAAAAGTTGAAAATTTTCATGAAGTATTTCGGTTTCAAAAAAGTTAAAAATTTACATGAAAAGATTTCGGCTTCAAAAAAGTTGAAAATTTTGATGAAAAGGTTTCATTTTCAAAAAAGTTGATAATTTTTATGAAAAGATTTCTGCTTCAAAAAAGTTGAAAATTTCCATGAATAGATTTCAGCTTCAACAAAATTGAAATTTTTCATGAAAAGAGTTCGGCTTCAAAAAAGTTGAAAATTTTCATGAAGTATTTCGGCTTCAAAAAAGTTGAAAATTTAAATGAAAAGTTTTCTGCTTCAAAAAAGTTGAAAATTTTCATGAAGTATTTCGGCTTCAAAAAAGTTGAAAAATTCGGGTTTTTGAAAAAGTTGAAAATTTTCATAAAATATTTCTACTTCAGAAAGTTGAAAATTTTCATGAAAAGATTTCGGCTTCAAAAAATTTGAAAATTTTCATGAAAAGATTTCGGCTTCAACAAAGTTGAAAATTTTCATGACAGGATTTTGGCTTTAAAAAAGGTAAACATTTTCATGAAGTATTTCAGCTTCAAAAAGGTTGAAAACTTTCATGAAGTATTTCGGCTTCAAAAAATTTGAAAGTTTTGATGAAAAGATTTCTGCTTCAAAAAAGTTGAAAACTTTCATGAAAAGATTTCGGCTTCAAAAAAGTCAAAGATTTTCATGAAGTATTTCGGCTTCAAAAAAGTTGAAAATTTTCATGAAAATCTTCGACTTTCTTCATGCTGGCTGAGTTTTTCTTTGTTAAATTGATGTGGATTTCCTTGTTGTTGACATGTTTGATGATGAAGAAATTCTCCGTTGACACTGACTTGCTTACATAATGATCATTTTATTGACAAACAAGTTACAGCATCGCCAGGCTCGCCATGGTTCGACCTGGGAGAGACACAGCCAAAAGTGATCTCTCCCCTTACACACAGAAACTCTGGTATTTATGGACACACCTCACAGGAGAACAACATAGGGACATCTGTTTGTTTTCAGGACACCCCTCTTACTACAACTGCAGGGGTTTCTGTCTTAGTCATATGTATGTCATAAACTCAAAGGACAACACAGGTCACAGATACAATCTCTTGTCCAGAAGTCCCTGGGCAACTCTCTGGATACAGGGGCCCCATTGTATACATTCCACTGAGAGGGCTCCTAAATCTCCTTCAGATACTCCTGATGCGCCCATTGTAAACTTATATTACCTCTGTCCTGGTTACATCAGACACTTCACTATCTTTTGAAATCAATTTATTTTATGATTGAATATTCCAAGTATTCTTTAAATATCTTGTTTTTGATTACCACCAATCACTATTTCCATTTTTACTTTCATGCTTTATGAACAAAAATAGCTTTTTTTATTACTACATCAAGTTTACACACATGGGTCAAAAATGACCCATACATCCAAGTGTGATTTAAAATTAAATGAATTAATACTATAATAATAATTTGTTTCAAGTAATTACTTTAGCAGTGAGTGGAGCCAAACACTTATGTATTTCATATTTGCAACATGTTTATTTGTCATTTTGTCACACATACACATACCTCTGATAACAGATAACACGGCTGTTGAACTGAACTGTATCTGTAATTTAACAACTGTAAACTGGTGAATGTGACCAAACAAAATGAAATACAACTGAACACATCACTAGAGCACAAATTGCCATCTCAATTTTGACATGCCTCACAAATGATCACTAAGAGTTTGTGCTCCTTGCACACAGGCCTGGTGCACTGGGAACACTAGCTGCTGACTTTTCTGTCTTTGGTAACTGGGCAGATCGTGCACCTCTTCCTCTTCCTTTGGCCCTCCTGTCTGATGTCCTCTTGTGGCTGGGTGGTGGCTGTGTTTTGTTTTTTAAACCCACATCTTCCCATTGTTTCTTCTTCTGACTGCTGTCATCCACTGCTTTGTCATCATGCATAGTGCTCAGGAGGACAACAGCTTTTCCCTTCTTCTGCACATAGCTCACCATGGTCATGTTGCCATTGAATCCGAATTCTGAGCTATGAATCTCCCATGATTTGGATGGCTTCATGATAGGTGGTATGTCCGATTTGTTCTGGCAAAGAGTCCCAACAATGGTCAGGTTCTTCTCGAGGAGCTTCTCAGCCAGCGGGACACTGGTGAAGAAGTTGCTAATTGTGATGTTGCGACCTATGAGAGGGGGAAAAGATTGTAAATTTACTCAACATGGAATTCTTTAAACTCTAACGCCATAATCTGTTGCATTGCATTGCATTTTATTCTGTTTTACTATTTTGCTTACAGAGAAATCAAATAAAAAAATAAAATACACATTATTAAAGATTGGGAAAAAGTATGTAGGTATATTGTGCTAAAACTTAATACATTAGTTTCTCTATTGTACTTTACATTCACCTGTCTGTCTGATTCCACTGCACAATTGCTGGACGACATTCTCTCCAAGGTTCCTCTGAACCTGGCTGTCTCCCGGTATAGACAATTCCATCTATTGCATAAGGTACCCTTGCGTCGCACATCCAGAAGATTTTTATCCCATATTTTGCAGGCTTGCTGGGCATGTGTTGCCGTAACTTGCACCTGCCTCGGAATGGCACAAGCTGCTCATCTATGGTGACACAGTCACTGGGGATGAACTTTCTTCTGCAGTTGTCCAGGAAACAGTCCCACACGTACCTAAATGTCGCCATGTGGTGTGTTTCCAGTCGCAGAGCCCTGGTCCTCTTGTCGTCAAACCGTATGACGCGGCGGATATCTTCATATCTCCTAAGCCCCATGGTGGCCTTGTAAATTGGATTTTGCAGCGGATCTACAAACAGCTCCCGCAAGGCCACATCCCAGCTCTTCTCCCCCCCTGCAAGAATTGATGAAGGCCATCAATTCTTCTTTATCAATGCTTCTCCACTCTTTCCCTTTTGCTGTGGCTGTTCTTCGTCCCTCTAAGTTGATACATATTAGAACCTCCTCAATGATGTTGTCACTCATGAACATATCCCAGGCATCTTTTGGTGAAACAGCTGGTGATCCAGGTGTAGGTCCTGGGCAGCTCCTCAGAATGTTATGGCTTCTTGTTCTGCCATGAATGGGGGGATTCTCATTCCAGTAAGATCCGTTTTTACTCAATCTATTGGACTGGGTCTGAGTTTCCTCTTCAGAGGACTCATCAGATGAGTCTTCTGTATCATCAGAGGAGTCTTCTTCATGGATTCCCAGACACACCCACAACTCCAGCTTGACCCTCTGGCAAATATTCTGGGTCATCATCATCAGAAATTTCAGACTCTGAATCAAGACAAATTGCCTCCTCATCTGGTTCTTCCTGCAGCATCGCTACAACCATCTCAGTAGTAAATCTGGGACCAGCCATACTCTGGATAAAGAAAATCAAAAGCACAATAAAATTTTCAGATGCACATCAATATACATACACATACATAGAGTTTTATTTTGGTGACTTGGCTAAGTAGCTTAGCTAAGTACTTTGCTAAGTAGCCTAGCAATCTACATAATAGTTAGCTAACTACAATAGAATTAGCTAACTAAAATAGAAGTGTCAACAGCTAGCTAGCTAATAGTAATTACTTGTAACTTTCTGACAAGTAATGTACTCACTCTCAAGGTAACCTAAACCTAATCAAATGTTATGTACAGTTATCTTTCACAATTGTCATCAAATATTTTCTAAAGTGATGTTAGAACAATTTAAAAACAATACTTACATGTATTAGATGTTCCAAGGGAGCTGTGCTGAGCTGTGAAATGTCTGAAACAACCACGTTTCACAGCAAATGCTATAGTAAATGCATGTGGGTCGTTTCTGACCCATGTGTGTAAACTTGATGTAGAAATACAAAAGCTGTGCTCGTTCATAAAGTAAGAAAGGAAAAATACAAATGATGATTTGTGCTTAACAAAAACAAGATATTTACTGCATACTTGGAAAAGTAAATGATAAAATGTATTTATTTCAAAGATATATCATAGAAACACTCAGCCATACATGAAATAACATAGAAAGTGGATTCATTTTTGACCCATGTTGTGCATTAGAAGGGTAATGATACAAAAATGTTTTTTATTCAAAAAGTAAGAAAGGAAAAAATAAAATAAGGATGTATGATGATCAAAAACAAGTTAATTGAGGAATACCTTGAATACTGAATGAAGAGATGAATTTATTGCAAAGATGTAAAAAATAAAAACTCAACCGGGTCACTTTGACATTTTTAAAGCAGAAATACTTCATGAAAGTTTTCGACTTTTTTGATGCCGAAATAGTTCATGAAAATTTTCAACTTTTTTGAAGCCAAAATCTTTTCATGAAAATTTTCAACTTTTTTGAAGCAGAAATCTTTTCATGAAATACTTCGACTTTTTTGAAGCCGAAATACTTGATGAAAATTCTTACCTTTTTTAAAGCCATAATGCTGTCATGAAAATTTTCAACTTTTTTGAAGCTGAAATCTTTTCATGAAAATTTTCAACTTTTTTGAAGCCGAAATCTTTTCATGTAAATTTTCAACTTTTTTGAAGCCGAAATCTTTTCATGAAAATTTTCAACTTTTTTGAAGCAGAAATCTTTTCATGAAATACATTGACTTTTTTGAAGCCGAAATACTTGATGAAAATTTTCAACTTTTTTGAAGCCGAAATCTGTTCATGAAAATTTTCAACTTTTTTGAAGCCGAAATCTTTTCATGAAAATTTTGAACTTTTTGGAGCCGAAATCTTGTCATGAAAATTTTTACCTTTTTTAAAGCCAAAATCCTGTCATGAAAATTTTCAACTTTTTTGAAGCAGAAATCTTTTCAAGAAAATCTTTGACTTTTTTGAAGCTGAAATCTTTTCATGAAAATCTTGAACTTTTTTGAAGCCGAAATACTTGATGAAAATTTTCAACTTTTTTCAAGTCTAAATCTTTTCATGAAAATTTTCAACTTTTTTGAAATAGAAATCTTTTCATGAAAATTTTCAACTTTTTTGAAGCCGAAATACTTCATTAACGTTTTCAACTTTTTTGATGCCGAAATCTTTTAATGTAAATCTTCAACTTTTTTGAAGCCGAAATACTTCATGAAAGTTTTCAACTTTTTTGAAGCCGAAATCTTTTCATGAACATTTTAAACTTTTTTGAAGCCGAAATCTTTTCATGAAAATGTTCAACTTTTTTGAAGCAGAAATCTTTTCATGAAAATCTTCGACTTTTTTGCAGCCGAAATACTTCATTAACGTTTTCAACTTTTTTGATGCCGAAATCTTTTAATGTAAATCTTCAACTTTTTTGAAGCCGAAATACTTCATGAAAGTTTTCAACTTTTTTGAAGCCGAAATCTTTTCATGAACATTTTAAACTTTTTTGAAGCCGAAATCTTTTCATGAAAATGGTCAACTTTTTTGAAGCAGAAATCTTTTCATGAAAATCTTTGACTTTTTTGCAGCCGAAATACTTCATGAAAATTTTCAACTTTTTTGAAGCCGAAATACTTCATGAAAGTTTTCAACCTTTTTGAAGCCGAAATAATTCATGAAAATTTTTACCTTTTTCAAAGCTAAAATCCTGTCATGAAAATTTTCAACTTTTTTGAAGCAGAAATCTTTTCATGAAAATCTTCAACTTCTTTGAAGCCGAAATACTTGATGAAAATTTTCAACTGTTTTGAAGTCTAAATCTTTTCATGAAAATTTTCAACTTTTTTGAAGCCGAAATCTTTTCATGAAAATTTTCAAACTTTTTGAAGCCGAAATCTTTTCATGAAAATTTTCAACTTTTTTGAAGCAGAAATCTTTTCATGAAAATCTTAGACTTTTTTGAAGTCGAAAAAATTCATGAACATTTTCAACTTTTTTTGATGCCGAAATCTTTTCATGAAAATTTTCAACTTTTTTGAAGCAGAAATCTTTTCATGAAAATCGTTGACTTTTTTGAAGCCGGAATCTTTTCATGAAAATTTTCAACTTTTTTGAAGTAGAAATCTTTTCATGAAAATCTTGGACTTTTTTGAAGTCGAAAAAATTCATGAACATTTTCAACTTTTTTGAAGTCTAAATCTTTTCATGAAAATTTTCAACTTTTTTGATGCCGAAATCTTTTCATGAAAATTTTCAACTTTTTGAAGCCGAAATCTTTTCATGAACATTTTCAACTTTTTTGAAGCCGAAATCTTTTCATGAAAATTTTCAACTTTTTTGATGCATAAATCTTTTCATGAAAATTTTAGACTTTTTTGAAGTCGAAAAAATTCATGGACATGTTCAACTTTTTTGAAATCTAAATCTTTTCATTAAAATTTTCAACTTTTTTGATGCCGAAATAGTTCATGAAAATTTTCAACTTTTTTGAAGCCGAAATCTTTTCATGAAAATTTTCAACTTTTTTGAAGCCGAAATACTTCATGAAAATTCCTACCTTTTTTAAAGCCATAATCCTGTCATGAAAATTTTCAACTTTTCTGAAGCTGAAATTATTTCATGAAAATTTTCAACTTTTTTGAAGCCGAAATCTTTTCATGAAAATCGTTGACGTTTTTGAAGCCCAAATCTTTTAATGTAAACTTTCAACTTTTTTGAAGCCGAAATACTTCATGAAAATGTTCGACTTTTCTGAAGCAGAAATCTTTTCATGAAAATCATTGACTTTTTTGAAGCCGAAATACTTCATGAAAATTTTCAACTTTTTTGAAGCAGAAATCTTTTCATGAAAATTTTCAACTTTATTGATGCCGAAATAGTTCATGAAAATTTTCAACTTTTTTGAAACCGAAATCTTTTCATGAAAATTTTCAACTTTTTGAAGCCGAAATCTTTTCATGAAAATCTTAGACTTTTTTGAAGTTGAAAAAATTCATGAAAGTTTTCAACCTTTTTGAAGCCGAAATACTTTATAAAATGTTTTACCTTTTTTAAAGCGAAAATCCTGTCATGAACATTTTCAACTTTTTTGAAGCAGAAATCTTTTCATGAAAATCTTCGACTTTTTTGAAGCCGAAATAGTTCATGAATGTTTTCAACTTTTTTGAAGCCGAAATACTTCATGAAAATTTTTGACTTTTTTGAAAGCCGAAATCTTTTAATGTAAATTTTCAACTTTTTTGATGCCGAAATAGTTCATGAAAATTTTCAACTTTTTTGAAGCAGAATTCTTTTCATGAAAATTTTCAACTTTTTTGAAGCAGAAATCTTTTCATGAAAATTTTCAACATTTTTGAAGCCGAAATCTATTCATGAAAATCTTAGACTTTTTTGAAGTCGAAAAAATTCATGGACATTTTCAACTTTTTTGAAGTCTAAATCTTTTCATTAAAATTTTCAACTTTTTTGAAGCCGAAATCTTTTCATGAAAATTTTCAAGTTTTTGAAGCAGAAATCTTTTCATGAAAATCTTAGACTTTTTTGAAGTCGAAAAAATTCATGAACATTTTCGACTTTTTTGAAGCCGAAATACTTCATGAAAATGTTCGACTTTTCTGAAGCAGAAATCTTTTCATGAAAATCATTGACTTTTTTGAATCCGAAATAGTTCATGAAAATTTTCATCTTTTTTGAAGCATAAATCTTTTCATGAAAATCTTAGACTTTTTTGAAGTGTATATCTTTTCACGAAAATTTTCAACTTTTTTGAAGCCGAAATCTTTTCATGAAAATCTTAGACTTTTTTGAAGTCGAAAAAATTCATGAACATTTTCAACTTTTTTGAAGTGTAAATCTTTTCATGAAAATTTTCAACTTTTTTGAAGCAGAAATCTTTTCA
This sequence comes from Labrus bergylta, assembly GCF_963930695.1. Classification (NCBI taxonomy): domain Eukaryota; kingdom Metazoa; phylum Chordata; class Actinopteri; order Labriformes; family Labridae; genus Labrus; species Labrus bergylta. The sequence continues at coordinate 273,962 of NC_089195.1, read as the reverse complement.
TGAAAATCTTAGACTTTTTTGAAGTCGAAAAAATTCATGAACATTTTCAACTTTTTTGAAGTGTAAATCTTTTCATGAAAATTTTCAACTTTTTTGATGCCGAAATCTTTTCATGAAAATTTTTGACTTTTTTGAAAGCCGAAATCTTTTAATGTAAATTTTCAACTTTTTTGATGCCGAAATAGTTCATGAAAATTTTCAACTTTTTTGAAGCAGAATTCTTTTCATGAAAATTTTCAACTTTTTTGAAGCAGAAATCTTTTCATGAAAATTTTCAACATTTTTGAAGCCGAAATCTATTCATGAAAATGTTTGACTTTTTTGAAGTCGAAAAAATTCATGGACATTTTCAACTTTTTTGAAGTCTAAATCTTTTCATTAAAATTTTCAACTTTTTTGAAGCCGAAATCTTTTCATGAAAATTTTCAAGTTTTTGAAGCAGAAATCTTTTCATGAAAATCTTAGACTTTTTTGAAGTCGAAAAAATTCATGGACATGTTCAACTTTTTTGAAGCCGAAATCTTTTCATGAAAATTTTCAACTTTTTTGAAGCCGAAATACTTCATGAAAATTTTCAACTTTTTTGAAGCCGAAATCTTTTAATGTAAATTTTCAACTTTTTTGATGCCGAAATAGTTCATGAAAATTTTCAACTTTTTTGAAGCAGAAATCTTTTCATGAAAATTGTCAACTTTTTTGAAGCAGAAATCTTTTGATGAAAATTTTTTACTTTTTTGAAGTTGAAAAAATACATGAACATTTTCAACTTTTTTGAAGTCTAAATCTTTTCATGAAAATTTTCAACTTTTTGAAGCCGAAATCTTTTCATGAAAATTTTTGACTTTTTTGAAGCCGAAATCTTTTAATGTAAATTTTCAACTTTTTTGATGCCGAAATAGTTCATGAAAATTTTCAACATTTTTGAAGCCGAAATCTATTCATGAAAATGTTAGACTTTTTTGAAGTCGAAAAAATTCATGAACATTTTCAACTTTTTTGAAGCCGAAATCTTTTCATGAAAATTTTCAAGTTTTTGAAGCAGAAATCTTTTCATGAAAATCTTAGACTTTTTTGAAGTCGAAAAAATTCATGAACATTTTCAACTTTTTTGAAGTGTAAATCTTTTCATGAAAATTTTCAACTTTTTTGAAGTGTAAATCTTTACATGAAAATTTTCAACTTTTTTGAAGCCGAAATCTTTTCATGAAAATTTTCAACTTTTTTGAAGCCGAAATACTTCATGAAAATTTTTACCTTTTTTAAAGCCAAAATCCTGTCATGAAAAATTTATACTTTTTTGAAGCAGAAATCTTTTCATGAAAATTTTCGACTTTATTCAAACTGATATTCTACATTTTCTAACTCAAAGTGTAGTTTCAAAGTAAAAATACTGTTAGAAGGAGTGATTCAGACAAAATTAGATGAAACAGCTGTACTGGTAACAAACAATGATATTAACAGCTTTAGTGATCAAATTGAGCGTATCTTGGGAAGCTGAGCTCGAAAGTGACATGAAACATGTTTTTCAGACATAAAGTGACAGTTACAGTGAATACCTGTTCTGACTACATTTTCTAACTCAAAGTGTCGTTTCAAAGTAAAAATACTGTTAGAAGGAGTGATTCAGACAAAATTAGATGAAACAGCTGTAATGGTAACAAATGAGCCCAGTTACATGAAATGACATCAAAATCAACATTCCCTGAGCCAGACAACGCTATTAACAGCTTTAGTGATCAAATTGAGCGTATCTTGCGAAGCTGAGCTCGAAAGTGACATGAAACATGTTTTTGAGACATAAAGTGACACTTACTGTCCTGACTACATTTTCTAACTGAAAGCGTCGTTTCAAAGTAAAAATACTGTTAGAAGGAGTGATTCAAACAAAATTAGATGAAAAAGCTGTACTGGTAACAAACAACGATATTAACAGCTTTAGTGATCAAATTGAGCGTATCTTGCGAAGCTGAGCTCGAAAGTGACATGAAACATGTTTTTGAGACATAAAATGACACTTACTGTTCAGACTGCATTTTCTAACTCAAAGTGTCGTTTCAAAGTAAAAATACTGTTAGAAGGAGTTTTTCAGGCAAAATTAGATGACACAGCTGTAGTGGTAAAAAATGAGCGCAGTTACATGAAATGACATCAAAATCAACATTCCCTGAGCCAGACAACGCTATTAACAGCTTTAGTGATCAAATTGAGCGTATCTTGCGAAGCTGAGCTCGAAAGTGACATGAAACATGTTTTTGAGACATAAAGTGACACTTACTGTTCAGACTACATTTTCTAACTCAAAGTGTCGTTTCAAAGTAAAAATACTGTTAGAGGGAGTGATTCAGACAAAATTAGATGAAACAGCTGTAGTGGTAACAAATGAGCGCAGTTACATGAAATGACATCAAAATCAACATTCCCTGAGCCAGACAACGCTATTAACAGCTTTAGTGATCAAATTGAGCGTATCTTGCGAAGCTGAGCTCGAAAGTGACATGAAACATGTTTTTGAGACATAAAGTGACACTTACAGTGAATACCTGTCCTGACTACATTTTCTAATTGAAAGCGTCGTTTCAAACTAAAAATACTGTTAGAAGGAATGATTCAGACAAAATTAGATGAAACAGCTGTACTGGTAACAAACAACGATATTAACAGCTTTAGTGATCAAATTGAGCGTATCTTGCGAAGCTGAGCTAGAAAGTGACATGAAACATGTTTTTGAGACATAAAGTGACACTTACTGTTCAAAACATGTTTCATGTCACTTTCGAGCACAACTTCGCAAGATACGCTCAATTTGATCACTAAAGCTGTTAATAGCGTTGTCTGGCTCAGGGAATGTTGATTTTGATGTCATTTCATGTAACTGCGCTCATTTGTTACCAGTACAGCTGTTTTATCTAATATTGTCTGAATCACTCCTTCTAACAGTATTTTTACTTTGAAACGGCACTTTGAGTTAGAAAATGTAGTCTGAACAGTAAGTGTCATTTTATGTCTCAAAAACATGTTTCATGTCACTTTCGAGCTCAGCTTCGCAAGATACGCTCAATTTGATCACTAAAGCTGTTAATATCGTTGTTTGTTACCAGTACAGCTGTTTCATCTAATTTTGTCTGAATTACGCCTTCTAACAGTATTTTTACTTTGAAACGACACTTTGAGTTAGAAAATGTAGTCAGGACAGGTATTCACTGTAAGTGTCACTTTATGTCTCAAAAACATGTTTCATGTCACTTTCGAGCTCAGCTTCGCAAGATACGCTCAATTTGATCACTAAAGCTGTTAATAGCGTTGTCTGGCTCAGGGAATGTTGATTTTGATGTCATTTCATGTAACTGCGCTCATTTGTTACCACTACAGCTGTTTCATCTAATTTTGTCTGAATCACTCCCTCTAACAGTATTTTTACTTTGAAACGACACTTTGAGTTAGAAAATGTAGTCTGAACAGTAAGTGTCACTTTATGTCTCAAAAACATGTTTCATGTCACTTTCGAGCTCAGCTTCGCAAGATACGCTCAATTTGATCACTAAAGCTGTTAATAGCGTTGTCTGGCTCAGGGAATGTTGATTTTGATGTCATTTCATGTAACTGCGCTCATTTGTTACCAGTACAGCTGTTTTATCTAATATTGTCTGAATCACTCCCTCTAACAGTATTTTTACTTTGAAACGGCACTTTGAGTTAGAAAATGTAGTCTGAACAGTAAGTGTCATTTTATGTCTCAAAAACATGTTTCATGTCACTTTCGAGCTCAGCTTCGCAAGATACGCTCAATTTGATCACTAAAGCTGTTAATATCGTTGTTTGTTACCAGTACAGCTGTTTCATCTAATTTTGTCTGAATTACGCCTTCTAACAGTATTTTTACTTTGAAACGACACTTTGAGTTAGAAAATGTAGTCAGGACAGGTATTCACTGTAAGTGTCACTTTATGTCTCAAAAACATGTTTCATGTCACTTTCGAGCTCAGCTTCGCAAGATACGCTCAATTTGATCACTAAAGCTGTTAATAGCGTTGTCTGGCTCAGGGAATGTTGATTTTGATGTCATTTCATGTAACTGCGCTCATTTGTTACCACTACAGCTGTTTCATCTAATTTTGTCTGAATCACTCCCTCTAACAGTATTTTTACTTTGAAACGACACTTTGAGTTAGAAAATGTAGTCTGAACAGTAAGTGTCACTTTATGTCTCAAAAACATGTTTCATGTCACTTTCGAGCTCAGCTTCGCAAGATACGCTCAATTTGATCACTAAAGCTGTTAATAGCGTTGTCTGGCTCAGGGAATGTTGATTTTGATGTCATTTCATGTAACTGCGCTCATTTGTTACCAGTACAGCTGTTTTATCTAATATTGTCTGAATCACTCCCTCTAACAGTATTTTTACTTTGAAACGGCACTTTGAGTTAGAAAATGTAGTCTGAACAGTAAGTGTCATTTTATGTCTCAAAAACATGTTTCATGTCACTTTCGAGCTCAGCTTCGCAAGATACGCTCAATTTGATCACTAAAGCTGTTAATATCGTTGTTTGTTACCAGTACAGCTGTTTCATCTAATTTTGTCTGAATTACGCCTTCTAACAGTATTTTTACTTTGAAACGACACTTTGAGTTAGAAAATGTAGTCAGGACAGGTATTCACTGTAAGTGTCACTTTATGTCTCAAAAACATGTTTCATGTCACTTTCGAGCTCAGCTTCGCAAGATACGCTCAATTTGATCACTAAAGCTGTTAATAGCGTTGTCTGGCTCAGGGAATGTTGATTTTGATGTCATTTCATGTAACTGCGCTCATTTGTTACCAGTACAGCTGTTTTATCTAATATTGTCTGAATCACTCCTTCTAACAGTATTTTTACTTTGAAACGGCACTTTGAGTTAGAAAATGTAGTCTGAACAGTAAGTGTCATTTTATGTCTCAAAAACATGTTTCATGTCACTTTCGAGCTCAGCTTCGCAATATACGCTCAATTTGATCACTAAAGCTGTTAATATCGTTGTTTGTTACCAGTACAGCTGTTTCATCTAATTTTGTCTGAATCACTCCTTCTAACAGTATTTTTACTTTGAAACGACACTTTGAGTTAGAAAATGTAGAATATCAGTTTGAATAAAGTTGAAAATTTACATATAAAGATTTCAGCTTTAAAAAAGTTGAAAACTTTCATGAAGTATTTCGACTTCAAAAAAGTTGAAAACTTTCATGAAAAGATTTCATTTTCAAAAAAGTTCAAAATTTACATGAAAGGATTTCTGTTTCAAAAAAGTTGAAAATTTCAAGCTTTTTAAAAAGTTGAAAATTTTCATGAAGTATTTTTGCTTCAAAAAGTTGAAAACTTTCATGAAAAGATTTCGGCTTCAAAAAAGTTGAAAATTTTCATGAAAAGATTTCTGCTTCAAAATTTTCATGAAAAGATTTCTGCTTCAACAAAGTTGAAAATTTTGATGAAAAGGTTTCATTTTCAAAAAAGTTGATAATTTTTATGAAAAGATTTCTGCTTCAAAAAAGTTGAAAATTTTCATGAAAAGATTTCAGCTTTAAAAAAGTTGAAAACTTTCATGAAGTATTTCGACTTCAAAAAAGTTGAAAATTTTCAATAAGTATTTCGGCTTCAAAAAAGGTGAAAATTTTCATGAAAAGATTTCATTTTCAAAAAAGTTCAAAATTTACATGAAAAGATTTTTGCTTCAAAAAGTTGAAAACTTTCATGAAAAGATTTCGGCTTCAAAAAAGTTGAAAATTTTCATGAAAAGATATCTGCTTCAAAATTTTCATGAAAAGATTCATGAAAAGATTTCGGATTTCAAAAAGTTGAAAATTTTAATGAAAACATTTCGGCTTCAAAAAAGTTGAAAATTTTCATGAAGTATTTCGGATTCAACAAAGTTGAAAATTTACATGAAAAGATTTCTGCTTAAAAAAATTGAAAATTTTCATGAAAAGATTTCTGCTTGAAAATTTTCATAAAAATATTTCTGCATTAAAAAAGTCAAAGATTTTCATAAAAAGATTTCGGATTTATAAAAGTTGAAAATTTTCATAAAAAGATTTCTGCTTCAAAAAAGTTGAAAATTTTCATGAAAAGATATAGGCTTCAAAAAAGTCGAAGATTTTCATGAAAAGATTTCTGCATGAAAATTTTCATGAAAAGATTTCTGATTCAACAAAGTTGAAAATTTTCATGAAAAGATTTCTGATTCAACAAAGTTGAAAATTTTCATGAAAAGATTTCTGCTTCAACAAAGTTGAAAATTTTCATGAAAAGATTTAGGCTTCAAAAAAGTCGAAAATTTTCATGAAAAGATTTCGGCTTCAAAAAAGTTGAAGATTTTCGTGAAAAGATTTCTGCTTCAAAAAAGTTGAAAAGTTTCATGACAGGATTTTGGCTTTAAAGAAGTTGAAAATTTACATGAAAAGATTTCTGCTTCAAAAAAGTTGAAAAGTTTCATGAAAAGATTTTGGTTTCAAAAAATTTGAAAATTTTCATGAAGTAATTCGGCTTCAAAAAAGTTGAAAATTTTCATGAAGTATTTCAGCTTCAAAAAAGTTGAAAACTTTCATGAAGTTTTTCGGCTTCCAAAAAGTTGAAAACTTTCATGACGTTTTTCTGCTTTACAAAAGTTGAAGATTTTCATGAAGTATTTCGGCTTCAAAAAAGTTGAAAATTTTCATGAAAAGATTTCGGTTTTAAAAAAGGTAAAAATTTACATGAAAAGATTTCGGCTTCAAAAAAGTTGAACATTTTCATGAAAAGGTTTCATTTTCAAAAAAGTTGATAATTTTCATGAAAAGATTTCTGCTTCAAAAAAGTTGAAAATTTTCATGAAACGATTTCTGCTTCAAAAAAGTTGAAAATTTTCATGAAAAGATTTTTCTTTCAAAAAAGTGTAAAATTTTCATGGAAAGATTTCTGCTTCAAAAAAGTTGAAAATTTTCATGAAAAGATTTCGGCTTCAAAAAAGTTGAAAATTTTCATGACAGGATTTTCGCTTTAAATAAGTTAAAATTTTTCATGAAAAGATTTCGGCTTCAAAAAAAGTTGAAAATTTTCATGAAAAGATTTCTGCTTCAAAAAAGTTGAATATTTTCATTAAAAGATTTCTGCTTCAAAAAAGTCGAAGATTTTCATGAAAAGATTTCGGCTTCAAAAAAGTTGAAAATTTTCATAAAAAGATTTCTGCTTCAAAAAAGTCGAAGATTTTCATGACAGCATTTTGGCTTTAAATAAGTTAAAAATTTTCATGAAAAGATTTCTGCTTCAAAAAAGTTGAATATTTTCATTAAAAGATTTCTGCTTCAAAAAAGTCGAAGATTTTCATGAAAAGATTTCGGCTTCAAAAAAGTTGAAAATTTTCATAAAAAGATTTCTGCTTCAAAAAAGTCGAAGATTTTCATGAAAAGATTTCGGCTTCAAAAAAGTTGAACATTTTCATGAAAAGATTTCTGCTTCAACAAAGTTAAAAATTTTCATGAAAAGATTTAGCCTTCAAAAAAGTTGAAAATTTTCATGAAAAGATTTCGGCTTCAAAAAAGTTGAACATTTTCATAAAGTATTTCTGCTTCAAAAAAGTTGAAGATTTTCATGAAAAGATTTCGGCTTCAAAAAAGTTGAAAATTTTCATAAAATGATTTCTGCTTCAAAAAAGTCGAAGATTTTCATGAAAAGATTTCGGCTTCAAAAAAGTCAAAAATTTTCATGAAGTATTTTGGTTTCAAAAAAGTTGAAAATTTACATGAAAAGATTTCAGCTTCAAAAAAGTTGAAAAATTTCATGAAAAGATTTCTGCTTGAAAATTTTCATGAAAAGATTTCTGCTTCAACAAAGTTGAAAATTTTCATGAAAAGATTTCTGCTTCAACAAAGTTAAAAATTTTCATGAAAAGATTTAGCCTTCAAAAAAGTTGAAAATTTTCATGAAAAGATTTCGGCTTCAAAAAAGTTGAACATTTTCATAAAGTATTTCTGCTTCAAAAAAGTTGAAGATTTTCATGAAAAGATTTCGGCTTCAAAAAAGTTGAAAATTTTCATAAAAAGATTTCTGCTTCAAAAAAGTCGAAGATTTTCATGAAAAGATTTCGGCTTCAAAAAAGTCAAAAATTTTCATGAAGTATTTTGGTTTCAAAAAAGTTGAAAATTTACATGAAAAGATTTCAGCTTCAAAAAAGTTGAAAATTTTCATGAAAAGATTTCTGCTTGAAAATTTTCATGAAAAGATTTTTGCTTCAACAAAGTTGAAAATTTTCATGAAAAGATTTCGGCTTCAAAAAAGTTGAACATTTTCATAAAGTATTTCTGCTTCAAAAAAGTTGAAGATTTTCATGAAAAGATTTCGGCTTCAACAAAGTTGAAAATTTTCATGACAGGATTTTGGCTTTAAAAAAGGTAAAAAATTTCATGAAGTATTTCAGCTTCAAAAAATTTGAAAATTTTGATGAAAAGATTTCTGCTTCAACAAAGTTAAAAATTTTCATGAAAAGATTTAGCCTTCAAAAAAGTTGAAAATTTTCATGAAAAGATTTCGGCTTCAAAAAAGTTGAACATTTTCATGAAGTATTTCAGCTTCAAAAAATTTGAAAATTTTGATGAAAAGATTTCTGCTTCAAAAAAGTTCAAAATTTTCATGAAAAGATTTCAGCTTCAAAAAAGTTGAAAAATTTCATGAAAAGATTTCTGCTTCAAAATTTTCATGAAAAGATTTCTGCTTCAACAAAGTTGAAAATTTTGATGAAAAGGTTTCATTTTCAAAAAAGTTGATAATTTTTATGAAAAGATTTCTGCTTCAAAAAAGTTGAAAATTTTCATGAAAAGATTTCAGCTTTAAAAAAGTTGAAAACTTTCATGAAGTATTTCGACTTCAAAAAAGTTGAAAATTTTCAATAAGTATTTCGGCTTCAAAAAAGGTGAAAATTTTCATGAAAAGATTTCATTTTCAAAAAAGTTCAAAATTTACATGAAAAGATTTTTGCTTCAAAAAGTTGAAAACTTTCATGAAAAGATTTCGGCTTCAAAAAAGTTGAAAATTTTCATGAAAAGATTTCTGCTTCAAAATTTTCATGAAAAGATTCATGAAAAGATTTCGGATTTAAAAAAGTTGAAAATTTTAATGAAAACATTTCGGCTTCAAAAAAGTTGAAAATTTTCATGAAGTATTTCGGATTCAACAAAGTTGAAAATTTACATGAAAAGATTTCTGCTTAAAAAAATTGAAAATTTTCATGAAAAGATTTCTGCTTGAAAATTTTCATAAAAATATTTCTGCATTAAAAAAGTCAAAGATTTTCATAAAAAGATTTCGGATTTAAAAAAGTTGAAAATTTTCATAAAAAGATTTCTGCTTCAAAAAAGTTGAAAATTTTCATGAAAAGATATAGGCTTCAAAAAAGTCGAAGATTTTCATGAAAAGATTTCTGCATGAAAATTTTCATGAAAAGATTTCTGATTCAACAAAGTTGAAAATTTTCATGAAAAGATTTCTGATTCAACAAAGTTGAAAATTTTCATGAAAAGATTTCTGCTTCAACAAAGTTGAAAATTTTCATGAAAAGATTTAGGCTTCAAAAAAGTCGAAAATTTTCATGAAAAGATTTCGGCTTCAAAAAAGTTGAAGATTTTCGTGAAAAGATTTCTGCTTCAAAAAAGTTGAAAAGTTTCATGACAGGATTTTGGCTTTAAAGAAGTTGAAAATTTACATGAAAAGATTTCTGCTTCAAAAAAGTTGAAAAGTTTCATGAAAAGATTTTGGTTTCAAAAAATTTGAAAATTTTCATGAAGTAATTCGGCTTCAAAAAAGTTGAAAATTTTCATGAAGTATTTCAGCTTCAAAAAAGTTGAAAACTTTCATGAAGTTTTTCGGCTTCCAAAAAGTTGAAAACTTTCATGACGTTTTTCTGCTTTACAAAAGTTGAAGATTTTCATGAAGTATTTCGGCTTCAAAAAAGTTGAAAATTTTCATGAAAAGATTTCGGTTTTAAAAAAGGTAAAAATTTACATGAAAAGATTTCGGCTTCAAAAAAGTTGAACATTTTCATGAAAAGGTTTCATTTTCAAAAAAGTTGATAATTTTCATGAAAAGATTTCTGCTTCAAAAAAGTTGAAAATTTTCATGAAACGATTTCTGCTTCAAAAAAGTTGAAAATTTTCATGAAAAGATTTTTCTTTCAAAAAAGTGTAAAATTTTCATGGAAAGATTTCTGCTTCAAAAAAGTTGAAAATTTTCATGAAAAGATTTCGGCTTCAAAAAAGTTGAAAATTTTCATGACAGGATTTTCGCTTTAAATAAGTTAAAATTTTTCATGAAAAGATTTCGGCTTCAAAAAAAGTTGAAAATTTTCATGAAAAGATTTCTGCTTCAAAAAAGTTGAATATTTTCATTAAAAGATTTCTGCTTCAAAAAAGTCGAAGATTTTCATGAAAAGATTTCGGCTTCAAAAAAGTTGAAAATTTTCATAAAAAGATTTCTGCTTCAAAAAAGTCGAAGATTTTCATGACAGCATTTTGGCTTTAAATAAGTTAAAAATTTTCATGAAAAGATTTCTGCTTCAAAAAAGTTGAATATTTTCATTAAAAGATTTCTGCTTCAAAAAAGTCGAAGATTTTCATGAAAAGATTTCGGCTTCAAAAAAGTTGAAAATTTTCATAAAAAGATTTCTGCTTCAAAAAAGTCGAAGATTTTCATGAAAAGATTTCGGCTTCAAAAAAGTTGAACATTTTCATGAAAAGATTTCTGCTTCAACAAAGTTAAAAATTTTCATGAAAAGATTTAGCCTTCAAAAAAGTTGAAAATTTTCATGAAAAGATTTCGGCTTCAAAAAAGTTGAACATTTTCATAAAGTATTTCTGCTTCAAAAAAGTTGAAGATTTTCATGAAAAGATTTCGGCTTCAAAAAAGTTGAAAATTTTCATAAAATGATTTCTGCTTCAAAAAAGTCGAAGATTTTCATGAAAAGATTTCGGCTTCAAAAAAGTCAAAAATTTTCATGAAGTATTTTGGTTTCAAAAAAGTTGAAAATTTACATGAAAAGATTTCAGCTTCAAAAAAGTTGAAAAATTTCATGAAAAGATTTCTGCTTGAAAATTTTCATGAAAAGATTTCTGCTTCAACAAAGTTGAAAATTTTCATGAAAAGATTTCTGCTTCAACAAAGTTAAAAATTTTCATGAAAAGATTTAGCCTTCAAAAAAGTTGAAAATTTTCATGAAAAGATTTCGGCTTCAAAAAAGTTGAACATTTTCATAAAGTATTTCTGCTTCAAAAAAGTTGAAGATTTTCATGAAAAGATTTCGGCTTCAAAAAAGTTGAAAATTTTCATAAAAAGATTTCTGCTTCAAAAAAGTCGAAGATTTTCATGAAAAGATTTCGGCTTCAAAAAAGTCAAAAATTTTCATGAAGTATTTTGGTTTCAAAAAAGTTGAAAATTTACATGAAAAGATTTCAGCTTCAAAAAAGTTGAAAATTTTCATGAAAAGATTTCTGCTTGAAAATTTTCATGAAAAGATTTTTGCTTCAACAAAGTTGAAAATTTTCATGAAAAGATTTCGGCTTCAAAAAAGTTGAACATTTTCATAAAGTATTTCTGCTTCAAAAAAGTTGAAGATTTTCATGAAAAGATTTCGGCTTCAACAAAGTTGAAAATTTTCATGACAGGATTTTGGCTTTAAAAAAGGTAAAAAATTTCATGAAGTATTTCAGCTTCAAAAAATTTGAAAATTTTGATGAAAAGATTTCTGCTTCAACAAAGTTAAAAATTTTCATGAAAAGATTTAGCCTTCAAAAAAGTTGAAAATTTTCATGAAAAGATTTCGGCTTCAAAAAAGTTGAACATTTTCATGAAGTATTTCAGCTTCAAAAAATTTGAAAATTTTGATGAAAAGATTTCTGCTTCAAAAAAGTTCAAAATTTTCATGAAAAGATTTCAGCTTCAAAAAAGTTGAAAAATTTCATGAAAAGATTTCTGCTTCAAAATTTTCATGAAAAGATTTCTGCTTCAACAAAGTTGAAAATTTTGATGAAAAGGTTTCATTTTCAAAAAAGTTGATAATTTTTATGAAAAGATTTCTGCTTCAAAAAAGTTGAAAATTTTCATGAAAAGATTTCAGCTTTAAAAAAGTTGAAAACTTTCATGAAGTATTTCGACTTCAAAAAAGTTGAAAATTTTCAATAAGTATTTCGGCTTCAAAAAAGGTGAAAATTTTCATGAAAAGATTTCATTTTCAAAAAAGTTCAAAATTTACATGAAAAGATTTTTGCTTCAAAAAGTTGAAAACTTTCATGAAAAGATTTCGGCTTCAAAAAAGTTGAAAATTTTCATGAAAAGATTTCTGCTTCAAAATTTTCATGAAAAGATTCATGAAAAGATTTCGGATTTAAAAAAGTTGAAAATTTTAATGAAAACATTTCGGCTTCAAAAAAGTTGAAAATTTTCATGAAGTATTTCGGATTCAACAAAGTTGAAAATTTACATGAAAAGATTTCTGCTTAAAAAAATTGAAAATTTTCATGAAAAGATTTCTGCTTGAAAATTTTCATAAAAATATTTCTGCATTAAAAAAGTCAAAGATTTTCATAAAAAGATTTCGGATTTAAAAAAGTTGAAAATTTTCATAAAAAGATTTCTGCTTCAAAAAAGTTGAAAATTTTCATGAAAAGATATAGGCTTCAAAAAAGTCGAAGATTTTCATGAAAAGATTTCTGCATGAAAATTTTCATGAAAAGATTTCTGATTCAACAAAGTTGAAAATTTTCATGAAAAGATTTCTGATTCAACAAAGTTGAAAATTTTCATGAAAAGATTTCTGCTTCAACAAAGTTGAAAATTTTCATGAAAAGATTTAGGCTTCAAAAAAGTCGAAAATTTTCATGAAAAGATTTCGGCTTCAAAAAAGTTGAAGATTTTCGTGAAAAGATTTCTGCTTCAAAAAAGTTGAAAAGTTTCATGACAGGATTTTGGCTTTAAAGAAGTTGAAAATTTACATGAAAAGATTTCTGCTTCAAAAAAGTTGAAAAGTTTCATGAAAAGATTTTGGTTTCAAAAAATTTGAAAATTTTCATGAAGTAATTCGGCTTCAAAAAAGTTGAAAATTTTCATGAAGTATTTCAGCTTCAAAAAAGTTGAAAACTTTCATGAAGTTTTTCGGCTTCCAAAAAGTTGAAAACTTTCATGACGTTTTTCTGCTTTACAAAAGTTGAAGATTTTCATGAAGTATTTCGGCTTCAAAAAAGTTGAAAATTTTCATGAAAAGATTTCGGTTTTAAAAAAGGTAAAAATTTACATGAAAAGATTTCGGCTTCAAAAAAGTTGAACATTTTCATGAAAAGGTTTCATTTTCAAAAAAGTTGATAATTTTCATGAAAAGATTTCTGCTTCAAAAAAGTTGAAAATTTTCATGAAACGATTTCTGCTTCAAAAAAGTTGAAAATTTTCATGAAAAGATTTTTCTTTCAAAAAAGTGTAAAATTTTCATGGAAAGATTTCTGCTTCAAAAAAGTTGAAAATTTTCATGAAAAGATTTCGGCTTCAAAAAAGTTGAAAATTTTCATGACAGGATTTTCGCTTTAAATAAGTTAAGATTTTTCATGAAAAGATTTCGGCTTCAAAAAAAGTTGAAAATTTTCATGAAAAGATTTCTGCTTCAAAAAAGTTGAATATTTTCATTAAAAGATTTCTGCTTCAAAAAAGTCGAAGATTTTCATGAAAAGATTTCGGCTTCAAAAAAGTTGAAAATTTTCATAAAAAGATTTCTGCTTCAAAAAAGTCGAAGATTTTCATGACAGCATTTTGGCTTTAAATAAGTTAAAAATTTTCATGAAAAGATTTCTGCTTCAAAAAAGTTGAATATTTTCATTAAAAGATTTCTGCTTCAAAAAAGTCGAAGATTTTCATGAAAAGATTTCGGCTTCAAAAAAGTTGAAAATTTTCATAAAAAGATTTCTGCTTCAAAAAAGTCGAAGATTTTCATGAAAAGATTTCGGCTTCAAAAAAGTTGAACATTTTCATGAAAAGATTTCTGCTTCAACAAAGTTAAAAATTTTCATGAAAAGATTTAGCCTTCAAAAAAGTTGAAAATTTTCATGAAAAGATTTCGGCTTCAAAAAAGTTGAACATTTTCATAAAGTATTTCTGCTTCAAAAAAGTTGAAGATTTTCATGAAAAGATTTCGGCTTCAAAAAAGTTGAAAATTTTCATAAAATGATTTCTGCTTCAAAAAAGTCGAAGATTTTCATGAAAAGATTTCGGCTTCAAAAAAGTCAAAAATTTTCATGAAGTATTTTGGTTTCAAAAAAGTTGAAAATTTACATGAAAAGATTTCAGCTTCAAAAAAGTTGAAAAATTTCATGAAAAGATTTCTGCTTGAAAATTTTCATGAAAAGATTTCTGCTTCAACAAAGTTGAAAATTTTCATGAAAAGATTTCTGCTTCAACAAAGTTAAAAATTTTCATGAAAAGATTTAGCCTTCAAAAAAGTTGAAAATTTTCATGAAAAGATTTCGGCTTCAAAAAAGTTGAACATTTTCATAAAGTATTTCTGCTTCAAAAAAGTTGAAGATTTTCATGAAAAGATTTCGGCTTCAAAAAAGTTGAAAATTTTCATAAAAAGATTTCTGCTTCAAAAAAGTCGAAGATTTTCATGAAAAGATTTCGGCTTCAAAAAAGTCAAAAATTTTCATGAAGTATTTTGGTTTCAAAAAAGTTGAAAATTTACATGAAAAGATTTCAGCTTCAAAAAAGTTGAAAATTTTCATGAAAAGATTTCTGCTTGAAAATTTTCATGAAAAGATTTTTGCTTCAACAAAGTTGAAAATTTTCATGAAAAGATTTCTGCTTCAACAAAGTTAAAAATTTTCATGAAAAGATTTAGCCTTCAAAAAAGTTGAAAATTTTCATGAAAAGATTTCGGCTTCAAAAAAGTTGAACATTTTCATAAAGTATTTCTGCTTCAAAAAAGTTGAAGATTTTCATGAAAAGATTTCGGCTTCAACAAAGTTGAAAATTTTCATGACAGGATTTTGGCTTTAAAAAAGGTAAAAAATTTCATGAAGTATTTCAGCTTCAAAAAATTTGAAAATTTTGATGAAAAGATTTCTGCTTCAACAAAGTTAAAAATTTTCATGAAAAGATTTAGCCTTCAAAAAAGTTGAAAATTTTCATGAAAAGATTTCGGCTTCAAAAAAGTTGAACATTTTCATGAAGTATTTCAGCTTCAAAAAATTTGAAAATTTTGATGAAAAGATTTCTGCTTCAAAAAAGTTCAAAATTTTCATGAAAAGATTTCAGCTTCAAAAAAGTTGAAAAATTTCATGAAAAGATTTCTGCTTCAAAATTTTCATGAAAAGATTTCTGCTTCAACAAAGTTGAAAATTTTGATGAAAAGGTTTCATTTTCAAAAAAGTTGATAATTTTTATGAAAAGATTTCTGCTTCAAAAAAGTTGAAAATTTTCATGAAAAGATTTCAGCTTTAAAAAAGTTGAAAACTTTCATGAAGTATTTCGACTTCAAAAAAGTTGAAAATTTTCAATAAGTATTTCGGCTTCAAAAAAGGTGAAAATTTTCATGAAAAGATTTCATTTTCAAAAAAGTTCAAAATTTACATGAAAAGATTTTTGCTTCAAAAAGTTGAAAACTTTCATGAAAAGATTTCGGCTTCAAAAAAGTTGAAAATTTTCATGAAAAGATTTCTGCTTCAAAATTTTCATGAAAAGATTCATGAAAAGATTTCGGATTTAAAAAAGTTGAAAATTTTAATGAAAACATTTCGGCTTCAAAAAAGTTGAAAATTTTCATGAAGTATTTCGGATTCAACAAAGTTGAAAATTTACATGAAAAGATTTCTGCTTAAAAAAATTGAAAATTTTCATGAAAAGATTTCTGCTTGAAAATTTTCATAAAAATATTTCTGCATTAAAAAAGTCAAAGATTTTCATAAAAAGATTTCGGATTTAAAAAAGTTGAAAATTTTCATAAAAAGATTTCTGCTTCAAAAAAGTTGAAAATTTTCATGAAAAGATATAGGCTTCAAAAAAGTCGAAGATTTTCATGAAAAGATTTCTGCATGAAAATTTTCATGAAAAGATTTCTGATTCAACAAAGTTGAAAATTTTCATGAAAAGATTTCTGATTCAACAAAGTTGAAAATTTTCATGAAAAGATTTCTGCTTCAACAAAGTTGAAAATTTTCATGAAAAGATTTAGGCTTCAAAAAAGTCGAAAATTTTCATGAAAAGATTTCGGCTTCAAAAAAGTTGAAGATTTTCGTGAAAAGATTTCTGCTTCAAAAAAGTTGAAAAGTTTCATGACAGGATTTTGGCTTTAAAGAAGTTGAAAATTTACATGAAAAGATTTCTGCTTCAAAAAAGTTGAAAAGTTTCATGAAAAGATTTTGGTTTCAAAAAATTTGAAAATTTTCATGAAGTAATTCGGCTTCAAAAAAGTTGAAAATTTTCATGAAGTATTTCAGCTTCAAAAAAGTTGAAAACTTTCATGAAGTTTTTCGGCTTCCAAAAAGTTGAAAAATTTCATGACGTTTTTCTGCTTTACAAAAGTTGAAGATTTTCATGAAGTATTTCGGCTTCAAAAAAGTTGAAAATTTTCATGAAAAGATTTCGGTTTTAAAAAAGGTAAAAATTTACATGAAAAGATTTCGGCTTCAAAAAAGTTGAACATTTTCATGAAAAGGTTTCATTTTCAAAAAAGTTGATAATTTTCATGAAAAGATTTCTGCTTCAAAAAAGTTGAAAATTTTCATGAAACGATTTCTGCTTCAAAAAAGTTGAAAATTTTCATGAAGTATTTCTGCTTCAAAAAGTTGAAAATTTTCATGAAAAGATTTTTCTTTCAAAAAAGTGTAAAATTTTCATGGAAAGATTTCTGCTTCAAAAAAGTTGAAAATTTTCATGAAAAGATTTCGGCTTCAAAAAAGTCAAAAATTTTCATGAAGTATTTTGGTTTCAAAAAAGTTGAAAATTTACATGAAAAGATTTCAGCTTCAAAAAAGTTGAAAATTTTCATGAAAAGATTTCTGCTTGAAAATTTTCATGAAAAGATTTTTGCTTCAACAAAGTTGAAAATTTTCATGAAAAGATTTCTGCTTCAACAAAGTTAAAAATTTTCATGAAAAGATTTAGCCTTCAAAAAAGTTGAAAATTTTCATGAAAAGATTTCGGCTTCAAAAAAGTTGAACATTTTCATAAAGTATTTCTGCTTCAAAAAAGTTGAAGATTTTCATGAAAAGATTTCGGCTTCAACAAAGTTGAAAATTTTCATGACAGGATTTTGGCTTTAAAAAAGGTAAAAAATTTCATGAAGTATTTCAGCTTCAAAAAATTTGAAAATTTTGATGAAAAGATTTCTGCTTCAACAAAGTTAAAAATTTTCATGAAAAGATTTAGCCTTCAAAAAAGTTGAAAATTTTCATGAAAAGATTTCGGCTTCAAAAAAGTTGAACATTTTCATGAAGTATTTCAGCTTCAAAAAATTTGAAAATTTTGATGAAAAGATTTCTGCTTCAAAAAAGTTCAAAATTTTCATGAAAAGATTTCAGCTTCAAAAAAGTTGAAAAATTTCATGAAAAGATTTCTGCTTCAAAATTTTCATGAAAAGATTTCTGCTTCAACAAAGTTGAAAATTTTGATGAAAAGGTTTCATTTTCAAAAAAGTTGATAATTTTTATGAAAAGATTTCTGCTTCAAAAAAGTTGAAAATTTTCATGAAAAGATTTCAGCTTTAAAAAAGTTGAAAACTTTCATGAAGTATTTCGACTTCAAAAAAGTTGAAAATTTTCAATAAGTATTTCGGCTTCAAAAAAGGTGAAAATTTTCATGAAAAGATTTCATTTTCAAAAAAGTTCAAAATTTACATGAAAAGATTTTTGCTTCAAAAAGTTGAAAACTTTCATGAAAAGATTTCGGCTTCAAAAAAGTTGAAAATTTTCATGAAAAGATTTCTGCTTCAAAATTTTCATGAAAAGATTCATGAAAAGATTTCGGATTTAAAAAAGTTGAAAATTTTAATGAAAACATTTCGGCTTCAAAAAAGTTGAAAATTTTCATGAAGTATTTCGGATTCAACAAAGTTGAAAATTTACATGAAAAGATTTCTGCTTAAAAAAATTGAAAATTTTCATGAAAAGATTTCTGCTTGAAAATTTTCATAAAAATATTTCTGCATTAAAAAAGTCAAAGATTTTCATAAAAAGATTTCGGATTTAAAAAAGTTGAAAATTTTCATAAAAAGATTTCTGCTTCAAAAAAGTTGAAAATTTTCATGAAAAGATATAGGCTTCAAAAAAGTCGAAGATTTTCATGAAAAGATTTCTGCATGAAAATTTTCATGAAAAGATTTCTGATTCAACAAAGTTGAAAATTTTCATGAAAAGATTTCTGATTCAACAAAGTTGAAAATTTTCATGAAAAGATTTCTGCTTCAACAAAGTTGAAAATTTTCATGAAAAGATTTAGGCTTCAAAAAAGTCGAAAATTTTCATGAAAAGATTTCGGCTTCAAAAAAGTTGAAGATTTTCGTGAAAAGATTTCTGCTTCAAAAAAGTTGAAAAGTTTCATGACAGGATTTTGGCTTTAAAGAAGTTGAAAATTTACATGAAAAGATTTCTGCTTCAAAAAAGTTGAAAAGTTTCATGAAAAGATTTTGGTTTCAAAAAATTTGAAAATTTTCATGAAGTAATTCGGCTTCAAAAAAGTTGAAAATTTTCATGAAGTATTTCAGCTTCAAAAAAGTTGAAAACTTTCATGAAGTTTTTCGGCTTCCAAAAAGTTGAAAAATTTCATGACGTTTTTCTGCTTTACAAAAGTTGAAGATTTTCATGAAGTATTTCGGCTTCAAAAAAGTTGAAAATTTTCATGAAAAGATTTCGGTTTTAAAAAAGGTAAAAATTTACATGAAAAGATTTCGGCTTCAAAAAAGTTGAACATTTTCATGAAAAGGTTTCATTTTCAAAAAAGTTGATAATTTTCATGAAAAGATTTCTGCTTCAAAAAAGTTGAAAATTTTCATGAAACGATTTCTGCTTCAAAAAAGTTGAAAATTTTCATGAAGTATTTCTGCTTCAAAAAGTTGAAAATTTTCATGAAAAGATTTTTCTTTCAAAAAAGTGTAAAATTTTCATGGAAAGATTTCTGCTTCAAAAAAGTTGAAAATTTTCATGAAAAGATTTCGGCTTCAAAAAAGTTGAAAATTTTCATGACAGGATTTTCGCTTTAAATAAGTTAAAATTTTTCATGAAAAGATTTCGGCTTCAAAAAAAGTTGAAAATTTTCATGAAAAGATTTCTGCTTCAAAAAAGTTGAATATTTTCATTAAAAGATTTCTGCTTCAAAAAAGTCGAAGATTTTCATGAAAAGATTTCGGCTTCAAAAAAGTTGAAAATTTTCATAAAAAGATTTCTGCTTCAAAAAAGTCGAAGATTTTCATGACAGCATTTTGGCTTTAAATAAGTTAAAAATCTTCATGAAAAGATTTCGGCTTCAAAAAAAGTTGAAAATTTTCATGAAAAGATTTCTGCTTCAAAAAAGTTGAATATTTTCATTAAAAGATTTCTGCTTCAAAAAAGTCGAAGATTTTCATGAAAAGATTTCGGCTTCAAAAAAGTTGAAAATTTTCATAAAAAGATTTCTGCTTCAAAAAAGTCGAAGATTTTCATGAAAAGATTTCGGCTTCAAAAAAGTTGAACATTTTCATGAAAAGATTTCTGCTTCAACAAAGTTAAAAATTTTCATGAAAAGATTTAGCCTTCAAAAAAGTTGAAAATTTTCATGAAAAGATTTCGGCTTCAAAAAAGTTGAACATTTTCATAAAGTATTTCTGCTTCAAAAAAGTTGAAGATTTTCATGAAAAGATTTCGGCTTCAAAAAAGTTGAAAATTTTCATAAAATGATTTCTGCTTCAAAAAAGTCGAAGATTTTCATGAAAAGATTTCGGCTTCAAAAAAGTCAAAAATTTTCATGAAGTATTTTGGTTTCAAAAAAGTTGAAAATTTACATGAAAAGATTTCAGCTTCAAAAAAGTTGAAAAATTTCATGAAAAGATTTCTGCTTGAAAATTTTCATGAAAAGATTTCTGCTTCAACAAAGTTGAAAATTTTCATGAAAAGATTTCTGCTTCAACAAAGTTAAAAATTTTCATGAAAAGATTTAGCCTTCAAAAAAGTTGAAAATTTTCATGAAAAGATTTCGGCTTCAAAAAAGTTGAACATTTTCATAAAGTATTTCTGCTTCAAAAAAGTTGAAGATTTTCATGAAAAGATTTCGGCTTCAAAAAAGTTGAAAATTTTCATAAAAAGATTTCTGCTTCAAAAAAGTCGAACATTTTCATGAAAAGATTTCGGCTTCAAAAAAGTCAAAAATTTTCATGAAGTATTTTGGTTTCAAAAAAGTTGAAAATTTACATGAAAAGATTTCAGCTTCAAAAAAGTTGAAAATTTTCATGAAAAGATTTCTGCTTGAAAATTTTCATGAAAAGATTTTTGCTTCAACAAAGTTGAAAATTTTCATGAAAAGATTTTTGCTTCAACAAAGTTGAAAATTTTCATGAAAAGATTTCTGCTTCAACAAAGTTAAAAAATTTTCATGAAAAGATTTAGCCTTCAAAAAAGTTGAAAATTTTCATGAAAAGATTTCGGCTTCAAAAAAGTTGAACATTTTCATAAAGTATTTCTGCTTCAAAAAAGTTGAAGATTTTCATGAAAAGATTTCGGCTTCAACAAAGTTGAAAATTTTCATGACAGGATTTTGGCTTTAAAAAAGGTAAAAAATTTCATGAAGTATTTCAGCTTCAAAAAATTTGAAAATTTTGATGAAAAGATTTCTGCTTCAACAAAGTTAAAAATTTTCATGAAAAGATTTAGCCTTCAAAAAAGTTGAAAATTTTCATGAAAAGATTTCGGCTTCAAAAAAGTTGAACATTTTCATGAAGTATTTCAGCTTCAAAAAATTTGAAAATTTTGATGAAAAGATTTCTGCTTCAAAAAAGTTCAAAATTTTCATGAAATGATTTCGGCTTCAAAAAAGTTGAACATTTCCATGAAGTATTTCTGCTTCAAAAAAGTTGAAGATTTTCATGAAAAGATTTTTGCTTCAAAAAAGTTGAAGATCTTCATGAAACGATTTCTGCTTCAAAAAAGTTGAACATTTTCATGAAAAAATTTCAGCTTCAAAAAAGTTGAAAATTTTCATGAAGTATTTCGGTTTCAAAAAAGTTAAAAATTTACATGAAAAGATTTCGGCTTCAAAAAAGTTGAAAATTTTGATGAAAAGGTTTCATTTTCAAAAAAGTTGATAATTTTTATGAAAAGATTTCGGCTTCAAAAAAGTTGAAAATTTTCATGAAAAGATTTTGGCTTCAAAAAAGTTGAAAATTTCCATGAATAGATTTCAGCTTCAACAAAATTGAAATTTTTCATGAAAAGAGTTCGGCTTCAAAAAAGTTGAAAATTTTCATGAAGTATTTCGGCTTCAAAAAAGTTAAAGATTTTCATGAAGTATTTCGGCTTCAAAAAAGTTGAAAATTTTCATGAAAATCTTCGACTTTCTTCATGCTGGCTGAGTTTTTCTTTGTTCTATCTTTTGAAATCAATTTATTTTATGATTGAATATTCCAAGTATTCTTTAAATATCTTGTTTTTGATTACCACCAATCACTATTTCCATTTTTACTTTCATGCTTTATGAACAAAAATAGCTTTTTTTATTACTACATCAAGTTTACACACATGGGTCAAAAATGACCCATACATCCAAGTGTGATTTAAAATTAAATGAATTAATACTATAATAATAATTTGTTTCAAGTAATTACTTTAGCAGTGAGTGGAGCCAAACACTTATGTATTTCATATTTGCAACATGTTTATTTGTCATTTTGTCACACATACACATACCTCTGATAACAGATAACACGGCTGTTGAACTGAACTGTATCTGTAATTTAACAACTGTAAACTGGTGAATGTGACCAAACAAAATGAAATACAACTGAACACATCACTAGAGCACAAATTGCCATCTCAATTTTGACATGCCTCACAAATGATCACTAAGAGTTTGTGCTCCTTGCACACAGGCCTGGTGCACTGGGAACACTAGCTGCTGACTTTTCTGTCTTTGGTAACTGGGCAGATCGTGCACCTCTTCCTCTTCCTTTGGCCCTCCTGTCTGATGTCCTCTTGTGGCTGGGTGGTGGCTGTGTTTTGTTTTTTAAACCCACATCTTCCCATTGTTTCTTCTTCTGACTGCTGTCATCCACTGCTTTGTCATCATGCATAGTGCTCAGGAGGACAACAGCTTTTCCCTTCTTCTGCACATAGCTCACCATGGTCATGTTGCCATTGAATCCGAATTCTGAGCTATGAATCTCCCATGATTTGGATGGCTTCATGATAGGTGGTATGTCCGATTTGTTCTGGCAAAGAGTCCCAACAATGGTCAGGTTCTTCTCGAGGAGCTTCTCAGCCAGCGGGACACTGGTGAAGAAGTTGCTAATTGTGATGTTGCGACCTATGAGAGGGGGAAAAGATTGTAAATTTACTCAACATGGAATTCTTTAAACTCTAACGCCATAATCTGTTGCATTGCATTGCATTTTATTCTGTTTTACTATTTTGCTTACAGAGAAATCAAATAAAAAAATAAAATACACATTATTAAAGATTGGGAAAAAGTATGTAGGTATATTGTGCTAAAACTTAATACATTAGTTTCTCTATTGTACTTTACATTCACCTGTCTGTCTGATTCCACTGCACAATTGCTGGACGACATTCTCTCCAAGGTTCCTCTGAACCTGGCTGTCTCCCGGTATAGACAATTCCATCTATTGCATAAGGTACCCTTGCGTCGCACATCCAGAAGATTTTTATCCCATATTTTGCAGGCTTGCTGGGCATGTGTTGCCGTAACTTGCACCTGCCTCGGAATGGCACAAGCTGCTCATCTATGGTGACACAGTCACTGGGGATGAACTTTCTTCTGCAGTTGTCCAGGAAACAGTCCCACACGTACCTAAATGTCGCCATGTGGTGTGTTTCCAGTCGCAGAGCCCTGGTCCTCTTGTCGTCAAACCGTATGACGCGGCGGATATCTTCATATCTCCTAAGCCCCATGGTGGCCTTGTAAATTGGATTTTGCAGCGGATCTACAAACAGCTCCCGCAAGGCCACATCCCAGCTCTTCTCCCCCCCTGCAAGAATTGATGAAGGCCATCAATTCTTCTTTATCAATGCTTCTCCACTCTTTCCCTTTTGCTGTGGCTGTTCTTCGTCCCTCTAAGTTGATACATATTAGAACCTCCTCAATGATGTTGTCACTCATGAACATATCCCAGGCATCTTTTGGTGAAACAGCTGGTGATCCAGGTGTAGGTCCTGGGCAGCTCCTCAGAATGTTATGGCTTCTTGTTCTGCCATGAATGGGGGGATTCTCATTCCAGTAAGATCCGTTTTTACTCAATCTATTGGACTGGGTCTGAGTTTCCTCTTCAGAGGACTCATCAGATGAGTCTTCTGTATCATCAGAGGAGTCTTCTTCATGGATTCCCAGACACACCCACAACTCCAGCTTGACCCTCTGGCAAATATTCTGGGTCATCATCATCAGAAATTTCAGACTCTGAATCAAGACAAATTGCCTCCTCATCTGGTTCTTCCTGCAGCATCGCTACAACCATCTCAGTAGTAAATCTGGGACCAGCCATACTCTGGATAAAGAAAATCAAAAGCACAATAAAATTTTCAGATGCACATCAATATACATACACATACATAGAGTTTTATTTTGGTGACTTGGCTAAGTAGCTTAGCTAAGTACTTTGCTAAGTAGCCTAGCAATCTACATAATAGTTAGCTAACTACAATAGAATTAGCTAACTAAAATAGAAGTGTCAACAGCTAGCTAGCTAATAGTAATTACTTGTAACTTTCTGACAAGTAATGTACTCACTCTCAAGGTAACCTAAACCTAATCAAATGTTATGTACAGTTATCTTTCACAATTGTCATCAAATATTTTCTAAAGTGATGTTAGAACAATTTAAAAACAATACTTACATGTATTAGATGTTCCAAGGGAGCTGTGCTGAGCTGTGAAATGTCTGAAACAACCACGTTTCACAGCAAATGCTATAGTAAATGCATGTGGGTCGTTTCTGACCCATGTGTGTAAACTTGATGTAGAAATACAAAAGCTGTGCTCGTTCATAAAGTAAGAAAGGAAAAATACAAATGATGATTTGTGCTTAACAAAAACAAGATATTTACTGCATACTTGGAAAAGTAAATGATAAAATGTATTTATTTCAAAGATATATCATAGAAACACTCAGCCATACATGAAATAACATAGAAAGTGGATTCATTTTTGACCCATGTTGTGCATTAGAAGGGTAATGATACAAAAATGTTTTTTATTCAAAAAGTAAGAAAGGAAAAAATAAAATAAGGATGTATGATGATCAAAAACAAGTTAATTGAGGAATACCTTGAATACTGAATGAAGAGATGAATTTATTGCAAAGATGTAGAAAATAAAAACTCAACCGGGTCACTTTGACATTTTTAAAGCAGAAATACTTCATGAAAGTTTTCGACTTTTTTGATGCCGAAATAGTTCATGAAAATTTTCAACTTTTTTGAAGCCAAAATCTTTTCATGAAAATTTTCAACTTTTTTGAAGCAGAAATCTTTTCATGAAATACTTCGACTTTTTTGAAGCCGAAATACTTGATGAAAATTCTTACCTTTTTTAAAGCCATAATGCTGTCATGAAAATTTTCAACTTTTTTGAAGCTGAAATCTTTTCATGAAAATTTTCAACTTTTTTGAAGCCGAAATCTTTTCATGTAAATTTTCAACTTTTTTGAAGCCGAAATCTTTTCATGAAAATTTTCAACTTTTTTGAAGCAGAAATCTTTTCATGAAATACATTGACTTTTTTGAAGCCGAAATACTTGATGAAAATTTTCAACTTTTTTGAAGCCGAAATCTTTTCATGAAAATTTTCAACTTTTTTGAAGCCGAAATCTTTTCATGAAAATTTTGAACTTTTTGGAGCCGAAATCTTGTCATGAAAATTTTTACCTTTTTTAAAGCCAAAATCCTGTCATGAAAATTTTCAACTTTTTTGAAGCAGAAATCTTTTCATGAAAATTTTCAACTTTTTTGAAGCCGAAATACTTCATTAACGTTTTCAACTTTTTTGATGCCGAAATCTTTTAATGTAAATCTTCAACTTTTTTGAAGCCGAAATACTTCATGAAAGTTTTCAACTTTTTTGAAGCCGAAATCTTTTCATGAACATTTTAAACTTTTTTGAAGCCGAAATCTTTTCATGAAAATGTTCAACTTTTTTGAAGCAGAAATCTTTTCATGAAAATCTTCGACTTTTTTGCAGCCGAAATACTTCATTAACGTTTTCAACTTTTTTGATGCCGAAATCTTTTAATGTAAATCTTCAACTTTTTTGAAGCCGAAATACTTCATGAAAGTTTTCAACTTTTTTGAAGCCGAAATCTTTTCATGAACATTTTAAACTTTTTTGAAGCCGAAATCTTTTCATGAAAATGTTCAACTTTTTTGAAGCAGAAATCTTTTCATGAAAATCTTCGACTTTTTTGCAGCCGAAATACTTCATGAAAATTTTCAACTTTTTTGAAGCCGAAATACTTCATGAAAGTTTTCAACCTTTTTGAAGCCGAAATAATTCATGAAAATTTTTACCTTTTTCAAAGCTAAAATCCTGTCATGAAAATTTTCAACTTTTTTGAAGCAGAAATCTTTTCATGAAAATCTTCAACTTCTTTGAAGCCGAAATACTTGATGAAAATTTTCAACTGTTTTGAAGTCTAAATCTTTTCATGAAAATTTTCAACTTTTTTGAAGCCGAAATCTTTTCATGAAAATTTTCAAACTTTTTGAAGCCGAAATCTTTTCATGAAAATTTTCAACTTTTTTGAAGCAGAAATCTTTTCATGAAAATCTTAGACTTTTTTGAAGTCGAAAAAATTCATGAACATTTTCAACTTTTTTTGATGCCGAAATCTTTTCATGAAAATTTTCAACTTTTTTGAAGCAGAAATCTTTTCATGAAAATCGTTGACTTTTTTGAAGCCGGAATCTTTTCATGAAAATTTTCAACTTTTTTGAAGTAGAAATCTTTTCATGAAAATCTTAGACTTTTTTGAAGTCGAAAAAATTCATGAACATTTTCAACTGTTTTGAAGTCTAAATCTTTTCATGAAAATTTTCAACTTTTTTGAAGCAGAAATCTTTTCATGAAAATCTTAGACTTTTTTGAAGTCGAAAAAATTCATGAACATTTTCAACTTTTTTTGATGCCGAAATCTTTTCATGAAAATTTTCAACTTTTTTGAAGCAGAAATCTTTTCATGAAAATCGTTGACTTTTTTGAAGCCGGAATCTTTTCATGAAAATTTTCAACTTTTTTGAAGTAGAAATCTTTTCATGAAAATCTTGGACTTTTTTGAAGTCGAAAAAATTCATGAACATTTTCAACTTTTTTGAAGTCTAAATCTTTTCATGAAAATTTTCAACTTTTTTGATGCCGAAATCTTTTCATGAAAATTTTCAACTTTTTGAAGCCGAAATCTTTTCATGAACATTTTCAACTTTTTTGAAGCCGAAATCTTTTCATGAAAATTTTCAACTTTTTTGATGCATAAATCTTTTCATGAAAATTTTAGACTTTTTTGAAGTCGAAAAAATTCATGGACATGTTCAACTTTTTTGAAATCTAAATCTTTTCATTAAAATTTTCAACTTTTTTGATGCCGAAATAGTTCATGAAAATTTTCAACTTTTTTGAAGCCGAAATCTTTTCATGAAAATTTTCAACTTTTTTGAAGCCGAAATACTTCATGAAAATTCCTACCTTTTTTAAAGCCATAATCCTGTCATGAAAATTTTCAACTTTTCTGAAGCTGAAATTATTTCATGAAAATTTTCAACTTTTTTGAAGCCGAAATCTTTTCATGAAAATCGTTGACGTTTTTGAAGCCCAAATCTTTTAATGTAAACTTTCAACTTTTTTGAAGCCGAAATACTTCATGAAAATGTTCGACTTTTCTGAAGCAGAAATCTTTTCATGAAAATCATTGACTTTTTTGAAGCCGAAATACTTCATGAAAATTTTCAACTTTTTTGAAGCAGAAATCTTTTCATGAAAATTTTCAACTTTATTGATGCCGAAATAGTTCATGAAAATTTTCAACTTTTTTGAAACCGAAATCTTTTCATGAAAATTTTCAACTTTTTGAAGCCGAAATCTTTTCATGAAAATCTTAGACTTTTTTGAAGTTGAAAAAATTCATGAAAGTTTTCAACCTTTTTGAAGCCGAAATACTTTATAAAATGTTTTACCTTTTTTAAAGCGAAAATCCTGTCATGAAAATTTTCAACTTTTTTGAAGCAGAAATCTTTTCATGAAAATCTTCGACTTTTTTGAAGCCGAAATAGTTCATGAATGTTTTCAACTTTTTTGAAGCCGAAATACTTCATGAAAATTTTTGACTTTTTTGAAAGCCGAAATCTTTTAATGTAAATTTTCAACTTTTTTGATGCCGAAATAGTTCATGAAAATTTTCAACTTTTTTGAAGCAGAATTCTTTTCATGAAAATTTTCAACTTTTTTGAAGCAGAAATCTTTTCATGAAAATTTTCAACATTTTTGAAGCCGAAATCTATTCATGAAAATGTTTGACTTTTTTGAAGTCGAAAAAATTCATGGACATTTTCAACTTTTTTGAAGTCTAAATCTTTTCATTAAAATTTTCAACTTTTTTGAAGCCGAAATCTTTTCATGAAAATTTTCAAGTTTTTGAAGCAGAAATCTTTTCATGAAAATCTTAGACTTTTTTGAAGTCGAAAAAATTCATGAACATTTTCGACTTTTTTGAAGCCGAAATACTTCATGAAAATGTTCGACTTTTCTGAAGCAGAAATCTTTTCATGAAAATCATTGACTTTTTTGAAGCCGAAATAGTTCATGAAAATTTTCATCTTTTTTGAAGCATAAATCTTTTCATGAAAATCTTAGACTTTTTTGAAGTGTATATCTTTTCACGAAAATGTTCAACTTTTTTGAAGCCGAAATCTTTTCATGAAAATCTTAGACTTTTTTGAAGTCGAAAAAATTCATGAACATTTTCAACTTTTTTGAAGTGTAAATCTTTTCATGAAAATTTTCAACTTTTTTGAAGCAGAAATCTTTTCATGAAAATCTTAGACTTTTTTGAAGTCGAAAAAATTCATGAACATTTTCAACTTTTTTGAAGTGTAAATCTTTTCATGAAAATTTTCAACTTTTTTGAAGCCGAAATCTTTTCATGAAAATTTTCAAGTTTTTGAAGCAGAAATCTTTTCATGAAAATCTTAGACTTTTTTGAAGTCGAAAAAATTCATGAACATTTTCAACTTTTTTGAAGTGTAAATCTTTTCATGAAAATTTTCAACTTTTTTGATGCCGAAATCTTTTCATGAAAATTTTTGACTTTTTTGAAAGCCGAAATCTTTTAATGTAAATTTTCAACTTTTTTGATGCCGAAATAGTTCATGAAAATTTTCAACTTTTTTGAAGCAGAATTCTTTTCATGAAAATTTTCAACTTTTTTGAAGCAGAAATCTTTTCATGAAAATTTTCAACATTTTTGAAGCCGAAATCTATTCATGAAAATGTTTGACTTTTTTGAAGTCGAAAAAATTCATGGACATTTTCAACTTTTTTGAAGTCTAAATCTTTTCATTAAAATTTTCAACTTTTTTGAAGCCGAAATCTTTTCATGAAAATTTTCAACTTTTTTGAAGCCGAAATACTTCATGAGAATTTTTGACTTTTTTGAAGCCGAAATCTTTTCATGTAAAGTTTCAACTTTTTTGATACTGAAATAGTTCATGACATTTTTTCAACTTTTTTGAAGTCGAAAAAATTCATGAACATTTTCAACTTTTTTGAAGTCTAAATCTTTTCATGAAAATTTTCAACTTTTTTGAAGCCGAAATCTTTTCATGAAAATTTTCAACTTTTTTGAAGCCGAAATACTTCATGAAAATTTTCAACTTTTTTGAAGCCGAAATCTTTTAATGTAAATTTTCAACTTTTTTGATGCCGAAATAGTTCATGAAAATTTTCAACTTTTTTGAAGCAGAAATCTTTTCATGAAAATTGTCAACTTTTTTGAAGCAGAAATCTTTTGATGAAAATTTTTTACTTTTTTGAAGTTGAAAAAATACATGAACATTTTCAACTTTTTTGAAGTCTAAATCTTTTCATGAAAATTTTC
Source organism: Labrus bergylta (assembly GCF_963930695.1). Classification (NCBI taxonomy): domain Eukaryota; kingdom Metazoa; phylum Chordata; class Actinopteri; order Labriformes; family Labridae; genus Labrus; species Labrus bergylta. Next base: position 244,652 of record NC_089195.1, on the reverse strand, counting down.
AACTTTTTGAAGCCGAAATCTTTTCCTGAAAATTTTTGACTTTTTTGAAGCCGAAATCTTTTAATGTAAATTTTCAACTTTTTTGATGCCGAAATAGTTCATGAAAATTTTCAACATTTTTGAAGCCGAAATCTATTCATGAAAATGTTAGACTTTTTTGAAGTCGAAAAAATTCATGAACATTTTCAACTTTTTTGAAGTGTAAATCTTTTCATGAAAATTTTCAACTTTTTTGAAGCCGAAATCTTTTCATGAAAATTTTCAAGTTTTTGAAGCAGAAATCTTTTCATGAAAATCTTAGACTTTTTTGAAGTCGAAAAAATTCATGAACATTTTCAACTTTTTTGAAGTGTAAATCTTTTCATGAAAATTTTCAACTTTTTTGAAGTGTAAATCTTTACATGAAAATTTTCAACTTTTTTGAAGCCGAAATCTTTTCATGAAAATTTTCAACTTTTTTGAAGCCGAAATACTTCATGAAAATTTTTACCTTTTTTAAAGCCAAAATCCTGTCATGAAAAATTTATACTTTTTTGAAGCAGAAATCTTTTCATGAAAATTTTCGACTTTATTCAAACTGATATTCTACATTTTCTAACTCAAAGTGTAGTTTCAAAGTAAAAATACTGTTAGAAGGAGTGATTCAGACAAAATTAGATGAAACAGCTGTACTGGTAACAAACAATGATATTAACAGCTTTAGTGATCAAATTGAGCGTATCTTGGGAAGCTGAGCTCGAAAGTGACATGAAACATGTTTTTCAGACATAAAGTGACAGTTACAGTGAATACCTGTTCTGACTACATTTTCTAACTCAAAGTGTCGTTTCAAAGTAAAAATACTGTTAGAAGGAGTGATTCAGACAAAATTAGATGAAACAGCTGTAATGGTAACAAATGAGCCCAGTTACATGAAATGACATCAAAATCAACATTCCCTGAGCCAGACAACGCTATTAACAGCTTTAGTGATCAAATTGAGCGTATCTTGCGAAGCTGAGCTCGAAAGTGACATGAAACATGTTTTTGAGACATAAAGTGACACTTACTGTCCTGACTACATTTTCTAATTGAAAGCGTCGTTTCAAAGTAAAAATACTGTTAGAGGGAGTGATTCAGACAAAATTAGATGAAACAGCTGTACTGGTAACAAACAACGATATTAACAGCTTTAGTGATCAAATTGAGCGTATCTTGCGAAGCTGAGCTAGAAAGTGACATGAAACATGTTTTTGAGACATAAAGTGACACTTACTGTTCAAAACATGTTTCATGTCACTTTCGAGCACAACTTCGCAAGATACGCTCAATTTGATCACTAAAGCTGTTAATAGCGTTGTCTGGCTCAGGGAATGTTGATTTTGATGTCATTTCATGTAACTGCGCTCATTTGTTACCAGTACAGCTGTTTTATCTAATATTGTCTGAATCACTCCTTCTAACAGTATTTTTACTTTGAAACGGCACTTTGAGTTAGAAAATGTAGTCTGAACAGTAAGTGTCACTTTATGTCTCAAAAACATGTTTCATGTCACTTTCGAGCTCAGCTTCGCAAGATACGCTCAATTTGATCACTAAAGCTGTTAATATCGTTGTTTGTTACCAGTACAGCTGTTTCATCTAATTTTGTCTGAATTACGCCTTCTAACAGTATTTTTACTTTGAAACGACACTTTGAGTTAGAAAATGTAGTCAGGACAGGTATTCACTGTAAGTGTCACTTTATGTCTCAAAAACATGTTTCATGTCACTTTCGAGCTCAGCTTCGCAAGATACGCTCAATTTGATCACTAAAGCTGTTAATAGCGTTGTCTGGCTCAGGGAATGTTGATTTTGATGTCATTTCATGTAACTGCGCTCATTTGTTACCACTACAGCTGTTTCATCTAATTTTGTCTGAATCACTCCCTCTAACAGTATTTTTACTTTGAAACGACACTTTGAGTTAGAAAATGTAGTCTGAACAGTAAGTGTCACTTTATGTCTCAAAAACATGTTTCATGTCACTTTCGAGCTCAGCTTCGCAAGATACGCTCAATTTGATCACTAAAGCTGTTAATAGCGTTGTCTGGCTCAGGGAATGTTGATTTTGATGTCATTTCATGTAACTGCGCTCATTTGTTACCAGTACAGCTGTTTTATCTAATATTGTCTGAATCACTCCCTCTAACAGTATTTTTACTTTGAAACGGCACTTTGAGTTAGAAAATGTAGTCTGAACAGTAAGTGTCATTTTATGTCTCAAAAACATGTTTCATGTCACTTTCGAGCTCAGCTTCGCAAGATACGCTCAATTTGATCACTAAAGCTGTTAATATCGTTGTTTGTTACCAGTACAGCTGTTTCATCTAATTTTGTCTGAATTACGCCTTCTAACAGTATTTTTACTTTGAAACGACACTTTGAGTTAGAAAATGTAGTCAGGACAGGTATTCACTGTAAGTGTCACTTTATGTCTCAAAAACATGTTTCATGTCACTTTCGAGCTCAGCTTCGCAAGATACGCTCAATTTGATCACTAAAGCTGTTAATAGCGTTGTCTGGCTCAGGGAATGTTGATTTTGATGTCATTTCATGTAACTGCGCTCATTTGTTACCACTACAGCTGTTTCATCTAATTTTGTCTGAATCACTCCCTCTAACAGTATTTTTACTTTGAAACGACACTTTGAGTTAGAAAATGTAATCTGAACAGTAAGTGTCACTTTATGTCTCAAAAACATTTTTCATGTCACTTTCGAGCTCAGCTTCGCAAGATACGCTCAATTTGATCACTAAAGCTGTTAATAGCGTTGTCTGGCTCAGGGAATGTTGATTTTGATGTCATTTCATGTAACTGCGCTCATTTGTTACCAGTACAGCTGTTTTATCTAATATTGTCTGAATCACTCCTTCTAACAGTATTTTTACTTTGAAACGGCACTTTGAGTTAGAAAATGTAGTCTGAACAGTAAGTGTCATTTTATGTCTCAAAAACATGTTTCATGTCACTTTCGAGCTCAGCTTCGCAATATACGCTCAATTTGATCACTAAAGCTGTTAATATCGTTGTTTGTTACCAGTACAGCTGTTTCATCTAATTTTGTCTGAATCACTCCTTCTAACAGTATTTTTACTTTGAAACGACACTTTGAGTTAGAAAATGTAGAATATCAGTTTGAATAAAGTTGAAAATTTACATATAAAGATTTCAGCTTTAAAAAAGTTGAAAACTTTCATGAAGTATTTCGACTTCAAAAAAGTTGAAAACTTTCATGAAAAGATTTCATTTTCAAAAAAGTTCAAAATTTACATGAAAAGATTTCTGTTTCAAAAAAGTTGAAAATTTCAAGCTTTTTAAAAAGTTGAAAATTTTCATGAAGTATTTTTGCTTCAAAAAGTTGAAAACTTTCATGAAAAGATTTCGGCTTCAAAAAAGTTGAAAATTTTCATGAAAAGATTTCTGCTTCAAAATTTTCATGAAAAGATTTCTGCTTCAACAAAGTTGAAAATTTTGATGAAAAGGTTTCATTTTCAAAAAAGTTGATAATTTTTATGAAAAGATTTCTGCTTCAAAAAAGTTGAAAATTTTCATGAAAAGATTTCAGCTTTAAAAAAGTTGAAAACTTTCATGAAGTATTTCGACTTCAAAAAAGTTGAAAATTTTCAATAAGTATTTCGGCTTCAAAAAAGGTGAAAATTTTCATGAAAAGATTTCATTTTCAAAAAAGTTCAAAATTTACATGAAAAGATTTTTGCTTCAAAAAGTTGAAAACTTTCATGAAAAGATTTCGGCTTCAAAAAAGTTGAAAATTTTCATGAAAAGATTTCTGCTTCAAAATTTTCATGAAAAGATTCATGAAAAGATTTCGGATTTAAAAAAGTTGAAAATTTTAATGAAAACATTTCGGCTTCAAAAAAGTTGAAAATTTTCATGAAGTATTTCGGATTCAACAAAGTTGAAAATTTACATGAAAAGATTTCTGCTTAAAAAAATTGAAAATTTTCATGAAAAGATTTCTGCTTGAAAATTTTCATAAAAATATTTCTGCATTAAAAAAGTCAAAGATTTTCATAAAAAGATTTCGGATTTAAAAAAGTTGAAAATTTTCATAAAAAGATTTCTGCTTCAAAAAAGTCGAAGATTTTCATGAAAAGATTTCTGATTCAACAAAGTTGAAAATTTTCATGAAAAGATTTCTGATTCAACAAAGTTGAAAATTTTCATGAAAAGATTTAGGCTTCAAAAAAGTCGAAAATTTTCATGAAAAGATTTCGGCTTCAAAAAAGTTGAAGATTTTCGTGAAAAGATTTCTGCTTCAAAAAAGTTGAAAAGTTTCATGACAGGATTTTGGCTTTAAAGAAGTTGAAAATTTACATGAAAAGATTTCTGCTTCAAAAAAGTTGAAAAGTTTCATGAAAAGATTTTGGTTTCAAAAAATTTGAAAATTTTCATGAAGTAATTCGGCTTCAAAAAAGTTGAAAATTTTCATGAAGTATTTCAGCTTCAAAAAAGTTGAAAACTTTCATGAAGTTTTTCGGCTTCCAAAAAGTTGAAAACTTTCATGACGTTTTTCTGCTTTACAAAAGTTGAAGATTTTCATGAAGTATTTCGGCTTCAAAAAAGTTGAAAATTTTCATGAAAAGATTTCGGTTTTAAAAAAGGTAAAAATTTACATGAAAAGATTTCGGCTTCAAAAAAGTTGAACATTTTCATGAAAAGGTTTCATTTTCAAAAAAGTTGATAATTTTCATGAAAAGATTTCTGCTTCAAAAAAGTTGAAAATTTTCATGAAACGATTTCTGCTTCAAAAAAGTTGAAAATTTTCATGAAGTATTTCTGCTTCAAAAAGTTGAAAATTTTCATGAAAAGATTTTTCTTTCAAAAAAGTGTAAAATTTTCATGGAAAGATTTCTGCTTCAAAAAAGTTGAAGATTTTCATGAAAAGATTTCGGCTTCAAAAAAGTTGAAAATTTTCATAAAAAGATTTCTGCTTCAAAAAAGTCGAAGATTTTCATGAAAAGATTTCGGCTTCAAAAAAGTTGAAAATTTTCATGAAAAGATTTCTGCTTCAACAAAGTTAAAAATTTTCATGAAAAGATTTAGCCTTCAAAAAAGTTGAAAATTTTCATGAAAAGATTTCGGCTTCAAAAAAGTTGAACATTTTCATAAAGTATTTCTGCTTCAAAAAAGTTGAAGATTTTCATGAAAAGATTTTGGCTTCAAAAAAGTTGAAAATTTTCATAAAATGATTTCTGCTTCAAAAAAGTCGAAGATTTTCATGAAAAGATTTCGGCTTCAAAAAAGTCAAAAATTTTCATGAAGTATTTTGGTTTCAAAAAAGTTGAAAATTTACATGAAAAGATTTCAGCTTCAAAAAAGTTGAAAAATTTCATGAAAAGATTTCTGCTTGAAAATTTTCATGAAAAGATTTCTGCTTCAACAAAGTTGAAAATTTTCATGAAAAGATTTCTGCTTCAACAAAGTTAAAAATTTTCATGAAAAGATTTCGGCTTCAAAAAAGTTGAACATTTTCATAAAGTATTTCTGCTTCAAAAAAGTTGAAGATTTTCATGAAAAGATTTCGGCTTCAAAAAAGTTGAAAATTTTCATAAAAAGATTTCTGCTTCAAAAAAGTCGAAGATTTTCATGAAAAGATTTCGGCTTCAAAAAAGTTGAAAATTTTCATAAAAAGATTTCTGCTTCAAAAAAGTCGAAGATTTTCATGAAAAGATTTCGGCTTCAAAAAAGTTGAAAATTTTCATGAAAAGATTTCTGCTTCAACAAAGTTAAAAATTTTCATGAAAAGATTTAGCCTTCAAAAAAGTTGAAAATTTTCATGAAAAGATTTCGGCTTCAAAAAAGTTGAACATTTTCATAAAGTATTTCTGCTTCAAAAAAGTTGAAGATTTTCATGAAAAGATTTCGGCTTCAAAAAAGTTGAAAATTTTCATAAAATGATTTCTGCTTCAAAAAAGTCGAAGATTTTCATGAAAAGATTTCGGCTTCAAAAAAGTCAAAAATTTTCATGAAGTATTTTGGTTTCAAAAAAGTTGAAAATTTACATGAAAAGATTTCAGCTTCAAAAAAGTTGAAAATTTTCATGAAAAGATTTCTGCTTCAACAAAGTTGAAAATTTTCATGAAAAGATTTCTGCTTCAACAAAGTTAAAAATTTTCATGAAAAGATTTAGCCTTCAAAAAAGTTGAAAATTTTCATGAAAAGATTTCGGCTTCAAAAAAGTTGAACATTTTCATAAAGTATTTCTGCTTCAAAAAAGTTGAAGATTTTCATGAAAAGATTTCGGCTTCAAAAAAGTTGAAAATTTTCATAAAAAGATTTCTGCTTCAACAAAGTTAAAAATTTTCATGAAAAGATTTAGCCTTCAAAAAAGTTGAAAATTTTCATGAAAAGATTTCGGCTTCAAAAAAGTTGAACATTTTCATAAAGTATTTCTGCTTCAAAAAAGTTGAAGATTTTCATGAAAAGATTTCGGCTTCAACAAAGTTGAAAATTTTCATGACAGGATTTTGGCTTTAAAAAAGGTAAAAAATTTCATGAAGTATTTCAGCTTCAAAAAATTTGAAAATTTTGATGAAAAGATTTCTGCTTCAACAAAGTTAAAAATTTTCATGAAAAGATTTAGCCTTCAAAAAAGTTGAAAATTTTCATGAAAAGATTTCGGCTTCAAAAAAGTTGAACATTTTCATGAAGTATTTCAGCTTCAAAAAATTTGAAAATTTTGATGAAAAGATTTCTGCTTCAAAAAAGTTCAAAATTTTCATGAAAAGATTTCAGCTTCAAAAAAGTTGAAAAATTTCATGAAAAGATTTCTGCTTGAAAATTTTCATGAAAAGATTTCTGCTTCAACAAAGTTGAAAATTTTCATGAAAAGATTTCTGCTTCAACAAAGTTAAAAATTTTCATGAAAAGATTTAGCCTTCAAAAAAGTTGAAAATTTTCATGAAAAGATTTCGGCTTCAAAAAAGTTGAACATTTTCATAAAGTATTTCTGCTTCAAAAAAGTTGAAGATTTTCATGAAAAGATTTCGGCTTCAAAAAAGTTGAAAATTTTCATAAAATGATTTCTGCTTCAAAAAAGTCGAAGATTTTCATGAAAAGATTTCGGCTTCAAAAAAGTCAAAAATTTTCATGAAGTATTTTGGTTTCAAAAAAGTTGAAAATTTACATGAAAAGATTTCAGCTTCAAAAAAGTTGAAAATTTTCATGAAAAGATTTCTGCTTGAAAATTTTCATGAAAAGATTTTTGCTTCAACAAAGTTGAAAATTTTCATGAAAAGATTTCTGCTTCAACAAAGTTAAAAATTTTCATGAAAAGATTTAGCCTTCAAAAAAGTTGAAAATTTTCATGAAAAGATTTCGGCTTCAAAAAAGTTGAACATTTTCATAAAGTATTTCTGCTTCAAAAAAGTTGAAGATTTTCATGAAAAGATTTCGGCTTCAACAAAGTTGAAAATTTTCATGACAGGATTTTGGCTTTAAAAAAGGTAAAAAATTTCATGAAGTATTTCAGCTTCAAAAAATTTGAAAATTTTGATGAAAAGATTTCTGCTTCAACAAAGTTAAAAATTTTCATGAAAAGATTTAGCCTTCAAAAAAGTTCAAAATTTTCATGAAAAGATTTCGGCTTCAAAAAAGTTGAACATTTTCATGAAGTATTTCAGCTTCAAAAAATTTGAAAATTTTGATGAAAAGATTTCTGCTTCAAAAAAGTTCAAAATTTTCATGAAAAGATTTCGGCTTCAAAAAAGTTGAACATTTCCATGAAGTATTTCTGCTTCAAAAAAGTTGAAGATTTTCATGAAAAGATTTTTGCTTCAAAAAAGTTGAAGATCTTCATGAAACGATTTCTGCTTCAAAAAAGTTGAACATTTTCATGAAAAAATTTCAGCTTCAAAAAAGTTGAAAATTTTCATGAAGTATTTCGGTTTCAAAAAAGTTAAAAATTTACATGAAAAGATTTCGGCTTCAAAAAAGTTGAAAATTTTGATGAAAAGGTTTCATTTTCAAAAAAGTTGATAATTTTTATGAAAAGATTTCTGCTTCAAAAAAGTTGAAAATTTTCATGAAAAGATTTTGGCTTCAAAAAAGTTGAAAATTTCCATGAATAGATTTCAGCTTCAAAAAAGTTGAAAATTTTCATGAAGTATTTCGGCTTCAAAAAATTTGAAAATTTTCATGAAAAGATTTCGGCTTCAACAAAGTTGAAAATTTTCATGACAGGATTTTGGCTTTAAAAAAGGTAAAAATTTTCATGAAGTATTTCAGCTTCAAAAAGGTTGAAAACTTTCATGAAGTATTTCGGCTTCAAAAAATTTGAAAGTTTTGATGAAAAGATTTCTGCTTCAAAAAAGTTGAAAACTTTCATGAAAAGATTTCGGCTTCAAAAAAGTCAAAGATTTTCATGAAGTATTTCGGCTTCAAAAAAGTTGAAAATTTTCATGAAAATCTTCGACTTTCTTCATGCTGGCTGAGTTTTTCTTTGTTCTATCTTTTGAAATCAATTTATTTTATGATTGAATATTCCAAGTATTCTTTAAATATCTTGTTTTTGATTACCACCAATCACTATTTCCATTTTTACTTTCATGCTTTATGAACAAAAATAGCTTTCTTTATTACTACATCAAGTTTACACACATGGGTCAAAAATGACCCATACATCCAAGTGTGATTTAAAATTAAATGAATTAATACTATAATAATAATTTGTTTCAAGTAATTACTTTAGCAGTGAGTGGAGCCAAACACTTATGTATTTCATATTTGCAACATGTTTATTTGTCATTTTGTCACACATACACATACCTCTGATAACAGATAACACGGCTGTTGAACTGAACTGTATCTGTAATTTAACAACTGTAAACTGGTGAATGTGACCAAACAAAATGAAATACAACTGAACACATCACTAGAGCACAAATTGCCATCTCAATTTTGACATGCCTCACAAATGATCACTAAGAGTTTGTGCTCCTTGCACACAGGCCTGGTGCACTGGGAACACTAGCTGCTGACTTTTCTGTCTTTGGTAACTGGGCAGATCGTGCACCTCTTCCTCTTCCTTTGGCCCTCCTGTCTGATGTCCTCTTGTGGCTGGGTGGTGGCTGTGTTTTGTTTTTTAAACCCACATCTTCCCATTGTTTCTTCTTCTGACTGCTGTCATCCACTGCTTTGTCATCATGCATAGTGCTCAGGAGGACAACAGCTTTTCCCTTCTTCTGCACATAGCTCACCATGGTCATGTTGCCATTGAATCCGAATTCTGAGCTATGAATCTCCCATGATTTGGATGGCTTCATGATAGGTGGTATGTCCGATTTGTTCTGGCAAAGAGTCCCAACAATGGTCAGGTTCTTCTCGAGGAGCTTCTCAGCCAGCGGGACACTGGTGAAGAAGTTGCTAATTGTGATGTTGCGACCTATGAGAGGGGGAAAAGATTGTAAATTTACTCAACATGGAATTCTTTAAACTCTAACGCCATAATCTGTTGCATTGCATTGCATTTTATTCTGTTTTACTATTTTGCTTACAGAGAAATCAAATAAAAAAATAAAATACACATTATTAAAGATTGGGAAAAAGTATGTAGGTATATTGTGCTAAAACTTAATACATTAGTTTCTCTATTGTACTTTACATTCACCTGTCTGTCTGATTCCACTGCACAATTGCTGGACGACATTCTCTCCAAGGTTCCTCTGAACCTGGCTGTCTCCCGGTATAGACAATTCCATCTATTGCATAAGGTACCCTTGCGTCGCACATCCAGAAGATTTTTATCCCATATTTTGCAGGCTTGCTGGGCATGTGTTGCCGTAACTTGCACCTGCCTCGGAATGGCACAAGCTGCTCATCTATGGTGACACAGTCACTGGGGATGAACTTTCTTCTGCAGTTGTCCAGGAAACAGTCCCACACGTACCTAAATGTCGCCATGTGGTGTGTTTCCAGTCGCAGAGCCCTGGTCCTCTTGTCGTCAAACCGTATGACGCGGCGGATATCTTCATATCTCCTAAGCCCCATGGTGGCCTTGTAAATTGGATTTTGCAGCGGATCTACAAACAGCTCCCGCAAGGCCACATCCCAGCTCTTCTCCCCCCCTGCAAGAATTGATGAAGGCCATCAATTCTTCTTTATCAATGCTTCTCCACTCTTTCCCTTTTGCTGTGGCTGTTCTTCGTCCCTCTAAGTTGATACATATTAGAACCTCCTCAATGATGTTGTCACTCATGAACATATCCCAGGCATCTTTTGGTGAAACAGCTGGTGATCCAGGTGTAGGTCCTGGGCAGCTCCTCAGAATGTTATGGCTTCTTGTTCTGCCATGAATGGGGGGATTCTCATTCCAGTAAGATCCGTTTTTACTCAATCTATTGGACTGGGTCTGAGTTTCCTCTTCAGAGGACTCATCAGATGAGTCTTCTGTATCATCAGAGGAGTCTTCTTCATGGATTCCCAGACACACCCACAACTCCAGCTTGACCCTCTGGCAAATATTCTGGGTCATCATCATCAGAAATTTCAGACTCTGAATCAAGACAAATTGCCTCCTCATCTGGTTCTTCCTGCAGCATCGCTACAACCATCTCAGTAGTAAATCTGGGACCAGCCATACTCTGGATAAAGAAAATCAAAAGCACAATAAAATTTTCAGATGCACATCAATATACATACACATACATAGAGTTTTATTTTGGTGACTTGGCTAAGTAGCTTAGCTAAGTACTTTGCTAAGTAGCCTAGCAATCTACATAATAGTTAGCTAACTACAATAGAATTAGCTAACTAAAATAGAAGTGTCAACAGCTAGCTAGCTAATAGTAATTACTTGTAACTTTCTGACAAGTAATGTACTCACTCTCAAGGTAACCTAAACCTAATCAAATGTTATGTACAGTTATCTTTCACAATTGTCATCAAATATTTTCTAAAGTGATGTTAGAACAATTTAAAAACAATACTTACATGTATTAGATGTTCCAAGGGAGCTGTGCTGAGCTGTGAAATGTCTGAAACAACCACGTTTCACAGCAAATGCTATAGTAAATGCATGTGGGTCGTTTCTGACCCATGTGTGTAAACTTGATGTAGAAATACAAAAGCTGTGCTCGTTCATAAAGTAAGAAAGGAAAAATACAAATGATGATTTGTGCTTAACAAAAACAAGATATTTACTGCATACTTGGAAAAGTAAATGATAAAATGTATTTATTTCAAAGATATATCATAGAAACACTCAGCCATACATGAAATAACATAGAAAGTGGATTCATTTTTGACCCATGTTGTGCATTAGAAGGGTAATGATACAAAAATGTTTTTTATTCAAAAAGTAAGAAAGGAAAAAATAAAATAAGGATGTATGATGATCAAAAACAAGTTAATTGAGGAATACCTTGAATACTGAATGAAGAGATGAATTTATTGCAAAGATGTAGAAAATAAAAACTCAACCGGGTCACTTTGACATTTTTAAAGCAGAAATACTTCATGAAAGTTTTCGACTTTTTTGATGCCGAAATAGTTCATGAAAATTTTCAACTTTTTTAAAGCCAAAATCTTTTCATGAAAATTTTCAACTTTTCTGAAGCAGAAATCTTTTCATGAAATACTTCGACTTTTTTGAAGCCGAAATACTTGATGAAAATTCTTACCTTTTTTAAAGCCATAATGCTGTCATGAAAATTTTCAACTTTTTTGAAGCTGAAATCTTTTCATGAAAATTTTCAACTTTTTTGAAGCCGAAATCTTTTCATGTAAATTTTCAACTTTTTTGAAGCCGAAATCTTTTCATGAAAATTTTCAACTTTTTTGAAGCAGAAATCTTTTCATGAAATACATTGACTTTTTTGAAGCCGAAATACTTGATGAAAATTTTCAACTTTTTTGAAGCCGAAATCTGTTCATGAAAATTTTCAACTTTTTTGAAGCCGAAATCTTTTCATGAAAATTTTGAACTTTTTGGAGCCGAAATCTTGTCATGAAAATTTTTACCTTTTTTAAAGCCAAAATCCTGTCATGAAAATTTTCAACTTTTTTGAAGCAGAAATCTTTTCATGAACATTTTAAACTTTTTTGAAGCCGAAATCTTTTCATGAAAATCTTCAACTTTTTTGAAGCAGAAATCTTTTCATGAAAATCTTCGACTTTTTTGCAGCCGAAATACTTCATTAACGTTTTCAACTTTTTTGATGCCGAAATCTTTTAATGTAAATCTTCAACTTTTTTGAAGCCGAAATACTTCATGAAAGTTTTCAACTTTTTTGAAGCCGAAATCTTTTCATGAACATTTTAAACTTTTTTGAAGCCGAAATCTTTTCATGAAAATGTTCAACTTTTTTGAAGCAGAAATCTTTTCATGAAAATCTTCGACTTTTTTGCAGCCGAAATACTTCATGAAAATTTTCAACTTTTTTGAAGCCGAAATACTTCATGAAAGTTTTCAACCTTTTTGAAGCCGAACTAATTCATGAAAATTTTTACCTTTTTCAAAGCTAAAATCCTGTCATGAAAATTTTCAACTTTTTTGAAGCAGAAATCTTTTCATGAAAATCTTCAACTTCTTTGAAGCCGAAATACTTGATGAAAATTTTCAACTGTTTTGAAGTCTAAATCTTTTCATGAAAATTTTCAACTTTTTTGAAGCCGAAATCTTTTCATGAAAATTTTCAAACTTTTTGAAGCCGAAATCTTTTCATGAAAATTTTCAACTTTTTTGAAGCAGAAATCTTTTCATGAAAATCTTAGACTTTTTTGAAGTCGAAAAAATTCATGAACATTTTCAACTTTTTTTGATGCCGAAATCTTTTCATGAAAATTTTCAACTTTTTTGAAGCAGAAATCTTTTCATGAAAATCGTTGACTTTTTTGAAGCCGGAATCTTTTCATGAAAATTTTCAACTTTTTTGAAGTAGAAATCTTTTCATGAAAATCTTAGACTTTTTTGAAGTCGAAAAAATTCATGGACATGTTCAACTTTTTTGAAATCTAAATCTTTTCATTAAAATTTTCAACTTTTTTGATGCCGAAATAGTTCATGAAAATTTTCAACTTTTTTGAAGCCGAAATCTTTTCATGAAAATGTTTGACTTTTTTGAAGTCGAAAAAATTCATGGACATTTTCAACTTTTTTGAAGTCTAAATCTTTTCATTAAAATTTTCAACTTTTTTGAAGCCGAAATCTTTTCATGAAAATTTTCAAGTTTTTGAAAGCCGAAATCTTTTAATGTAAATTTTCAACTTTTTTGAAGCAGAATTCTTTTCATGAAAATTTTCAACTTTTTTGAAGCAGAAATCTTTTCATGAAAATTTTCAACATTTTTGAACCCAAAATCTATTCATGAAAATGTTTGACTTTTTTGAAGTCGAAAAAATTCATGGACATTTTCAACTTTTTTGAAGTCTAAATCTTTTCATTAAAATTTTCAACTTTTTTGAAGCCGAAATCTTTTCATGAAAATTTTCAACTTTTTTGAAGCCGAAATACTTCATGAGAATTTTTGACTTTTTTGAAGCCGAAATCTTTTCATGTAAATTTTCAACTTTTTTGATACTGAAATAGTTCATGACATTTTTTCAACTTTTTTGAAGTCGAAAAAATTCATGAACATTTTCAACTTTTTTGAAGTCTAAATCTTTTCATGAAAATTTTCAACTTTTTTGAAGCCGAAATCTTTTCATGAAAATTTTCAACTTTTTTGAAGCCGAAATACTTCATGAAAATTTTCAACTTTTTTGAAGCCGAAATCTTTTAATGTAAATTTTCAACTTTTTTGATGCCGAAATAGTTCATGAAAATTTTCAACATTTTTGAAGCCGAAATCTATTCATGAAAATGTTAGACTTTTTTGAAGTCGAAAAAATTCATGAACATTTTCAACTTTTTTGAAGTGTAAATCTTTTCATGAAAATTTTCAACTTTTTTGAAGCCGAAATCTTTTCATGAAAATTTTCAAGTTTTTGAAGCAGAAATCTTTTCATGAAAATCTTAGACTTTTTTGAAGTCGAAAAAATTCATGAACATTTTCAACTTTTTTGAAGTGTAAATCTTTTCATGAAAATTTTCAACTTTTTTGAAGTGTAAATCTTTACATGAAAATTTTCAACTTTTTTGAAGCCGAAATCTTTTCATGAAAATTTTCAACTTTTTTGAAGCCGAAATACTTCATGAAAATTTTTACCTTTTTTAAAGCCAAAATCCTGTCATGAAAAATTTATACTTTTTTGAAGCAGAAATCTTTTCATGAAAATTTTCGACTTTATTCAAACTGATATTCTACATTTTCTAACTCAAAGTGTAGTTTCAAAGTAAAAATACTGTTAGAAGGAGTGATTCAGACAAAATTAGATGAAACAGCTGTACTGGTAACAAACAATGATATTAACAGCTTTAGTGATCAAATTGAGCGTATCTTGGGAAGCTGAGCTCGAAAGTGACATGAAACATGTTTTTCAGACATAAAGTGACAGTTACAGTGAATACCTGTTCTGACTACATTTTCTAACTCAAAGTGTCGTTTCAAAGTAAAAATACTGTTAGAAGGAGTGATTCAGACAAAATTAGATGAAACAGCTGTAATGGTAACAAATGAGCCCAGTTACATGAAATGACATCAAAATCAACATTCCCTGAGCCAGACAACGCTATTAACAGCTTTAGTGATCAAATTGAGCGTATCTTGCGAAGCTGAGCTCGAAAGTGACATGAAACATGTTTTTGAGACATAAAGTGACACTTACTGTCCTGACTACATTTTCTAACTGAAAGCGTCGTTTCAAAGTAAAAATACTGTTAGAAGGAGTGATTCAGACAAAATTAGATGAAAAAGCTGTACTGGTAACAAACAACGATATTAACAGCTTTAGTGATCAAATTGAGCGTATCTTGCGAAGCTGAGCTCGAAAGTGACATGAAACATGTTTTTCAGACAAAAAGTGACACTTACTGTTCAGACTGCATTTTCTAACTCAAAGTGTCGTTTCAAAGTAAAAATACTGTTAGAAGGAGTTTTTCAGGCAAAATTAAATGAAACAGCTGTAGTGGTAAAAAATGAGCGCAGTTACATGAAATGACATCAAAATCAACATTCCCTGAGCCAGACAACGCTATTAACAGCTTTAGTGATCAAATTGAGCGTATCTTGCGAAGCTGAGCTCGAAAGTGACATGAAACATGTTTTTGAGACATAAAGTGACACTTACTGTTCAGACTACATTTTCTAACTCAAAGTGTCGTTTCAAAGTAAAAATACTGTTAGAGGGAGTGATTCAGACAAAATTAGATGAAACAGCTGTAGTGGTAACAAATGAGCGCAGTTACATGAAATGACATCAAAATCAACATTCCCTGAGCCAGACAACGCTATTAACAGCTTTAGTGATCAAATTGAGCGTATCTCGCGAAGCTGAGCTCGAAAGTGACATGAAACATGTTTTTGAGACATAAAGTGACACTTACAGTGAATACCTGTCCTGACTACATTTTCTAATTGAAAGCGTCGTTTCAAAGTAAAAATACTGTTAGAAGGAGTGATTCAGACAAAATTAGATGAAACAGCTGTACTGGTAACAAACAACGATATTAACAGCTTTAGTGATCAAATTGAGCGTATCTTGCGAAGCTGAGCTAGAAAGTGACATGAAACATGTTTTTGAGACATAAAGTGACACTTACTGTTCAAAACATGTTTCATGTCACTTTCGAGCTCAGCTTCGCAAGATACGCTCAATTTGATCACTAAAGCTGTTAATATCGTTGTTTGTTACCAGTACAGCTGTTTCATCTAATTTTGTCTGAATTACGCCTTCTAACAGTATTTTTACTTTGAAACGACACTTTGAGTTAGAAAATGTAGTCAGGACAGGTATTCACTGTAAGTGTCACTTTATGTCTCAAAAACATGTTTCATGTCACTTTCGAGCTCAGCTTCGCAAGATACGCTCAATTTGATCACTAAAGCTGTTAATAGCGTTGTCTGGCTCAGGGAATGTTGATTTTGATGTCATTTCATGTAACTGCGCTCATTTGTTACCACTACAGCTGTTTCATCTAATTTTGTCTGAATCACTCCCTCTAACAGTATTTTTACTTTGAAACGACACTTTGAGTTAGAAAATGTAGTCTGAACAGTAAGTGTCACTTTATGTCTCAAAAACATGTTTCATGTCACTTTCGAGCTCAGCTTCGCAAGATACGCTCAATTTGATCACTAAAGCTGTTAATAGCGTTGTCTGGCTCAGGGAATGTTGATTTTGATGTCATTTCATGTAACTGCGCTCATTTGTTACCAGTACAGCTGTTTTATCTAATATTGTCTGAATCACTCCCTCTAACAGTATTTTTACTTTGAAACGGCACTTTGAGTTAGAAAATGTAGTCTGAACAGTAAGTGTCATTTTATGTCTCAAAAACATGTTTCATGTCACTTTCGAGCTCAGCTTCGCAAGATACGCTCAATTTGATCACTAAAGCTGTTAATATCGTTGTTTGTTACCAGTACAGCTGTTTCATCTAATTTTGTCTGAATCACTCCTTCTAACAGTATTTTTACTTTGAAACGACACTTTGAGTTAGAAAATGTAGAATATCAGTTTGAATAAAGTTGAAAATTTACATATAAAGATTTCAGCTTTAAAAAAGTTGAAAACTTTCATGAAGTATTTCGACTTCAAAAAAGTTGAAAACTTTCATGAAAAGATTTCATTTTCAAAAAAGTTCAAAATTTACATGAAAAGATTTCTGTTTCAAAAAAGTTGAAAATTTCAAGCTTTTTAAAAAGTTGAAAATTTTCATGAAGTATTTTTGCTTCAAAAAGTTGAAAACTTTCATGAAAAGATTTCGGCTTCAAAAAAGTTGAAAATTTTCATGAAAAGATTTCTGCTTCAAAATTTTCATGAAAAGATTTCTGCTTCAACAAAGTTGAAAATTTTGATGAAAAGGTTTCATTTTCAAAAAAGTTGATAATTTTTATGAAAAGATTTCTGCTTCAAAAAAGTTGAAAATTTTCATGAAAAGATTTCATTTTCAAAAAAGTTCAAAATTTACATGAAAAGATTTTTGCTTCAAAAAGTTGAAAACTTTCATGAAAAGATTTCGGCTTCAAAAAAGTTGAAAATTTTCATGAAAAGATTTCTGCTTCAAAATTTTCATGAAAAGATTCATGAAAAGATTTCGGATTTAAAAAAGTTGAAAATTTTAATGAAAACATTTCGGCTTCAAAAAAGTTGAAAATTTTCATGAAGTATTTCGGATTCAACAAAGTTGAAAATTTACATGAAAAGATTTCTGCTTAAAAAAATTGAAAATTTTCATGAAAAGATTTCTGCTTGAAAATTTTCATAAAAATATTTCTGCATTAAAAAAGTCAAAGATTTTCATAAAAAGATTTCGGATTTAAAAAAGTTGAAAATTTTCATAAAAAGATTTCTGATTCAACAAAGTTGAAAATTTTCATGAAAAGATTTCTGCTTCAACAAAGTTGAAAATTTTCATGAAAAGATTTAGGCTTCAAAAAAGTCGAAAATTTTCATAAAGTATTTCTGCTTCAAAAAAGTTGAAGATTTTCATGAAAAGATTTCGGCTTCAAAAAAGTCGAAAATTTTCATGAAGTATTTTTGCTTCAAAAAGTTGAAAATTTTCATGAAAAGATTTCTGATTCAACAAAGTTGAAAATTTTCATGAAAAGATTTCTGCTTCAACAAAGTTGAAAATTTTCATGAAAAGATTTAGCCTTCAAAAAAGTCGAAAATTTTCATGAAAAGATTTCGGCTTCAAAAAAGTTGAAGATTTTCGTGAAAAGATTTCTGCTTCAAAAAAGTTGAAAAGTTTCATGACAGGATTTTGGCTTTAAAGAAGTTGAAAATTTACATGAAAAGATTTCTGCTTCAAAAAAGTTGAAAAGTTTCATGAAAAGATTTTGGTTTCAAAAAATTTGAAAATTTTCATGAAGTAATTCGGCTTCAAAAAAGTTGAAAATTTTCATGAAGTATTTCAGCTTCAAAAAAGTTGAAAACTTTCATGAAGTTTTTCGGCTTCCAAAAAGTTGAAAACTTTCATGACGTTTTTCTGCTTTACAAAAGTTGAAGATTTTCATGAAGTATTTCGGCTTCAAAAAAGTTGAAAATTTTCATGAAAAGATTTCGGTTTTAAAAAAGGTAAAAATTTACATGAAAAGATTTCGGCTTCAAAAAAGTTGAACATTTTCATGAAAAGGTTTCATTTTCAAAAAAGTTGATAATTTTCATGAAAAGATTTCTGCTTCAAAAAAGTTGAAAATTTTCATGAAACGATTTCTGCTTCAAAAAAGTTGAAAATTTTCATGAAGTATTTCTGCTTCAAAAAGTTGAAAATTTTCATGAAAAGATTTTTCTTTCAAAAAAGTCTAAAATTTTCATGGAAAGATTTCTGCTTCAAAAAAGTTGAAAATTTTCATGAAAAGATTTCGGCTTCAAAAAAGTTGAAAATTTTCATGACAGGATTTTGGCTTTAAATAAGTTAAAAATTTTCATGAAAAGATTTCGGCTTCAAAAAAAGTTGAAAATTTTCATGAAAAGATTTCTGCTTCAAAAAAGTTGAATATTTTCATTAAAAGATTTCTGCTTCAAAAAAGTCGAAGATTTTCATGAAAAGATTTCGGCTTCAAAAAAGTTGAAAATTTTCATAAAAAGATTTCTGCTTCAAAAAAGTCGAAGATTTTCATGACAGCATTTTGGCTTTAAATAAGTTAAAAATCTTCATGAAAAGATTTCGGCTTCAAAAAAAGTTGAAAATTTTCATGAAAAGATTTCAGCTTCAAAAAAGTTGAATATTTTCATTAAAAGATTTCTGCTTCAAAAAAGTCGAAGATTTTCATGAAAAGATTTCGGCTTCAAAAAAGTCGAAGATTTTCATGAAAAGATTTCTGCATGAAAATTTTCATGAAAAGATTTCTGATTCAACAAAGTTGAAAATTTTCATGAAAAGATTTCTGATTCAACAAAGTTGAAAATTTTCATGAAAAGATTTCTGCTTCAACAAAGTTGAAAATTTTCATGAAAAGATTTAGGCTTCAAAAAAGTCGAAAATTTTCATGAAAAGATTTCGGCTTCAAAAAAGTTGAAGATTTTCGTGAAAAGATTTCTGCTTCAAAAAAGTTGAAAAGTTTCATGACAGGATTTTGGCTTTAAAGAAGTTGAAAATTTACATGAAAAGATTTCTGCTTCAAAAAAGTCGAAGATTTTCATGAAAAGATTTCTGCTTCAAAAAAGTTGAAAAGTTTCATGAAAAGATTTTGGTTTCAAAAAATTTGAAAATTTTCATGAAGTATTTCAGCTTCAAAAAAGTTGAAAACTTTCATGAAGTTTTTCGGCTTCCAAAAAGTTGAAAACTTTCATGACGTTTTTCTGCTTTACAAAAGTTGAAGATTTTCATGAAGTATTTCGGCTTCAAAAAAGTTGAAAATTTTCATGAAAAGATTTCGGTTTTAAAAAAGGTAAAAATTTACATGAAAAGATTTCGGCTTCAAAAAAGTTGAAAATTTTCATGAAAAGGTTTCATTTTCAAAAAAGTTGATAATTTTCATGAAAAGATTTCTGCTTCAAAAAAGTTGAAAATTTTCATGAAACGATTTCTGCTTCAAAAAAGTTGAAAATTTTCATGAAGTATTTCTGCTTTAAAAAGTTGAAAATTTTCATGAAAAGATTTCGGCTTCAAAAAAGTGTAAAATTTTCATGGAAAGATTTCTGCTTCAAAAAAGTTGAAAATTTTCATGAAAAGATTTCGGCTTCAAAAAAGTTGAAAATTTTCATGACAGGATTTTGGCTTTAAATAAGTTAAAAATTTTCATGAAAAGATTTCGGCTTCAAAAAAAGTTGAAAATTTTCATGAAAAGATTTCTGCTTCAAAAAAGTTGAATATTTTCATTAAAAGATTTCTGCTTCAAAAAAGTCGAAGATTTTCATGAAAAGATTTCGGCTTCAAAAAAGTTGAAAATTTTCATAAAAAGATTTCTGCTTCAAAAAAGTCGAAGATTTTCATGACAGCATTTTGGCTTTAAATAAGTTAAAAATCTTCATGAAAAGATTTCGGCTTCAAAAAAAGTTGAAAATTTTCATGAAAAGATTTCTGCTTCAAAAAAGTTGAATATTTTCATTAAAAGATTTCTGCTTCAAAAAAGTCGAAGATTTTCATGAAAAGATTTCGGCTTCAAAAAAGTTGAAAATTTTCATAAAAAGATTTCTGCTTCAAAAAAGTCGAAGATTTTCATGAAAAGATTTCTGCTTCAAAAAAGTCGAAGATTTTCATGAAAAGATTTAGGCTTCAAAAAAGTTGAAAATTTTCATGAAAAGATTTCTGCTTCAAAAAAGTCGAAGATTTTCATGAAAAGATTTCGGCTTCAAAAAAGTCAAAAATTTTCATGAAGTATTTTGGTTTCAAAAAAGTTGAAAATTTACATGAAAAGATTTCAGCTTCAAAAAAGTTGAAAATTTTCATGAAAAGATTTCTGCTTGAAAATTTTCATGAAAAGATTTCTGCTTCAACAAAGTTGAAAATTTTCATGAAAAGATTTCTGCTTCAACAAAGTTAAAAATTTTCATGAAAAGATTTACCCTTCAAAAAAGTTGAAAATTTTCATGAAAAGATTTCGGCTTCAAAAAAGTTGAACATTTTCATGAAGTATTTCAGCTTCAAAAAATTTGAAAATTTTGATGAAAAGATTTCTGCTTCAAAAAAGTTCAAAATTTTCATGAAAAGATTTCGGCTTCAAAAAAGTTGAACATTTCCATGAAGTATTTCTGCTTCAAAAAAGTTGAAGATTTTCATGAAAAGATTTTTGCTTCAAAAAAGTTGAAGATCTTCATGAAACGATTTCTGCTTCAAAAAAGTTGAACATTTTCATGAAAAAATTTCAGCTTCAAAAAAGTTGAAAATTTTCATGAAGTATTTCGGTTTCAAAAAAGTTAAAAATTTACATGAAAAGATTTCGGCTTCAAAAAAGTTGAAAATTTTGATGAAAAGGTTTCATTTTCAAAAAAGTTGATAATTTTTATGAAAAGATTTCGGCTTCAAAAAAGTTGAAAATTTTCATGAAAAGATTTTGGCTTCAAAAAAGTTGAAAATTTCCATGAATAGATTTCAGCTTCAACAAAATTGAAATTTTTCATGAAAAGAGTTCGGCTTCAAAAAAGTTGAAAATTTTCATGAAGTTTTTCGGCTTCAAAAAAGTTGAAAATTTAAATGAAAAGTTTTCTGCTTCAAAAAAGTTGAAAATTTTCATGAAGTATTTCGGCTTCAAAAAAGTTGAAAAATTCGGGTTTTTGAAAAAGTTGAAAATTTTCATAAAATATTTCTACTTCAGAAAGTTGAAAATTTTCATGAAAAGATTTCGGCTTCAAAAAATTTGAAAATTTTCATGAAAAGATTTCGGCTTCAACAAAGTTGAAAATTTTCATGACAGGATTTTGGCTTTAAAAAAGGTAAAAATTTTCATGAAGTATTTCAGCTTCAAAAAGGTTGAAAACTTTCATGAAGTATTTCGGCTTCAAAAAATTTGAAAGTTTTGATGAAAAGATTTCTGCTTCAAAAAAGTCAAAGATTTTCATGAAGTATTTCGGCTTCAAAAAAGTTGAAAATTTTCATGAAAATCTTCGACTTTCTTCATGCTGGCTGAGTTTTTCTTTGTTCTATCTTTTGAAATCAATTTATTTTATGATTGAATATTCCAAGTATTCTTTAAATATCTTGTTTTTGATTACCACCAATCACTATTTCCATTTTTACTTTCATGCTTTATGAACAAAAATAGCTTTTTTTATTACTACATCAAGTTTACACACATGGGTCAAAAATGACCCATACATCCAAGTGTGATTTAAAATTAAATGAATTAATACTATAATAATAATTTGTTTCAAGTAATTACTTTAGCAGTGAGTGGAGCCAAACACTTATGTATTTCATATTTGCAACATGTTTATTTGTCATTTTGTCACACATACACATACCTCTGATAACAGATAACACGGCTGTTGAACTGAACTGTATCTGTAATTTAACAACTGTAAACTGGTGAATGTGACCAAACAAAATGAAATACAACTGAACACATCACTAGAGCACAAATTGCCATCTCAATTTTGACATGCCTCACAAATGATCACTAAGAGTTTGTGCTCCTTGCACACAGGCCTGGTGCACTGGGAACACTAGCTGCTGACTTTTCTGTCTTTGGTAACTGGGCAGATCGTGCACCTCTTCCTCTTCCTTTGGCCCTCCTGTCTGATGTCCTCTTGTGGCTGGGTGGTGGCTGTGTTTTGTTTTTTAAACCCACATCTTCCCATTGTTTCTTCTTCTGACTGCTGTCATCCACTGCTTTGTCATCATGCATAGTGCTCAGGAGGACAACAGCTTTTCCCTTCTTCTGCACATAGCTCACCATGGTCATGTTGCCATTGAATCCGAATTCTGAGCTATGAATCTCCCATGATTTGGATGGCTTCATGATAGGTGGTATGTCCGATTTGTTCTGGCAAAGAGTCCCAACAATGGTCAGGTTCTTCTCGAGGAGCTTCTCAGCCAGCGGGACACTGGTGAAGAAGTTGCTAATTGTGATGTTGCGACCTATGAGAGGGGGAAAAGATTGTAAATTTACTCAACATGGAATTCTTTAAACTCTAACGCCATAATCTGTTGCATTGCATTGCATTTTATTCTGTTTTACTATTTTGCTTACAGAGAAATCAAATAAAAAAATAAAATACACATTATTAAAGATTGGGAAAAAGTATGTAGGTATATTGTGCTAAAACTTAATACATTAGTTTCTCTATTGTACTTTACATTCACCTGTCTGTCTGATTCCACTGCACAATTGCTGGACGACATTCTCTCCAAGGTTCCTCTGAACCTGGCTGTCTCCCGGTATAGACAATTCCATCTATTGCATAAGGTACCCTTGCGTCGCACATCCAGAAGATTTTTATCCCATATTTTGCAGGCTTGCTGGGCATGTGTTGCCGTAACTTGCACCTGCCTCGGAATGGCACAAGCTGCTCATCTATGGTGACACAGTCACTGGGGATGAACTTTCTTCTGCAGTTGTCCAGGAAACAGTCCCACACGTACCTAAATGTCGCCATGTGGTGTGTTTCCAGTCGCAGAGCCCTGGTCCTCTTGTCGTCAAACCGTATGACGCGGCGGATATCTTCATATCTCCTAAGCCCCATGGTGGCCTTGTAAATTGGATTTTGCAGCGGATCTACAAACAGCTCCCGCAAGGCCACATCCCAGCTCTTCTCCCCCCCTGCAAGAATTGATGAAGGCCATCAATTCTTCTTTATCAATGCTTCTCCACTCTTTCCCTTTTGCTGTGGCTGTTCTTCGTCCCTCTAAGTTGATACATATTAGAACCTCCTCAATGATGTTGTCACTCATGAACATATCCCAGGCATCTTTTGGTGAAACAGCTGGTGATCCAGGTGTAGGTCCTGGGCAGCTCCTCAGAATGTTATGGCTTCTTGTTCTGCCATGAATGGGGGGATTCTCATTCCAGTAAGATCCGTTTTTACTCAATCTATTGGACTGGGTCTGAGTTTCCTCTTCAGAGGACTCATCAGATGAGTCTTCTGTATCATCAGAGGAGTCTTCTTCATGGATTCCCAGACACACCCACAACTCCAGCTTGACCCTCTGGCAAATATTCTGGGTCATCATCATCAGAAATTTCAGACTCTGAATCAAGACAAATTGCCTCCTCATCTGGTTCTTCCTGCAGCATCGCTACAACCATCTCAGTAGTAAATCTGGGACCAGCCATACTCTGGATAAAGAAAATCAAAAGCACAATAAAATTTTCAGATGCACATCAATATACATACACATACATAGAGTTTTATTTTGGTGACTTGGCTAAGTAGCTTAGCTAAGTACTTTGCTAAGTAGCCTAGCAATCTACATAATAGTTAGCTAACTACAATAGAATTAGCTAACTAAAATAGAAGTGTCAACAGCTAGCTAGCTAATAGTAATTACTTGTAACTTTCTGACAAGTAATGTACTCACTCTCAAGGTAACCTAAACCTAATCAAATGTTATGTACAGTTATCTTTCACAATTGTCATCAAATATTTTCTAAAGTGATGTTAGAACAATTTAAAAACAATACTTACATGTATTAGATGTTCCAAGGGAGCTGTGCTGAGCTGTGAAATGTCTGAAACAACCACGTTTCACAGCAAATGCTATAGTAAATGCATGTGGGTCGTTTCTGACCCATGTGTGTAAACTTGATGTAGAAATACAAAAGCTGTGCTCGTTCATAAAGTAAGAAAGGAAAAATACAAATGATGATTTGTGCTTAACAAAAACAAGATATTTACTGCATACTTGGAAAAGTAAATGATAAAATGTATTTATTTCAAAGATATATCATAGAAACACTCAGCCATACATGAAATAACATAGAAAGTGGATTCATTTTTGACCCATGTTGTGCATTAGAAGGGTAATGATACAAAAATGTTTTTTATTCAAAAAGTAAGAAAGGAAAAAATAAAATAAGGATGTATGATGATCAAAAACAAGTTAATTGAGGAATACCTTGAATACTGAATGAAGAGATGAATTTATTGCAAAGATGTAGAAAATAAAAACTCAACCGGGTCACTTTGACATTTTTAAAGCAGAAATACTTCATGAAAGTTTTCGACTTTTTTGATGCCGAAATAGTTCATGAAAATTTTCAACTTTTTTGAAGCCAAAATCTTTTCATGAAAATTTTCAACTTTTTTGAAGCAGAAATCTTTTCATGAAATACTTCGACTTTTTTGAAGCCGAAATACTTGATGAAAATTTTCAACTTTTTTCAAGTCTAAATCTTTTCATGAAAATTTTCAACTTTTTTGAAATAGAAATCTTTTCATGAAAATTTTCAACTTTTTTGAAGCCGAAATACTTCATTAACGTTTTCAACTTTTTTGATGCCGAAATCTTTTAATGTAAATCTTCAACTTTTTTGAAGCCGAAATACTTCATGAAAGTTTTCAACTTTTTTGAAGCCGAAATCTTTTCATGAACATTTTAAACTTTTTTGAAGCCGAAATCTTTTCATGAAAATGTTCAACTTTTTTGAAGCAGAAATCTTTTCATGAAAATCTTCGACTTTTTTGCAGCCGAAATACTTCATTAACGTTTTCAACTTTTTTGATGCCGAAATCTTTTAATGTAAATCTTCAACTTTTTTGAAGCCGAAATACTTCATGAAAGTTTTCAACTTTTTTGAAGCCGAAATCTTTTCATGAACATTTTAAACTTTTTTGAAGCCGAAATCTTTTCATGAAAATGTTCAACTTTTTTGAAGCAGAAATCTTTTCATGAAAATCTTCGACTTTTTTGCAGCCGAAATACTTCATGAAAATTTTCAACTTTTTTGAAGCCGAAATACTTCATGAAAGTTTTCAACCTTTTTGAAGCCGAAATAATTCATGAAAATTTTTACCTTTTTCAAAGCTAAAATCCTGTCATGAAAATTTTCAACTTTTTTGAAGCAGAAATCTTTTCATGAAAATCTTCAACTTCTTTGAAGCCGAAATACTTGATGAAAATTTTCAACTGTTTTGAAGTCTAAATCTTTTCATGAAAATTTTCAACTTTTTTGAAGCCGAAATCTTTTCATGAAAATTTTCAAACTTTTTGAAGCCGAAATCTTTTCATGAAAATTTTCAACTTTTTTGAAGCAGAAATCTTTTCATGAAAATCTTAGACTTTTTTGAAGTCGAAAAAATTCATGAACATTTTCAACTTTTTTTGATGCCGAAATCTTTTCATGAAAATTTTCAACTTTTTTGAAGCAGAAATCTTTTCATGAAAATCGTTGACTTTTTTGAAGCCGGAATCTTTTCATGAAAATTTTCAACTTTTTTGAAGTAGAAATCTTTTCATGAAAATCTTAGACTTTTTTGAAGTCGAAAAAATTCATGAACATTTTCAACTTTTTTGAAGTCTAAATCTTTTCATGAAAATTTTCAACTTTTTTGATGCCGAAATCTTTTCATGAAAATTTTCAACTTTTTGAAGCCGAAATCTTTTCATGAACATTTTCAACTTTTTTGAAGCCGAAATCTTTTCATGAAAATTTTCAACTTTTTTGATGCATAAATCTTTTCATGAAAATTTTAGACTTTTTTGAAGTCGAAAAAATTCATGGACATGTTCAACTTTTTTGAAATCTAAATCTTTTCATTAAAATTTTCAACTTTTTTGATGCCGAAATAGTTCATGAAAATTTTCAACTTTTTTGAAGCCGAAATCTTTTCATGAAAATTTTCAACTTTTTTGAAGCCGAAATACTTCATGAAAATTCCTACCTTTTTTAAAGCCATAATCCTGTCATGAAAATTTTCAACTTTTCTGAAGCTGAAATTATTTCATGAAAATTTTCAACTTTTTTGAAGCCGAAATCTTTTCATGAAAATCGTTGACGTTTTTGAAGCCCAAATCTTTTAATGTAAACTTTCAACTTTTTTGAAGCCGAAATACTTCATGAAAATGTTCGACTTTTCTGAAGCAGAAATCTTTTCATGAAAATCATTGACTTTTTTGAAGCCGAAATACTTCATGAAAATTTTCAACTTTTTTGAAGCAGAAATCTTTTCATGAAAATTTTCAACTTTATTGATGCCGAAATAGTTCATGAAAATTTTCAACTTTTTTGAAACCGAAATCTTTTCATGAAAATTTTCAACTTTTTGAAGCCGAAATCTTTTCATGAAAATCTTAGACTTTTTTGAAGTTGAAAAAATTCATGAAAGTTTTCAACCTTTTTGAAGCCGAAATACTTTATAAAATGTTTTACCTTTTTTAAAGCGAAAATCCTGTCATGAAAATTTTCAACTTTTTTGAAGCAGAAATCTTTTCATGAAAATCTTCGACTTTTTTGAAGCCGAAATAGTTCATGAATGTTTTCAACTTTTTTGAAGCCGAAATACTTCATGAAAATTTTTGACTTTTTTGAAAGCCGAAATCTTTTAATGTAAATTTTCAACTTTTTTGATGCCGAAATAGTTCATGAAAATTTTCAACTTTTTTGAAGCAGAATTCTTTTCATGAAAATTTTCAACTTTTTTGAAGCAGAAATCTTTTCATGAAAATTTTCAACATTTTTGAAGCCGAAATCTATTCATGAAAATGTTTGACTTTTTTGAAGTCGAAAAAATTCATGGACATTTTCAACTTTTTTGAAGTCTAAATCTTTTCATTAAAATTTTCAACTTTTTTGAAGCCGAAATCTTTTCATGAAAATTTTCAAGTTTTTGAAGCAGAAATCTTTTCATGAAAATCTTAGACTTTTTTGAAGTCGAAAAAATTCATGAACATTTTCGACTTTTTTGAAGCCGAAATACTTCATGAAAATGTTCGACTTTTCTGAAGCAGAAATCTTTTCATGAAAATCATTGACTTTTTTGAAGCCGAAATAGTTCATGAAAATTTTCAACTTTTTTGAAGCATAAATCTTTTCATGAAAATCTTCAACTTTTTTGAAGTGTATATCTTTTCACGAAAATGTTCAACTTTTTTGAAGCCGAAATCTTTTCATGAAAATCTTAGACTTTTTTGAAGTCGAAAAAATTCATGAACATTTTCAACTTTTTTGAAGTGTAAATCTTTTCATGAAAATTTTCAACTTTTTTGAAGCAGAAATCTTTTCATGAAAATCTTAGACTTTTTTGAAGTCGAAAAAATTCATGAACATTTTCAACTTTTTTGAAGTGTAAATCTTTTCATGAAAATTTTCAACTTTTTTGAAGCCGAAATCTTTTCATGAAAATTTTCAAGTTTTTGAAGCAGAAATCTTTTCATGAAAATCTTAGACTTTTTTGAAGTCGAAAAAATTCATGAACATTTTCAACTTTTTTGAAGTGTAAATCTTTTCATGAAAATTTTCAACTTTTTTGATGCCGAAATCTTTTCATGAAAATTTTTGACTTTTTTGAAAGCCGAAATCTTTTAATGTAAATTTTCAACTTTTTTGATGCCGAAATAGTTCATGAAAATTTTCAACTTTTTTGAAGCAGAATTCTTTTCATGAAAATTTTCAACTTTTTTGAAGCAGAAATCTTTTCATGAAAATTTTCAACATTTTTGAAGCCGAAATCTATTCATGAAAATGTTTGACTTTTTTGAAGTCGAAAAAATTCATGGACATTTTCAACTTTTTTGAAGTCTAAATCTTTTCATTAAAATTTTCAACTTTTTTGAAGCCGAAATCTTTTCATGAAAATTTTCAAGTTTTTGAAGCAGAAATCTTTTCATGAAAATCTTAGACTTTTTTGAAGTCGAAAAAATTCATGAACATTTTCAACTTTTTTGAAGTGTAAATCTTTTCATGAAAATTTTCAACTTTTTTGATGCCGAAATCTTTTCATGAAAATTTTTGACTTTTTTGAAAGCCGAAATCTTTTAATGTAAATTTTCAACTTTTTTGATGCCGAAATAGTTCATGAAAATTTTCAACTTTTTTGAAGCAGAATTCTTTTCATGAAAATTTTCAACTTTTTTGAAGCAGAAATCTTTTCATGAAAATTTTCAACATTTTTGAACCCAAAATCTATTCATGAAAATGTTTGACTTTTTTGAAGTCGAAAAAATTCATGGACATTTTCAACTTTTTTGAAGTCTAAATCTTTTCATTAAAATTTTCAACTTTTTTGAAGCCAAAATCTTTTCATGAAAATTTTCAACTTTTTTGAAGCCGAAATACTTCATGAGAATTTTTGACTTTTTTGAAGCCGAAATCTTTTCATGTAAATTTTCAACTTTTTTGATACTGAAATAGTTCATGACATTTTTTCAACTTTTTTGAAGTCGAAAAAATTCATGAACATTTTCAACTTTTTTGAAGTCTAAATCTTTTCATGAAAATTTTCAACTTTTTTGAAGCCGAAATCTTTTCATGAAAATTTTCAACTTTTTTGAAGCCGAAATACTTCATGAAAATTTTCAACTTTTTTGAAGCCGAAATCTTTTAATGTAAATTTTCAACTTTTTTGATGCCGAAATAGTTCATGAAAATTTTCAACATTTTTGAAGCCGAAATCTATTCATGAAAATGTTAGACTTTTTTGAAGTCGAAAAAATTCATGAACATTTTCAACTTTTTTGAAGTGTAAATCTTTTCATGAAAATTTTCAACTTTTTTGAAGCCGAAATCTTTTCATGAAAATTTTCAAGTTTTTGAAGCAGAAATCTTTTCATGAAAATCTTAGACTTTTTTGAAGTCGAAAAAATTCATGAACATTTTCAACTTTTTTGAAGTGTAAATCTTTTCATGAAAATTTTCAACTTTTTTGAAGTGTAAATCTTTACATGAAAATTTTCAACTTTTTTGAAGCCGAAATCTTTTCATGAAAATTTTCAACTTTTTTGAAGCCGAAATACTTCATGAAAATTTTTACCTTTTTTAAAGCCAAAATCCTGTCATGAAAAATTTATACTTTTTTGAAGCAGAAATCTTTTCATGAAAATTTTCGACTTTATTCAAACTGATATTCTACATTTTCTAACTCAAAGTGTAGTTTCAAAGTAAAAATACTGTTAGAAGGAGTGATTCAGACAAAATTAGATGAAACAGCTGTACTGGTAACAAACAATGATATTAACAGCTTTAGTGATCAAATTGAGCGTATCTTGGGAAGCTGAGCTCGAAAGTGACATGAAACATGTTTTTCAGACATAAAGTGACAGTTACAGTGAATACCTGTTCTGACTACATTTTCTAACTCAAAGTGTCGTTTCAAAGTAAAAATACTGTTAGAAGGAGTGATTCAGACAAAATTAGATGAAACAGCTGTAATGGTAACAAATGAGCCCAGTTACATGAAATGACATCAAAATCAACATTCCCTGAGCCAGACAACGCTATTAACAGCTTTAGTGATCAAATTGAGCGTATCTTGCGAAGCTGAGCTCGAAAGTGACATGAAACATGTTTTTGAGACATAAAGTGACACTTACTGTCCTGACTACATTTTCTAACTGAAAGCGTCGTTTCAAAGTAAAAATACTGTTAGAAGGAGTGATTCAGACAAAATTAGATGAAAAAGCTGTACTGGTAACAAACAACGATATTAACAGCTTTAGTGATCAAATTGAGCGTATCTTGCGAAGCTGAGCTCGAAAGTGACATGAAACATGTTTTTCAGACAAAAAGTGACACTTACTGTTCAGACTGCATTTTCTAACTCAAAGTGTCGTTTCAAAGTAAAAATACTGTTAGAAGGAGTTTTTCAGGCAAAATTAAATGAAACAGCTGTAGTGGTAAAAAATGAGCGCAGTTACATGAAATGACATCAAAATCAACATTCCCTGAGCCAGACAACGCTATTAACAGCTTTAGTGATCAAATTGAGCGTATCTTGCGAAGCTGAGCTCGAAAGTGACATGAAACATGTTTTTGAGACATAAAGTGACACTTACTGTTCAGACTACATTTTCTAACTCAAAGTGTCGTTTCAAAGTAAAAATACTGTTAGAGGGAGTGATTCAGACAAAATTAGATGAAACAGCTGTAGTGGTAACAAATGAGCGCAGTTACATGAAATGACATCAAAATCAACATTCCCTGAGCCAGACAACGCTATTAACAGCTTTAGTGATCAAATTGAGCGTATCTTGCGAAGCTGAGCTCGAAAGTGACATGAAACATGTTTTTGAGACATAAAGTGACACTTACAGTGAATACCTGTCCTGACTACATTTTCTAATTGAAAGCGTCGTTTCAAAGTAAAAATACTGTTAGAAGGAGTGATTCAGACAAAATTAGATGAAACAGCTGTACTGGTAACAAACAACGATATTAACAGCTTTAGTGATCAAATTGAGCGTATCTTGCGAAGCTGAGCTAGAAAGTGACATGAAACATGTTTTTGAGACATAAAGTGACACTTACTGTTCAAAACATGTTTCATGTCACTTTCGAGCTCAGCTTCGCAAGATACGCTCAATTTGATCACTAAAGCTGTTAATAGCGTTGTCTGGCTCAGGGAATGTTGATTTTGATGTCATTTCATGTAACTGCGCTCATTTGTTACCACTACAGCTGTTTCATCTAATTTTGTCTGAATCACTCCCTCTAACAGTATTTTTACTTTGAAACGACACTTTGAGTTAGAAAATGTAGTCTGAACAGTAAGTGTCACTTTATGTCTCAAAAACATGTTTCATGTCACTTTCGAGCTCAGCTTCGCAAGATACGCTCAATTTGATCACTAAAGCTGTTAATAGCGTTGTCTGGCTCAGGGAATGTTGATTTTGATGTCATTTCATGTAACTGCGCTCATTTGTTACCAGTACAGCTGTTTTATCTAATATTGTCTGAATCACTCCCTCTAACAGTATTTTTACTTTGAAACGGCACTTTGAGTTAGAAAATGTAGTCTGAACAGTAAGTGTCATTTTATGTCTCAAAAACATGTTTCATGTCACTTTCGAGCTCAGCTTCGCAAGATACGCTCAATTTGATCACTAAAGCTGTTAATATCGTTGTTTGTTACCAGTACAGCTGTTTCATCTAATTTTGTCTGAATTACGCCTTCTAACAGTATTTTTACTTTGAAACGACACTTTGAGTTAGAAAATGTAGTCAGGACAGGTATTCACTGTAAGTGTCACTTTATGTCTCAAAAACATGTTTCATGTCACTTTCGAGCTCAGCTTCGCAAGATACGCTCAATTTGATCACTAAAGCTGTTAATAGCGTTGTCTGGCTCAGGGAATGTTGATTTTGATGTCATTTCATGTAACTGCGCTCATTTGTTACCAGTACAGCTGTTTTATCTAATATTGTCTGAATCACTCCCTCTAACAGTATTTTTACTTTGAAACGGCACTTTGAGTTAGAAAATGTAGTCTGAACAGTAAGTGTCATTTTATGTCTCAAAAACATGTTTCATGTCACTTTCGAGCTCAGCTTCGCAAGATACGCTCAATTTGATCACTAAAGCTGTTAATATCGTTGTTTGTTACCAGTACAGCTGTTTCATCTAATTTTGTCTGAATTACGCCTTCTAACAGTATTTTTACTTTGAAACGACACTTTGAGTTAGAAAATGTAGTCAGGACAGGTATTCACTGTAAGTGTCACTTTATGTCTCAAAAACATGTTTCATGTCACTTTCGAGCTCAGCTTCGCAAGATACGCTCAATTTGATCACTAAAGCTGTTAATAGCGTTGTCTGGCTCAGGGAATGTTGATTTTGATGTCATTTCATGTAACTGCGCTCATTTGTTACCACTACAGCTGTTTCATCTAATTTTGTCTGAATCACTCCCTCTAACAGTATTTTTACTTTGAAACGACACTTTGAGTTAGAAAATGTAATCTGAACAGTAAGTGTCACTTTATGTCTCAAAAACATTTTTCATGTCACTTTCGAGCTCAGCTTCGCAAGATACGCTCAATTTGATCACTAAAGCTGTTAATAGCGTTGTCTGGCTCAGGGAATGTTGATTTTGATGTCATTTCATGTAACTGCGCTCATTTGTTACCAGTACAGCTGTTTTATCTAATATTGTCTGAATCACTCCTTCTAACAGTATTTTTACTTTGAAACGGCACTTTGAGTTAGAAAATGTAGTCTGAACAGTAAGTGTCATTTTATGTCTCAAAAACATGTTTCATGTCACTTTCGAGCTCAGCTTCGCAATATACGCTCAATTTGATCACTAAAGCTGTTAATATCGTTGTTTGTTACCAGTACAGCTGTTTCATCTAATTTTGTCTGAATCACTCCTTCTAACAGTATTTTTACTTTGAAACGACACTTTGAGTTAGAAAATGTAGAATATCAGTTTGAATAAAGTTGAAAATTTACATATAAAGATTTCAGCTTTAAAAAAGTTGAAAACTTTCATGAAGTATTTCGACTTCAAAAAAGTTGAAAACTTTCATGAAAAGATTTCATTTTCAAAAAAGTTCAAAATTTACATGAAAAGATTTCTGTTTCAAAAAAGTTGAAAATTTCAAGCTTTTTAAAAAGTTGAAAATTTTCATGAAGTATTTTTGCTTCAAAAAGTTGAAAACTTTCATGAAAAGATTTCGGCTTCAAAAAAGTTGAAAATTTTCATGAAAAGATTTCTGCTTCAAAATTTTCATGATAAGATTTCTGCTTCAACAAAGTTGAAAATTTTGATGAAAAGGTTTCATTTTCAAAAAAGTTGATAATTTTTATGAAAAGATTTCTGCTTCAAAAAAGTTGAAAATTTTCATGAAAAGATTTCAGCTTTAAAAAAGTTGAAAACTTTCATGAAGTATTTCGACTTCAAAAAAGTTGAAAATTTTCAATAAGTATTTCGGATTCAAAAAAGGTGAAAATTTTCATGAAAAGATTTCATTTTCAAAAAAGTTTAAAATTTACATGAAAAGATTTTTGCTTCAAAAAGTTGAAAACTTTCATGAAAAGATTTCGGCTTCAAAAAAGTTGAAAATTTTCATGAAAAGATTTCTGCTTCAAAATTTTCATGAAAAGATTCATGAAAAGATTTCGGATTTAAAAAAGTTGAAAATTTTAATGAAAACATTTCGGCTTCAAAAAAGTTGAAAATTTTCATGAAGTATTTCGGATTCAACAAAGTTGAAAATTTACATGAAAAGATTTCTGCTTAAAAAAATTGAAAATTTTCATGAAAAGATTTCTGCTTGAAAATTTTCATAAAAATATTTCTGCATTAAAAAAGTCAAAGATTTTCATAAAAAGATTTCGGATTTAAAAAAGTTGAAAATTTTCATAAAAAGATTTCTGCTTCAAAAAAGTTGAAAATTTTCATGAAAAGATATAGGCTTCAAAAAAGTCGAAGATTTTCATGAAAAGATTTCTGCATGAAAATTTTCATGAAAAGATTTCTGATTCAACAAAGTTGAAAATTTTCATGAAAAGATTTCTCATTCAACAAAGTTGAAAATTTTCATGAAAAGATTTCTGCTTCAACAAAGTTGAAAATTTTCATGAAAAGATTTAGGCTTCAAAAAAGTCGAAAATTTTCATGAAAAGATTTCGGCTTCAAAAAAGTTGAAGATTTTCGTGAAAAGATTTCTGCTTCAAAAAAGTTGAAAAGTTTCATGACAGGATTTTGGCTTTAAAGAAGTTGAAAATTTACATGAAAAGATTTCTGCTTCAAAAAAGTTGAAAAGTTTCATGAAAAGATTTTGGTTTCAAAAAATTTGAAAATTTTCATGAAGTAATTCGGCTTCAAAAAAGTTGAAAATTTTCATGAAGTATTTCAGCTTCAAAAAAGTTGAAAACTTTCATGAAGTTTTTCGGCTTCCAAAAAGTTGAAAACTTTCATGACGTTTTTCTGCTTTACAAAAGTTGAAGATTTTCATGAAGTATTTCGGCTTCAAAAAAGTTGAAAATTTTCATGAAAAGATTTCGGTTTTAAAAAAGGTAAAAATTTACATGAAAAGATTTCGGCTTCAAAAAAGTTGAACATTTTCATGAAAAGGTTTCATTTTCAAAAAAGTTGATAATTTTCATGAAAAGATTTCTGCTTCAAAAAAGTTGAAAATTTTCATGAAACGATTTCTGCTTCAAAAAAGTTGAAAATTTTCATGAAGTATTTCTGCTTCAAAAAGTTGAAAATTTTCATGAAAAGATTTTTCTTTCAAAAAAGTGTAAAATTTTCATGGAAAGATTTCTGCTTCAAAAAAGTTGAAGATTTTCATGAAAAGATTTCGGCTTCAAAAAAGTTGAAAATTTTCATAAAAAGATTTCTGCTTCAAAAAAGTCGAAGATTTTCATGAAAAGATTTCGGCTTCAAAAAAGTTGAAAATTTTCATGAAAAGATTTCTGCTTCAACAAAGTTAAAAATTTTCATGAAAAGATTTAGCCTTCAAAAAAGTTGAAAATTTTCATGAAAAGATTTCGGCTTCAAAAAAGTTGAACATTTTCATAAAGTATTTCTGCTTCAAAAAAGTTGAAGATTTTCATGAAAAGATTTCGGCTTCAAAAAAGTTGAAAATTTTCATAAAATGATTTCTGCTTCAAAAAAGTCGAAGATTTTCATGAAAAGATTTCGGCTTCAAAAAAGTCAAAAATTTTCATGAAGTATTTTGGTTTCAAAAAAGTTGAAAATTTACATGAAAAGATTTCAGCTTCAAAAAAGTTGAAAAATTTCATGAAAAGATTTCTGCTTGAAAATTTTCATGAAAAGATTTCTGCTTCAACAAAGTTGAAAATTTTCATGAAAAGATTTCTGCTTCAACAAAGTTAAAAATTTTCATGAAAAGATTTCGGCTTCAAAAAAGTTGAACATTTTCATAAAGTATTTCTGCTTCAAAAAAGTTGAAGATTTTCATGAAAAGATTTCGGCTTCAAAA
The DNA here is from genome assembly GCF_963930695.1 of Labrus bergylta. NCBI lineage: Eukaryota > Metazoa > Chordata > Actinopteri > Labriformes > Labridae > Labrus > Labrus bergylta. The sequence continues at coordinate 209,300 of NC_089195.1, read as the reverse complement.
AAGTTGAAAATTTTCATAAAAAGATTTCTGCTTCAAAAAAGTCGAAGATTTTCATGAAAAGATTTCGGCTTCAAAAAAGTTGAAAATTTTCATAAAAAGATTTCTGCTTCAAAAAAGTCGAAGATTTTCATGAAAAGATTTCGGCTTCAAAAAAGTTGAAAATTTTCATGAAAAGATTTCTGCTTCAACAAAGTTAAAAATTTTCATGAAAAGATTTAGCCTTCAAAAAAGTTGAAAATTTTCATGAAAAGATTTCGGCTTCAAAAAAGTTGAACATTTTCATAAAGTATTTCTGCTTCAAAAAAGTTGAAGATTTTCATGAAAAGATTTCGGCTTCAAAAAAGTTGAAAATTTTCATAAAATGATTTCTGCTTCAAAAAAGTCGAAGATTTTCATGAAAAGATTTCGGCTTCAAAAAAGTCAAAAATTTTCATGAAGTATTTTGGTTTCAAAAAAGTTGAAAATTTACATGAAAAGATTTCAGCTTCAAAAAAGTTGAAAAATTTCATGAAAAGATTTCTGCTTGAAAATTTTCATGAAAAGATTTCTGCTTCAACAAAGTTGAAAATTTTCATGAAAAGATTTCTGCTTCAACAAAGTTAAAAATTTTCATGAAAAGATTTAGCCTTCAAAAAAGTTGAAAATTTTCATGAAAAGATTTCGGCTTCAAAAAAGTTGAACATTTTCATAAAGTATTTCTGCTTCAAAAAAGTTGAAGATTTTCATGAAAAGATTTCGGCTTCAAAAAAGTTGAAAATTTTCATAAAAAGATTTCTGCTTCAAAAAAGTCGAAGATTTTCATGAAAAGATTTCGGCTTCAAAAAAGTCAAACATTTTCATGAAGTATTTTGGTTTCAAAAAAGTTGAAAATTTACATGAAAAGATTTCAGCTTCAAAAAAGTTGAAAATTTTCATGAAAAGATTTCTGCTTGAAAATTTTCATGAAAAGATTTTTGCTTCAACAAAGTTGAAAATTTTCATGAAAAGATTTCTGCTTCAACAAAGTTAAAAATTTTCATGAAAAGATTTAGCCTTCAAAAAAGTTGAAAATTTTCATGAAAAGATTTCGGCTTCAAAAAAGTTGAACATTTTCATAAAGTATTTCTGCTTCAAAAAAGTTGAAGATTTTCATGAAAAGATTTCGGCTTCAACAAAGTTGAAAATTTTCATGACAGGATTTTGGCTTTAAAAAAGGTAAAAAATTTCATGAAGTATTTCAGCTTCAAAAAATTTGAAAATTTTGATGAAAAGATTTCTGCTTCAACAAAGTTAAAAATTTTCATGAAAAGATTTAGCCTTCAAAAAAGTTGAAAATTTTCATGAAAAGATTTCGGCTTCAAAAAAGTTGAACATTTTCATGAAGTATTTCAGCTTCAAAAAATTTGAAAATTTTGATGAAAAGATTTCTGCTTCAAAAAAGTTCAAAATTTTCATGAAAAGATTTCAGCTTCAAAAAAGTTGAAAAATTTCATGAAAAGATTTCTGCTTGAAAATTTTCATGAAAAGATTTCTGCTTCAACAAAGTTGAAAATTTTCATGAAAAGATTTCTGCTTCAACAAAGTTAAAAATTTTCATGAAAAGATTTAGCCTTCAAAAAAGTTGAAAATTTTCATGAAAAGATTTCGGCTTCAAAAAAGTTGAACATTTTCATAAAGTATTTCTGCTTCAAAAAAGTTGAAGATTTTCATGAAAAGATTTCGGATTCAAAAAAGTTGAAAATTTTCATAAAATGATTTCTGCTTCAAAAAAGTCGAAGATTTTCATGAAAAGATTTCGGCTTCAAAAAAGTCAAAAATTTTCATGAAGTATTTTGGTTTCAAAAAAGTTGAAAATTTACATGAAAAGATTTCAGCTTCAAAAAAGTTGAAAATTTTCATGAAAAGATTTCTGCTTGAAAATTTTCATGAAAAGATTTTTGCTTCAACAAAGTTGAAAATTTTCATGAAAAGATTTCTGCTACAACAAAGTTAAAAATTTTCATGAAAAGATTTAGCCTTCAAAAAAGTTGAAAATTTTCATGAAAAGATTTCGGCTTCAAAAAAGTTGAACATTTTCATAAAGTATTTCTGCTTCAAAAAAGTTGAAGATTTTCATGAAAAGATTTCGGCTTCAACAAAGTTGAAAATTTTCATGACAGGATTTTGGCTTTAAAAAAGGTAAAAAATTTCATGAAGTATTTCAGCTTCAAAAAATTTGAAAATTTTGATGAAAAGATTTCTGCTTCAACAAAGTTAAAAATTTTCATGAAAAGATTTAGCCTTCAAAAAAGTTGAACATTTTCATGAAAAGATTTCGGCTTCAAAAAAGTTGAACATTTTCATGAAGTATTTCAGCTTCAAAAAATTTGAAAATTTTGATGAAAAGATTTCTGCTTCAAAAAAGTTCAAAATTTTCATGAAAAGATTTCGGCTTCAAAAAAGTTGAACATTTCCATGAAGTATTTCTGCTTCAAAAAAGTTGAAGATTTTCATGAAAAGATTTTTGCTTCAAAAAAGTTGAAGATCTTCATGAAACGATTTCTGCTTCAAAAAAGTTGAACATTTTCATGAAAAAATTTCAGCTTCAAAAAAGTTGAAAATTTTCATGAAGTATTTCGGTTTCAAAAAAGTTAAAAATTTACATGAAAAGATTTCGGCTTCAAAAAAGTTGAAAATTTTGATGAAAAGGTTTCATTTTCAAAAAAGTTGATAATTTTTATGAAAAGATTTCTGCTTCAAAAAAGTTGAAAATTTTCATGAAAAGATTTTGGCTTCAAAAAAGTTGAAAATTTCCATGAATAGATTTCAGCTTCAAAAAAGTTGAAAATTTTCATGAAGTATTTCGGCTTCAAAAAAGTTGAAAAATTCGGGTTTTTGAAAAAGTTGAAAATTTTCATAAAATATTTCTACTTCAGAAAGTTGAAAATTTTCATGAAAAGATTTCGGCTTCAAAAAATTTGAAAATTTTCATGAAAAGATTTCGGCTTCAACAAAGTTGAAAATTTTCATGACAGGATTTTGGCTTTAAAAAAGGTAAAAATTTTCATGAAGTATTTCAGCTTCAAAAAGGTTGAAAACTTTCATGAAGTATTTCGGCTTCAAAAAATTTGAAAGTTTTGATGAAAAGATTTCTGCTTCAAAAAAGTCAAAGATTTTCATGAAGTATTTCGGCTTCAAAAAAGTTGAAAATTTTCATGAAAATCTTCGACTTTCTTCATGCTGGCTGAGTTTTTCTTTGTTCTATCTTTTGAAATCAATTTATTTTATGATTGAATATTCCAAGTATTCTTTAAATATCTTGTTTTTGATTACCACCAATCACTATTTCCATTTTTACTTTCATGCTTTATGAACAAAAATAGCTTTTTTTATTACTACATCAAGTTTACACACATGGGTCAAAAATGACCCATACATCCAAGTGTGATTTAAAATTAAATGAATTAATACTATAATAATAATTTGTTTCAAGTAATTACTTTAGCAGTGAGTGGAGCCAAACACTTATGTATTTCATATTTGCAACATGTTTATTTGTCATTTTGTCACACATACACATACCTCTGATAACAGATAACACGGCTGTTGAACTGAACTGTATCTGTAATTTAACAACTGTAAACTGGTGAATGTGACCAAACAAAATGAAATACAACTGAACACATCACTAGAGCACAAATTGCCATCTCAATTTTGACATGCCTCACAAATGATCACTAAGAGTTTGTGCTCCTTGCACACAGGCCTGGTGCACTGGGAACACTAGCTGCTGACTTTTCTGTCTTTGGTAACTGGGCAGATCGTGCACCTCTTCCTCTTCCTTTGGCCCTCCTGTCTGATGTCCTCTTGTGGCTGGGTGGTGGCTGTGTTTTGTTTTTTAAACCTACATCTTCCCATTGTTTCTTCTTCTGACTGCTGTCATCCACTGCTTTGTCATCATGCATAGTGCTCAGGAGGACAACAGCTTTTCCCTTCTTCTGCACATAGCTCACCATGGTCATGTTGCCATTGAATCCGAATTCTGAGCTATGAATCTCCCATGATTTGGATGGCTTCATGATAGGTGGTATGTCCGATTTGTTCTGGCAAAGAGTCCCAACAATGGTCAGGTTCTTCTCGAGGAGCTTCTCAGCCAGCGGGACACTGGTGAAGAAGTTGCTAATTGTGATGTTGCGACCTATGAGAGGGGGAAAAGATTGTAAATTTACTCAACATGGAATTCTTTAAACTCTAACGCCATAATCTGTTGCATTGCATTGCATTTTATTCTGTTTTACTATTTTGCTTACAGAGAAATCAAATAAAAAAATAAAATACACATTATTAAAGATTGGGAAAAAGTATGTAGGTATATTGTGCTAAAACTTAATACATTAGTTTCTCTATTGTACTTTACATTCACCTGTCTGTCTGATTCCACTGCACAATTGCTGGACGACATTCTCTCCAAGGTTCCTCTGAACCTGGCTGTCTCCCGGTATAGACAATTCCATCTATTGCATAAGGTACCCTTGCGTCGCACATCCAGAAGATTTTTATCCCATATTTTGCAGGCTTGCTGGGCATGTGTTGCCGTAACTTGCACCTGCCTCGGAATGGCACAAGCTGCTCATCTATGGTGACACAGTCACTGGGGATGAACTTTCTTCTGCAGTTGTCCAGGAAACAGTCCCACACGTACCTAAATGTCGCCATGTGGTGTGTTTCCAGTCGCAGAGCCCTGGTCCTCTTGTCGTCAAACCGTATGACGCGGCGGATATCTTCATATCTCCTAAGCCCCATGGTGGCCTTGTAAATTGGATTTTGCAGCGGATCTACAAACAGCTCCCGCAAGGCCACATCCCAGCTCTTCTCCCCCCCTGCAAGAATTGATGAAGGCCATCAATTCTTCTTTATCAATGCTTCTCCACTCTTTCCCTTTTGCTGTGGCTGTTCTTCGTCCCTCTAAGTTGATACATATTAGAACCTCCTCAATGATGTTGTCACTCATGAACATATCCCAGGCATCTTTTGGTGAAACAGCTGGTGATCCAGGTGTAGGTCCTGGGCAGCTCCTCAGAATGTTATGGCTTCTTGTTCTGCCATGAATGGGGGGATTCTCATTCCAGTAAGATCCGTTTTTACTCAATCTATTGGACTGGGTCTGAGTTTCCTCTTCAGAGGACTCATCAGATAAGTCTTCTGTATCATCAGAGGAGTCTTCTTCATGGATTCCCAGACACACCCACAACTCCAGCTTGACCCTCTGGCAAATATTCTGGGTCATCATCATCAGAAATTTCAGACTCTGAATCAAGACAAATTGCCTCCTCATCTGGTTCTTCCTGCAGCATCGCTACAACCATCTCAGTAGTAAATCTGGGACCAGCCATACTCTGGATAAAGAAAATCAAAAGCACAATAAAATTTTCAGATGCACATCAATATACATACACATACATAGAGTTTTATTTTGGTGACTTGGCTAAGTAGCTTAGCTAAGTACTTTGCTAAGTAGCCTAGCAATCTACATAATAGTTAGCTAACTACAATAGAATTAGCTAACTAAAATAGAAGTGTCAACAGCTAGCTAGCTAATAGTAATTACTTGTAACTTTCTGACAAGTAATGTACTCACTCTCAAGGTAACCTAAACCTAATCAAATGTTATGTACAGTTATCTTTCACAATTGTCATCAAATATTTTCTAAAGTGATGTTAGAACAATTTAAAAACAATACTTACATGTATTAGATGTTCCAAGGGAGCTGTGCTGAGCTGTGAAATGTCTGAAACAACCACGTTTCACAGCAAATGCTATAGTAAATGCATGTGGGTCGTTTCTGACCCATGTGTGTAAACTTGATGTAGAAATACAAAAGCTGTGCTCGTTCATAAAGTAAGAAAGGAAAAATACAAATGATGATTTGTGCTTAACAAAAACAAGATATTTACTGCATACTTGGAAAAGTAAATGATAAAATGTATTTATTTCAAAGATATATCATAGAAACACTCAGCCATACATGAAATAACATAGAAAGTGGATTCATTTTTGACCCATGTTGTGCATTAGAAGGGTAATGATACAAAAATGTTTTTTATTCAAAAAGTAAGAAAGGAAAAAATAAAATAAGGATGTATGATGATCAAAAACAAGTTAATTGAGGAATACCTTGAATACTGAATGAAGAGATGAATTTATTGCAAAGATGTAGAAAATAAAAACTCAACCGGGTCACTTTGACATTTTTAAAGCAGAAATACTTCATGAAAGTTTTCGACTTTTTTGATGCCGAAATAGTTCATGAAAATTTTCAACTTTTTTAAAGCCAAAATCTTTTCATGAAAATTTTCAACTTTTCTGAAGCAGAAATCTTTTCATGAAATACTTCGACTTTTTTGAAGCCGAAATACTTGATGAAAATTCTTACCTTTTTTAAAGCCATAATGCTGTCATGAAAATTTTCAACTTTTTTGAAGCTGAAATCTTTTCATGAAAATTTTCAACTTTTTTGAAGCCGAAATCTTTTCATGTAAATTTTCAACTTTTTTGAAGCCGAAATCTTTTCATGAAAATTTTCAACTTTTTTGAAGCAGAAATCTTTTCATGAAATACATTGACTTTTTTGAAGCCGAAATACTTGATGAAAATTTTCAACTTTTTTGAAGCCGAAATCTGTTCATGAAAATTTTCAACTTTTTTGAAGCCGAAATCTTTTCATGAAAATTTTGAACTTTTTGGAGCCGAAATCTTGTCATGAAAATTTTTACCTTTTTTAAAGCCAAAATCCTGTCATGAAAATTTTCAACTTTTTTGAAGCAGAAATCTTTTCATGAACATTTTAAACTTTTTTGAAGCCGAAATCTTTTCATGAAAATCTTCAACTTTTTTGAAGCAGAAATCTTTTCATGAAAATCTTCGACTTTTTTGCAGCCGAAATACTTCATTAACGTTTTCAACTTTTTTGATGCCGAAATCTTTTAATGTAAATCTTCAACTTTTTTGAAGCCGAAATACTTCATGAAAGTTTTCAACTTTTTTGAAGCCGAAATCTTTTCATGAACATTTTAAACTTTTTTGAAGCCTTAATCTTTTCATGAAAATGTTCAACTTTTTTGAAGCAGAAATCTTTTCATGAAAATCTTCGACTTTTTTGCAGCCGAAATACTTCATGAAAATTTTCAACTTTTTTGAAGCCGAAATACTTCATGAAAGTTTTCAACCTTTTTGAAGCCGAACTAATTCATGAAAATTTTTACCTTTTTCAAAGCTAAAATCCTGTCATGAAAATTTTCAACTTTTTTGAAGCAGAAATCTTTTCATGAAAATCTTCAACTTCTTTGAAGCCGAAATACTTGATGAAAATTTTCAACTGTTTTGAAGTCTAAATCTTTTCATGAAAATTTTCAACTTTTTTGAAGCCGAAATCTTTTCATGAAAATTTTCAAACTTTTTGAAGCCGAAATCTTTTCATGAAAATTTTCAACTTTTTTGAAGCAGAAATCTTTTCATGAAAATCTTAGACTTTTTTGAAGTCGAAAAAATTCATGAACATTTTCAACTTTTTTTGATGCCGAAATCTTTTCATGAAAATTTTCAACTTTTTTGAAGCAGAAATCTTTTCATGAAAATCGTTGACTTTTTTGAAGCCGGAATCTTTTCATGAAAATTTTCAACTTTTTTGAAGTAGAAATCTTTTCATGAAAATCTTAGACTTTTTTGAAGTCGAAAAAATTCATGGACATGTTCAACTTTTTTGAAATCTAAATCTTTTCATTAAAATTTTCAACTTTTTTGATGCCGAAATAGTTCATGAAAATTCCTACCTTTTTTAAAGCCATAATCCTGTCATGAAAATTTTCAACTTTTTTGAAGCCGAAATCTTTTCATGAAAATCGTTGACGTTTTTGAAGCCCAAATCTTTTAATGTAAACTTTCAACTTTTTTGAAGCCGAAATACTTCATGAAAATGTTCGACTTTTCTGAAGCAGAAATCTTTTCATGAAAATCATTGACTTTTTTGAAGCCGAAATACTTCATGAACATTTTCAACTTTTTTGAAGTGTAAATCGTTTCATGAAAATTTTCAACTTTTTGAAGCCGAAATCTTTTCATGAAAATCTTAGACTTTTTTGAAGCAGAAAAAATTCATGAAAGTTTTCAACCTTTTTGAAGCCGAAATACTTTATAAAATGTTTTACCTTTTTTAAAGCGAAAATCCTGTCATGAAAATTTTCAACTTTTTTGAAGCAGAAATCTTTTCATGAAAATCTTCGACTTTTTTGAAGCCGAAATAGTTCATGAATGTTTTCAACTTTTTTGAAGCCGAAATACTTCATGAAAATTTTTGACTTTTTTGAAAGCCGAAATCTTTTAATGTAAATTTTCAACTTTTTTGATGCCGAAATAGTTCATGAAAATTTTCAACTTTTTTGAAGCAGAATTCTTTTCATGAAAATTTTCAACTTTTTTGAAGCCGAAATCTTTTCATGAAAATTTTCAAGTTTTTGAAGCAGAAATCTTTTCATGAAAATGTTTGACTTTTTTGAAGTCGAAAAAATTCATGAACATTTTCGACTTTTTTGAAGCCGAAATACTTCATGAAAATGTTCGACTTTTCTGAAGCAGAAATCTTTTCATGAAAATCATTGACTTTTTTGAAGCCGAAATAGTTCATGAAAATTTTCATCTTTTTTGAAGCATAAATCTTTTCATGAAAATCTTAGACTTTTTTGAAGTGTATATCTTTTCACGAAAATTTTCAACTTTTTTGAAGCCGAAATCTTTTCATGAAAATCTTAGACTTTTTTGAAGTCGAAAAAATTCATGAACATTTTCAACTTTTTTGAAGTGTAAATCTTTTCATGAAAATTTTCAACTTTTTTGAAGCAGAAATCTTTTCATGAAAATCTTAGACTTTTTTGAAGTCGAAAAAATTCATGAACATTTTCAACTTTTTTGAAGTGTAAATCTTTTCATGAAAATTTTCAACTTTTTTGAAGCCGAAATCTTTTCATGAAAATTTTCAAGTTTTTGAAGCAGAAATCTTTTCATGAAAATCTTAGACTTTTTTGAAGTCGAAAAAATTCATGAACATTTTCAACTTTTTTGAAGTGTAAATCTTTTCATGAAAATTTTCAACTTTTTTGATGCCGAAATCTTTTCATGAAAATTTTTGACTTTTTTGAAAGCCGAAATCTTTTAATGTAAATTTTCAACTTTTTTGATGCCGAAATAGTTCATGAAAATTTTCAACTTTTTTGAAGCAGAATTCTTTTCATGAAAATTTTCAACTTTTTTGAAGCAGAAATCTTTTCATGAAAATTTTCAACATTTTTGAAGCCGAAATCTATTCATGAAAATGTTTGACTTTTTTGAAGTCGAAAAAATTCATGGACATTTTCAACTTTTTTGAAGTCTAAATCTTTTCATTAAAATTTTCAACTTTTTTGAAGCCGAAATCTTTTCATGAAAATTTTCAAGTTTTTGAAGCAGAAATCTTTTCATGAAAATCTTAGACTTTTTTGAAGTCGAAAAAATTCATGAACATTTTCAACTTTTTTGAAGTGTAAATCTTTTCATGAAAATTTTCAACTTTTTTGATGCCGAAATCTTTTCATGAAAATTTTTGACTTTTTTGAAAGCCGAAATCTTTTAATGTAAATTTTCAACTTTTTTGATGCCGAAATAGTTCATGAAAATTTTCAACTTTTTTGAAGCAGAATTCTTTTCATGAAAATTTTCAACTTTTTTGAAGCAGAAATCTTTTCATGAAAATTTTCAACATTTTTGAACCCGAAAACTATTCATGAAAATGTTTGACTTTTTTGAAGTCGAAAAAATTCATGGACATTTTCAACTTTTTTGAAGTCTAAATCTTTTCATTAAAATTTTCAACTTTTTTGAAGCCGAAATCTTTTCATGAAAATTTTCAAGTTTTTGAAGCAGAAATCTTTTCATGAAAATCTTAGACTTTTTTGAAGTCGAAAAAATTCATGGACATGTTCAACTTTTTTGAAGCCGAAATCTTTTCATGAAAATTTTCAACTTTTTTGAAGCCGAAATACTTCATGAAAATTTTCAACTTTTTTGAAGCCGAAATCTTTTAATGTAAATTTTCAACTTTTTTGATGCCGAAATAGTTCATGAAAATTTTCAACTTTTTTGAAGCAGAAATCTTTTCATGAAAATTGTCAACTTTTTTGAAGCAGAAATCTTTTGATGAAAATTTTTTACTTTTTTGAAGTTGAAAAAATACATGAACATTTTCAACTTTTTTGAAGTCTAAATCTTTTCATGAAAATTTTCAACTTTTTGAAGCCGAAATCTTTTCATGAAAATTTTTGACTTTTTTGAAGCCGAAATCTTTTAATGTAAATTTTCAACTTTTTTGATGCCGAAATAGTTCATGAAAATTTTCAACATTTTTGAAGCCGAAATCTATTCATGAAAATGTTAGACTTTTTTGAAGTCGAAAAAATTCATGAACATTTTCAACTTTTTTGAAGTGTAAATCTTTTCATGAAAATTTTCAACTTTTTTGAAGCCGAAATCTTTTCATGAAAATTTTCAAGTTTTTGAAGCAGAAATCTTTTCATGAAAATCTTAGACTTTTTTGAAGTCGAAAAAATTCATGAACATTTTCAACTTTTTTGAAGTGTAAATCTTTTCATGAAAATTTTCAACTTTTTTGAAGTGTAAATCTTTACATGAAAATTTTCAACTTTTTTGAAGCCGAAATCTTTTCATGAAAATTTTCAACTTTTTTGAAGCCGAAATACTTCATGAAAATTTTTACCTTTTTTAAAGCCAAAATCCTGTCATGAAAAATTTATACTTTTTTGAAGCAGAAATCTTTTCATGAAAATTTTCGACTTTATTCAAACTGATATTCTACATTTTCTAACTCAAAGTGTAGTTTCAAAGTAAAAATACTGTTAGAAGGAGTGATTCAGACAAAATTAGATGAAACAGCTGTACTGGTAACAAACAATGATATTAACAGCTTTAGTGATCAAATTGAGCGTATCTTGGGAAGCTGAGCTCGAAAGTGACATGAAACATGTTTTTCAGACATAAAGTGACAGTTACAGTGAATACCTGTTCTGACTACATTTTCTAACTCAAAGTGTCGTTTCAAAGTAAAAATACTGTTAGAAGGAGTGATTCAGACAAAATTAGATGAAACAGCTGTAATGGTAACAAATGAGCCCAGTTACATGAAATGACATCAAAATCAACATTCCCTGAGCCAGACAACGCTATTAACAGCTTTAGTGATCAAATTGAGCGTATCTTGCGAAGCTGAGCTCGAAAGTGACATGAAACATGTTTTTGAGACAAAAAGTGACACTTACTGTTCAGACTGCATTTTCTAACTGAAAGCGTCGTTTCAAAGTAAAAATACTGTTAGAAGGAGTGATTCAGACAAAATCAGATGAAACAGCTGTACTGGTAACAAACAACGATATTAACAGCTTTAGTGATCAAATTGAGCGTATCTTGCGAAGCTGAGCTCGAAAGTGACATGAAACATGTTTTTCAGACAAAAAGTGACACTTACTGTTCAGACTGCATTTTCTAACTCAAAGTGTCGTTTCAAAGTAAAAATAATGTTAGAAGGAGTTTTTCAGGCAAAATTAGATGAAACAGCTGTAGTGGTAAAAAATGAGCGCAGTTACATGAAATGACATCAAAATCAACATTCCCTGAGCCAGACAACGCTATTAACAGCTTTAGTGATCAAATTGAGCGTATCTTGCGAAGCTGAGCTCGAAAGTGACATGAAACATGTTTTTGAGACATAAAGTGACACTTACTGTTCAGACTACATTTTCTAACTCAAAGTGTCGTTTCAAAGTAAAAATACTGTTAGAGGGAGTGATTCAGACAAAATTAGATGAAAAAGCTGTAGTGGTAACAAATGAGCGCAGTTACATGAAATGACATCAAAATCAACATTCCCTGAGCCAGACAACGCTATTAACAGCTTTAGTGATCAAATTGAGCGTATCTTGCGAAGCTGAGCTCGAAAGTGACATGAAACATGTTTTTGAGACATAAAGTGACACTTACAGTGAATACCTGTCCTGACTACATTTTCTAATTGAAAGCGTCGTTTCAAAGTAAAAATACTGTTAGAAGGAGTGATTCAGACAAAATTAGATGAAACAGCTGTACTGGTAACAAACAACGATATTAACAGCTTTAGTGATCAAATTGAGCGTATCTTGCGAAGCTGAGCTAGAAAGTGACATGAAACATGTTTTTGAGACATAAAGTGACACTTACTGTTCAAAACATGTTTCATGTCACTTTCGAGCACAACTTCGCAAGATACGCTCAATTTGATCACTAAAGCTGTTAATAGCGTTGTCTGGCTCAGGGAATGTTGATTTTGATGTCATTTCATGTAACTGCGCTCATTTGTTACCACTACAGCTGTTTCATCTAATTTTGTCTGAATCACTCCCTCTAACAGTATTTTTACTTTGAAACGGCACTTTGAGTTAGAAAATGTAGTCTGAACAGTAAGTGTCACTTTATGTCTCAAAAACATGTTTCATGTCACTTTCGAGCTCAGCTTCGCAAGATACGCTCAATTTGATCACTAAAGCTGTTAATAGCGTTGTCTGGCTCAGGGAATGTTGATTTTGATGTCATTTCATGTAACTGCGCTCATTTGTTACCAGTACAGCTGTTTTATCTAATATTGTCTGAATCACTCCCTCTAACAGTATTTTTACTTTGAAACGGCACTTTGAGTTAGAAAATGTAGTCTGAACAGTAAGTGTCATTTTATGTCTCAAAAACATGTTTCATGTCACTTTCGAGCTCAGCTTCGCAAGATACGCTCAATTTGATCACTAAAGCTGTTAATATCGTTGTTTGTTACCAGTACAGCTGTTTCATCTAATTTTGTCTGAATTACGCCTTCTAACAGTATTTTTACTTTGAAACGACACTTTGAGTTAGAAAATGTAGTCAGGACAGGTATTCACTGTAAGTGTCACTTTATGTCTCAAAAACATGTTTCATGTCACTTTCGAGCTCAGCTTCGCAAGATACGCTCAATTTGATCACTAAAGCTGTTAATAGCGTTGTCTGGCTCAGGGAATGTTGATTTTGATGTCATTTCATGTAACTGCGCTCATTTGTTACCACTACAGCTGTTTCATCTAATTTTGTCTGAATCACTCCCTCTAACAGTATTTTTACTTTGAAACGACACTTTGAGTTAGAAAATGTAGTCTGAACAGTAAGTGTCACTTTATGTCTCAAAAACATGTTTCATGTCACTTTCGAGCTCAGCTTCGCAAGATACGCTCAATTTGATCACTAAAGCTGTTAATAGCGTTGTCTGGCTCAGGGAATGTTGATTTTGATGTCATTTCATGTAACTGCGCTCATTTGTTACCAGTACAGCTGTTTTATCTAATATTGTCTGAATCACTCCCTCTAACAGTATTTTTACTTTGAAACGGCACTTTGAGTTAGAAAATGTAGTCTGAACAGTAAGTGTCATTTTATGTCTCAAAAACATGTTTCATGTCACTTTCGAGCTCAGCTTCGCAAGATACGCTCAATTTGATCACTAAAGCTGTTAATATCGTTGTTTGTTACCAGTACAGCTGTTTCATCTAATTTTGTCTGAATTACGCCTTCTAACAGTATTTTTACTTTGAAACGACACTTTGAGTTAGAAAATGTAGTCAGGACAGGTATTCACTGTAAGTGTCACTTTATGTCTCAAAAACATGTTTCATGTCACTTTCGAGCTCAGCTTCGCAAGATACGCTCAATTTGATCACTAAAGCTGTTAATAGCGTTGTCTGGCTCAGGGAATGTTGATTTTGATGTCATTTCATGTAACTGCGCTCATTTGTTACCAGTACAGCTGTTTTATCTAATATTGTCTGAATCACTCCCTCTAACAGTATCTTTACTTTGAAACGGCACTTTGAGTTAGAAAATGTAGTCTGAACAGTAAGTGTCATTTTATGTCTCAAAAACATGTTTCATGTCACTTTCGAGCTCAGCTTCGCAAGATACGCTCAATTTGATCACTAAAGCTGTTAATATCGTTGTTTGTTACCAGTACAGCTGTTTCATCTAATTTTGTCTGAATCACTCCTTCTAACAGTATTTTTACTTTGAAACGACACTTTGAGTTAGAAAATGTAGAATATCAGTTTGAATAAAGTTGAAAATTTACATATAAAGATTTCAGCTTTAAAAAAGTTGAAAACTTTCATGAAGTATTTCGACTTCAAAAAAGTTGAAAACTTTCATGAAAAGATTTCATTTTCAAAAAAGTTCAAAATTTACATGAAAAGATTTCTGTTTCAAAAAAGTTGAAAATTTCAAGCTTTTTAAAAAGTTGAAAATTTTCATGAAGTATTTTTGCTTCAAAAAGTTGAAAACTTTCATGAAAAGATTTCGGCTTCAAAAAAGTTGAAAATTTTCATGAAAAGATTTCTGCTTCAAAATTTTCATGAAAAGATTTCTGCTTCAACAAAGTTGAAAATTTTGATGAAAAGGTTTCATTTTCAAAAAAGTTGATAATTTTTATGAAAAGATTTCTGCTTCAAAAAAGTTGAAAATTTTCATGAAAAGATTTCAGCTTTAAAAAAGTTGAAAACTTTCATGAAGTATTTCGACTTCAAAAAAGTTGAAAATTTTCAATAAGTATTTCGGCTTCAAAAAAGGTGAAAATTTTCATGAAAAGATTTCATTTTCAAAAAAGTTCAAAATTTACATGAAAAGATTTTTGCTTCAAAAAGTTGAAAACTTTCATGAAAAGATTTCGGCTTCAAAAAAGTTGAAAATTTTCATGAAAAGATTTCTGCTTCAAAATTTTCATGAAAAGATTCATGAAAAGATTTCGGATTTAAAAAAGTTGAAAATTTTAATGAAAACATTTCGGCTTCAAAAAAGTTGAAAATTTTCATGAAGTATTTCGGATTCAACAAAGTTGAAAATTTACATGAAAAGATTTCTGCTTAAAAAAATTGAAAATTTTCATGAAAAGATTTCTGCTTGAAAATTTTCATAAAAATATTTCTGCATTAAAAAAGTCAAAGATTTTCATAAAAAGATTTCGGATTTAAAAAAGTTGAAAATTTTCATAAAAAGATTTCTGATTCAACAAAGTTGAAAATTTTCATGAAAAGATTTCTGCTTCAACAAAGTTGAAAATTTTCATGAAAAGATTTAGGCTTCAAAAAAGTCTAAAATTTTCATAAAGTATTTCTGCTTCAAAAAAGTTGAAGATTTTCATGAAAAGATTTCGGCTTCAAAAAAGTCGAAAATTTTCATGAAGTATTTTTGCTTCAAAAAGTTGAAAATTTTCATGAAAAGATTTCTGATTCAACAAAGTTGAAAATTTTCATGAAAAGATTTCTGCTTCAACAAAGTTGAAAATTTTCATGAAAAGATTTAGCCTTCAAAAAAGTCGAAAATTTTCGTGAAAAGATTTCTGCTTCAAAAAAGTTGAAAAGTTTCATGACAGGATTTTGGCTTTAAAGAAGTTGAAAATTTACATGAAAAGATTTCTGCTTCAAAAAAGTTGAAAAGTTTCATGAAAAGATTTTGGTTTCAAAAAATTTGAAAATTTTCATGAAGTAATTCGGCTTCAAAAAAGTTGAAAATTTTCATGAAGTATTTCAGCTTCAAAAAAGTTGAAAACTTTCATGAAGTTTTTCGGCTTCCAAAAAGTTGAAAACTTTCATGACGTTTTTCTGCTTTACAAAAGTTGAAGATTTTCATGAAGTATTTCGGCTTCAAAAAAGTTGAAAACTTTCATGAAAAGATTTCTGTTTCAAAAAAGTTGAAAATTTCAAGCTTTTTAAAAAGTTGAAAATTTTCATGAAGTATTTTTGCTTCAAAAAGTTGAAAACTTTCATGAAAAGATTTCGGCTTCAAAAAAGTTGAAAATTTTCATGAAAAGATTTCTGCTTCAAAATTTTCATGAAAAGATTTCTGCTTCAACAAAGTTAAAAATTTTCATGAAAAGATTTCGGCTTCAAAAAAGTTGAAAATTTTGATGAAAAGATTTCATTTTCAAAAAAGTTGATAATTTTTATGAAAAGATTTCTGCTTCAAAAAAGTTGAAAATTTTCATGAAGTATTTCGGTTTCAAAAAAGTTGAAAACTTTCATGAAGTATTTCGACTTCAAAAAAGGTGAAAATTTTCATGAAAAGATTTCATTTTCAAAAAAGTTAAAAAATTTACATGAAAAGATTTCTGTTTCAAAAAAGTTGAAAATTTGAAGCTTTTTAAAAAGTTGAAAATTTTCATGAAGTATTTTTGCTTCAAAAAGTTGAAAACTTTCATGAAAAGATTTCGGCTTCAAAAAAGTTGAAAATTTTCATGAAAAGATTTCTGCTTCAAAATTTTCATGAAAAGATTCATGAAAAGATTTCGGATTTAAAAAAGTTGAAAATTTTAATGAAGTATTTCGGATTCAACAAAGTTGAAAATTTACATGAAAAGATTTCTGCTTAAAAAAATTGAAAATTTTCATGAAAAGATTTCTGCTTGAAAATTTTCATAAAAATATTTCTGCATTAAAAAAGTCAAAGATTTTCATAAAAAGATTTCGGATTTAAAAAAGTTGAAAATTTTCATAAAAAGATTTCTGCTTCAAAAAAGTTGAAAATTTTCATGAAAAGATTTCGGCTTCAAAAAAGTTGAAGATTTTCGTGAAAAGATTTCTGCTTCAAAAAAGTTGAAAAGTTTCATGACAGGATTTTGGCTTTAAAGAAGTTGAAAATTTACATGAAAAGATTTCTGCTTCAAAAAAGTTGAAAAGTTTCATGAAAAGATTTTGGTTTCAAAAAATTTGAAAATTTTCATGAAGTAATTCGGCTTCAAAAAAGTTGAAAATTTTCATGAAGTATTTCAGCTTCAAAAAAGTTGAAAACTTTCATGAAGTTTTTCGGCTTCCAAAAAGTTGAAAACTTTCATGACGTTTTTCTGCTTTACAAAAGTTGAAGATTTTCATGAAGTATTTCGGCTTCAAAAAAGTTGAAAATTTTCATGAAAAGATTTCGGTTTTAAAAAAGGTAAAAATTTACATGAAAAGATTTCGGCTTCAAAAAAGTTGAACATTTTCATGAAAAGGTTTCATTTTCAAAAAAGTTGATAATTTTCATGAAAAGATTTCTGCTTCAAAAAAGTTGAAAATTTTCATGAAACGATTTCTGCTTCAAAAAAGTTGAAAATTTTCATGAAGTATTTCTGCTTCAAAAAGTTGAAAATTTTGATGAAAAGATTTTTCTTTCAAAAAAGTGTAAAATTTTCATGGAAAGATTTCTGCTTCAAAAAAGTTGAAAATTTTCATGAAAAGATTTCGGCTTCAAAAAAGTTGAAAATTTTCATGACAGGATTTTGGCTTTAAATAAGTTAAAATTTTTCATGAAAAGATTTCGGCTTCAAAAAAAGTTGAAAATTTTCATGAAAAGATTTCTGCTTCAAAAAAGTTGAATATTTTCATTAAAAGATTTCTGCTTCAAAAAAGTCGAAGATTTTCATGAAAAGATTTCGGATTCAACAAAGTTGAAAATTTACATGAAAAGATTTCTGCTTAAAAAAATTGAAAATTTTCATGAAAAGATTTCTGCTTGAAAATTTTCATAAAAATATTTCTGCATTAAAAAAGTCAAAGATTTTCATAAAAAGATTTCGGATTTAAAAAAGTTGAAAATTTTCATAAAAAGATTTCTGCTTCAAAAAAGTTGAAAATTTTCATGAAAAGATTTCGGCTTCAAAAAAGTTGAAGATTTTCGTGAAAAGATTTCTGCTTCAAAAAAGTTGAAAAGTTTCATGACAGGATTTTGGCTTTAAAGAAGTTGAAAATTTACATGAAAAGATTTCTGCTTCAAAAAAGTTGAAAAGTTTCATGAAAAGATTTTGGTTTCAAAAAATTTGAAAATTTTCATGAAGTAATTCGGCTTCAAAAAAGTTGAAAATTTTCATGAAGTATTTCAGCTTCAAAAAAGTTGAAAACTTTCATGAAGTTTTTCGGCTTCCAAAAAGTTGAAAACTTTCATGACGTTTTTCTGCTTTACAAAAGTTGAAGATTTTCATGAAGTATTTCGGCTTCAAAAAAGTTGAAAATTTTCATGAAAAGATTTCGGTTTTAAAAAAGGTAAAAATTTACATGAAAAGATTTCGGCTTCAAAAAAGTTGAACATTTTCATGAAAAGGTTTCATTTTCAAAAAAGTTGATAATTTTCATGAAAAGATTTCTGCTTCAAAAAAGTTGAAAATTTTCATGAAACGATTTCTGCTTCAAAAAAGTTGAAAATTTTCATGAAGTATTTCTGCTTCAAAAAGTTGAAAATTTTGATGAAAAGATTTTTCTTTCAAAAAAGTGTAAAATTTTCATGGAAAGATTTCTGCTTCAAAAAAGTTGAAAATTTTCATGAAAAGATTTCGGCTTCAAAAAAGTTGAAAATTTTCATGACAGGATTTTGGCTTTAAATAAGTTAAAATTTTTCATGAAAAGATTTCGGCTTCAAAAAAAGTTGAAAATTTTCATGAAAAGATTTCTGCTTCAAAAAAGTTGAATATTTTCATTAAAAGATTTCTGCTTCAAAAAAGTCGAAGATTTTCATGAAAAGATTTCGGATTCAACAAAGTTGAAAATTTACATGAAAAGATTTCTGCTTAAAAAAATTGAAAATTTTCATGAAAAGATTTCTGCTTGAAAATTTTCATAAAAATATTTCTGCATTAAAAAAGTCAAAGATTTTCATAAAAAGATTTCGGATTTAAAAAAGTTGAAAATTTTCATAAAAAGATTTCTGCTTCAAAAAAGTTGAAAATTTTCATGAAAAGATTTCGGCTTCAAAAAAGTTGAAGATTTTCGTGAAAAGATTTCTGCTTCAAAAAAGTTGAAAAGTTTCATGACAGGATTTTGGCTTTAAAGAAGTTGAAAATTTACATGAAAAGATTTCTGCTTCAAAAAAGTTGAAAAGTTTCATGAAAAGATTTTGGTTTCAAAAAATTTGAAAATTTTCATGAAGTAATTCGGCTTCAAAAAAGTTGAAAATTTTCATGAAGTATTTCAGCTTCAAAAAAGTTGAAAACTTTCATGAAGTTTTTCGGCTTCCAAAAAGTTGAAAACTTTCATGACGTTTTTCTGCTTTACAAAAGTTGAAGATTTTCATGAAGTATTTCGGCTTCAAAAAAGTTGAAAATTTTCATGAAAAGATTTCGGTTTTAAAAAAGGTAAAAATTTACATGAAAAGATTTCGGCTTCAAAAAAGTTGAACATTTTCATGAAAAGGTTTCATTTTCAAAAAAGTTGATAATTTTCATGAAAAGATTTCTGCTTCAAAAAAGTTGAAAATTTTCATGAAACGATTTCTGCTTCAAAAAAGTTGAATATTTTCATTAAAAGATTTCTGCTTCAAAAAAGTCGAAGATTTTCATGAAAAGATTTCGGCTTCAAAAAAGTTGAAAATTTTCATAAAAAGATTTCTGCTTCAAAAAAGTCGAAGATTTTCATGACAGCATTTTGGCTTTAAATAAGTTAAAAATCTTCATGAAAAGATTTCGGCTTCAAAAAAAGTTGAAAATTTTCATCAAAAGATTTCTGCTTCAAAAAAGTTGAATATTTTCATTAAAAGATTTCTGCTTCAAAAAAGTCGAAGATTTTCATGAAAAGATTTCGGCTTCAAAAAAGTTGAAAATTTTCATAAAAAGATTTCTGCTTCAAAAAAGTCGAAGATTTTCATGAAAAGATTTCTGCTTCAAAAAAGTCGAAGATTTTCATGAAAAGATTTCGGCTTCAAAAAAGTTGAAAATTTTCATGAAAAGATTTCTGCTTCAACAAAGTTAAAAATTTTCATGAAAAGATTTAGCCTTCAAAAAAGTTGAAAATTTTCAAGAAAAGATTTCGGCTTCAAAAAAGTTGAACATTTTCATAAAGTATTTCTGCTTCAAAAAAGTTGAAGATTTTCATGAAAAGATTTCGGCTTCAAAAAAGTTGAAAATTTTCATAAAATGATTTCTGCTTCAAAAAAGTCGAAGATTTTCATGAAAAGATTTCGGCTTCAAAAAAGTCAAAAATTTTCATGAAGTATTTTGGTTTCAAAAAAGTTGAAAATTTACATGAAAAGATTTCAGCTTCAAAAAAGTTGAAAAATTTCATGAAAAGATTTCTGCTTGAAAATTTTCATGAAAAGATTTCTGCTTCAACAAAGTTGAAAATTTTCATGAAAAGATTTCTGCTTCAAAAAAGTTGAAGATTTTCATGAAAAGATTTCGGCTTCAACAAAGTTGAAAATTTTCATGACAGGATTTTGGCTTTAAAAAAGGTAAAAAATTTCATGAAGTATTTCAACTTCAAAAAATTTGAAAATTTTGATGAAAAGATTTCTGCTTCAACAAAGTTAAAAATTTTCATGAAAAGATTTAGCCTTCAAAAAAGTTGAAAATTTTCATGAAAAGATTTCGGCTTCAAAAAAGTTGAACATTTTCATGAAGTATTTCAGCTTCAAAAAATTTGAAAATTTTGATGAAAAGATTTCTGCTTCAAAAAAGTTCAAAATTTTCATGAAAAGATTTCTGCTTCAAAAAAGTTGAACATTTCCATGAAGTATTTCTGCTTCAAAAAAGTTGAAGATTTTCATGAAAAGATTTTTGCTTCAAAAAAGTTGAAGATCTTCATGAAACGATTTCTGCTTCAAAAAAGTTGAACATTTTCATGAAAAAATTTCAGCTTCAAAAAAGTTGAAAATTTTCATGAAGTATTTCGGTTTCAAAAAAGTTAAAAATTTACATGAAAAGATTTCGGCTTCAAAAAAGTTGAAAATTTTGATGAAAAGGTTTCATTTTCAAAAAAGTTGATAATTTTTATGAAAAGATTTCTGCTTCAAAAAAGTTGAAAATTTTCATGAAAAGATTTTGGCTTCAAAAAAGTTGAAAATTTCCATGAATGGATTTCAGCTTCAACAAAATTGAAATTTTTCATGAAAAGAGTTCGGCTTCAAAAAAGTTGAAAATTTTCATGAAGTATTTCGGCTTCAAAAAAGTTGAAAATTTAAATGAAAAGTTTTCTGCTTCAAAAAAGTTGAAAATTTTCATGAAGTATTTCGGCTTCAAAAAAGTTGAAAAATTCGGGTTTTTGAAAAAGTTGAAAATTTTCATAAAATATTTCTACTTCAGAAAGTTGAAAATTTTCATGAAAAGATTTCGGCTTCAAAAAATTTGAAAATTTTCATGAAAAGATTTCGGCTTCAACAAAGTTGAAAATTTTCATGACAGGATTTTGGCTTTAAAAAAGGTAAAAATTTTCATGAAGTATTTCAGCTTCAAAAAAGTTGAAAACTTTCATGAAAAGATTTCGGCTTCAAAAAAGTCAAAGATTTTCATGAAGTATTTCGGCTTCAAAAAAGTTGAAAATTTTCATGAAAATCTTCGACTTTCTTCTTGCTGGCTGAGTTTTTCTTTGTTCTATCTTTTGAAATCAATTTATTTTATGATTGAATATTCCAAGTATTCTTTAAATATCTTGTTTTTGATTACCACCAATCACTATTTCCATTTTTACTTTCATGCTTTATGAACAAAAATAGCTTTTTTTATTACTACATCAAGTTTACACACATGGGTCAAAAATGACCCATACATCCAAGTGTGATTTAAAATTAAATGAATTAATACTATAATAATAATTTGTTTCAAGTAATTACTTTAGCAGTGAGTGGAGCCAAACACTTATGTATTTCATATTTGCAACATGTTTATTTGTCATTTTGTCACACATACACATACCTCTGATAACAGATAACACGGCTGTTGAACTGAACTGTATCTGTAATTTAACAACTGTAAACTGGTGAATGTGACCAAACAAAATGAAATACAACTGAACACATCACTAGAGCACAAATTGCCATCTCAATTTTGACATGCCTCACAAATGATCACTAAGAGTTTGTGCTCCTTGCACACAGGCCTGGTGCACTGGGAACACTAGCTGCTGACTTTTCTGTCTTTGGTAACTGGGCAGATCGTGCACCTCTTCCTCTTCCTTTGGCCCTCCTGTCTGATGTCCTCTTGTGGCTGGGTGGTGGCTGTGTTTTGTTTTTTAAACCCACATCTTCCCATTGTTTCTTCTTCTGACTGCTGTCATCCACTGCTTTGTCATCATGCATAGTGCTCAGGAGGACAACAGCTTTTCCCTTCTTCTGCACATAGCTCACCATGGTCATGTTGCCATTGAATCTGAATTCTGAGCTATGAATCTCCCATGATTTGGATGGCTTCATGATAGGTGGTATGTCCGATTTGTTCTGGCAAAGAGTCCCAACAATGGTCAGGTTCTTCTCGAGGAGCTTCTCAGCCAGCGGGACACTGGTGAAGAAGTTGCTAATTGTGATGTTGCGACCTATGAGAGGGGGAAAAGATTGTAAATTTACTCAACATGGAATTCTTTAAACTCTAACGCCATAATCTGTTGCATTGCATTGCATTTTATTCTGTTTTACTATTTTGCTTACAGAGAAATCAAATAAAAAAATAAAATACACATTATTAAAGATTGGGAAAAAGTATGTAGGTATATTGTGCTAAAACTTAATACATTAGTTTCTCTATTGTACTTTACATTCACCTGTCTGTCTGATTCCACTGCACAATTGCTGGACGACATTCTCTCCAAGGTTCCTCTGAACCTGGCTGTCTCCCGGTATAGACAATTCCATCTATTGCATAAGGTACCCTTGCGTCGCACATCCAGAAGATTTTTATCCCATATTTTGCAGGCTTGCTGGGCATGTGTTGCCGTAACTTGCACCTGCCTCGGAATGGCACAAGCTGCTCATCTATGGTGACACAGTCACTGGGGATGAACTTTCTTCTGCAGTTGTCCAGGAAACAGTCCCACACGTACCTAAATGTCGCCATGTGGTGTGTTTCCAGTCGCAGAGCCCTGGTCCTCTTGTCGTCAAACCGTATGACGCGGCGGATATCTTCATATCTCCTAAGCCCCATGGTGGCCTTGTAAATTGGATTTTGCAGCGGATCTACAAACAGCTCCCGCAAGGCCACATCCCAGCTCTTCTCCCCCCCTGCAAGAATTGATGAAGGCCATCAATTCTTCTTTATCAATGCTTCTCCACGCTTTCCCTTTTGCTGTGGCTGTTCTTCGTCCCTCTAAGTTGATACATATTAGAACCTCCTCAATGATGTTGTCACTCATGAACATATCCCAGGCATCTTTTGGTGAAACAGCTGGTGATCCAGGTGTAGGTCCTGGGCAGCTCCTCAGAATGTTATGGCTTCTTGTTCTGCCATGAATGGGGGGATTCTCATTCCAGTAAGATCCGTTTTTACTCAATCTATTGGACTGGGTCTGAGTTTCCTCTTCAGAGGACTCATCAGATGAGTCTTCTGTATCATCAGAGGAGTCTTCTTCATGGATTCCCAGACACACCCACAACTCCAGCTTGACCCTCTGGCAAATATTCTGGGTCATCATCATCAGAAATTTCAGACTCTGAATCAAGACAAATTGCCTCCTCATCTGGTTCTTCCTGCAGCATCGCTACAACCATCTCAGTAGTAAATCTGGGACCAGCCATACTCTGGATAAAGAAAATCAAAAGCACAATAAAATTTTCAGATGCACATCAATATACATACACATACATAGAGTTTTATTTTGGTGACTTGGCTAAGTAGCTTAGCTAAGTACTTTGCTAAGTAGCCTAGCAATCTACATAATAGTTAGCTAACTACAATAGAATTAGCTAACTAAAATAGAAGTGTCAACAGCTAGCTAGCTAATAGTAATTACTTGTAACTTTCTGACAAGTAATGTACTCACTCTCAAGGTAACCTAAACCTAATCAAATGTTATGTACAGTTATCTTTCACAATTGTCATCAAATATTTTCTAAAGTGATGTTAGAACAATTTAAAAACAATACTTACATGTATTAGATGTTCCAAGGGAGCTGTGCTGAGCTGTGAAATGTCTGAAACAACCACGTTTCACAGCAAATGCTATAGTAAATGCATGTGGGTCGTTTCTGACCCATGTGTGTAAACTTGATGTAGAAATACAAAAGCTGTGCTCGTTCATAAAGTAAGAAAGGAAAAATACAAATGATGATTTGTGCTTAACAAAAACAAGATATTTACTGCATACTTGGAAAAGTAAATGATAAAATGTATTTATTTCAAAGATATATCATAGAAACACTCAGCCATACATGAAATAACATAGAAAGTGGATTCATTTTTGACCCATGTTGTGCATTAGAAGGGTAATGATACAAAAATGTTTTTTATTCAAAAAGTAAGAAAGGAAAAAATAAAATAAGGATGTATGATGATCAAAAACAAGTTAATTGAGGAATACCTTGAATACTGAATGAAGAGATGAATTTATTGCAAAGATGTAGAAAATAAAAACTCAACCGGGTCACTTTGACATTTTTAAAGCAGAAATACTTCATGAAAGTTTTCGACTTTTTTGATGCCGAAATAGTTCATGAAAATTTTCAACTTTTTTGAAGCCAAAATCTTTTCATGAAAATTTTCAACTTTTTTGAAGCAGAAATCTTTTCATGAAATACTTCGACTTTTTTGAAGCCGAAATACTTGATGAAAATTTTCAACTTTTTTCAAGTCTAAATCTTTTCAGGAAAATTTTCAACTTTTTTGAAGCCGAAATCTTTTCATGAAAATTTTCAAACTTTTTGAAGCCGAAATCTTTTCATGAAAATTTTCAACTTTTTTGAAGCAGAAATCTTTTCATGAAAATCTTAGACTTTTTTGAAGTCGAAAAAATTCATGAACATTTTCAACTTTTTTTGATGCCGAAATCTTTTCATGAAAATTTTCAACTTTTTTGAAGCAGAAATCTTTTCATGAAAATCGTTGACTTTTTTGAAGCCGGAATCTTTTCATGAAAATTTTCAACTTTTTTGAAGTAGAAATCTTTTCATGAAAATCTTAGACTTTTTTGAAGTCGAAAAAATTCATGAACATTTTCAACTTTTTTGAAGTCTAAATCTTTTCATGAAAATTTTCAACTTTTTTGATGCATAAATCTTTTCATGAAAATTTTAGACTTTTTTGAAGTCGAAAAAATTCATGGACATGTTCAACTTTTTTGAAATCTAAATCTTTTCATTAAAATTTTCAACTTTTTTGATGCCGAAATAGTTCATGAAAATTTTCAACTTTTTTGAAGCCGAAATCTTTTCATGAAAATTTTCAACTTTTTTGAAGCCGAAATACTTCATGAAAATTCCTACCTTTTTTAAAGCCATAATCCTGTCATGAAAATTTTCAACTTTTCTGAAGCTGAAATTATTTCATGAAAATTTTCAACTTTTTTGAAGCCGAAATCTTTTCATGAAAATCGTTGACGTTTTTGAAGCCCAAATCTTTTAATGTAAACTTTCAACTTTTTTGAAGCCGAAATACTTCATGAAAATGTTCGACTTTTCTGAAGCAGAAATCTTTTCATGAAAATCATTGACTTTTTTGAAGCCGAAATACTTCATGAAAATTTTCAACTTTTTTGAAGCAGAAATCTTTTCATGAAAATTTTCAACTTTATTGATGCCGAAATAGTTCATGAAAATTTTCAACTTTTTTGAAACCGAAATCTTTTCATGAAAATTTTCAACTTTTTGAAGCCGAAATCTTTTCATGAAAATTTTCAAGTTTTTTGAAGTTGAAAAAATTCATGAAAGTTTTCAACCTTTTTGAAGCCGAAATAGTTTATAAAATGTTTTACCTTTTTTAAAGCGAAAATCCTGTCATGAAAATTTTCAACTTTTTTGAAGCAGAAATCTTTTCATGAAAATCTTCGACTTTTTTGAAGCCGAAATAGTTCATGAATGTTTTCAACTTTTTTGAAGCCGAAATACTTCATGAAAATTTTTGACTTTTTTGAAAGCCGAAATCTTTTAATGTAAATTTTCAACTTTTTTGATGCCGAAATAGTTCATGAAAATTTTCAACTTTTTTGAAGCAGAATTCTTTTCATGAAAATTTTCAACTTTTTTGAAGCAGAAATCTTTTCATGAAAATTTTCAACATTTTTGAAGCCGAAATCTATTCATGAAAATGTTTGACTTTTTTGAAGTCGAAAAAATTCATGGACATTTTCAACTTTTTTGAAGTCTAAATCTTTTCATTAAAATTTTCAACTTTTTTGAAGCCGAAATCTTTTCATGAAAATTTTCAAGTTTTTGAAGCAGAAATCTTTTCATGAAAATCTTAGACTTTTTTGAAGTCGAAAAAATTCATGAACATTTTCAACTTTTTTGAAGTGTAAATCTTTTCATGAAAATTTTCAACTTTTTTGATGCCGAAATCTTTTCATGAAAATTTTTGACTTTTTTGAAAGCCGAAATCTTTTAATGTAAATTTTCAACTTTTTTGATGCCGAAATAGTTCATGAAAATTTTCAACTTTTTTGAAGCAGAATTCTTTTCATGAAAATTTTCAACTTTTTTGAAGCAGAAATCTTTTCATGAAAATTTTCAACATTTTTGAACCCAAAATCTATTCATGAAAATGTTTGACTTTTTTGAAGTCGAAAAAATTCATGGACATTTTCAACTTTTTTGAAGTCTAAATCTTTTCATTAAAATTTTCAACTTTTTTGAAGCCGAAATCTTTTCATGAAAATTTTCAACTTTTTTGAAGCCGAAATCTTTTCATGTAAATTTTCAACTTTTTTGATGCCGAAATAGTTCATGACATTTTTTCAACTTTTTTGAAGTCGAAAAAATTCATGAACATTTTCAACTTTTTTGAAGTCTAAATCTTTTCATGAAAATTTTCAACTTTTTTGAAGCCGAAATCTTTTCATGAAAATTTTCAACTTTTTTGAAGCCGAAATACTTCATGAAAATTTTCAACTTTTTTGAAGCCGAAATCTTTTAATGTAAATTTTCAACTTTTTTGATGCCGAAATAGTTCATGAAAATTTTCAACTTTTTTGAAGCAGAAATCTTTTCATGAAAATTGTCAACTTTTTTGAAGCAGAAATCTTTTGATGAAAATTTTTTACTTTTTTGAAGTTGAAAAAATACATGAACATTTTCAACTTTTTTGAAGTCTAAATCTTTTCATGAAAATTTTCAACTTTTTGAAGCCGAAATCTTTTCATGAAAATTTTTGACTTTTTTGAAGCCGAAATCTTTTAATGTAAATTTTCAACTTTTTTGATGCCGAAATAGTTCATGAAAATTTTCAACATTTTTGAAGCCGAAATCTATTCATGAAAATGTTAGACTTTTTTGAAGTCGAAAAAATTCATGAACATTTTCAACTTTTTTGAAGTGTAAATCTTTTCATGAAAATTTTCAACTTTTTTGAAGTGTAAATCTTTACATGAAAATTTTCAACTTTTTTGAAGCCGAAATCTTTTCATGAAAATTTTCAACTTTTTTGAAGCCGAAATACTTCATGAAAATTTTTACCTTTTTTAAAGCCAAAATCCTGTCATGAAAAATTTATACTTTTTTGAAGCAGAAATCTTTTCATGAAAATTTTCGACTTTATTCAAACTGATATTCTACATTTTCTAACTCAAAGTGTAGTTTCAAAGTAAAAATACTGTTAGAAGGAGTGATTCAGACAAAATTAGATGAAACAGCTGTACTGGTAACAAACAATGATATTAACAGCTTTAGTGATCAAATTGAGCGTATCTTGGGAAGCTGAGCTCGAAAGTGACATGAAACATGTTTTTCAGACATAAAGTGACAGTTACAGTGAATACCTGTTCTGACTACATTTTCTAACTCAAAGTGTCGTTTCAAAGTAAAAATACTGTTAGAAGGAGTGATTCAGACAAAATTAGATGAAACAGCTGTAATGGTAACAAATGAGCCCAGTCACATGAAATGACATCAAAATCAACATTCCCTGAGCCAGACAACGCTATTAACAGCTTTAGTGATCAAATTGAGCGTATCTTGCGAAGCTGAGCTCGAAAGTGACATGAAACATGTTTTTGAGACATAAAGTGACACTTACTGTCCTGACTACATTTTCTAACTGAAAGCGTCGTTTCAAAGTAAAAATACTGTTAGAAGGAGTGATTCAGACAAAATTAGATGAAAAAGCTGTACTGGTAACAAACAACGATATTAACAGCTTTAGTGATCAAATTGAGCGTATCTTGCGAAGCTGAGCTCGAAAGTGACATGAAACATGTTTTTGAGACATAAAATGACACTTACTGTTCAGACTGCATTTTCTAACTCAAAGTGTCGTTTCAAAGTAAAAATACTGTTAGAAGGAGTTTTTCAGGCAAAATTAGATGAAACAGCTGTAGTGGTAAAAAATGAGCGCAGTTACATGAAATGACATCAAAATCAACATTCCCTGAGCCAGACAACGCTATTAACAGCTTTAGTGATCAAATTGAGCGTATCTTGCGAAGCTGAGCTCGAAAGTGACATGAAACATGTTTTTGAGACATAAAGTGACACTTACTGTTCAGACTACATTTTCTAACTCAAAGTGTCGTTTCAAAGTAAAAATACTGTTAGAGGGAGTGATTCAGACAAAATTAGATGAAACAGCTGTAGTGGTAACAAATGAGCGCAGTTACATGAAATGACATCAAAATCAACATTCCCTGAGCCAGACAACGCTATTAACAGCTTTAGTGATCAAATTGAGCGTATCTTGCGAAGCTGAGCTCGAAAGTGACATGAAACATGTTTTTGAGACATAAAGTGACACTTACAGTGAATACCTGTCCTGACTACATTTTCTAATTGAAAGCGTCGTTTCAAACTAAAAATACTGTTAGAAGGAATGATTCAGACAAAATTAGATGAAACAGCTGTACTGGTAACAAACAACGATATTAACAGCTTTAGTGATCAAATTGAGCGTATCTTGCGAAGCTGAGCTAGAAAGTGACATGAAACATGTTTTTGAGACATAAAGTGACACTTACTGTTCAAAACATGTTTCATGTCACTTTCGAGCACAACTTCGCAAGATACGCTCAATTTGATCACTAAAGCTGTTAATAGCGTTGTCTGGCTCAGGGAATGTTGATTTTGATGTCATTTCATGTAACTGCGCTCATTTGTTACCAGTACAGCTGTTTTATCTAATATTGTCTGAATCACTCCCTCTAACAGTATTTTTACTTTGAAACGGCACTTTGAGTTAGAAAATGTAGTCTGAACAGTAAGTGTCATTTTATGTCTCAAAAACATGTTTCATGTCACTTTCGAGCTCAGCTTCGCAAGATACGCTCAATTTGATCACTAAAGCTGTTAATATCGTTGTTTGTTACCAGTACAGCTGTTTCATCTAATTTTGTCTGAATTACGCCTTCTAACAGTATTTTTACTTTGAAACGACACTTTGAGTTAGAAAATGTAGTCAGGACAGGTATTCACTGTAAGTGTCACTTTATGTCTCAAAAACATGTTTCATGTCACTTTCGAGCTCAGCTTCGCAAGATACGCTCAATTTGATCACTAAAGCTGTTAATAGCGTTGTCTGGCTCAGGGAATGTTGATTTTGATGTCATTTCATGTAACTGCGCTCATTTGTTACCACTACAGCTGTTTCATCTAATTTTGTCTGAATCACTCCCTCTAACAGTATTTTTACTTTGAAACGACACTTTGAGTTAGAAAATGTAGTCTGAACAGTAAGTGTCACTTTATGTCTCAAAAACATGTTTCATGTCACTTTCGAGCTCAGCTTCGCAAGATACGCTCAATTTGATCACTAAAGCTGTTAATAGCGTTGTCTGGCTCAGGGAATGTTGATTTTGATGTCATTTCATGTAACTGCGCTCATTTGTTACCAGTACAGCTGTTTTATCTAATATTGTCTGAATCACTCCTTCTAACAGTATTTTTACTTTGAAACGGCACTTTGAGTTAGAAAATGTAGTCTGAACAGTAAGTGTCATTTTATGTCTCAAAAACATGTTTCATGTCACTTTCGAGCTCAGCTTCGCAATATACGCTCAATTTGATCACTAAAGCTGTTAATATCGTTGTTTGTTACCAGTACAGCTGTTTCATCTAATTTTGTCTGAATCACTCCTTCTAACAGTATTTTTACTTTGAAACGACACTTTGAGTTAGAAAATGTAGAATATCAGTTTGAATAAAGTTGAAAATTTACATATAAAGATTTCAGCTTTAAAAAAGTTGAAAACTTTCATGAAGTATTTCGACTTCAAAAAAGTTGAAAACTTTCATGAAAAGATTTCTTTTTCAAAAAAGTTCAAAATTTACATGAAAAGATTTCTGTTTCAAAAAAGTTGAAAATTTCAAGCTTTTTAAAAAGTTGAAAATTTTCATGAAGTATTTTTGCTTCAAAAAGTTGAAAACTTTCATGAAAAGATTTCGGCTTCAAAAAAGTTGAAAATTTTCATGAAAAGATTTCTGCTTCAAAATTTTCATGAAAAGATTTCTGCTTCAACAAAGTTGAAAATTTTGATGAAAAGGTTTCATTTTCAAAAAAGTTGATAATTTTTATGAAAAGATTTCTGCTTCAAAAAAGTTGAAAATTTTCATGAAAAGATTTCAGCTTTAAAAAAGTTGAAAACTTTCATGAAGTATTTCGACTTCAAAAAAGTTGAAAATTTTCAATAAGTATTTCGGCTTCAAAAAAGGTGAAAATTTTCATGAAAAGATTTCATTTTCAAAAAAGTTCAAAATTTACATGAAAAGATTTTTGCTTCAAAAAGTTGAAAACTTTCATGAAAAGATTTCGGCTTCAAAAAAGTTGAAAATTTTCATGAAAAGATTTCTGCTTCAAAATTTTCATGAAAAGATTCATGAAAAGATTTCGGATTTAAAAAAGTTGAAAATTTTAATGAAAACATTTCGGCTTCAAAAAAGTTGAAAATTTTCATGAAGTATTTCGGATTCAACAAA
This sequence comes from Labrus bergylta, assembly GCF_963930695.1. Taxonomy (NCBI): domain Eukaryota; kingdom Metazoa; phylum Chordata; class Actinopteri; order Labriformes; family Labridae; genus Labrus; species Labrus bergylta. Next base: position 178,426 of record NC_089195.1, on the reverse strand, counting down.
GTTGAAAATTTACATGAAAAGATTTCTGCTTAAAAAAATTGAAAATTTTCATGAAAAGATTTCTGCTTGAAAATTTTCATAAAAATATTTCTGCATTAAAAAAGTCAAAGATTTTCATAAAAAGATTTCGGATTTAAAAAAGTTGAAAATTTTCATAAAAAGATTTCTGCTTCAAAAAAGTTGAAAATTTTCATGAAAAGATATAGGCTTCAAAAAAGTCGAAGATTTTCATGAAAAGATTTCTGCATGAAAATTTTCATGAAAAGATTTCTGATTCAACAAAGTTGAAAATTTTCATGAAAAGATTTCTGATTCAACAAAGTTGAAAATTTTCATGAAAAGATTTCTGCTTCAACAAAGTTGAAAATTTTCATGAAAAGATTTAGGCTTCAAAAAAGTCGAAAATTTTCATGAAAAGATTTCGGCTTCAAAAAAGTTGAAGATTTTCGTGAAAAGATTTCTGCTTCAAAAAAGTTGAAAAGTTTCATGACAGGATTTTGGCTTTAAAGAAGTTGAAAATTTACATGAAAAGATTTCTGCTTCAAAAAAGTTGAAAAGTTTCATGAAAAGATTTTGGTTTCAAAAAATTTGAAAATTTTCATGAAGTAATTCGGCTTCAAAAAAGTTGAAAATTTTCATGAAGTATTTCAGCTTCAAAAAAGTTGAAAACTTTCATGAAGTTTTTCGGCTTCCAAAAAGTTGAAAACTTTCATGACGTTTTTCTGCTTTACAAAAGTTGAAGATTTTCATGAAGTATTTCGGCTTCAAAAAAGTTGAAAATTTTCATGAAAAGATTTCGGTTTTAAAAAAGGTAAAAATTTACATGAAAAGATTTCGGCTTCAAAAAAGTTGAACATTTTCATGAAAAGGTTTCATTTTCAAAAAAGTTGATAATTTTCATGAAAAGATTTCTGCTTCAAAAAAGTTGAAAATTTTCATGAAACGATTTCTGCTTCAAAAAAGTTGAAAATTTTCATGAAGTATTTCTGCTTCAAAAAGTTGAAAATTTTCATGAAAAGATTTTTCTTTCAAAAAAGTGTAAAATTTTCATGGAAAGATTTCTGCTTCAAAAAAGTTGAAAATTTTCATGAAAAGATTTCGGCTTCAAAAAAGTTGAAAATTTTCATGACAGGATTTTCGCTTTAAATAAGTTAAAATTTTTCATGAAAAGATTTCGGCTTCAAAAAAAGTTGAAAATTTTCATGAAAAGATTTCTGCTTCAAAAAAGTTGAATATTTTCATTAAAAGATTTCTGCTTCAAAAAAGTCGAAGATTTTCATGAAAAGATTTCGGCTTCAAAAAAGTTGAAAATTTTCATAAAAAGATTTCTGCTTCAAAAAAGTCGAAGATTTTCATGACAGTATTTTGGCTTTAAATAAGTTAAAAATCTTCATGAAAAGATTTCGGCTTCAAAAAAATTGAAAATTTTCATGAAAAGATTTCTGCTTCAAAAAAGTTGAATATTTTCATTAAAAGATTTCTGCTTCAAAAAAGTCGAAGATTTTCATGAAAAGATTTCGGCTTCAAAAAAGTTGAAAATTTTCATAAAAAGATTTCTGCTTCAAAAAAGTCGAAGATTTTCATGAAAAGATTTCGGCTTCAAAAAAGTTGAAAATTTTCATGAAAAGATTTCTGCTTCAACAAAGTTAAAAATTTTCATGAAAAGATTTAGCCTTCAAAAAAGTTGAAAATTTTCATGAAAAGATTTCGGCTTCAAAAAAGTTGAACATTTTCATAAAGTATTTCTGCTTCAAAAAAGTTGAAGATTTTCATGAAAAGATTTCGGCTTCAAAAAAGTTGAAAATTTTCATAAAATGATTTCTGCTTCAAAAAAGTCGAAGATTTTCATGAAAAGATTTCGGCTTCAAAAAAGTCAAAAATTTTCATGAAGTATTTTGGTTTCAAAAAAGTTGAAAATTTACATGAAAAGATTTCAGCTTCAAAAAAGTTGAAAAATTTCATGAAAAGATTTCTGCTTGAAAATTTTCATGAAAAGATTTCTGCTTCAACAAAGTTGAAAATTTTCATGAAAAGATTTCTGCTTCAACAAAGTTAAAAATTTTCATGAAAAGATTTAGCCTTCAAAAAAGTTGAAAATTTTCATGAAAAGATTTCGGCTTCAAAAAAGTTGAACATTTTCATAAAGTATTTCTGCTTCAAAAAAGTTGAAGATTTTCATGAAAAGATTTCGGCTTCAAAAAAGTTGAAAATTTTCATAAAAAGATTTCTGCTTCAAAAAAGTTGAAGATTTTCATGAAAAGATTTCGGCTTCAAAAAAGTCAAAAATTTTCATGAAGTATTTTGGTTTCAAAAAAGTTGAAAATTTACATGAAAAGATTTCAGCTTCAAAAAAGTTGAAAATTTTCATGAAAAGATTTCTGCTTGAAAATTTTCATGAAAAGATTTTTGCTTCAACAAAGTTGAAAATTTTCATGAAAAGATTTCTGCTTCAACAAAGTTAAAAATTTTCATGAAAAGATTTAGCCTTCAAAAAAGTTGAAAATTTTCATGAAAAGATTTCGGCTTCAAAAAAGTTGAACATTTTCATAAAGTATTTCTGCTTCAAAAAAGTTGAAGATTTTCATGAAAAGATTTCGGCTTCAACAAAGTTGAAAATTTTCATGACAGGATTTTGGCTTTAAAAAAGGTAAAAAATTTCATGAAGTATTTCAGCTTCAAAAAATTTGAAAATTTTGATGAAAAGATTTCTGCTTCAACAAAGTTAAAAATTTTCATGAAAAGATTTAGCCTTCAAAAAAGTTGAAAATTTTCATGAAAAGATTTCGGCTTCAAAAAAGTTGAACATTTTCATGAAGTATTTCAGCTTCAAAAAATTTGAAAATTTTGATGAAAAGATTTCTGCTTCAAAAAAGTTCAAAATTTTCATGAAAAGATTTCAGCTTCAAAAAAGTTGAAAAATTTCATGAAAAGATTTCTGCTTGAAAATTTTCATGAAAAGATTTCTGCTTCAACAAAGTTGAAAATTTTCATGAAAAGATTTCTGCTTCAACAAAGTTGAAAATTTTCATGAAAAGATTTCTGCTTCAACAAAGTTAAAAATTTTCATGAAAAGATTTAGCCTTCAAAAAAGTTGAAAATTTTCATGAAAAGATTTCGGCTTCAAAAAAGTTGAACATTTTCATAAAGTATTTCTGCTTCAAAAAAGTTGAAGATTTTCATGAAAAGATTTCGGCTTCAAAAAAGTTGAAAATTTTCATAAAATGATTTCTGCTTCAAAAAAGTCGAAGATTTTCATGAAAAGATTTCGGCTTCAAAAAAGTCAAAAATTTTCATGAAGTATTTTGGTTTCAAAAAAGTTGAAAATTTACATGAAAAGATTTCAGCTTCAAAAAAGTTGAAAAATTTCATGAAAAGATTTCTGCTTGAAAATTTTCATGAAAAGATTTCTGCTTCAACAAAGTTGAAAATTTTCATGAAAAGATTTCTGCTTCAACAAAGTTAAAAATTTTCATGAAAAGATTTAGCCTTCAAAAAAGTTGAAAATTTTCATGAAAAGATTTCGGCTTCAAAAAAGTTGAACATTTTCATAAAGTATTTCTGCTTCAAAAAAGTTGAAGATTTTCATGAAAAGATTTCGGCTTCAAAAAAGTTGAAAATTTTCATAAAAAGATTTCTGCTTCAAAAAAGTCGAAGATTTTCATGAAAAGATTTCGGCTTCAAAAAAGTCAAAAATTTTCATGAAGTATTTTGGTTTCAAAAAAGTTGAAAATTTACATGAAAAGATTTCAGCTTCAAAAAAGTTGAAAATTTTCATGAAAAGATTTCTGCTTGAAAATTTTCATGAAAAGATTTTTGCTTCAACAAAGTTGAAAATTTTCATGAAAAGATTTCTGCTTCAACAAAGTTAAAAATTTTCATGAAAAGATTTAGCCTTCAAAAAAGTTGAAAATTTTCATGAAAAGATTTCGGCTTCAAAAAAGTTGAACATTTTCATAAAGTATTTCTGCTTCAAAAAAGTTGAAGATTTTCATGAAAAGATTTCGGCTTCAACAAAGTTGAAAATTTTCATGACAGGATTTTGGCTTTAAAAAAGGTAAAAAATTTCATGAAGTATTTCAGCTTCAAAAAATTTGAAAATTTTGATGAAAAGATTTCAGCTTCAAAAAAGTTGAAAAATTTCATGAAAAGATTTCTGCTTGAAAATTTTCATGAAAAGATTTCTGCTTCAACAAAGTTGAAAATTTTCATGAAAAGATTTCTGCTTCAACAAAGTTGAAAATTTTCATGAAAAGATTTCTGCTTCAACAAAGTTAAAAATTTTCATGAAAAGATTTAGCCTTCAAAAAAGTTGAAAATTTTCATGAAAAGATTTCGGCTTCAAAAAAGTTGAACATTTTCATAAAGTATTTCTGCTTCAAAAAAGTTGAAGATTTTCATGAAACGATTTCTGCTTCAAAAAAGTTGAACATTTTCATGAAAAAATTTCAGCTTCAAAAAAGTTGAACATTTTCATGAAGTATTTCGGTTTCAAAAAAGTTAAAAATTTACATGAAAAGATTTCGGCTTCAAAAAAGTTGAAAATTTTGATGAAAAGGTTTCATTTTCAAAAAAGTTGATAATTTTTATGAAAAGATTTCGGCTTCAAAAAAGTTGAAAATTTTCATGAAGTATTTCGGCTTCAAAAAAGTTGAAAATTTAAATGAAAAGTTTTCTGCTTCAAAAAAGTTGAAAATTTTCATGAAGTATTTCGGCTTCAAAAAAGTTGAAAAATTCGGGTTTTTGAAAAAGTTGAAAATTTTCATAAAATATTTCTACTTCAGAAAGTTGAAAATTTTCATGAAAAGATTTCGGCTTCAAAAAATTTGAAAATTTTCATGAAAAGATTTCGGCTTCAACAAAGTTGAAAATTTTCATGACAGGATTTTGGCTTTAAAAAAGGTAAAAATTTTCATGAAGTATTTCAGCTTCAAAAAGGTTGAAAACTTTCATGAAGTATTTCGGCTTCAAAAAATTTGAAAGTTTTGATGAAAAGATTTCGGCTTCAAAAAAGTCAAAGATTTTCATGAAGTATTTCGGCTTCAAAAAAGTTGAAAATTTTCATGAAAATCTTCGACTTTCTTCATGCTGGCTGAGTTTTTCTTTGTTCTATCTTTTGAAATCAATTTATTTTATGATTGAATATTCCAAGTATTCTTTAAATATCTTGTTTTTGATTACCACCAATCACTATTTCCATTTTTACTTTCATGCTTTATGAACAAAAATAGCTTTTTTTATTACTACATCAAGTTTACACACATGGGTCAAAAATGACCCATACATCCAAGTGTGATTTAAAATTAAATGAATTAATACTATAATAATAATTTGTTTCAAGTAATTACTTTAGCAGTGAGTGGAGCCAAACACTTATGTATTTCATATTTGCAACATGTTTATTTGTCATTTTGTCACACATACACATACCTCTGATAACAGATAACACGGCTGTTGAACTGAACTGTATCTGTAATTTAACAACTGTAAACTGGTGAATGTGACCAAACAAAATGAAATACAACTGAACACATCACTAGAGCACAAATTGCCATCTCAATTTTGACATGCCTCACAAATGATCACTAAGAGTTTGTGCTCCTTGCACACAGGCCTGGTGCACTGGGAACACTAGCTGCTGACTTTTCTGTCTTTGGTAACTGGGCAGATCGTGCACCTCTTCCTCTTCCTTTGGCCCTCCTGTCTGATGTCCTCTTGTGGCTGGGTGGTGGCTGTGTTTTGTTTTTTAAACCCACATCTTCCCATTGTTTCTTCTTCTGACTGCTGTCATCCACTGCTTTGTCATCATGCATAGTGCTCAGGAGGACAACAGCTTTTCCCTTCTTCTGCACATAGCTCACCATGGTCATGTTGCCATTGAATCCGAATTCTGAGCTATGAATCTCCCATGATTTGGATGGCTTCATGATAGGTGGTATGTCCGATTTGTTCTGGCAAAGAGTCCCAACAATGGTCAGGTTCTTCTCGAGGAGCTTCTCAGCCAGCGGGACACTGGTGAAGAAGTTGCTAATTGTGATGTTGCGACCTATGAGAGGGGGAAAAGATTGTAAATTTACTCAACATGGAATTCTTTAAACTCTAACGCCATAATCTGTTGCATTGCATTGCATTTTATTCTGTTTTACTATTTTGCTTACAGAGAAATCAAATAAAAAAATAAAATACACATTATTAAAGATTGGGAAAAAGTATGTAGGTATATTGTGCTAAAACTTAATACATTAGTTTCTCTATTGTACTTTACATTCACCTGTCTGTCTGATTCCACTGCACAATTGCTGGACGACATTCTCTCCAAGGTTCCTCTGAACCTGGCTGTCTCCCGGTATAGACAATTCCATCTATTGCATAAGGTACCCTTGCGTCGCACATCCAGAAGATTTTTATCCCATATTTTGCAGGCTTGCTGGGCATGTGTTGCCGTAACTTGCACCTGCCTCGGAATGGCACAAGCTGCTCATCTATGGTGACACAGTCACTGGGGATGAACTTTCTTCTGCAGTTGTCCAGGAAACAGTCCCACACGTACCTAAATGTCGCCATGTGGTGTGTTTCCAGTCGCAGAGCCCTGGTCCTCTTGTCGTCAAACCGTATGACGCGGCGGATATCTTCATATCTCCTAAGCCCCATGGTGGCCTTGTAAATTGGATTTTGCAGCGGATCTACAAACAGCTCCCGCAAGGCCACATCCCAGCTCTTCTCCCCCCCTGCAAGAATTGATGAAGGCCATCAATTCTTCTTTATCAATGCTTCTCCACTCTTTCCCTTTTGCTGTGGCTGTTCTTCGTCCCTCTAAGTTGATACATATTAGAACCTCCTCAATGATGAACATATCCCAGGCATCTTTTGGTGAAACAGCTGGTGATCCAGGTGTAGGTCCTGGGCAGCTCCTCAGAATGTTATGGCTTCTTGTTCTGCCATGAATGGGGGGATTCTCATTCCAGTAAGATCCGTTTTTACTCAATCTATTGGACTGGGTCTGAGTTTCCTCTTCAGAGGACTCATCAGATGAGTCTTCTGTATCATCAGAGGAGTCTTCTTCATGGATTCCCAGACACACCCACAACTCCAGCTTGACCCTCTGGCAAATATTCTGGGTCATCATCATCAGAAATTTCAGACTCTGAATCAAGACAAATTGCCTCCTCATCTGGTTCTTCCTGCAGCATCGCTACAACCATCTCAGTAGTAAATCTGGGACCAGCCATACTCTGGATAAAGAAAATCAAAAGCACAATAAAATTTTCAGATGCACATCAATATACATACACATACATAGAGTTTTATTTTGGTGACTTGGCTAAGTAGCTTAGCTAAGTACTTTGCTAAGTAGCCTAGCAATCTACATAATAGTTAGCTAACTACAATAGAATTAGCTAACTAAAATAGAAGTGTCAACAGCTAGCTAGCTAATAGTAATTACTTGTAACTTTCTGACAAGTAATGTACTCACTCTCAAGGTAACCTAAACCTAATCAAATGTTATGTACAGTTATCTTTCACAATTGTCATCAAATATTTTCTAAAGTGATGTTAGAACAATTTAAAAACAATACTTACATGTATTAGATGTTCCAAGGGAGCTGTGCTGAGCTGTGAAATGTCTGAAACAACCACGTTTCACAGCAAATGCTATAGTAAATGCATGTGGGTCGTTTCTGACCCATGTGTGTAAACTTGATGTAGAAATACAAAAGCTGTGCTCGTTCATAAAGTAAGAAAGGAAAAATACAAATGATGATTTGTGCTTAACAAAAACAAGATATTTACTGCATACTTGGAAAAGTAAATGATAAAATGTATTTATTTCAAAGATATATCATAGAAACACTCAGCCATACATGAAATAACATAGAAAGTGGATTCATTTTTGACCCATGTTGTGCATTAGAAGGGTAATGATACAAAAATGTTTTTTATTCAAAAAGTAAGAAAGGAAAAAATAAAATAAGGATGTATGATGATCAAAAACAAGTTAATTGAGGAATACCTTGAATACTGAATGAAGAGATGAATTTATTGCAAAGATGTAGAAAATAAAAACTCAACCGGGTCACTTTGACATTTTTAAAGCAGAAATACTTCATGAAAGTTTTCGACTTTTTTGATGCCGAAATAGTTCATGAAAATTTTCAACTTTTTTAAAGCCAAAATCTTTTCATGAAAATTTTCAACTTTTCTGAAGCAGAAATCTTTTCATGAAATACTTCGACTTTTTTGAAGCCGAAATACTTGATGAAAATTCTTACCTTTTTTAAAGCCATAATGCTGTCATGAAAATTTTCAACTTTTTTGAAGCTGAAATCTTTTCATGAAAATTTTCAACTTTTTTGAAGCCGAAATCTTTTCATGTAAATTTTCAACTTTTTTGAAGCCGAAATCTTTTCATGAAAATTTTCAACTTTTTTGAAGCAGAAATCTTTTCATGAAATACATTGACTTTTTTGAAGCCGAAATACTTGATGAAAATTTTCAACTTTTTTGAAGCCGAAATCTGTTCATGAAAATTTTCAACTTTTTTGAAGCCGAAATCTTTTCATGAAAATTTTGAACTTTTTGGAGCCGAAATCTTGTCATGAAAATTTTTACCTTTTTTAAAGCCAAAATCCTGTCATGAAAATTTTCAACTTTTTTGAAGCAGAAATCTTTTCATGAACATTTTAAACTTTTTTGAAGCCGAAATCTTTTCATGAAAATCTTCAACTTTTTTGAAGCAGAAATCTTTTCATGAAAATCTTCGACTTTTTTGCAGCCGAAATACTTCATTAACGTTTTCAACTTTTTTGATGCCGAAATCTTTTAATGTAAATCTTCAACTTTTTTGAAGCCGAAATACTTCATGAAAGTTTTCAACTTTTTTGAAGCCGAAATCTTTTCATGAACATTTTAAACTTTTTTGAAGCCTTAATCTTTTCATGAAAATGTTCAACTTTTTTGAAGCAGAAATCTTTTCATGAAAATCTTCGACTTTTTTGCAGCCGAAATACTTCATGAAAATTTTCAACTTTTTTGAAGCCGAAATACTTCATGAAAGTTTTCAACCTTTTTGAAGCCGAACTAATTCATGAAAATTTTTACCTTTTTCAAAGCTAAAATCCTGTCATGAAAATTTTCAACTTTTTTGAAGCAGAAATCTTTTCATGAAAATCTTCAACTTCTTTGAAGCCGAAATACTTGATGAAAATTTTCAACTTTTTTGAAGCAGAAATCTTTTCATGAAAATCTTCGACTTTTTTGCAGCCGAAATACTTCATGAAAATTTTCAACTTTTTTGAAGCCGAAATACTTCATGAAAGTTTTCAACCTTTTTGAAGCCGAACTAATTCATGAAAATTTTTACTTTTTTCAAAGCTAAAATCCTGTCATGAAAATTTTCAACTTTTTTGAAGCAGAAATCTTTTCATGAAAATCTTCAACTTCTTTGAAGCCGAAATACTTGATGAAAATTTTCAACTGTTTTGAAGTCTAAATCTTTTCATGAAAATTTTCAACTTTTTTGAAGCCGAAATCTTTTCATGAAAATTTTCAAACTTTTTGAAGCCGAAATCTTTTCATGAAAATTTTCAACTTTTTTGAAGCAGAAATCTTTTCATGAAAATCTTAGACTTTTTTGAAGTCGAAAAAATTCATGAACATTTTCAACTTTTTTTGATGCCGAAATCTTTTCATGAAAATTTTCAACTTTTTTGAAGCAGAAATCTTTTCATGAAAATCGTTGACTTTTTTGAAGCCGGAATCTTTTCATGAAAATTTTCAACTTTTTTGAAGTAGAAATCTTTTCATGAAAATCTTAGACTTTTTTGAAGTCGAAAAAATTCATGGACATGTTCAACTTTTTTGAAATCTAAATCTTTTCATTAAAATTTTCAACTTTTTTGATGCCGAAATAGTTCATGAAAATTTTCAACTTTTTTGAAGCCGAAATCTTTTCATGAAAATTTTCAACTTTTTTGAAGCCGAAATACTTCATGAAAATTCCTACCTTTTTTAAAGCCATAATCCTGTCATGAAAATTTTCAACTTTTCTGAAGCTGAAATTATTTCATGAAAATTTTCAACTTTTTTGAAGCCGAAATCTTTTCATGAAAATCGTTGACGTTTTTGAAGCCCAAATCTTTTAATGTAAACTTTCAACTTTTTTGAAGCCGAAATACTTCATGAAAATGTTCGACTTTTCTGAAGCAGAAATCTTTTCATGAAAATCATTGACTTTTTTGAAGCCGAAATACTTCATGAAAATTTTCAACTTTTTTGAAGCAGAAATCTTTTCATGAAAATTTTCAACTTTATTGATGCCGAAATAGTTCATGAAAATTTTCAACTTTTTTGAAACCGAAATCTTTTCATGAAAATTTTCAACTTTTTGAAGCCGAAATCTTTTCATGAAAATCTTAGACTTTTTTGAAGTTGAAAAAATTCATGAAAGTTTTCAACCTTTTTGAAGCCGAAATACTTTATAAAATGTTTTACCTTTTTTAAAGCGAAAATCCTGTCATGAAAATTTTCAACTTTTTTGAAGCAGAAATCTTTTCATGAAAATCTTCGACTTTTTTGAAGCCGAAATAGTTCATGAATGTTTTCAACTTTTTTGAAGCCGAAATACTTCATGAAAATTTTTGACTTTTTTGAAGCCGAAATCTTTTAATGTAAATTTTCAACTTTTTTGATGCCGAAATAGTTCATGAAAATTTTCAACTTTTTTGAAGCAGAATTCTTTTCATGAAAATTTTCAACTTTTTTGAAGCCGAAATCTTTTCATGAAAATTTTCAAGTTTTTGAAGCAGAAATCTTTTCATGAAAATGTTTGACTTTTTTGAAGTCGAAAAAATTCATGAACATTTTCGACTTTTTTGAAGCCGAAATACTTCATGAAAATGTTCGACTTTTCTGAAGCAGAAATCTTTTCATGAAAATCATTGACTTTTTTGAAGCCGAAATAGTTCATGAAAATTTTCATCTTTTTTGAAGCATAAATCTTTTCATGAAAATCTTAGACTTTTTTGAAGTGTATATCTTTTCACGAAAATTTTCAACTTTTTTGAAGCAGAAATCTTTTCATGAAAATCGTTGACTTTTTTGAAGCCGGAATCTTTTCATGAAAATTTTCAACTTTTTTGAAGTAGAAATCTTTTCATGAAAATCTTAGACTTTTTTGAAGTCGAAAAAATTCATGGACATGTTCAACTTTTTTGAAATCTAAATCTTTTCATTAAAATTTTCAACTTTTTTGATGCCGAAATAGTTCATGAAAATTTTCAACTTTTTTGAAGCCGAAATCTTTTCATGAAAATTTTCAACTTTTTTGAAGCCGAAATACTTCATGAAAATTCCTACCTTTTTTAAAGCCATAATCCTGTCATGAAAATTTTCAACTTTTCTGAAGCTGAAATTATTTCATGAAAATTTTCAACTTTTTTGAAGCCGAAATCTTTTCATGAAAATCGTTGACGTTTTTGAAGCCCAAATCTTTTAATGTAAACTTTCAACTTTTTTGAAGCCGAAATACTTCATGAAAATGTTCGACTTTTCTGAAGCAGAAATCTTTTCATGAAAATCATTGACTTTTTTGAAGCCGAAATACTTCATGAAAATTTTCAACTTTTTTGAAGCAGAAATCTTTTCATGAAAATTTTCAACTTTATTGATGCCGAAATAGTTCATGAAAATTTTCAACTTTTTTGAAACCGAAATCTTTTCATGAAAATTTTCAACTTTTTGAAGCCGAAATCTTTTCATGAAAATCTTAGACTTTTTTGAAGTTGAAAAAATTCATGAAAGTTTTCAACCTTTTTGAAGCCGAAATACTTTATAAAATGTTTTACCTTTTTTAAAGCGAAAATCCTGTCATGAAAATTTTCAACTTTTTTGAAGCAGAAATCTTTTCATGAAAATCTTCGACTTTTTTGAAGCCGAAATAGTTCATGAATGTTTTCAACTTTTTTGAAGCCGAAATACTTCATGAAAATTTTTGACTTTTTTGAAAGCCGAAATCTTTTAATGTAAATTTTCAACTTTTTTGATGCCGAAATAGTTCATGAAAATTTTCAACTTTTTTGAAGCAGAATTCTTTTCATGAAAATTTTCAACTTTTTTGAAGCCGAAATCTTTTCATGAAAATTTTCAAGTTTTTGAAGCAGAAATCTTTTCATGAAAATGTTTGACTTTTTTGAAGTCGAAAAAATTCATGAACATTTTCGACTTTTTTGAAGCCGAAATACTTCATGAAAATGTTCGACTTTTCTGAAGCAGAAATCTTTTCATGAAAATCATTGACTTTTTTGAAGCCGAAATAGTTCATGAAAATTTTCATCTTTTTTGAAGCATAAATCTTTTCATGAAAATCTTAGACTTTTTTGAAGTGTATATCTTTTCACGAAAATTTTCAACTTTTTTGAAGCCGAAATCTTTTCATGAAAATCTTAGACTTTTTTGAAGTCGAAAAAATTCATGAACATTTTCAACTTTTTTGAAGTGTAAATCTTTTCATGAAAATTTTCAACTTTTTTGAAGCAGAAATCTTTTCATGAAAATCTTAGACTTTTTTGAAGTCGAAAAAATTCATGAACATTTTCAACTTTTTTGAAGTGTAAATCTTTTCATGAAAATTTTCAACTTTTTTGAAGCCGAAATCTTTTCATGAAAATTTTCAAGTTTTTGAAGCAGAAATCTTTTCATGAAAATCTTAGACTTTTTTGAAGTCGAAAAAATTCATGAACATTTTCAACTTTTTTGAAGTGTAAATCTTTTCATGAAAATTTTCAACTTTTTTGATGCCGAAATCTTTTCATGAAAATTTTTGACTTTTTTGAAAGCCGAAATCTTTTAATGTAAATTTTCAACTTTTTTGATGCCGAAATAGTTCATGAAAATTTTCAACTTTTTTGAAGCAGAATTCTTTTCATGAAAATTTTCAACTTTTTTGAAGCAGAAATCTTTTCATGAAAATTTTCAACATTTTTGAAGCCGAAATCTATTCATGAAAATGTTTGACTTTTTTGAAGTCGAAAAAATTCATGGACATTTTCAACTTTTTTGAAGTCTAAATCTTTTCATTAAAATTTTCAACTTTTTTGAAGCCGAAATCTTTTCATGAAAATTTTCAAGTTTTTGAAGCAGAAATCTTTTCATGAAAATCTTAGACTTTTTTGAAGTCGAAAAAATTCATGAACATTTTCAACTTTTTTGAAGTGTAAATCTTTTCATGAAAATTTTCAACTTTTTTGATGCCGAAATCTTTTCATGAAAATTTTTGACTTTTTTGAAAGCCGAAATCTTTTAATGTAAATTTTCAACTTTTTTGATGCCGAAATAGTTCATGAAAATTTTCAACTTTTTTGAAGCAGAATTCTTTTCATGAAAATTTTCAACTTTTTTGAAGCCGAAATCTTTTCATGAAAATTTTCAAGTTTTTGAAGCAGAAATCTTTTCATGAAAATGTTTGACTTTTTTGAAGTCGAAAAAATTCATGAACATTTTCGACTTTTTTGAAGCCGAAATACTTCATGAAAATGTTCGACTTTTCTGAAGCAGAAATCTTTTCATGAAAATCATTGACTTTTTTGAAGCCGAAATAGTTCATGAAAATTTTCATCTTTTTTGAAGCATAAATCTTTTCATGAAAATCTTAGACTTTTTTGAAGTGTATATCTTTTCACGAAAATTTTCAACTTTTTTGAAGCCGAAATCTTTTCATGAAAATCTTAGACTTTTTTGAAGTCGAAAAAATTCATGAACATTTTCAACTTTTTTGAAGTGTAAATCTTTTCATGAAAATTTTCAACTTTTTTGAAGCAGAAATCTTTTCATGAAAATCTTAGACTTTTTTGAAGTCGAAAAAATTCATGAACATTTTCAACTTTTTTGAAGTGTAAATCTTTTCATGAAAATTTTCAACTTTTTTGAAGCCGAAATCTTTTCATGAAAATTTTCAAGTTTTTGAAGCAGAAATCTTTTCATGAAAATCTTAGACTTTTTTGAAGTCGAAAAAATTCATGAACATTTTCAACTTTTTTGAAGTGTAAATCTTTTCATGAAAATTTTCAACTTTTTTGATGCCGAAATCTTTTCATGAAAATTTTTGACTTTTTTGAAAGCCGAAATCTTTTAATGTAAATTTTCAACTTTTTTGATGCCGAAATAGTTCATGAAAATTTTCAACTTTTTTGAAGCAGAATTCTTTTCATGAAAATTTTCAACTTTTTTGAAGCAGAAATCTTTTCATGAAAATTTTCAACATTTTTGAAGCCGAAATCTATTCATGAAAATGTTTGACTTTTTTGAAGTCGAAAAAATTCATGGACATTTTCAACTTTTTTGAAGTCTAAATCTTTTCATTAAAATTTTCAACTTTTTTGAAGCCGAAATCTTTTCATGAAAATTTTCAAGTTTTTGAAGCAGAAATCTTTTCATGAAAATCTTAGACTTTTTTGAAGTCGAAAAAATTCATGAACATTTTCAACTTTTTTGAAGTGTAAATCTTTTCATGAAAATTTTCAACTTTTTTGATGCCGAAATCTTTTCATGAAAATTTTTGACTTTTTTGAAAGCCGAAATCTTTTAATGTAAATTTTCAACTTTTTTGATGCCGAAATAGTTCATGAAAATTTTCAACTTTTTTGAAGCAGAATTCTTTTCATGAAAATTTTCAACTTTTTTGAAGCAGAAATCTTTTCATGAAAATTTTCAACATTTTTGAACCCGAAAACTATTCATGAAAATGTTTGACTTTTTTGAAGTCGAAAAAATTCATGGACATTTTCAACTTTTTTGAAGTCTAAATCTTTTCATTAAAATTTTCAACTTTTTTGAAGCCGAAATCTTTTCATGAAAATTTTCAACTTTTTTGAAGCCGAAATACTTCATGAGAATTTTTGACTTTTTTGAAGCCGAAATCTTTTCATGTAAATTTTCAACTTTTTTGATGCCGAAATAGTTCATGACATTTTTTCAACTTTTTTGAAGTCGAAAAAATTCATGAACATTTTCAACTTTTTTGAAGCAGAAATCTTTTCATGAAAATTTTTGACTTTTTTGAAGTTGAAAAAATACATGAACATTTTCAACTTTTTTGAAGTCTAAATCTTTTCATGAAAATTTTCAACTTTTTGAAGCCGAAATCTTTTCATGAAAATTTTTGACTTTTTTGAAGCCGAAATCTTTTAATGTAAATTTTCAACTTTTTTGATGCCGAAATAGTTCATGAAAATTTTCAACATTTTTGAAGCCGAAATCTATTCATGAAAATGTTAGACTTTTTTGAAGTCGAAAAAATTCATGAACATTTTCAACTTTTTTGAAGTGTAAATCTTTTCATGAAAATTTTCAACTTTTTTGAAGTGTAAATCTTTACATGAAAATTTTCAACTTTTTTGAAGCCGAAATCTTTTCATGAAAATTTTCAACTTTTTTGAAGCCGAAATACTTCATGAAAATTTTTACCTTTTTTAAAGCCAAAATCCTGTCATGAAAAATTTATACTTTTTTGAAGCAGAAATCTTTTCATGAAAATTTTCGACTTTATTCAAACTGATATTCTACATTTTCTAACTCAAAGTGTAGTTTCAAAGTAAAAATACTGTTAGAAGGAGTGATTCAGACAAAATTAGATGAAACAGCTGTACTGGTAACAAACAATGATATTAACAGCTTTAGTGATCAAATTGAGCGTATCTTGGGAAGCTGAGCTCGAAAGTGACATGAAACATGTTTTTCAGACATAAAGTGACAGTTACAGTGAATACCTGTTCTGACTACATTTTCTAACTCAAAGTGTCGTTTCAAAGTAAAAATACTGTTAGAAGGAGTGATTCAGACAAAATTAGATGAAACAGCTGTAATGGTAACAAATGAGCCCAGTTACATGAAATGACATCAAAATCAACATTCCCTGAGCCAGACAACGCTATTAACAGCTTTAGTGATCAAATTGAGCGTATCTTGCGAAGCTGAGCTCGAAAGTGACATGAAACATGTTTTTGAGACATAAAGTGACACTTACTGTCCTGACTACATTTTCTAACTGAAAGCGTCGTTTCAAAGTAAAAATACTGTTAGAAGGAGTGATTCAGACAAAATTAGATGAAACAGCTGTAGTGGTAACAAACAACGATATTAACAGCTTTAGTGATCAAATTGAGCGTATCTTGCGAAGCTGAGCTCGAAAGTGACATGAAACATGTTTTTGAGACATAAAGTGACACTTACAGTGAATACCTGTCCTGACTACATTTTCTAATTGAAAGCGTCGTTTCAAAGTAAAAATACTGTTAGAAGGAGTGATTCAGACAAAATTAGATGAAACAGCTGTACTGGTAACAAACAACGATATTAACAGCTTTAGTGATCAAATTGAGCGTATCTTGCGAAGCTGAGCTAGAAAGTGACATGAAACATGTTTTTGAGACATAAAGTGACACTTACTGTTCAAAACATGTTTCATGTCACTTTCGAGCACAACTTCGCAAGATACGCTCAATTTGATCACTAAAGCTGTTAATAGCGTTGTCTGGCTCAGGGAATGTTGATTTTGATGTCATTTCATGTAACTGCGCTCATTTGTTACCAGTACAGCTGTTTTATCTAATATTGTCTGAATCACTCCTTCTAACAGTATTTTTACTTTGAAACGGCACTTTGAGTTAGAAAATGTAGTCTGAACAGTAAGTGTCATTTTATGTCTCAAAAACATGTTTCATGTCACTTTCGAGCTCAGCTTCGCAAGATACGCTCAATTTGATCACTAAAGCTGTTAATATCGTTGTTTGTTACCAGTACAGCTGTTTCATCTAATTTTGTCTGAATTACGCCTTCTAACAGTATTTTTACTTTGAAACGACACTTTGAGTTAGAAAATGTAGTCAGGACAGGTATTCACTGTAAGTGTCACTTTATGTCTCAAAAACATGTTTCATGTCACTTTCGAGCTCAGCTTCGCAAGATACGCTCAATTTGATCACTAAAGCTGTTAATAGCGTTGTCTGGCTCAGGGAATGTTGATTTTGATGTCATTTCATGTAACTGCGCTCATTTGTTACCACTACAGCTGTTTCATCTAATTTTGTCTGAATCACTCCCTCTAACAGTATTTTTACTTTGAAACGACACTTTGAGTTAGAAAATGTAGTCTGAACAGTAAGTGTCACTTTATGTCTCAAAAACATGTTTCATGTCACTTTCGAGCTCAGCTTCGCAAGATACGCTCAATTTGATCACTAAAGCTGTTAATAGCGTTGTCTGGCTCAGGGAATGTTGATTTTGATGTCATTTCATGTAACTGCGCTCATTTGTTACCAGTACAGCTGTTTTATCTAATATTGTCTGAATCACTCCTTCTAACAGTATTTTTACTTAGAAACGGCACTTTGAGTTAGAAAATGTAGTCTGAACAGTAAGTGTCATTTTATGTCTCAAAAACATGTTTCATGTCACTTTCGAGCTCAGCTTCGCAATATACGCTCAATTTGATCACTAAAGCTGTTAATATCGTTGTTTGTTACCAGTACAGCTGTTTCATCTAATTTTGTCTGAATCACTCCTTCTAACAGTATTTTTACTTTGAAACGACACTTTGAGTTAGAAAATGTAGAATATCAGTTTGAATAAAGTTGAAAATTTACATATAAAGATTTCAGCTTTAAAAAAGTTGAAAACTTTCATGAAGTATTTCGACTTCAAAAAAGTTGAAAACTTTCATGAAAAGATTTCTGTTTCAAAAAAGTTGAAAATTTCAAGCTTTTTAAAAAGTTGAAAATTTTCATGAAGTATTTTTGCTTCAAAAAGTTGAAAACTTTCATGAAAAGATTTCGGCTTCAAAAAAGTTGAAAATTTTCATGAAAAGATTTCTGCTTCAAAATTTTCATGAAAAGATTTCTGCTTCAACAAAGTTAAAAATTTTCATGGAAAGATTTCGGCTTCAAAAAAGTTGAAAATTTTGATGAAAAGATTTCATTTTCAAAAAAGTTGATAATTTTTATGAAAAGATTTCTGCTTCAAAAAAGTTGAAAATTTTCATGAAGTATTTCGGTTTCAAAAAAGTTAAAAATTTACATGAAAAGATTTCGGCTTCAAAAAAGTTGAAAATTTTGATGAAAAGGTTTCATTTTCAAAAAAGTTGATAATTTTTATGAAAAGATTTCTGCTTCAAAAAAGTTGAAAATTTTCATGAAAAGATTTCAGCTTTAAAAAAGTTGAAAACTTTCATGAAGTATTTCGACTTCAAAAAAGGTGAAAATTTTCATGAAAAGATTTCATTTTCAAAAAAGTTAAAAAATTTACATGAAAAGATTTCTGTTTCAAAAAAGTTGAAAATTTGAAGCTTTTTAAAAAGTTGAAAATTTTCATGAAGTATTTTTGCTTCAAAAAGTTGAAAACTTTCATGAAAAGATTTCGGCTTCAAAAAAGTTGAAAATTTTCATGAAAAGATTTCTGCTTCAAAATTTTCATGAAAAGATTCATGAAAAGATTTCGGATTTAAAAAAGTTGAAAATTTTAATGAAGTATTTCGGATTCAACAAAGTTGAAAATTTACATGAAAAGATTTCTGCTTAAAAAAATTGAAAATTTTCATGAAAAGATTTCTGCTTGAAAATTTTCATAAAAATATTTCTGCATTAAAAAAGTCAAAGATTTTCATAAAAAGATTTCGGATTTAAAAAAGTTGAAAATTTTCATAAAAAGATTTCTGCTTCAAAAAAGTTGAAAATTTTCATGAAAAGATTTCGGCTTCAAAAAAGTTGAAGATTTTCGTGAAAAGATTTCTGCTTCAAAAAAGTTGAAAAGTTTCATGACAGGATTTTGGCTTTAAAGAAGTTGAAAATTTACATGAAAAGATTTCTGCTTCAAAAAAGTTGAAAAGTTTCATGAAAAGATTTTGGTTTCAAAAAATTTGAAAATTTTCATGAAGTAATTCGGCTTCAAAAAAGTTGAAAATTTTCATGAAGTATTTCAGCTTCAAAAAAGTTGAAAACTTTCATGAAGTTTTTCGGCTTCCAAAAAGTTGAAAACTTTCATGACGTTTTTCTGCTTTACAAAAGTTGAAGATTTTCATGAAGTATTTCGGCTTCAAAAAAGTTGAAAATTTTCATGAAAAGATTTCGGTTTTAAAAAAGGTAAAAATTTACATGAAAAGATTTCGGCTTCAAAAAAGTTGAACATTTTCATGAAAAGGTTTCATTTTCAAAAAAGTTGATAATTTTCATGAAAAGATTTCTGCTTCAAAAAAGTTGAAAATTTTCATGAAACGATTTCTGCTTCAAAAAAGTTGAATATTTTCATGAAGTATTTCTGCTTCAAAAAGTTGAAAATTTTGATGAAAAGATTTTTCTTTCAAAAAAGTGTAAAATTTTCATGGAAAGATTTCTGCTTCAAAAAAGTTGAAAATTTTCATGAAAAGATTTCGGCTTCAAAAAAGTTGAAAATTTTCATGACAGGATTTTGGCTTTAAATAAGTTAAAATTTTTCATGAAAAGATTTCGGCTTCAAAAAAAGTTGAAAATTTTCATGAAAAGATTTCTGCTTCAAAAAAGTTGAATATTTTCATTAAAAGATTTCTGCTTCAAAAAAGTCGAAGATTTTCATGAAAAGATTTCGGCTTCAAAAAAGTTGAAAATTTTCATAAAAAGATTTCTGCTTCAAAAAAGTCGAAGATTTTCATGACAGCATTTTGGCTTTAAATAAGTTAAAAATCTTCATGAAAAGATTTCGGCTTCAAAAAAAGTTGAAAATTTTCATCAAAAGATTTCTGCTTCAAAAAAGTTGAATATTTTCATTAAAAGATTTCTGCTTCAAAAAAGTCGAAGATTTTCATGAAAAGATTTCGGCTTCAAAAAAGTTGAAAATTTTCATAAAAAGATTTCTGCTTCAAAAAAGTCGAAGATTTTCATGAAAAGATTTCAGCTTCAAAAAAGTCGAAGATTTTCATGAAAAGATTTCGGCTTCAAAAAAGTTGAAAATTTTCATGAAAAGATTTCTGCTTCAACAAAGTTAAAAATTTTCATGAAAAGATTTAGCCTTCAAAAAAGTTGAAAATTTTCAAGAAAAGATTTCGGCTTCAAAAAAGTTGAACATTTTCATAAAGTATTTCTGCTTCAAAAAAGTTGAAGATTTTCATGAAAAGATTTCGGCTTCAAAAAAGTTGAAAATTTTCATAAAATGATTTCTGCTTCAAAAAAGTCGAAGATTTTCATGAAAAGATTTCGGCTTCAAAAAAGTCAAAAATTTTCATGAAGTATTTTGGTTTCAAAAAAGTTGAAAATTTACATGAAAAGATTTCAGCTTCAAAAAAGTTGAAAAATTTCATGAAAAGATTTCTGCTTGAAAATTTTCATGAAAAGATTTCTGCTTCAACAAAGTTGAAAATTTTCATGAAAAGATTTCTGCTTCAACAAAGTTAAAAATTTTCATGAAAAGATTTAGCCTTCAAAAAAGTTGAAAATTTTCATGAAAAGATTTCGGCTTCAAAAAAGTTGAACATTTTCATAAAGTATTTCTGCTTCAAAAAAGTTGAAGATTTTCATGAAAAGATTTCGGCTTCAACAAAGTTGAAAATTTTCATGACAGGATTTTGGCTTTAAAAAAGGTAAAAAATTTCATGAAGTATTTCAGCTTCAAAAAATTTGAAAATTTTGATGAAAAGATTTCTGCTTCAACAAAGTTAAAAATTTTCATGAAAAGATTTAGCCTTCAAAAAAGTTGAAAATTTTCATGAAAAGATTTCGGCTTCAAAAAAGTTGAACATTTTCATGAAGTATTTCAGCTTCAAAAAATTTGAAAATTTTGATGAAAAGATTTCTGCTTCAAAAAAGTTCAAAATTTTCATGAAAAGATTTCGGCTTCAAAAAAGTTGAACATTTCCATGAAGTATTTCTGCTTCAAAAAAGTTGAAGATTTTCATGAAAAGATTTTTGCTTCAAAAAAGTTGAAGATCTTCATGAAACGATTTCTGCTTCAAAAAAGTTGAACATTTTCATGAAAAAATTTCAGCTTCAAAAAAGTTGAAAATTTTCATGAAGTATTTCGGTTTCAAAAAAGTTAAAAATTTACATGAAAAGATTTCGGCTTCAAAAAAGTTGAAAATTTTGATGAAAAGGTTTCATTTTCAAAAAAGTTGATAATTTTTATGAAAAGATTTCTGCTTCAAAAAAGTTGAAAATTTTCATGAAAAGATTTTGGCTTCAAAAAAGTTGAAAATTTCCATGAATAGATTTCAGCTTCAAAAAAGTTGAAAATTTTCATGAAGTATTTCGGCTTCAAAAAATTTGAAAATTTTCATGAAAAGATTTCGGCTTCAACAAAGTTGAAAATTTTCATGACAGGATTTTGGCTTTAAAAAAGGTAAAAATTTTCATGAAGTATTTCAGCTTCAAAAAGGTTGAAAACTTTCATGAAGTATTTCGGCTTCAAAAAATTTGAAAGTTTTGATGAAAAGATTTCTGCTTCAAAAAAGTTGAAAACTTTCATGAAAAGATTTCGGCTTCAAAAAAGTCAAAGATTTTCATGAAGTATTTCGGCTTCAAAAAAGTTGAAAATTTTCATGAAAATCTTCGACTTTCTTCATGCTGGCTGAGTTTTTCTTTGTTCTATCTTTTGAAATCAATTTATTTTATGATTGAATATTCCAAGTATTCTTTAAATATCTTGTTTTTGATTACCACCAATCACTATTTCCATTTTTACTTTCATGCTTTATGAACAAAAATAGCTTTTTTTATTACTACATCAAGTTTACACACATGGGTCAAAAATGACCCATACATCCAAGTGTGATTTAAAATTAAATGAATTAATACTATAATAATAATTTGTTTCAAGTAATTACTTTAGCAGTGAGTGGAGCCAAACACTTATGTATTTCATATTTGCAACATGTTTATTTGTCATTTTGTCACACATACACATACCTCTGATAACAGATAACACGGCTGTTGAACTGAACTGTATCTGTAATTTAACAACTGTAAACTGGTGAATGTGACCAAACAAAATGAAATACAACTGAACACATCACTAGAGCACAAATTGCCATCTCAATTTTGACATGCCTCACAAATGATCACTAAGAGTTTGTGCTCCTTGCACACAGGCCTGGTGCACTGGGAACACTAGCTGCTGACTTTTCTGTCTTTGGTAACTGGGCAGATCGTGCACCTCTTCCTCTTCCTTTGGCCCTCCTGTCTGATGTCCTCTTGTGGCTGGGTGGTGGCTGTGTTTTGTTTTTTAAACCCACATCTTCCCATTGTTTCTTCTTCTGACTGCTGTCATCCACTGCTTTGTCATCATGCATAGTGCTCAGGAGGACAACAGCTTTTCCCTTCTTCTGCACATAGCTCACCATGGTCATGTTGCCATTGAATCCGAATTCTGAGCTATGAATCTCCCATGATTTGGATGGCTTCATGATAGGTGGTATGTCCGATTTGTTCTGGCAAAGAGTCCCAACAATGGTCAGGTTCTTCTCGAGGAGCTTCTCAGCCAGCGGGACACTGGTGAAGAAGTTGCTAATTGTGATGTTGCGACCTATGAGAGGGGGAAAAGATTGTAAATTTACTCAACATGGAATTCTTTAAACTCTAACGCCATAATCTGTTGCATTGCATTGCATTTTATTCTGTTTTACTATTTTGCTTACAGAGAAATCAAATAAAAAAATAAAATACACATTATTAAAGATTGGGAAAAAGTATGTAGGTATATTGTGCTAAAACTTAATACATTAGTTTCTCTATTGTACTTTACATTCACCTGTCTGTCTGATTCCACTGCACAATTGCTGGACGACATTCTCTCCAAGGTTCCTCTGAACCTGGCTGTCTCCCGGTATAGACAATTCCATCTATTGCATAAGGTACCCTTGCGTCGCACATCCAGAAGATTTTTATCCCATATTTTGCAGGCTTGCTGGGCATGTGTTGCCGTAACTTGCACCTGCCTCGGAATGGCACAAGCTGCTCATCTATGGTGACACAGTCACTGGGGATGAACTTTCTTCTGCAGTTGTCCAGGAAACAGTCCCACACGTACCTAAATGTCGCCATGTGGTGTGTTTCCAGTCGCAGAGCCCTGGTCCTCTTGTCGTCAAACCGTATGACGCGGCGGATATCTTCATATCTCCTAAGCCCCATGGTGGCCTTGTAAATTGGATTTTGCAGCGGATCTACAAACAGCTCCCGCAAGGCCACATCCCAGCTCTTCTCCCCCCCTGCAAGAATTGATGAAGGCCATCAATTCTTCTTTATCAATGCTTCTCCACTCTTTCCCTTTTGCTGTGGCTGTTCTTCGTCCCTCTAAGTTGATACATATTAGAACCTCCTCAATGATGTTGTCACTCATGAACATATCCCAGGCATCTTTTGGTGAAACAGCTGGTGATCCAGGTGTAGGTCCTGGGCAGCTCCTCAGAATGTTATGGCTTCTTGTTCTGCCATGAATGGGGGGATTCTCATTCCAGTAAGATCCGTTTTTACTCAATCTATTGGACTGGGTCTGAGTTTCCTCTTCAGAGGACTCATCAGATGAGTCTTCTGTATCATCAGAGGAGTCTTCTTCATGGATTCCCAGACACACCCACAACTCCAGCTTGACCCTCTGGCAAATATTCTGGGTCATCATCATCAGAAATTTCAGACTCTGAATCAAGACAAATTGCCTCCTCATCTGGTTCTTCCTGCAGCATCGCTACAACCATCTCAGTAGTAAATCTGGGACCAGCCATACTCTGGATAAAGAAAATCAAAAGCACAATAAAATTTTCAGATGCACATCAATATACATACACATACATAGAGTTTTATTTTGGTGACTTGGCTAAGTAGCTTAGCTAAGTACTTTGCTAAGTAGCCTAGCAATCTACATAATAGTTAGCTAACTACAATAGAATTAGCTAACTAAAATAGAAGTGTCAACAGCTAGCTAGCTAATAGTAATTACTTGTAACTTTCTGACAAGTAATGTACTCACTCTCAAGGTAACCTAAACCTAATCAAATGTTATGTACAGTTATCTTTCACAATTGTCATCAAATATTTTCTAAAGTGATGTTAGAACAATTTAAAAACAATACTTACATGTATTAGATGTTCCAAGGGAGCTGTGCTGAGCTGTGAAATGTCTGAAACAACCACGTTTCACAGCAAATGCTATAGTAAATGCATGTGGGTCGTTTCTGACCCATGTGTGTAAACTTGATGTAGAAATACAAAAGCTGTGCTCGTTCATAAAGTAAGAAAGGAAAAATACAAATGATGATTTGTGCTTAACAAAAACAAGATATTTACTGCATACTTGGAAAAGTAAATGATAAAATGTATTTATTTCAAAGATATATCATAGAAACACTCAGCCATACATGAAATAACATAGAAAGTGGATTCATTTTTGACCCATGTTGTGCATTAGAAGGGTAATGATACAAAAATGTTTTTTATTCAAAAAGTAAGAAAGGAAAAAATAAAATAAGGATGTATGATGATCAAAAACAAGTTAATTGAGGAATACCTTGAATACTGAATGAAGAGATGAATTTATTGCAAAGATGTAGAAAATAAAAACTCAACCGGGTCACTTTGACATTTTTAAAGCAGAAATACTTCATGAAAGTTTTCGACTTTTTTGATGCCGAAATAGTTCATGAAAATTTTCAACTTTTTTAAAGCCAAAATCTTTTCATGAAAATTTTCAACTTTTCTGAAGCAGAAATCTTTTCATGAAATACTTCGACTTTTTTGAAGCCGAAATACTTGATGAAAATTCTTACCTTTTTTAAAGCCATAATGCTGTCATGAAAATTTTCAACTTTTTTGAAGCTGAAATCTTTTCATGAAAATTTTCAACTTTTTTGAAGCCGAAATCTTTTCATGTAAATTTTCAACTTTTTTGAAGCCGAAATCTTTTCATGAAAATTTTCAACTTTTTTGAAGCAGAAATCTTTTCATGAAATACATTGACTTTTTTGAAGCCGAAATACTTGATGAAAATTTTCAACTTTTTTGAAGCCGAAATCTGTTCATGAAAATTTTCAACTTTTTTGAAGCCGAAATCTTTTCATGAAAATTTTGAACTTTTTGGAGCCGAAATCTTGTCATGAAAATTTTTACCTTTTTTAAAGCCAAAATCCTGTCATGAAAATTTTCAACTTTTTTGAAGCAGAAATCTTTTCATGAACATTTTAAACTTTTTTGAAGCCGAAATCTTTTCATGAAAATCTTCAACTTTTTTGAAGCAGAAATCTTTTCATGAAAATCTTCGACTTTTTTGCAGCCGAAATACTTCATTAACGTTTTCAACTTTTTTGATGCCGAAATCTTTTAATGTAAATCTTCAACTTTTTTGCAGCCGAAATACTTCATGAAAATTTTCAACTTTTTTGAAGCCGAAATACTTCATGAAAGTTTTCAACCTTTTTGAAGCCGAACTAATTCATGAAAATTTTTACCTTTTTCAAAGCTAAAATCCTGTCATGAAAATTTTCAACTTTTTTGAAGCAGAAATCTTTTCATGAAAATCTTCAACTTCTTTGAAGCCGAAATACTTGATGAAAATTTTCAACTGTTTTGAAGTCTAAATCTTTTCATGAAAATTTTCAACTTTTTTGAAGCCGAAATCTTTTCATGAAAATTTTCAAACTTTTTGAAGCCGAAATCTTTTCATGAAAATTTTCAACTTTTTTGAAGCAGAAATCTTTTCATGAAAATCTTAGACTTTTTTGAAGTCGAAAAAATTCATGAACATTTTCAACTTTTTTTGATGCCGAAATCTTTTCATGAAAATTTTCAACTTTTTTGAAGCAGAAATCTTTTCATGAAAATCGTTGACTTTTTTGAAGCCGGAATCTTTTCATGAAAATTTTCAACTTTTTTGAAGTAGAAATCTTTTCATGAAAATCTTAGACTTTTTTGAAGTCGAAAAAATTCATGGACATGTTCAACTTTTTTGAAATCTAAATCTTTTCATTAAAATTTTCAACTTTTTTGATGCCGAAATAGTTCATGAAAATTTTCAACTTTTTTGAAGCCGAAATCTTTTCATGAAAATTTTCAACTTTTTTGAAGCCGAAATACTTCATGAAAATTCCTACCTTTTTTAAAGCCATAATCCTGTCATGAAAATTTTCAACTTTTCTGAAGCTGAAATTATTTCATGAAAATTTTCAACTTTTTTGAAGCCGAAATCTTTTCATGAAAATCGTTGACGTTTTTGAAGCCCAAATCTTTTAATGTAAACTTTCAACTTTTTTGAAGCCGAAATACTTCATGAAAATGTTCGACTTTTCTGAAGCAGAAATCTTTTCATGAAAATCATTGACTTTTTTGAAGCCGAAATACTTCATGAAAATTTTCAACTTTTTTGAAGCAGAAATCTTTTCATGAAAATTTTCAACTTTATTGATGCCGAAATAGTTCATGAAAATTTTCAACTTTTTTGAACCCGAAATCTTTTCATGAAAATTTTCAACTTTTTGAAGCCGAAATCTTTTCATGAAAATCTTAGACTTTTTTGAAGTTGAAAAAATTCATGAAAGTTTTCAACCTTTTTGAAGCCGAAATACTTTATAAAATGTTTTACCTTTTTTAAAGCGAAAATCCTGTCATGAAAATTTTCAACTTTTTTGAAGCCGAAATACTTCATGAAAATTTTTGACTTTTTTGAAAGCCGAAATCTTTTAATGTAAATTTTCAACTTTTTTGATGCCGAAATAG
Organism: Labrus bergylta; assembly: GCF_963930695.1. Taxonomy (NCBI): domain Eukaryota; kingdom Metazoa; phylum Chordata; class Actinopteri; order Labriformes; family Labridae; genus Labrus; species Labrus bergylta. The sequence goes on along the minus strand of NC_089195.1, from coordinate 151,718 downwards.
TTCATGAAAATTTTCAACTTTTTTGAAGCAGAATTCTTTTCATGAAAATTTTCAACTTTTTTGAAGCAGAAATCTTTTCATGAAAATTTTCAACATTTTTGAAGCCGAAATCTATTCATGAAAATGTTTGACTTTTTTGAAGTCGAAAAAATTCATGGACATTTTCAACTTTTTTGAAGTCTAAATCTTTTCATTAAAATTTTCAACTTTTTTGAAGCCGAAATCTTTTCATGAAAATTTTCAAGTTTTTGAAGCAGAAATCTTTTCATGAAAATCTTAGACTTTTTTGAAGTCGAAAAAATTCATGAACATTTTCGACTTTTTTGAAGCCGAAATACTTCATGAAAATGTTCGACTTTTCTGAAGCAGAAATCTTTTCATGAAAATCATTGACTTTTTTGAAGCCGAAATAGTTCATGAAAATTTTCATCTTTTTTGAAGCATAAATCTTTTCATGAAAATCTTAGACTTTTTTGAAGTCGAAAAAATTCATGAACATTTTCAACTTTTTTGAAGTGTAAATCTTTTCATGAAAATTTTCAACTTTTTTGATGCCGAAATCTTTTCATGAAAATTTTTGACTTTTTTGAAAGCCGAAATCTTTTAATGTAAATTTTCAACTTTTTTGATGCCGAAATAGTTCATGAAAATTTTCAACTTTTTTGAAGCAGAATTCTTTTCATGAAAATTGTTGACGTTTTTGAAGCCGAAATCTTTTCATGAAAATTTTCAACTTTTTTGAAGCCGAAATACTTCATGAAAATTTTTACCTTTTTTAAAGCCAAAATCCTGTCATGAAAAATTTATACTTTTTTGAAGCAGAAATCTTTTCATGAAAATTTTCGACTTTATTCAAACTGATATTCTACATTTTCTAACTCAAAGTGTAGTTTCAAAGTAAAAATACTGTTAGAAGGAGTGATTCAGACAAAATTAGATGAAACAGCTGTACTGGTAACAAACAATGATATTAACAGCTTTAGTGATCAAATTGAGCGTATCTTGGGAAGCTGAGCTCGAAAGTGACATGAAACATGTTTTTCAGACATAAAGTGACAGTTACAGTGAATACCTGTTCTGACTACATTTTCTAACTCAAAGTGTCGTTTCAAAGTAAAAATACTGTTAGAAGGAGTGATTCAGACAAAATTAGATGAAACAGCTGTAATGGTAACAAATGAGCCCAGTTACATGAAATGACATCAAAATCAACATTCCCTGAGCCAGACAACGCTATTAACAGCTTTAGTGATCAAATTGAGCGTATCTTGCGAAGCTGAGCTCGAAAGTGACATGAAACATGTTTTTGAGACATAAAGTGACACTTACTGTCCTGACTACATTTTCTAACTGAAAGCGTCGTTTCAAAGTAAAAATACTGTTAGAAGGAGTGATTCAGACAAAATTAGATGAAAAAGCTGTACTGGTAACAAACAACGATATTAACAGCTTTAGTGATCAAATTGAGCGTATCTTGCGAAGCTGAGCTCGAAAGTGACATGAAACATGTTTTTCAGACAAAAAGTGACACCTACTGTTCAGACTGCATTTTCTAACTCAAAGTGTCGTTTCAAAGTAAAAATACTGTTAGAAGGAGTTTTTCAGGCAAAATTAAATGAAACAGCTGTAGTGGTAAAAAATGAGCGCAGTTACATGAAATGACATCAAAATCAACATTCCCTGAGCCAGACAACGCTATTAACAGCTTTAGTGATCAAATTGAGCGTATCTTGCGAAGCTGAGCTCGAAAGTGACATGAAACATGTTTTTGAGACATAAAGTGACACTTACTGTTCAGACTACATTTTCTAACTCAAAGTGTCGTTTCAAAGTAAAAATACTGTTAGAGGGAGTGATTCAGACAAAATTAGATGAAACAGCTGTAGTGGTAACAAATGAGCGCAGTTACATGAAATGACATCAAAATCAACATTCCCTGAGCCAGACAACGCTATTAACAGCTTTAGTGATCAAATTGAGCGTATCTTGCGAAGCTGAGCTCGAAAGTGACATGAAACATGTTTTTGAGACATAAAGTGACACTTACAGTGAATACCTGTCCTGACTACATTTTCTAATTGAAAGCGTCGTTTCAAAGTAAAAATACTGTTAGAAGGAGTGATTCAGACAAAATTAGATGAAACAGCTGTACTGGTAACAAACAACGATATTAACAGCTTTAGTGATCAAATTGAGCGTATCTTGGGAAGCTGAGCTCGAAAGTGACATGAAACATGTTTTTCAGACATAAAGTGACAGTTACAGTGAATACCTGTTCTGACTACATTTTCTAACTCAAAGTGTCGTTTCAAAGTAAAAATACTGTTAGAAGGAGTGATTCAGACAAAATTAGATGAAACAGCTGTAATGGTAACAAATGAGCCCAGTTACATGAAATGACATCAAAATCAACATTCCCTGAGCCAGACAACGCTATTAACAGCTTTAGTGATCAAATTGAGCGTATCTTGCGAAGCTGAGCTCGAAAGTGACATGAAACATGTTTTTGAGACATAAAGTGACACTTACTGTCCTGACTACATTTTCTAATTGAAAGCGTCGTTTCAAAGTAAAAATACTGTTAGAGGGAGTGATTCAGACAAAATTAGATGAAACAGCTGTACTGGTAACAAACAACGATATTAACAGCTTTAGTGATCAAATTGAGCGTATCTTGCGAAGCTGAGCTAGAAAGTGACATGAAACATGTTTTTGAGACATAAAGTGACACTTACTGTTCAAAACATGTTTCATGTCACTTTCGAGCACAACTTCGCAAGATACGCTCAATTTGATCACTAAAGCTGTTAATAGCGTTGTCTGGCTCAGGGAATGTTGATTTTGATGTCATTTCATGTAACTGCGCTCATTTGTTACCAGTACAGCTGTTTTATCTAATATTGTCTGAATCACTCCTTCTAACAGTATTTTTACTTTGAAACGGCACTTTGAGTTAGAAAATGTAGTCAGAACAGGTATTCACTGTAAGTGTCACTTTATGTCTCAAAAACATGTTTCATGTCACTTTCGAGCTCAGCTTCGCAAGATACGCTCAATTTGATCACTAAAGCTGTTAATAGCGTTGTCTGGCTCAGGGAATGTTGATTTTGATGTCATTTCATGTAACTGCGCTCATTTGTTACCACTACAGCTGTTTCATCTAATTTTGTCTGAATCACTCCCTCTAACAGTATTTTTACTTTGAAACGACACTTTGAGTTAGAAAATGTAGTCTGAACAGTAAGTGTCACTTTATGTCTCAAAAACATGTTTCATGTCACTTTCGAGCTCAGCTTCGCAAGATACGCTCAATTTGATCACTAAAGCTGTTAATAGCGTTGTCTGGCTCAGGGAATGTTGATTTTGATGTCATTTCATGTAACTGCGCTCATTTGTTACCAGTACAGCTGTTTTATCTAATATTGTCTGAATCACTCCCTCTAACAGTATTTTTACTTTGAAACGGCACTTTGAGTTAGAAAATGTAGTCTGAACAGTAAGTGTCATTTTATGTCTCAAAAACATGTTTCATGTCACTTTCGAGCTCAGCTTCGCAAGATACGCTCAATTTGATCACTAAAGCTGTTAATATCGTTGTTTGTTACCAGTACAGCTGTTTCATCTAATTTTGTCTGAATTACGCCTTCTAACAGTATTTTTACTTTGAAACGACACTTTGAGTTAGAAAATGTAGTCAGGACAGGTATTCACTGTAAGTGTCACTTTATGTCTCAAAAACATGTTTCATGTCACTTTCGAGCTCAGCTTCGCAAGATACGCTCAATTTGATCACTAAAGCTGTTAATAGCGTTGTCTGGCTCAGGGAATGTTGATTTTGATGTCATTTCATGTAACTGCGCTCATTTGTTACCAGTACAGCTGTTTTATCTAATATTGTCTGAATCACTCCCTCTAACAGTATTTTTACTTTGAAACGGCACTTTGAGTTAGAAAATGTAGTCTGAACAGTAAGTGTCATTTTATGTCTCAAAAACATGTTTCATGTCACTTTCGAGCTCAGCTTCGCAAGATACGCTCAATTTGATCACTAAAGCTGTTAATATCGTTGTTTGTTACCAGTACAGCTGTTTCATCTAATTTTGTCTGAATTACGCCTTCTAACAGTATTTTTACTTTGAAACGACACTTTGAGTTAGAAAATGTAGTCAGGACAGGTATTCACTGTAAGTGTCACTTTATGTCTCAAAAACATGTTTCATGTCACTTTCGAGCTCAGCTTCGCAAGATACGCTCAATTTGATCACTAAAGCTGTTAATAGCGTTGTCTGGCTCAGGGAATGTTGATTTTGATGTCATTTCATGTAACTGCGCTCATTTGTTACCACTACAGCTGTTTCATCTAATTTTGTCTGAATCACTCCCTCTAACAGTATTTTTACTTTGAAACGACACTTTGAGTTAGAAAATGTAGTCTGAACAGTAAGTGTCACTTTATGTCTCAAAAACATGTTTCATGTCACTTTCGAGCTCAGCTTCGCAAGATACGCTCAATTTGATCACTAAAGCTGTTAATAGCGTTGTCTGGCTCAGGGAATGTTGATTTTGATGTCATTTCATGTAACTGCGCTCATTTGTTACCAGTACAGCTGTTTTATCTAATATTGTCTGAATCACTCCCTCTAACAGTATTTTTACTTTGAAACGGCACTTTGAGTTAGAAAATGTAGTCTGAACAGTAAGTGTCATTTTATGTCTCAAAAACATGTTTCATGTCACTTTCGAGCTCAGCTTCGCAAGATACGCTCAATTTGATCACTAAAGCTGTTAATATCGTTGTTTGTTACCAGTACAGCTGTTTTATCTAATATTGTCTGAATCACTCCTTCTAACAGTATTTTTACTTTGAAACGGCACTTTGAGTTAGAAAATGTAGTCTGAACAGTAAGTGTCATTTTATGTCTCAAAAACATGTTTCATGTCACTTTCGAGCTCAGCTTCGCAATATACGCTCAATTTGATCACTAAAGCTGTTAATATCGTTGTTTGTTACCAGTACAGCTGTTTCATCTAATTTTGTCTGAATCACTCCTTCTAACAGTATTTTTACTTTGAAACGACACTTTGAGTTAGAAAATGTAGAATATCAGTTTGAATAAAGTTGAAAATTTACATATAAAGATTTCAGCTTTAAAAAAGTTGAAAACTTTCATGAAGTATTTCGACTTCAAAAAAGTTGAAAACTTTCATGAAAAGATTTCATTTTCAAAAAAGTTCAAAATTTACATGAAAAGATTTCTGTTTCAAAAAAGTTGAAAATTTCAAGCTTTTTAAAAAGTTGAAAATTTTCATGAAGTATTTTTGCTTCAAAAAGTTGAAAACTTTCATGAAAAGATTTCGGCTTCAAAAAAGTTGAAAATTTTCATGAAAAGATTTCTGCTTCAAAATTTTCATGAAAAGATTTCTGCTTCAACAAAGTTGAAAATTTTGATGAAAAGGTTTCATTTTCAAAAAAGTTGATAATTTTTATGAAAAGATTTCTGCTTCAAAAAAGTTGAAAATTTTCATGAAAAGATTTCAGCTTTAAAAAAGTTGAAAACTTTCATGAAGTATTTCGACTTCAAAAAAGTTGAAAATTTTCAATAAGTATTTCGGCTTCAAAAAAGGTGAAAATTTTCATGAAAAGATTTCATTTTCAAAAAAGTTGAAAATTTACATGAAAAGATTTTTGCTTCAAAAAGTTGAAAACTTTCATGAAAAGATTTCGGCTTCAAAAAAGTTGAAAATTTTCATGAAAAGATTTCTGCTTCAAAATTTTCATGAAAAGATTCATGAAAAGATTTCGGATTTAAAAAAGTTGAAAATTTTAATGAAAACATTTCGGCTTCAAAAAAGTTGAAAATTTTCATGAAGTATTTCGGATTCAACAAAGTTGAAAATTTACATGAAAAGATTTCTGCTTAAAAAAATTGAAAATTTTCATGAAAAGATTTCTGCTTGAAAATTTTCATAAAAATATTTCTGCATTAAAAAAGTCAAAGATTTTCATAAAAAGATTTCGGATTTAAAAAAGTTGAAAATTTTCATAAAAAGATTTCTGCTTCAAAAAAGTCGAAGATTTTCATGAAAAGATTTCTGATTCAACAAAGTTGAAAATTTTCATGAAAAGATTTCTGATTCAACAAAGTTGAAAATTTTCATGAAAAGATTTCTGCTTCAACAAAGTTGAAAATTTTCATGAAAAGATTTAGGCTTCAAAAAAGTCGAAAATTTTCATGAAAAGATTTCGGCTTCAAAAAAGTTGAAGATTTTCGTGAAAAGATTTCTGCTTCAAAAAAGTTGAAAAGTTTCATGACAGGATTTTGGCTTTAAAGAAGTTGAAAATTTACATGAAAAGATTTCTGCTTCAAAAAAGTTGAAAAGTTTCATGAAAAGATTTTGGTTTCAAAAAATTTGAAAATTTTCATGAAGTAATTCGGCTTCAAAAAAGTTGAAAATTTTCATGAAGTATTTCAGCTTCAAAAAAGTTGAAAACTTTCATGAAGTTTTTCGGCTTCCAAAAAGTTGAAAACTTTCATGACGTTTTTCTGCTTTACAAAAGTTGAAGATTTTCATGAAGTATTTCGGCTTCAAAAAAGTTGAAAATTTTCATGAAAAGATTTCGGTTTTAAAAAAGGTAAAAATTTACATGAAAAGATTTCGGCTTCAAAAAAGTTGAACATTTTCATGAAAAGGTTTCATTTTCAAAAAAGTTGATAATTTTCATGAAAAGATTTCTGCTTCAAAAAAGTTGAAAATTTTCATGAAACGATTTCTGCTTCAAAAAAGTTGAAAATTTTCATGAAGTATTTCTGCTTCAAAAAGTTGAAAATTTTCATGAAAAGATTTTTCTTTCAAAAAAGTGTAAAATTTTCATGGAAAGATTTCTGCTTCAAAAAAGTTGAAGATTTTCATGAAAAGATTTCGGCTTCAAAAAAGTTGAAAATTTTCATAAAAAGATTTCTGCTTCAAAAAAGTCGAAGATTTTCATGAAAAGATTTCGGCTTCAAAAAAGTTGAAAATTTTCATGAAAAGATTTCTGCTTCAACAAAGTTAAAAATTTTCATGAAAAGATTTAGCCTTCAAAAAAGTTGAAAATTTTCATGAAAAGATTTCGGCTTCAAAAAAGTTGAACATTTTCATAAAGTATTTCTGCTTCAAAAAAGTTGAAGATTTTCATGAAAAGATTTCGGCTTCAAAAAAGTTGAAAATTTTCATAAAATGATTTCTGCTTCAAAAAAGTCGAAGATTTTCATGAAAAGATTTCGGCTTCAAAAAAGTCAAAAATTTTCATGAAGTATTTTGGTTTCAAAAAAGTTGAAAATTTACATGAAAAGATTTCAGCTTCAAAAAAGTTGAAAAATTTCATGAAAAGATTTCTGCTTGAAAATTTTCATGAAAAGATTTCTGCTTCAACAAAGTTAAAAATTTTCATGAAAAGATTTAGCCTTCAAAAAAGTTGAAAATTTTCATGAAAAGATTTCGGCTTCAAAAAAGTTGAACATTTTCATAAAGTATTTCTGCTTCAAAAAAGTTGAAGATTTTCATGAAAAGATTTCGGCTTCAAAAAAGTTGAAAATTTTCATAAAATGATTTCTGCTTCAAAAAAGTCGAAGATTTTCATGAAAAGATTTCGTCTTCAAAAAAGTCAAAAATTTTCATGAAGTATTTTGGTTTCAAAAAAGTTGAAAATTTACATGAAAAGATTTCAGCTTCAAAAAAGTTGAAAAATTTCATGAAAAGATTTCTGCTTGAAAATTTTCATGAAAAGATTTCTGCTTCAACAAAGTTGAAAATTTTCATGAAAAGATTTCTGCTTCAACAAAGTTAAAAATTTTCATGAAAAGATTTAGCCTTCAAAAAAGTTGAAAATTTTCATGAAAAGATTTCGGCTTCAAAAAAGTTGAACATTTTCATAAAGTATTTCTGCTTCAAAAAAGTTGAAGATTTTCATGAAAAGATTTCGGCTTCAAAAAAGTTGAAAATTTTCATAAAAAGATTTCTGCTTCAACAAAGTTAAAAATTTTCATGAAAAGATTTAGCCTTCAAAAAAGTTGAAAATTTTCATGAAAAGATTTCGGCTTCAAAAAAGTTGAACATTTTCATAAAGTATTTCTGCTTCAAAAAAGTTGAAGATTTTCATGAAAAGATTTCGGCTTCAACAAAGTTGAAAATTTTCATGACAGGATTTTGGCTTTAAAAAAGGTAAAAAATTTCATGAAGTATTTCAGCTTCAAAAAATTTGAAAATTTTGATGAAAAGATTTCTGCTTCAACAAAGTTAAAAATTTTCATGAAAAGATTTAGCCTTCAAAAAAGTTGAAAATTTTCATGAAAAGATTTCGGCTTCAAAAAAGTTGAACATTTTCATGAAGTATTTCAGCTTCAAAAAATTTGAAAATTTTGATGAAAAGATTTCTGCTTCAAAAAAGTTCAAAATTTTCATGAAAAGATTTCAGCTTCAAAAAAGTTGAAAAATTTCATGAAAAGATTTCTGCTTGAAAATTTTCATGAAAAGATTTCTGCTTCAACAAAGTTGAAAATTTTCATGAAAAGATTTCTGCTTCAACAAAGTTAAAAATTTTCATGAAAAGATTTAGCCTTCAAAAAAGTTGAAAATTTTCATGAAAAGATTTCGGCTTCAAAAAAGTTGAACATTTTCATAAAGTATTTCTGCTTCAAAAAAGTTGAAGATTTTCATGAAAAGATTTCGGCTTCAAAAAAGTTGAAAATTTTCATAAAATGATTTCTGCTTCAAAAAAGTCGAAGATTTTCATGAAAAGATTTCGGCTTCAAAAAAGTCAAAAATTTTCATGAAGTATTTTGGTTTCAAAAAAGTTGAAAATTTACATGAAAAGATTTCAGCTTCAAAAAAGTTGAAAATTTTCATGAAAAGATTTCTGCTTGAAAATTTTCATGAAAAGATTTTTGCTTCAACAAAGTTGAAAATTTTCATGAAAAGATTTCTGCTTCAACAAAGTTAAAAATTTTCATGAAAAGATTTAGCCTTCAAAAAAGTTGAAAATTTTCATGAAAAGATTTCGGCTTCAAAAAAGTTGAACATTTTCATAAAGTATTTCTGCTTCAAAAAAGTTGAAGATTTTCATGAAAAGATTTCGGCTTCAACAAAGTTGAAAATTTTCATGACAGGATTTTGGCTTTAAAAAAGGTAAAAAATTTCATGAAGTATTTCAGCTTCAAAAAATTTGAAAATTTTGATGAAAAGATTTCTGCTTCAACAAAGTTAAAAATTTTCATGAAAAGATTTAGCCTTCAAAAAAGTTCAAAATTTTCATGAAAAGATTTCGGCTTCAAAAAAGTTGAACATTTTCATGAAGTATTTCAGCTTCAAAAAATTTGAAAATTTTGATGAAAAGATTTCTGCTTCAAAAAAGTTCAAAATTTTCATGAAAAGATTTCGGCTTCAAAAAAGTTGAACATTTCCATGAAGTATTTCTGCTTCAAAAAAGTTGAAGATTTTCATGAAAAGATTTTTGCTTCAAAAAAGTTGAAGATCTTCATGAAACGATTTCTGCTTCAAAAAAGTTGAACATTTTCATGAAAAAATTTCAGCTTCAAAAAAGTTGAAAATTTTCATGAAGTATTTCGGTTTCAAAAAAGTTAAAAATTTACATGAAAAGATTTCGGCTTCAAAAAAGTTGAAAATTTTGATGAAAAGGTTTCATTTTCAAAAAAGTTGATAATTTTTATGAAAAGATTTCTGCTTCAAAAAAGTTGAAAATTTTCATGAAAAGATTTTGGCTTCAAAAAAGTTGAAAATTTCCATGAATAGATTTCAGCTTCAAAAAAGTTGAAAATTTTCATGAAGTATTTCGGCTTCAAAAAATTTGAAAATTTTCATGAAAAGATTTCGGCTTCAACAAAGTTGAAAATTTTCATGACAGGATTTTGGCTTTAAAAAAGGTAAAAATTTTCATGAAGTATTTCAGCTTCAAAAAGGTTGAAAACTTTCATGAAGTATTTCGGCTTCAAAAAATTTGAAAGTTTTGATGAAAAGATTTCTGCTTCAAAAAAGTTGAAAATTTTCATAAAATGATTTCTGCTTCAAAAAAGTCGAAGATTTTCATGAAAAGATTTCGGCTTCAAAAAAGTCAAAAATTTTCATGAAGTATTTTGGTTTCAAAAAAGTTGAAAATTTACATGAAAAGATTTCAGCTTCAAAAAAGTTGAAAATTTTCATGAAAAGATTTCTGCTTGAAAATTTTCATGAAAAGATTTTTGCTTCAACAAAGTTGAAAATTTTCATGAAAAGATTTCTGCTTCAACAAAGTTAAAAATTTTCATGAAAAGATTTAGCCTTCAAAAAAGTTGAAAATTTTCATGAAAAGATTTCGGCTTCAAAAAAGTTGAACATTTTCATAAAGTATTTCTGCTTCAAAAAAGTTGAAGATTTTCATGAAAAGATTTCGGCTTCAACAAAGTTGAAAATTTTCATGACAGGATTTTGGCTTTAAAAAAGGTAAAAAATTTCATGAAGTATTTCAGCTTCAAAAAATTTGAAAATTTTGATGAAAAGATTTCTGCTTCAACAAAGTTAAAAATTTTCATGAAAAGATTTAGCCTTCAAAAAAGTTCAAAATTTTCATGAAAAGATTTCGGCTTCAAAAAAGTTGAACATTTTCATGAAGTATTTCAGCTTCAAAAAATTTGAAAATTTTGATGAAAAGATTTCTGCTTCAAAAAAGTTCAAAATTTTCATGAAAAGATTTCGGCTTCAAAAAAGTTGAACATTTCCATGAAGTATTTCTGCTTCAAAAAAGTTGAAGATTTTCATGAAAAGATTTTTGCTTCAAAAAAGTTGAAGATCTTCATGAAACGATTTCTGCTTCAAAAAAGTTGAACATTTTCATGAAAAAATTTCAGCTTCAAAAAAGTTGAAAATTTTCATGAAGTATTTCGGTTTCAAAAAAGTTAAAAATTTACATGAAAAGATTTCGGCTTCAAAAAAGTTGAAAATTTTGATGAAAAGGTTTCATTTTCAAAAAAGTTGATAATTTTTATGAAAAGATTTCTGCTTCAAAAAAGTTGAAAATTTTCATGAAAAGATTTTGGCTTCAAAAAAGTTGAAAATTTCCATGAATAGATTTCAGCTTCAAAAAAGTTGAAAATTTTCATGAAGTATTTCGGCTTCAAAAAATTTGAAAATTTTCATGAAAAGATTTCGGCTTCAACAAAGTTGAAAATTTTCATGACAGGATTTTGGCTTTAAAAAAGGTAAAAATTTTCATGAAGTATTTCAGCTTCAAAAAGGTTGAAAACTTTCATGAAGTATTTCGGCTTCAAAAAATTTGAAAGTTTTGATGAAAAGATTTCTGCTTCAAAAAAGTTGAAAACTTTCATGAAAAGATTTCGGCTTCAAAAAAGTCAAAGATTTTCATGAAGTATTTCGGCTTCAAAAAAGTTGAAAATTTTCATGAAAATCTTCGACTTTCTTCATGCTGGCTGAGTTTTTCTTTGTTCTATCTTTTGAAATCAATTTATTTTATGATTGAATATTCCAAGTATTCTTTAAATATCTTGTTTTTGATTACCACCAATCACTATTTCCATTTTTACTTTCATGCTTTATGAACAAAAATAGCTTTTTTTATTACTACATCAAGTTTACACACATGGGTCAAAAATGACCCATACATCCAAGTGTGATTTAAAATTAAATGAATTAATACTATAATAATAATTTGTTTCAAGTAATTACTTTAGCAGTGAGTGGAGCCAAACACTTATGTATTTCATATTTGCAACATGTTTATTTGTCATTTTGTCACACATACACATACCTCTGATAACAGATAACACGGCTGTTGAACTGAACTGTATCTGTAATTTAACAACTGTAAACTGGTGAATGTGACCAAACAAAATGAAATACAACTGAACACATCACTAGAGCACAAATTGCCATCTCAATTTTGACATGCCTCACAAATGATCACTAAGAGTTTGTGCTCCTTGCACACAGGCCTGGTGCACTGGGAACACTAGCTGCTGACTTTTCTGTCTTTGGTAACTGGGCAGATCGTGCACCTCTTCCTCTTCCTTTGGCCCTCCTGTCTGATGTCCTCTTGTGGCTGGGTGGTGGCTGTGTTTTGTTTTTTAAACCCACATCTTCCCATTGTTTCTTCTTCTGACTGCTGTCATCCACTGCTTTGTCATCATGCATAGTGCTCAGGAGGACAACAGCTTTTCCCTTCTTCTGCACATAGCTCACCATGGTCATGTTGCCATTGAATCCGAATTCTGAGCTATGAATCTCCCATGATTTGGATGGCTTCATGATAGGTGGTATGTCCGATTTGTTCTGGCAAAGAGTCCCAACAATGGTCAGGTTCTTCTCGAGGAGCTTCTCAGCCAGCGGGACACTGGTGAAGAAGTTGCTAATTGTGATGTTGCGACCTATGAGAGGGGGAAAAGATTGTAAATTTACTCAACATGGAATTCTTTAAACTCTAACGCCATAATCTGTTGCATTGCATTGCATTTTATTCTGTTTTACTATTTTGCTTACAGAGAAATCAAATAAAAAAATAAAATACACATTATTAAAGATTGGGAAAAAGTATGTAGGTATATTGTGCTAAAACTTAATACATTAGTTTCTCTATTGTACTTTACATTCACCTGTCTGTCTGATTCCACTGCACAATTGCTGGACGACATTCTCTCCAAGGTTCCTCTGAACCTGGCTGTCTCCCGGTATAGACAATTCCATCTATTGCATAAGGTACCCTTGCGTCGCACATCCAGAAGATTTTTATCCCATATTTTGCAGGCTTGCTGGGCATGTGTTGCCGTAACTTGCACCTGCCTCGGAATGGCACAAGCTGCTCATCTATGGTGACACAGTCACTGGGGATGAACTTTCTTCTGCAGTTGTCCAGGAAACAGTCCCACACGTACCTAAATGTCGCCATGTGGTGTGTTTCCAGTCGCAGAGCCCTGGTCCTCTTGTCGTCAAACCGTATGACGCGGCGGATATCTTCATATCTCCTAAGCCCCATGGTGGCCTTGTAAATTGGATTTTGCAGCGGATCTACAAACAGCTCCCGCAAGGCCACATCCCAGCTCTTCTCCCCCCCTGCAAGAATTGATGAAGGCCATCAATTCTTCTTTATCAATGCTTCTCCACTCTTTCCCTTTTGCTGTGGCTGTTCTTCGTCCCTCTAAGTTGATACATATTAGAACCTCCTCAATGATGTTGTCACTCATGAACATATCCCAGGCATCTTTTGGTGAAACAGCTGGTGATCCAGGTGTAGGTCCTGGGCAGCTCCTCAGAATGTTATGGCTTCTTGTTCTGCCATGAATGGGGGGATTCTCATTCCAGTAAGATCCGTTTTTACTCAATCTATTGGACTGGGTCTGAGTTTCCTCTTCAGAGGACTCATCAGATGAGTCTTCTGTATCATCAGAGGAGTCTTCTTCATGGATTCCCAGACACACCCACAACTCCAGCTTGACCCTCTGGCAAATATTCTGGGTCATCATCATCAGAAATTTCAGACTCTGAATCAAGACAAATTGCCTCCTCATCTGGTTCTTCCTGCAGCATCGCTACAACCATCTCAGTAGTAAATCTGGGACCAGCCATACTCTGGATAAAGAAAATCAAAAGCACAATAAAATTTTCAGATGCACATCAATATACATACACATACATAGAGTTTTATTTTGGTGACTTGGCTAAGTAGCTTAGCTAAGTACTTTGCTAAGTAGCCTAGCAATCTACATAATAGTTAGCTAACTACAATAGAATTAGCTAACTAAAATAGAAGTGTCAACAGCTAGCTAGCTAATAGTAATTACTTGTAACTTTCTGACAAGTAATGTACTCACTCTCAAGGTAACCTAAACCTAATCAAATGTTATGTACAGTTATCTTTCACAATTGTCATCAAATATTTTCTAAAGTGATGTTAGAACAATTTAAAAACAATACTTACATGTATTAGATGTTCCAAGGGAGCTGTGCTGAGCTGTGAAATGTCTGAAACAACCACGTTTCACAGCAAATGCTATAGTAAATGCATGTGGGTCGTTTCTGACCCATGTGTGTAAACTTGATGTAGAAATACAAAAGCTGTGCTCGTTCATAAAGTAAGAAAGGAAAAATACAAATGATGATTTGTGCTTAACAAAAACAAGATATTTACTGCATACTTGGAAAAGTAAATGATAAAATGTATTTATTTCAAAGATATATCATAGAAACACTCAGCCATACATGAAATAACATAGAAAGTGGATTCATTTTTGACCCATGTTGTGCATTAGAAGGGTAATGATACAAAAATGTTTTTTATTCAAAAAGTAAGAAAGGAAAAAATAAAATAAGGATGTATGATGATCAAAAACAAGTTAATTGAGGAATACCTTGAATACTGAATGAAGAGATGAATTTATTGCAAAGATGTAGAAAATAAAAACTCAACCGGGTCACTTTGACATTTTTAAAGCAGAAATACTTCATGAAAGTTTTCGACTTTTTTGATGCCGAAATAGTTCATGAAAATTTTCAACTTTTTTGAAGCCAAAATCTTTTCATGAAAATTTTCAACTTTTTTGAAGCAGAAATCTTTTCATGAAATACTTCGACTTTTTTGAAGCCGAAATACTTGATGAAAATTTTCAACTTTTTTCAAGTCTAAATCTTTTCAGGAAAATTTTCAACTTTTTTGAAATAGAAATCTTTTCATGAAAATTTTCAACTTTTTTGAAGCCGAAATACTTCATTAACGTTTTCAACTTTTTTGATGCCGAAATCTTTTAATGTAAATCTTCAACTTTTTTGAAGCCGAAATACTTCATGAAAGTTTTCAACTTTTTTGAAGCCGAAATCTTTTCATGAACATTTTAAACTTTTTTGAAGCCGAAATCTTTTCATGAAAATGTTCAACTTTTTTGAAGCAGAAATCTTTTCATGAAAATCTTCGACTTTTTTGCAGCCGAAATACTTCATTAACGTTTTCAACTTTTTTGATGCCGAAATCTTTTAATGTAAATCTTCAACTTTTTTGAAGCCGAAATACTTCATGAAAGTTTTCAACTTTTTTGAAGCCGAAATCTTTTCATGAACATTTTAAACTTTTTTGAAGCCGAAATCTTTTCATGAAAATGTTCAACTTTTTTGAAGCAGAAATCTTTTCATGAAAATCTTCGACTTTTTTGCAGCCGAAATACTTCATGAAAATTTTCAACTTTTTTGAAGCCGAAATACTTCATGAAAGTTTTCAACCTTTTTGAAGCCGAAATAATTCATGAAAATTTTTACCTTTTTCAAAGCTAAAATCCTGTCATGAAAATTTTCAACTTTTTTGAAGCAGAAATCTTTTCATGAAAATCTTCAACTTCTTTGAAGCAGAAATACTTGATGAAAATTTTCAACTGTTTTGAAGTCTAAATCTTTTCATGAAAATTTTCAACTTTTTTGAAGCCGAAATCTTTTCATGAAAATTTTCAAACTTTTTGAAGCCGAAATCTTTTCATGAAAATTTTCAACTTTTTTGAAGCAGAAATCTTTTCATGAAAATCTTAGACTTTTTTGAAGTCGAAAAAATTCATGAACATTTTCAACTTTTTTTGATGCCGAAATCTTTTCATGAAAATTTTCAACTTTTTTGAAGCAGAAATCTTTTCATGAAAATCGTTGACTTTTTTGAAGCCGGAATCTTTTCATGAAAATTTTCAACTTTTTTGAAGTAGAAATCTTTTCATGAAAATCTTAGACTTTTTTGAAGTCGAAAAAATTCATGAACATTTTCAACTTTTTTGAAGTCTAAATCTTTTCATGAAAATTTTCAACTTTTTTGATGCCGAAATCTTTTCATGAAAATTTTCAACTTTTTGAAGCCGAAATCTTTTCATGAACATTTTCAACTTTTTTGAAGCCGAAATCTTTTCATGAAAATTTTCAACTTTTTTGATGCATAAATCTTTTCATGAAAATTTTAGACTTTTTTGAAGTCGAAAAAATTCATGGACATGTTCAACTTTTTTGAAATCTAAATCTTTTCATTAAAATTTTCAACTTTTTTGATGCCGAAATAGTTCATGAAAATTTTCAACTTTTTTGAAGCCGAAATCTTTTCATGAAAATTTTCAACTTTTTTGAAGCCGAAATACTTCATGAAAATTCCTACCTTTTTTAAAGCCATAATCCTGTCATGAAAATTTTCAACTTTTCTGAAGCTGAAATTATTTCATGAAAATTTTCAACTTTTTTGAAGCCGAAATCTTTTCATGAAAATCGTTGACGTTTTTGAAGCCCAAATCTTTTAATGTAAACTTTCAACTTTTTTGAAGCCGAAATACTTCATGAAAATGTTCGACTTTTCTGAAGCAGAAATCTTTTCATGAAAATCATTGACTTTTTTGAAGCCGAAATACTTCATGAAAATTTTCAACTTTTTTGAAGCAGAAATCTTTTCATGAAAATTTTCAACTTTATTGATGCCGAAATAGTTCATGAAAATTTTCAACTTTTTTGAAACCGAAATCTTTTCATGAAAATTTTCAACTTTTTGAAGCCGAAATCTTTTCATGAAAATCTTAGACTTTTTTGAAGTTGAAAAAATTCATGAAAGTTTTCAACCTTTTTGAAGCCGAAATACTTTATAAAATGTTTTACCTTTTTTAAAGCGAAAATCCTGTCATGAAAATTTTCAACTTTTTTGAAGCAGAAATCTTTTCATGAAAATCTTCGACTTTTTTGAAGCCGAAATAGTTCATGAATGTTTTCAACTTTTTTGAAGCCGAAATACTTCATGAAAATTTTTGACTTTTTTGAAAGCCGAAATCTTTTAATGTAAATTTTCAACTTTTTTGATGCCGAAATAGTTCATGAAAATTTTCAACTTTTTTGAAGCAGAATTCTTTTCATGAAAATTTTCAACTTTTTTGAAGCAGAAATCTTTTCATGAAAATTTTCAACATTTTTGAAGCCGAAATCTATTCATGAAAATGTTTGACTTTTTTGAAGTCGAAAAAATTCATGGACATTTTCAACTTTTTTGAAGTCTAAATCTTTTCATTAAAATTTTCAACTTTTTTGAAGCCGAAATCTTTTCATGAAAATTTTCAAGTTTTTGAAGCAGAAATCTTTTCATGAAAATCTTAGACTTTTTTGAAGTCGAAAAAATTCATGAACATTTTCGACTTTTTTGAAGCCGAAATACTTCATGAAAATGTTCGACTTTTCTGAAGCAGAAATCTTTTCATGAAAATCATTGACTTTTTTGAAGCCGAAATAGTTCATGAAAATTTTCAACTTTTTTGAAGCATAAATCTTTTCATGAAAATCTTCAACTTTTTTGAAGTGTATATCTTTTCACGAAAATGTTCAACTTTTTTGAAGCCGAAATCTTTTCATGAAAATCTTAGACTTTTTTGAAGTCGAAAAAATTCATGAACATTTTCAACTTTTTTGAAGTGTAAATCTTTTCATGAAAATTTTCAACTTTTTTGAAGCAGAAATCTTTTCATGAAAATCTTAGACTTTTTTGAAGTCGAAAAAATTCATGAACATTTTCAACTTTTTTGAAGTGTAAATCTTTTCATGAAAATTTTCAACTTTTTTGAAGCCGAAATCTTTTCATGAAAATTTTCAAGTTTTTGAAGCAGAAATCTTTTCATGAAAATCTTAGACTTTTTTGAAGTCGAAAAAATTCATGAACATTTTCAACTTTTTTGAAGTGTAAATCTTTTCATGAAAATTTTCAACTTTTTTGATGCCGAAATCTTTTCATGAAAATTTTTGACTTTTTTGAAAGCCGAAATCTTTTAATGTAAATTTTCAACTTTTTTGATGCCGAAATAGTTCATGAAAATTTTCAACTTTTTTGAAGCAGAATTCTTTTCATGAAAATTTTCAACTTTTTTGAAGCAGAAATCTTTTCATGAAAATTTTCAACATTTTTGAAGCCGAAATCTATTCATGAAAATGTTTGACTTTTTTGAAGTCGAAAAAATTCATGGACATTTTCAACTTTTTTGAAGTCTAAATCTTTTCATTAAAATTTTCAACTTTTTTGAAGCCGAAATCTTTTCATGAAAATTTTCAAGTTTTTGAAGCAGAAATCTTTTCATGAAAATCTTAGACTTTTTTGAAGTCGAAAAAATTCATGAACATTTTCAACTTTTTTGAAGTGTAAATCTTTTCATGAAAATTTTCAACTTTTTTGATGCCGAAATCTTTTCATGAAAATTTTTGACTTTTTTGAAAGCCGAAATCTTTTAATGTAAATTTTCAACTTTTTTGATGCCGAAATAGTTCATGAAAATTTTCAACTTTTTTGAAGCAGAATTCTTTTCATGAAAATTTTCAACTTTTTTGAAGCAGAAATCTTTTCATGAAAATTTTCAACATTTTTGAACCCAAAATCTATTCATGAAAATGTTTGACTTTTTTGAAGTCGAAAAAATTCATGGACATTTTCAACTTTTTTGAAGTCTAAATCTTTTCATGAAAATTTTCAACTTTTTTGAAGCCGAAATACTTCATGAGAATTTTTGACTTTTTTGAAGCCGAAATCTTTTCATGTAAATTTTCAACTTTTTTGATACTGAAATAGTTCATGACATTTTTTCAACTTTTTTGAAGTCGAAAAAATTCATGAACATTTTCAACTTTTTTGAAGTCTAAATCTTTTCATGAAAATTTTCAACTTTTTTGAAGCCGAAATCTTTTCATGAAAATTTTCAACTTTTTTGAAGCCGAAATACTTCATGAAAATTTTCAACTTTTTTGAAGCCGAAATCTTTTAATGTAAATTTTCAACTTTTTTGATGCCGAAATAGTTCATGAAAATTTTCAACATTTTTGAAGCCGAAATCTATTCATGAAAATGTTAGACTTTTTTGAAGTCGAAAAAATTCATGAACATTTTCAACTTTTTTGAAGTGTAAATCTTTTCATGAAAATTTTCAACTTTTTTGAAGCCGAAATCTTTTCATGAAAATTTTCAAGTTTTTGAAGCAGAAATCTTTTCATGAAAATCTTAGACTTTTTTGAAGTCGAAAAAATTCATGAACATTTTCAACTTTTTTGAAGTGTAAATCTTTTCATGAAAATTTTCAACTTTTTTGAAGTGTAAATCTTTACATGAAAATTTTCAACTTTTTTGAAGCCGAAATCTTTTCATGAAAATTTTCAACTTTTTTGAAGCCGAAATACTTCATGAAAATTTTTACCTTTTTTAAAGCCAAAATCCTGTCATGAAAAATTTATACTTTTTTGAAGCAGAAATCTTTTCATGAAAATTTTCGACTTTATTCAAACTGATATTCTACATTTTCTAACTCAAAGTGTAGTTTCAAAGTAAAAATACTGTTAGAAGGAGTGATTCAGACAAAATTAGATGAAACAGCTGTACTGGTAACAAACAATGATATTAACAGCTTTAGTGATCAAATTGAGCGTATCTTGGGAAGCTGAGCTCGAAAGTGACATGAAACATGTTTTTCAGACATAAAGTGACAGTTACAGTGAATACCTGTTCTGACTACATTTTCTAACTCAAAGTGTCGTTTCAAAGTAAAAATACTGTTAGAAGGAGTGATTCAGACAAAATTAGATGAAACAGCTGTAATGGTAACAAATGAGCCCAGTTACATGAAATGACATCAAAATCAACATTCCCTGAGCCAGACAACGCTATTAACAGCTTTAGTGATCAAATTGAGCGTATCTTGCGAAGCTGAGCTCGAAAGTGACATGAAACATGTTTTTGAGACATAAAGTGACACTTACTGTCCTGACTACATTTTCTAACTGAAAGCGTCGTTTCAAAGTAAAAATACTGTTAGAAGGAGTGATTCAGACAAAATTAGATGAAAAAGCTGTACTGGTAACAAACAACGATATTAACAGCTTTAGTGATCAAATTGAGCGTATCTTGCGAAGCTGAGCTCGAAAGTGACATGAAACATGTTTTTCAGACAAAAAGTGACACTTACTGTTCAGACTGCATTTTCTAACTCAAAGTGTCGTTTCAAAGTAAAAATACTGTTAGAAGGAGTTTTTCAGGCAAAATTAAATGAAACAGCTGTAGTGGTAAAAAATGAGCGCAGTTACATGAAATGACATCAAAATCAACATTCCCTGAGCCAGACAACGCTATTAACAGCTTTAGTGATCAAATTGAGCGTATCTTGCGAAGCTGAGCTCGAAAGTGACATGAAACATGTTTTTGAGACATAAAGTGACACTTACTGTTCAGACTACATTTTCTAACTCAAAGTGTCGTTTCAAAGTAAAAATACTGTTAGAGGGAGTGATTCAGACAAAATTAGATGAAACAGCTGTAGTGGTAACAAATGAGCGCAGTTACATGAAATGACATCAAAATCAACATTCCCTGAGCCAGACAACGCTATTAACAGCTTTAGTGATCAAATTGAGCGTATCTTGCGAAGCTGAGCTCGAAAGTGACATGAAACATGTTTTTGAGACATAAAGTGACACTTACAGTGAATACCTGTCCTGACTACATTTTCTAATTGAAAGCGTCGTTTCAAAGTAAAAATACTGTTAGAAGGAGTGATTCAGACAAAATTAGATGAAACAGCTGTACTGGTAACAAACAACGATATTAACAGCTTTAGTGATCAAATTGAGCGTATCTTGCGAAGCTGAGCTAGAAAGTGACATGAAACATGTTTTTGAGACATAAAGTGACACTTACTGTTCAAAACATGTTTCATGTCACTTTCGAGCACAACTTCGCAAGATACGCTCAATTTGATCACTAAAGCTGTTAATAGCGTTGTCTGGCTCAGGGAATGTTGATTTTGATGTCATTTCATGTAACTGCGCTCATTTGTTACCAGTACAGCTGTTTTATCTAATATTGTCTGAATCACTCCTTCTAACAGTATTTTTACTTTGAAACGGCACTTTGAGTTAGAAAATGTAGTCAGAACAGGTATTCACTGTAAGTGTCACTTTATGTCTCAAAAACATGTTTCATGTCACTTTCGAGCTCAGCTTCGCAAGATACGCTCAATTTGATCACTAAAGCTGTTAATAGCGTTGTCTGGCTCAGGGAATGTTGATTTTGATGTCATTTCATGTAACTGCGCTCATTTGTTACCACTACAGCTGTTTCATCTAATTTTGTCTGAATCACTCCCTCTAACAGTATTTTTACTTTGAAACGACACTTTGAGTTAGAAAATGTAGTCTGAACAGTAAGTGTCACTTTATGTCTCAAAAACATGTTTCATGTCACTTTCGAGCTCAGCTTCGCAAGATACGCTCAATTTGATCACTAAAGCTGTTAATAGCGTTGTCTGGCTCAGGGAATGTTGATTTTGATGTCATTTCATGTAACTGCGCTCATTTGTTACCAGTACAGCTGTTTTATCTAATATTGTCTGAATCACTCCCTCTAACAGTATTTTTACTTTGAAACGGCACTTTGAGTTAGAAAATGTAGTCTGAACAGTAAGTGTCATTTTATGTCTCAAAAACATGTTTCATGTCACTTTCGAGCTCAGCTTCGCAAGATACGCTCAATTTGATCACTAAAGCTGTTAATATCGTTGTTTGTTACCAGTACAGCTGTTTCATCTAATTTTGTCTGAATTACGCCTTCTAACAGTATTTTTACTTTGAAACGACACTTTGAGTTAGAAAATGTAGTCAGGACAGGTATTCACTGTAAGTGTCACTTTATGTCTCAAAAACATGTTTCATGTCACTTTCGAGCTCAGCTTCGCAAGATACGCTCAATTTGATCACTAAAGCTGTTAATAGCGTTGTCTGGCTCAGGGAATGTTGATTTTGATGTCATTTCATGTAACTGCGCTCATTTGTTACCAGTACAGCTGTTTTATCTAATATTGTCTGAATCACTCCCTCTAACAGTATTTTTACTTTGAAACGGCACTTTGAGTTAGAAAATGTAGTCTGAACAGTAAGTGTCATTTTATGTCTCAAAAACATGTTTCATGTCACTTTCGAGCTCAGCTTCGCAAGATACGCTCAATTTGATCACTAAAGCTGTTAATATCGTTGTTTGTTACCAGTACAGCTGTTTCATCTAATTTTGTCTGAATTACGCCTTCTAACAGTATTTTTACTTTGAAACGACACTTTGAGTTAGAAAATGTAGTCAGGACAGGTATTCACTGTAAGTGTCACTTTATGTCTCAAAAACATGTTTCATGTCACTTTCGAGCTCAGCTTCGCAAGATACGCTCAATTTGATCACTAAAGCTGTTAATAGCGTTGTCTGGCTCAGGGAATGTTGATTTTGATGTCATTTCATGTAACTGCGCTCATTTGTTACCACTACAGCTGTTTCATCTAATTTTGTCTGAATCACTCCCTCTAACAGTATTTTTACTTTGAAACGACACTTTGAGTTAGAAAATGTAATCTGAACAGTAAGTGTCACTTTATGTCTCAAAAACATTTTTCATGTCACTTTCGAGCTCAGCTTCGCAAGATACGCTCAATTTGATCACTAAAGCTGTTAATAGCGTTGTCTGGCTCAGGGAATGTTGATTTTGATGTCATTTCATGTAACTGCGCTCATTTGTTACCAGTACAGCTGTTTTATCTAATATTGTCTGAATCACTCCTTCTAACAGTATTTTTACTTTGAAACGGCACTTTGAGTTAGAAAATGTAGTCTGAACAGTAAGTGTCATTTTATGTCTCAAAAACATGTTTCATGTCACTTTCGAGCTCAGCTTCGCAAGATACGCTCAATTTGATCACTAAAGCTGTTAATATCGTTGTTTGTTACCAGTACAGCTGTTTCATCTAATTTTGTCTGAATTACGCCTTCTAACAGTATTTTTACTTTGAAACGACACTTTGAGTTAGAAAATGTAGTCAGGACAGGTATTCACTGTAAGTGTCACTTTATGTCTCAAAAACATGTTTCATGTCACTTTCGAGCTCAGCTTCGCAAGATACGCTCAATTTGATCACTAAAGCTGTTAATAGCGTTGTCTGGCTCAGGGAATGTTGATTTTGATGTCATTTCATGTAACTGCGCTCATTTGTTACCACTACAGCTGTTTCATCTAATTTTGTCTGAATCACTCCCTCTAACAGTATTTTTACTTTGAAACGACACTTTGAGTTAGAAAATGTAATCTGAACAGTAAGTGTCACTTTATGTCTCAAAAACATTTTTCATGTCACTTTCGAGCTCAGCTTCGCAAGATACGCTCAATTTGATCACTAAAGCTGTTAATAGCGTTGTCTGGCTCAGGGAATGTTGATTTTGATGTCATTTCATGTAACTGCGCTCATTTGTTACCAGTACAGCTGTTTTATCTAATATTGTCTGAATCACTCCTTCTAACAGTATTTTTACTTTGAAACGGCACTTTGAGTTAGAAAATGTAGTCTGAACAGTAAGTGTCATTTTATGTCTCAAAAACATGTTTCATGTCACTTTCGAGCTCAGCTTCGCAATATACGCTCAATTTGATCACTAAAGCTGTTAATATCGTTGTTTGTTACCAGTACAGCTGTTTCATCTAATTTTGTCTGAATCACTCCTTCTAACAGTATTTTTACTTTGAAACGACACTTTGAGTTAGAAAATGTAGAATATCAGTTTGAATAAAGTTGAAAATTTACATATAAAGATTTCAGCTTTAAAAAAGTTGAAAACTTTCATGAAGTATTTCGACTTCAAAAAAGTTGAAAACTTTCATGAAAAGATTTCATTTTCAAAAAAGTTCAAAATTTACATGAAAAGATTTCTGTTTCAAAAAAGTTGAAAATTTCAAGCTTTTTAAAAAGTTGAAAATTTTCATGAAGTATTTTTGCTTCAAAAAGTTGAAAACTTTCATGAAAAGATTTCGGCTTCAAAAAAGTTGAAAATTTTCATGAAAAGATTTCTGCTTCAAAATTTTCATGAAAAGATTTCTGCTTCAACAAAGTTGAAAATTTTGATGAAAAGGTTTCATTTTCAAAAAAGTTGATAATTTTTATGAAAAGATTTCTGCTTCAAAAAAGTTGAAAATTTTCATGAAAAGATTTCAGCTTTAAAAAAGTTGAAAACTTTCATGAAGTATTTCGACTTCAAAAAAGTTGAAAATTTTCAATAAGTATTTCGGCTTCAAAAAAGGTGAAAATTTTCATGAAAAGATTTCATTTTCAAAAAAGTTTAAAATTTACATGAAAAGATTTTTGCTTCAAAAAGTTGAAAACTTTCATGAAAAGATTTCGGCTTCAAAAAAGTTGAAAATTTTCATGAAAAGATTTCTGCTTCAAAATTTTCATGAAAAGATTCATGAAAAGATTTCGGATTTAAAAAAGTTGAAAATTTTAATGAAAACATTTCGGCTTCAAAAAAGTTGAAAATTTTCATGAAGTATTTCGGATTCAACAAAGTTGAAAATTTACATGAAAAGATTTCTGCTTAAAAAAATTGAAAATTTTCATGAAAAGATTTCTGCTTGAAAATTTTCATAAAAATATTTCTGCATTAAAAAAGTCAAAGATTTTCATAAAAAGATTTCGGATTTAAAAAAGTTGAAAATTTTCATAAAAAGATTTCTGCTTCAAAAAAGTTGAAAATTTTCATGAAAAGATATAGGCTTCAAAAAAGTCGAAGATTTTCATGAAAAGATTTCTCATTCAACAAAGTTGAAAATTTTCATGAAAAGATTTCTGCTTCAACAAAGTTGAAAATTTTCATGAAAAGATTTAGGCTTCAAAAAAGTCGAAAATTTTCA
Source organism: Labrus bergylta (assembly GCF_963930695.1). NCBI lineage: Eukaryota > Metazoa > Chordata > Actinopteri > Labriformes > Labridae > Labrus > Labrus bergylta. Next base: position 126,999 of record NC_089195.1, on the reverse strand, counting down.
TGAAAAGATTTCGGCTTCAAAAAAGTTGAAGATTTTCGTGAAAAGATTTCTGCTTCAAAAAAGTTGAAAAGTTTCATGACAGGATTTTGGCTTTAAAGAAGTTGAAAATTTACATGAAAAGATTTCTGCTTCAAAAAAGTTGAAAAGTTTCATGAAAAGATTTTGGTTTCAAAAAATTTGAAAATTTTCATGAAGTAATTCGGCTTCAAAAAAGTTGAAAATTTTCATGAAGTATTTCAGCTTCAAAAAAGTTGAAAACTTTCATGAAGTTTTTCGGCTTCCAAAAAGTTGAAAACTTTCATGACGTTTTTCTGCTTTACAAAAGTTGAAGATTTTCATGAAGTATTTCGGCTTCAAAAAAGTTGAAAATTTTCATGAAAAGATTTCGGTTTTAAAAAAGGTAAAAATTTACATGAAAAGATTTCGGCTTCAAAAAAGTTGAACATTTTCATGAAAAGGTTTCATTTTCAAAAAAGTTGATAATTTTCATGAAAAGATTTCTGCTTCAAAAAAGTTGAAAATTTTCATGAAACGATTTCTGCTTCAAAAAAGTTGAAAATTTTCATGAAGTATTTCTGCTTCAAAAAGTTGAAAATTTTCATGAAAAGATTTTTCTTTCAAAAAAGTGTAAAATTTTCATGGAAAGATTTCTGCTTCAAAAAAGTTGAAGATTTTCATGAAAAGATTTCGGCTTCAAAAAAGTTGAAAATTTTCATAAAAAGATTTCTGCTTCAAAAAAGTCGAAGATTTTCATGAAAAGATTTCGGCTTCAAAAAAGTTGAAAATTTTCATGAAAAGATTTCTGCTTCAACAAAGTTAAAAATTTTCATGAAAAGATTTAGCCTTCAAAAAAGTTGAAAATTTTCATGAAAAGATTTCGGCTTCAAAAAAGTTGAACATTTTCATAAAGTATTTCTGCTTCAAAAAAGTTGAAGATTTTCATGAAAAGATTTCGGCTTCAAAAAAGTTGAAAATTTTCATAAAATGATTTCTGCTTCAAAAAAGTCGAAGATTTTCATGAAAAGATTTCGGCTTCAAAAAAGTCAAAAATTTTCATGAAGTATTTTGGTTTCAAAAAAGTTGAAAATTTACATGAAAAGATTTCAGCTTCAAAAAAGTTGAAAAATTTCATGAAAAGATTTCTGCTTGAAAATTTTCATGAAAAGATTTCTGCTTCAACAAAGTTGAAAATTTTCATGAAAAGATTTCTGCTTCAACAAAGTTAAAAATTTTCATGAAAAGATTTCGGCTTCAAAAAAGTTGAACATTTTCATAAAGTATTTCTGCTTCAAAAAAGTTGAAGATTTTCATGAAAAGATTTCGGCTTCAAAAAAGTTGAAAATTTTCATAAAAAGATTTCTGCTTCAAAAAAGTCGAAGATTTTCATGAAAAGATTTCGGCTTCAAAAAAGTTGAAAATTTTCATAAAAAGATTTCTGCTTCAAAAAAGTCGAAGATTTTCATGAAAAGATTTCGGCTTCAAAAAAGTTGAAAATTTTCATGAAAAGATTTCTGCTTCAACAAAGTTAAAAATTTTCATGAAAAGATTTAGCCTTCAAAAAAGTTGAAAATTTTCATGAAAAGATTTCGGCTTCAAAAAAGTTGAACATTTTCATAAAGTATTTCTGCTTCAAAAAAGTTGAAGATTTTCATGAAAAGATTTCGGCTTCAAAAAAGTTGAAAATTTTCATAAAATGATTTCTGCTTCAAAAAAGTCGAAGATTTTCATGAAAAGATTTCGGCTTCAAAAAAGTCAAAAATTTTCATGAAGTATTTTGGTTTCAAAAAAGTTGAAAATTTACATGAAAAGATTTCAGCTTCAAAAAAGTTGAAAAATTTCATGAAAAGATTTCTGCTTGAAAATTTTCATGAAAAGATTTCTGCTTCAACAAAGTTGAAAATTTTCATGAAAAGATTTCTGCTTCAACAAAGTTAAAAATTTTCATGAAAAGATTTAGCCTTCAAAAAAGTTGAAAATTTTCATGAAAAGATTTCGGCTTCAAAAAAGTTGAACATTTTCATAAAGTATTTCTGCTTCAAAAAAGTTGAAGATTTTCATGAAAAGATTTCGGCTTCAAAAAAGTTGAAAATTTTCATAAAAAGATTTCTGCTTCAAAAAAGTCGAAGATTTTCATGAAAAGATTTCGGCTTCAAAAAAGTCAAACATTTTCATGAAGTATTTTGGTTTCAAAAAAGTTGAAAATTTACATGAAAAGATTTCAGCTTCAAAAAAGTTGAAAATTTTCATGAAAAGATTTCTGCTTGAAAATTTTCATGAAAAGATTTTTGCTTCAACAAAGTTGAAAATTTTCATGAAAAGATTTCTGCTTCAACAAAGTTAAAAATTTTCATGAAAAGATTTAGCCTTCAAAAAAGTTGAAAATTTTCATGAAAAGATTTCGGCTTCAAAAAAGTTGAACATTTTCATAAAGTATTTCTGCTTCAAAAAAGTTGAAGATTTTCATGAAAAGATTTCGGCTTCAACAAAGTTGAAAATTTTCATGACAGGATTTTGGCTTTAAAAAAGGTAAAAAATTTCATGAAGTATTTCAGCTTCAAAAAATTTGAAAATTTTGATGAAAAGATTTCTGCTTCAACAAAGTTAAAAATTTTCATGAAAAGATTTAGCCTTCAAAAAAGTTGAAAATTTTCATGAAAAGATTTCGGCTTCAAAAAAGTTGAACATTTTCATGAAGTATTTCAGCTTCAAAAAATTTGAAAATTTTGATGAAAAGATTTCTGCTTCAAAAAAGTTCAAAATTTTCATGAAAAGATTTCAGCTTCAAAAAAGTTGAAAAATTTCATGAAAAGATTTCTGCTTGAAAATTTTCATGAAAAGATTTCTGCTTCAACAAAGTTAAAAATTTTCATGAAAAGATTTAGCCTTCAAAAAAGTTGAAAATTTTCATGAAAAGATTTCGGCTTCAAAAAAGTTTAACATTTTCATAAAGTATTTCTGCTTCAAAAAAGTTGAAGATTTTCATGAAAAGATTTCGGATTCAAAAAAGTTGAAAATTTTCATAAAATGATTTCTGCTTCAAAAAAGTCGAAGATTTTCATGAAAAGATTTCGGCTTCAAAAAAGTCAAAAATTTTCATGAAGTATTTTGGTTTCAAAAAAGTTGAAAATTTACATGAAAAGATTTCAGCTTCAAAAAAGTTGAAAATTTTCATGAAAAGATTTCTGCTTGAAAATTTTCATGAAAAGATTTTTGCTTCAACAAAGTTGAAAATTTTCATGAAAAGATTTCTGCTTCAACAAAGTTAAAAATTTTCATGAAAAGATTTAGCCTTCAAAAAAGTTGAAAATTTTCATGAAAAGATTTCGGCTTCAAAAAAGTTGAACATTTTCATAAAGTATTTCTGCTTCAAAAAAGTTGAAGATTTTCATGAAAAGATTTCGGCTTCAACAAAGTTGAAAATTTTCATGACAGGATTTTGGCTTTAAAAAAGGTAAAAAATTTCATGAAGTATTTCAGCTTCAAAAAATTTGAAAATTTTGATGAAAAGATTTCTGCTTCAACAAAGTTAAAAATTTTCATGAAAAGATTTAGCCTTCAAAAAAGTTGAACATTTTCATGAAAAGATTTCGGCTTCAAAAAAGTTGAACATTTTCATGAAGTATTTCAGCTTCAAAAAATTTGAAAATTTTGATGAAAAGATTTCTGCTTCAAAAAAGTTCAAAATTTTCATGAAAAGATTTCGGCTTCAAAAAAGTTGAACATTTCCATGAAGTATTTCTGCTTCAAAAAAGTTGAAGATTTTCATGAAAAGATTTTTGCTTCAAAAAAGTTGAAGATCTTCATGAAACGATTTCTGCTTCAAAAAAGTTGAACATTTTCATGAAAAAATTTCAGCTTCAAAAAAGTTGAAAATTTTCATGAAGTATTTCGGTTTCAAAAAAGTTAAAAATTTACATGAAAAGATTTCGGCTTCAAAAAAGTTGAAGATTTTGATGAAAAGGTTTCATTTTCAAAAAAGTTGATAATTTTTATGAAAAGATTTCTGCTTCAAAAAAGTTGAAAATTTTCATGAAAAGATTTTGGCTTCAAAAAAGTTGAAAATTTCCATGAATAGATTTCAGCTTCAAAAAAGTTGAAAATTTTCATGAAGTATTTCGGCTTCAAAAAAGTTGAAAAATTCGGGTTTTTGAAAAAGTTGAAAATTTTCATTAAATATTTCTACTTCAGAAAGTTGAAAATTTTCATGAAAAGATTTCGGCTTCAAAAAATTTGAAAATTTTCATGAAAAGATTTCGGCTTCAACAAAGTTGAAAATTTTCATGACAGGATTTTGGCTTTAAAAAAGGTAAAAATTTTCATGAAGTATTTCAGCTTCAAAAAGGTTGAAAACTTTCATGAAGTATTTCGGCTTCAAAAAATTTGAAAGTTTTGATGAAAAGATTTCTGCTTCAAAAAAGTCAAAGATTTTCATGAAGTATTTCGGCTTCAAAAAAGTTGAAAATTTTCATGAAAATCTTCGACTTTCTTCATGCTGGCTGAGTTTTTCTTTGTTCTATCTTTTGAAATCAATTTATTTTATGATTGAATATTCCAAGTATTCTTTAAATATCTTGTTTTTGATTACCACCAATCACTATTTCCATTTTTACTTTCATGCTTTATGAACAAAAATAGCTTTTTTTATTACTACATCAAGTTTACACACATGGGTCAAAAATGACCCATACATCCAAGTGTGATTTAAAATTAAATGAATTAATACTATAATAATAATTTGTTTCAAGTAATTACTTTAGCAGTGAGTGGAGCCAAACACTTATGTATTTCATATTTGCAACATGTTTATTTGTCATTTTGTCACACATACACATACCTCTGATAACAGATAACACGGCTGTTGAACTGAACTGTATCTGTAATTTAACAACTGTAAACTGGTGAATGTGACCAAACAAAATGAAATACAACTGAACACATCACTAGAGCACAAATTGCCATCTCAATTTTGACATGCCTCACAAATGATCACTAAGAGTTTGTGCTCCTTGCACACAGGCCTGGTGCACTGGGAACACTAGCTGCTGACTTTTCTGTCTTTGGTAACTGGGCAGATCGTGCACCTCTTCCTCTTCCTTTGGCCCTCCTGTCTGATGTCCTCTTGTGGCTGGGTGGTGGCTGTGTTTTGTTTTTTAAACCCACATCTTCCCATTGTTTCTTCTTCTGACTGCTGTCATCCACTGCTTTGTCATCATGCATAGTGCTCAGGAGGACAACAGCTTTTCCCTTCTTCTGCACATAGCTCACCATGGTCATGTTGCCATTGAATCCGAATTCTGAGCTATGAATCTCCCATGATTTGGATGGCTTCATGATAGGTGGTATGTCCGATTTGTTCTGGCAAAGAGTCCCAACAATGGTCAGGTTCTTCTCGAGGAGCTTCTCAGCCAGCGGGACACTGGTGAAGAAGTTGCTAATTGTGATGTTGCGACCTATGAGAGGGGGAAAAGATTGTAAATTTACTCAACATGGAATTCTTTAAACTCTAACGCCATAATCTGTTGCATTGCATTGCATTTTATTCTGTTTTACTATTTTGCTTACAGAGAAATCAAATAAAAAAATAAAATACACATTATTAAAGATTGGGAAAAAGTATGTAGGTATATTGTGCTAAAACTTAATACATTAGTTTCTCTATTGTACTTTACATTCACCTGTCTGTCTGATTCCACTGCACAATTGCTGGACGACATTCTCTCCAAGGTTCCTCTGAACCTGGCTGTCTCCCGGTATAGACAATTCCATCTATTGCATAAGGTACCCTTGCGTTGCACATCCAGAAGATTTTTATCCCATATTTTGCAGGCTTGCTGGGCATGTGTTGCCGTAACTTGCACCTGCCTCGGAATGGCACAAGCTGCTCATCTATGGTGACACAGTCACTGGGGATGAACTTTCTTCTGCAGTTGTCCAGGAAACAGTCCCACACGTACCTAAATGTCGCCATGTGGTGTGTTTCCAGTCGCAGAGCCCTGGTCCTCTTGTCGTCAAACCGTATGACGCGGCGGATATCTTCATATCTCCTAAGCCCCATGGTGGCCTTGTAAATTGGATTTTGCAGCGGATCTACAAACAGCTCCCGCAAGGCCACATCCCAGCTCTTCTCCCCCCCTGCAAGAATTGATGAAGGCCATCAATTCTTCTTTATCAATGCTTCTCCACGCTTTCCCTTTTGCTGTGGCTGTTCTTCGTCCCTCTAAGTTGATACATATTAGAACCTCCTCAATGATGTTGTCACTCATGAACATATCCCAGGCATCTTTTGGTGAAACAGCTGGTGATCCAGGTGTAGGTCCTGGGCAGCTCCTCAGAATGTTATGGCTTCTTGTTCTGCCATGAATGGGGGGATTCTCATTCCAGTAAGATCCGTTTTTACTCAATCTATTGGACTGGGTCTGAGTTTCCTCTTCAGAGGACTCATCAGATGAGTCTTCTGTATCATCAGAGGAGTCTTCTTCATGGATTCCCAGACACACCCACAACTCCAGCTTGACCCTCTGGCAAATATTCTGGGTCATCATCATCAGAAATTTCAGACTCTGAATCAAGACAAATTGCCTCCTCATCTGGTTCTTCCTGCAGCATCGCTACAACCATCTCAGTAGTAAATCTGGGACCAGCCATACTCTGGATAAAGAAAATCAAAAGCACAATAAAATTTTCAGATGCACATCAATATACATACACATACATAGAGTTTTATTTTGGTGACTTGGCTAAGTAGCTTAGCTAAGTACTTTGCTAAGTAGCCTAGCAATCTACATAATAGTTAGCTAACTACAATAGAATTAGCTAACTAAAATAGAAGTGTCAACAGCTAGCTAGCTAATAGTAATTACTTGTAACTTTCTGACAAGTAATGTACTCACTCTCAAGGTAACCTAAACCTAATCAAATGTTATGTACAGTTATCTTTCACAATTGTCATCAAATATTTTCTAAAGTGATGTTAGAACAATTTAAAAACAATACTTACATGTATTAGATGTTCCAAGGGAGCTGTGCTGAGCTGTGAAATGTCTGAAACAACCACGTTTCACAGCAAATGCTATAGTAAATGCATGTGGGTCGTTTCTGACCCATGTGTGTAAACTTGATGTAGAAATACAAAAGCTGTGCTCGTTCATAAAGTAAGAAAGGAAAAATACAAATGATGATTTGTGCTTAACAAAAACAAGATATTTACTGCATACTTGGAAAAGTAAATGATAAAATGTATTTATTTCAAAGATATATCATAGAAACACTCAGCCATACATGAAATAACATAGAAAGTGGATTCATTTTTGACCCATGTTGTGCATTAGAAGGGTAATGATACAAAAATGTTTTTTATTCAAAAAGTAAGAAAGGAAAAAATAAAATAAGGATGTATGATGATCAAAAACAAGTTAATTGAGGAATACCTTGAATACTGAATGAAGAGATGAATTTATTGCAAAGATGTAGAAAATAAAAACTCAACCGGGTCACTTTGACATTTTTAAAGCAGAAATACTTCATGAAAGTTTTCGACTTTTTTGATGCCGAAATAGTTCATGAAAATTTTCAACTTTTTTGAAGCCAAAATCTTTTCATGAAAATTTTCAACTTTTTTGAAGCAGAAATCTTTTCATGAAATACTTCGACTTTTTTGAAGCCGAAATACTTGATGAAAATTTTCAACTTTTTTCAAGTCTAAATCTTTTCATGAAAATTTTCAACTTTTTTGAAATAGAAATCTTTTCATGAAAATTTTCAACTTTTTTGAAGCCGAAATACTTCATTAACGTTTTCAACTTTTTTGATGCCGAAATCTTTTAATGTAAATCTTCAACTTTTTTGAAGCCGAAATACTTCATGAAAGTTTTCAACTTTTTTGAAGCCGAAATCTTTTCATGAACATTTTAAACTTTTTTGAAGCCGAAATCTTTTCATGAAAATGTTCAACTTTTTTGAAGCAGAAATCTTTTCATGAAAATCGTTGACTTTTTTGAAGCCGGAATCTTTTCATGAAAATTTTCAACTTTTTTGAAGTAGAAATCTTTTCATGAAAATCTTAGACTTTTTTGAAGTCGAAAAAATTCATGAACATTTTCAACTTTTTTGAAGTCTAAATCTTTTCATGAAAATTTTCAACTTTTTTGATGCCGAAATCTTTTCATGAAAATTTTCAACTTTTTGAAGCCGAAATCTTTTCATGAACATTTTCAACTTTTTTGAAGCCGAAATCTTTTCATGAAAATTTTCAACTTTTTTGATGCATAAATCTTTTCATGAAAATTTTAGACTTTTTTGAAGTCGAAAAAATTCATGGACATGTTCAACTTTTTTGAAATCTAAATCTTTTCATTAAAATTTTCAACTTTTTTGATGCCGAAATAGTTCATGAAAATTTTCAACTTTTTTGAAGCCGAAATCTTTTCATGAAAATTTTCAACTTTTTTGAAGCCGAAATACTTCATGAAAATTCCTACCTTTTTTAAAGCCATAATCCTGTCATGAAAATTTTCAACTTTTCTGAAGCTGAAATTATTTCATGAAAATTTTCAACTTTTTTGAAGCCGAAATCTTTTCATGAAAATCGTTGACGTTTTTGAAGCCCAAATCTTTTAATGTAAACTTTCAACTTTTTTGAAGCCGAAATACTTCATGAAAATGTTCGACTTTTCTGAAGCAGAAATCTTTTCATGAAAATCATTGACTTTTTTGAAGCCGAAATACTTCATGAAAATTTTCAACTTTTTTGAAGCAGAAATCTTTTCATGAAAATTTTCAACTTTATTGATGCCGAAATAGTTCATGAAAATTTTCAACTTTTTTGAAACCGAAATCTTTTCATGAAAATTTTCAACTTTTTGAAGCCGAAATCTTTTCATGAAAATCTTAGACTTTTTTGAAGTTGAAAAAATTCATGAAAGTTTTCAACCTTTTTGAAGCCGAAATACTTTATAAAATGTTTTACCTTTTTTAAAGCGAAAATCCTGTCATGAAAATTTTCAACTTTTTTGAAGCAGAAATCTTTTCATGAAAATCTTCGACTTTTTTGAAGCCGAAATAGTTCATGAATGTTTTCAACTTTTTTGAAGCCGAAATACTTCATGAAAATTTTTGACTTTTTTGAAAGCCGAAATCTTTTAATGTAAATTTTCAACTTTTTTGATGCCGAAATAGTTCATGAAAATTTTCAACTTTTTTGAAGCAGAATTCTTTTCATGAAAATTTTCAACTTTTTTGAAGCCGAAATCTTTTCATGAAAATTTTCAAGTTTTTGAAGCAGAAATCTTTTCATGAAAATCTTAGACTTTTTTGAAGTCGAAAAAATTCATGAACATTTTCGACTTTTTTGAAGCCGAAATACTTCATGAAAATGTTCGACTTTTCTGAAGCAGAAATCTTTTCATGAAAATCATTGACTTTTTTGAAGCCGAAATAGTTCATGAAAATTTTCATCTTTTTTGAAGCATAAATCTTTTCATGAAAATCTTAGACTTTTTTGAAGTGTATATCTTTTCACGAAAATTTTCAACTTTTTTGAAGCCGAAATCTTTTCATGAAAATCTTAGACTTTTTTGAAGTCGAAAAAATTCATGAACATTTTCAACTTTTTTGAAGTGTAAATCTTTTCATGAAAATTTTCAACTTTTTTGAAGCAGAAATCTTTTCATGAAAATCTTAGACTTTTTTGAAGTCGAAAAAATTCATGAACATTTTCAACTTTTTTGAAGTGTAAATCTTTTCATGAAAATTTTCAACTTTTTTGAAGCCGAAATCTTTTCATGAAAATTTTCAAGTTTTTGAAGCAGAAATCTTTTCATGAAAATCTTAGACTTTTTTGAAGTCGAAAAAATTCATGAACATTTTCAACTTTTTTGAAGTGTAAATCTTTTCATGAAAATTTTCAACTTTTTTGATGCCGAAATCTTTTCATGAAAATTTTTGACTTTTTTGAAAGCCGAAATCTTTTAATGTAAATTTTCAACTTTTTTGATGCCGAAATAGTTCATGAAAATTTTCAACTTTTTTGAAGCAGAATTCTTTTCATGAAAATTTTCAACTTTTTTGAAGCAGAAATCTTTTCATGAAAATTTTCAACATTTTTGAAGCCGAAATCTATTCATGAAAATGTTTGACTTTTTTGAAGTCGAAAAAATTCATGGACATTTTCAACTTTTTTGAAGTCTAAATCTTTTCATTAAAATTTTCAACTTTTTTGAAGCCGAAATCTTTTCATGAAAATTTTCAAGTTTTTGAAGCAGAAATCTTTTCATGAAAATCTTAGACTTTTTTGAAGTTGAAAAAATTCATGGACATGTTCAACTTTTTTGAAGCCGAAATCTTTTCATGAAAATTTTCAACTTTTTTGAAGCCGAAATACTTCATGAAAATTTTCAACTTTTTTGAAGCCGAAATCTTTTAATGTAAATTTTCAACTTTTTTGATGCCGAAATAGTTCATGAAAATTTTCAACTTTTTTGAAGCAGAAATCTTTTCATGAAAATTGTCAACTTTTTTGAAGCAGAAATCTTTTGATGAAAATTTTTTACTTTTTTGAAGTTGAAAAAATACATGAACATTTTCAACTTTTTTGAAGTCTAAATCTTTTCATGAAAATTTTCAACTTTTTGAAGCCGAAATCTTTTCATGAAAATTTTTGACTTTTTTGAAGCCGAAATCTTTTAATGTAAATTTTCAACTTTTTTGATGCCGAAATAGTTCATGAAAATTTTCAACATTTTTGAAGCCGAAATCTATTCATGAAAATGTTAGACTTTTTTGAAGTCGAAAAAATTCATGAACATTTTCAACTTTTTTGAAGTGTAAATCTTTTCATGAAAATTTTCAACTTTTTTGAAGCCGAAATCTTTTCATGAAAATTTTCAAGTTTTTGAAGCAGAAATCTTTTCATGAAAATTTTCAACTTTTTTGAAGCCGAAATACTTCATGAAAATTTTTACCTTTTTTAAAGCCAAAATCCTGTCATGAAAAATTTATACTTTTTTGAAGCAGAAATCTTTTCATGAAAATTTTCGACTTTATTCAAACTGATATTCTACATTTTCTAACTCAAAGTGTAGTTTCAAAGTAAAAATACTGTTAGAAGGAGTGATTCAGACAAAATTAGATGAAACAGCTGTACTGGTAACAAACAATGATATTAACAGCTTTAGTGATCAAATTGAGCGTATCTTGGGAAGCTGAGCTCGAAAGTGACATGAAACATGTTTTTCAGACATAAAGTGACAGTTACAGTGAATACCTGTTCTGACTACATTTTCTAACTCAAAGTGTCGTTTCAAAGTAAAAATACTGTTAGAAGGAGTGATTCAGACAAAATTAGATGAAACAGCTGTAATGGTAACAAATGAGCCCAGTTACATGAAATGACATCAAAATCAACATTCCCTGAGCCAGACAACGCTATTAACAGCTTTAGTGATCAAATTGAGCGTATCTTGCGAAGCTGAGCTCGAAAGTGACATGAAACATGTTTTTGAGACAAAAAGTGACACTTACTGTTCAGACTGCATTTTCTAACTGAAAGCGTCGTTTCAAAGTAAAAATACTGTTAGAAGGAGTGATTCAGACAAAATCAGATGAAACAGCTGTACTGGTAACAAACAACGATATTAACAGCTTTAGTGATCAAATTGAGCGTATCTTGCGAAGCTGAGCTCGAAAGTGACATGAAACATGTTTTTCAGACAAAAAGTGACACTTACTGTTCAGACTGCATTTTCTAACTCAAAGTGTCGTTTCAAAGTAAAAATACTGTTAGAAGGAGTTTTTCAGGCAAAATTAGATGAAACAGCTGTAGTGGTAAAAAATGAGCGCAGTTACATGAAATGACATCAAAATCAACATTCCCTGAGCCAGACAACGCTATTAACAGCTTTAGTGATCAAATTGAGCGTATCTTGCGAAGCTGAGCTCGAAAGTGACATGAAACATGTTTTTGAGACATAAAGTGACACTTACTGTTCAGACTACATTTTCTAACTCAAAGTGTCGTTTCAAAGTAAAAATACTGTTAGAGGGAGTGATTCAGACAAAATTAGATGAAAAAGCTGTAGTGGTAACAAATGAGCGCAGTTACATGAAATGACATCAAAATCAACATTCCCTGAGCCAGACAACGCTATTAACAGCTTTAGTGATCAAATTGAGCGTATCTTGCGAAGCTGAGCTCGAAAGTGACATGAAACATGTTTTTGAGACATAAAGTGACACTTACAGTGAATACCTGTCCTGACTACATTTTCTAATTGAAAGCGTCGTTTCAAAGTAAAAATACTGTTAGAAGGAGTGATTCAGACAAAATTAGATGAAACAGCTGTACTGGTAACAAACAACGATATTAACAGCTTTAGTGATCAAATTGAGCGTATCTTGCGAAGCTGAGCTAGAAAGTGACATGAAACATGTTTTTGAGACATAAAGTGACACTTACTGTTCAAAACATGTTTCATGTCACTTTCGAGCACAACTTCGCAAGATACGCTCAATTTGATCACTAAAGCTGTTAATAGCGTTGTCTGGCTCAGGGAATGTTGATTTTGATGTCATTTCATGTAACTGCGCTCATTTGTTACCACTACAGCTGTTTTATCTAATATTGTCTGAATCACTCCTTCTAACAGTATTTTTACTTTGAAACGGCACTTTGAGTTAGAAAATGTAGTCTGAACAGTAAGTGTCATTTTATGTCTCAAAAACATGTTTCATGTCACTTTCGAGCTCAGCTTCGCAAGATACGCTCAATTTGATCACTAAAGCTGTTAATATCGTTGTTTGTTACCAGTACAGCTGTTTCATCTAATTTTGTCTGAATTACGCCTTCTAACAGTATTTTTACTTTGAAACGACACTTTGAGTTAGAAAATGTAGTCAGGACAGGTATTCACTGTAAGTGTCACTTTATGTCTCAAAAACATGTTTCATGTCACTTTCGAGCTCAGCTTCGCAAGATACGCTCAATTTGATCACTAAAGCTGTTAATAGCGTTGTCTGGCTCAGGGAATGTTGATTTTGATGTCATTTCATGTAACTGCGCTCATTTGTTACCACTACAGCTGTTTCATCTAATTTTGTCTGAATCACTCCCTCTAACAGTATTTTTACTTTGAAACGACACTTTGAGTTAGAAAATGTAGTCTGAACAGTAAGTGTCACTTTATGTCTCAAAAACATGTTTCATGTCACTTTCGAGCTCAGCTTCGCAAGATACGCTCAATTTGATCACTAAAGCTGTTAATAGCGTTGTCTGGCTCAGGGAATGTTGATTTTGATGTCATTTCATGTAACTGCGCTCATTTGTTACCAGTACAGCTGTTTTATCTAATATTGTCTGAATCACTCCTTCTAACAGTATTTTTACTTAGAAACGGCACTTTGAGTTAGAAAATGTAGTCTGAACAGTAAGTGTCATTTTATGTCTCAAAAACATGTTTCATGTCACTTTCGAGCTCAGCTTCGCAATATACGCTCAATTTGATCACTAAAGCTGTTAATATCGTTGTTTGTTACCAGTACAGCTGTTTCATCTAATTTTGTCTGAATCACTCCTTCTAACAGTATTTTTACTTTGAAACGACACTTTGAGTTAGAAAATGTAGAATATCAGTTTGAATAAAGTTGAAAATTTACATATAAAGATTTCAGCTTTAAAAAAGTTGAAAACTTTCATGAAGTATTTCGACTTCAAAAAAGTTGAAAACTTTCATGAAAAGATTTCTGTTTCAAAAAAGTTGAAAATTTCAAGCTTTTTAAAAAGTTGAAAATTTTCATGAAGTATTTTTGCTTCAAAAAGTTGAAAACTTTCATGAAAAGATTTCGGCTTCAAAAAAGTTGAAAATTTTCATGAAAAGATTTCTTCTTCAAAATTTTCATGAAAAGATTTCTGCTTCAACAAAGTTAAAAATTTTCATGGAAAGATTTCGGCTTCAAAAAAGTTGAAAATTTTGATGAAAAGATTTCATTTTCAAAAAAGTTGATAATTTTTATGAAAAGATTTCTGCTTCAAAAAAGTTGAAAATTTTCATGAAGTATTTCGGTTTCAAAAAAGTTAAAAATTTACATGAAAAGATTTCGGCTTCAAAAAAGTTGAAAATTTTGATGAAAAGGTTTCATTTTCAAAAAAGTTGATAATTTTTATGAAAAGATTTCTGCTTCAAAAAAGTTGAAAATTTTCATGAAAAGATTTCAGCTTTAAAAAAGTTGAAAACTTTCATGAAGTATTTCGACTTCAAAAAAGGTGAAAATTTTCATGAAAAGATTTCATTTTCAAAAAAGTTAAAAAATTTACATGAAAAGATTTCTGTTTCAAAAAAGTTGAAAATTTGAAGCTTTTTAAAAAGTTGAAAATTTTCATGAAGTATTTTTGCTTCAAAAAGTTGAAAACTTTCATGAAAAGATTTCGGCTTCAAAAAAGTTGAAAATTTTCATGAAAAGATTTCTGCTTCAAAATTTTCATGAAAAGATTCATGAAAAGATTTCGGATTTAAAAAAGTTGAAAATTTTAATGAAGTATTTCGGATTCAACAAAGTTGAAAATTTACATGAAAAGATTTCTGCTTAAAAAAATTGAAAATTTTCATGAAAAGATTTCTGCTTGAAAATTTTCATAAAAATATTTCTGCATTAAAAAAGTCAAAGATTTTCATAAAAAGATTTCGGATTTAAAAAAGTTGAAAATTTTCATAAAAAGATTTCTGCTTCAAAAAAGTTGAAAATTTTCATGAAAAGATTTCGGCTTCAAAAAAGTTGAAGATTTTCGTGAAAAGATTTCTGCTTCAAAAAAGTTGAAAAGTTTCATGACAGGATTTTGGCTTTAAAGAAGTTGAAAATTTACATGAAAAGATTTCTGCTTCAAAAAAGTTGAAAAGTTTCATGAAAAGATTTTGGTTTCAAAAAATTTGAAAATTTTCATGAAGTAATTCGGCTTCAAAAAAGTTGAAAATTTTCATGAAGTATTTCAGCTTCAAAAAAGTTGAAAACTTTCATGAAGTTTTTCGGCTTCCAAAAAGTTGAAAACTTTCATGACGTTTTTCTGCTTTACAAAGTTTTCATGAAGTATTTCGGCTTCAAAAAAGTTGAAAATTTTCATGAAAAGATTTCGGTTTTAAAAAAGGTAAAAATTTACATGAAAAGATTTCGGCTTCAAAAAAGTTGAACATTTTCATGAAAAGGTTTCATTTTCAAAAAAGTTGATAATTTTCATGAAAAGATTTCTGCTTCAAAAAAGTTGAAAATTTTCATGAAACGATTTCTGCTTCAAAAAAGTTGAATATTTTCATGAAGTATTTCTGCTTCAAAAAGTTGAAAATTTTGATGAAAAGATTTTTCTTTCAAAAAAGTGTAAAATTTTCATGGAAAGATTTCTGCTTCAAAAAAGTTGAAAATTTTCATGAAAAGATTTCGGCTTCAAAAAAGTTGAAAATTTTCATGACAGGATTTTGGCTTTAAATAAGTTAAAATTTTTCATGAAAAGATTTCGGCTTCAAAAAAAGTTGAAAATTTTCATGAAAAGATTTCTGCTTCAAAAAAGTTGTATATTTTCATTAAAAGATTTCTGCTTCAAAAAAGTCGAAGATTTTCATGAAAAGATTTCGGCTTCAAAAAAGTTGAAAATTTTCATAAAAAGATTTCTGCTTCAAAAAAGTCGAAGATTTTCATGACAGCATTTTGGCTTTAAATAAGTTAAAAATCTTCATGAAAAGATTTCGGCTTCAAAAAAAGTTGAAAATTTTCATCAAAAGATTTCTGCTTCAAAAAAGTTGAATATTTTCATTAAAAGATTTCTGCTTCAAAAAAGTCGAAGATTTTCATGAAAAGATTTCGGCTTCAAAAAAGTTGAAAATTTTCATAAAAAGATTTCTGCTTCAAAAAAGTCGAAGATTTTCATGAAAAGATTTCAGCTTCAAAAAAGTCGAAGATTTTCATGAAAAGATTTCGGCTTCAAAAAAGTTGAAAATTTTCATGAAAAGATTTCTGCTTCAACAAAGTTAAAAATTTTCATGAAAAGATTTAGCCTTCAAAAAAGTTGAAAATTTTCAAGAAAAGATTTCGGCTTCAAAAAAGTTGAACATTTTCATAAAGTATTTCTGCTTCAAAAAAGTTGAAGATTTTCATGAAAAGATTTCGGCTTCAAAAAAGTTGAAAATTTTCATAAAATGATTTCTGCTTCAAAAAAGTCGAAGATTTTCATGAAAAGATTTCGGCTTCAAAAAAGTCAAAAATTTTCATGAAGTATTTTGGTTTCAAAAAAGTTGAAAATTTACATGAAAAGATTTCAGCTTCAAAAAAGTTGAAAAATTTCATGAAAAGATTTCTGCTTGAAAATTTTCATGAAAAGATTTCTGCTTCAACAAAGTTGAAAATTTTCATGAAAAGATTTCTGCTTCAACAAAGTTAAAAATTTTCATGAAAAGATTTAGCCTTCAAAAAAGTTGAAAATTTTCATGAAAAGATTTCGGCTTCAAAAAAGTTGAACATTTTCATAAAGTATTTCTGCTTCAAAAAAGTTGAAGATTTTCATGAAAAGATTTCGGCTTCAACAAAGTTGAAAATTTTCATGACAGGATTTTGGCTTTAAAAAAGGTAAAAAATTTCATGAAGTATTTCAGCTTCAAAAAATTTGAAAATTTTGATGAAAAGATTTCTGCTTCAACAAAGTTAAAAATTTTCATGAAAAGATTTAGCCTTCAAAAAAGTTGAAAATTTTCATGAAAAGATTTCGGCTTCAAAAAAGTTGAACATTTTCATGAAGTATTTCAGCTTCAAAAAATTTGAAAATTTTGATGAAAAGATTTCTGCTTCAAAAAAGTTCAAAATTTTCATGAAAAGATTTCGGCTTCAAAAAAGTTGAACATTTCCATGAAGTATTTCTGCTTCAAAAAAGTTGAAGATTTTCATGAAAAGATTTTTGCTTCAAAAAAGTTGAAGATCTTCATGAAACGATTTCTGCTTCAAAAAAGTTGAACATTTTCATGAAAAAATTTCAGCTTCAAAAAAGTTGAAAATTTTCATGAAGTATTTCGGTTTCAAAAAAGTTAAAAATTTACATGAAAAGATTTCGGCTTCAAAAAAGTTGAAAATTTTGATGAAAAGGTTTCATTTTCAAAAAAGTTGATAATTTTTATGAAAAGATTTCTGCTTCAAAAAAGTTGAAAATTTTCATGAAAAGATTTTGGCTTCAAAAAAGTTGAAAATTTCCATGAATGGATTTCAGCTTCAACAAAATTGAAATTTTTCATGAAAAGAGTTCGGCTTCAAAAAAGTTGAAAATTTTCATGAAGTATTTCGGCTTCAAAAAAGTTGAAAATTTAAATGAAAAGTTTTCTGCTTCAAAAAAGTTGAAAATTTTCATGAAGTATTTCGGCTTCAAAAAAGTTGAAAAATTCGGGTTTTTGAAAAAGTTGAAAATTTTCATAAAATATTTCTACTTCAGAAAGTTGAAAATTTTCATGAAAAGATTTCGGCTTCAAAAAATTTGAAAATTTTCATGAAAAGATTTCGGCTTCAACAAAGTTGAAAATTTTCATGACAGGATTTTGGCTTTAAAAAAGGTAAAAATTTTCATGAAGTATTTCAGCTTCAAAAAAGTTGAAAACTTTCATGAAAAGATTTCGGCTTCAAAAAAGTCAAAGATTTTCATGAAGTATTTCGGCTTCAAAAAAGTTGAAAATTTTCATGAAAATCTTCGACTTTCTTCTTGCTGGCTGAGTTTTTCTTTGTTCTATCTTTTGAAATCAATTTATTTTATGATTGAATATTCCAAGTATTCTTTAAATATCTTGTTTTTGATTACCACCAATCACTATTTCCATTTTTACTTTCATGCTTTATGAACAAAAATAGCTTTTTTTATTACTACATCAAGTTTACACACATGGGTCAAAAATGACCCATACATCCAAGTGTGATTTAAAATTAAATGAATTAATACTATAATAATAATTTGTTTCAAGTAATTACTTTAGCAGTGAGTGGAGCCAAACACTTATGTATTTCATATTTGCAACATGTTTATTTGTCATTTTGTCACACATACACATACCTCTGATAACAGATAACACGGCTGTTGAACTGAACTGTATCTGTAATTTAACAACTGTAAACTGGTGAATGTGACCAAACAAAATGAAATACAACTGAACACATCACTAGAGCACAAATTGCCATCTCAATTTTGACATGCCTCACAAATGATCACTAAGAGTTTGTGCTCCTTGCACACAGGCCTGGTGCACTGGGAACACTAGCTGCTGACTTTTCTGTCTTTGGTAACTGGGCAGATCGTGCACCTCTTCCTCTTCCTTTGGCCCTCCTGTCTGATGTCCTCTTGTGGCTGGGTGGTGGCTGTGTTTTGTTTTTTAAACCCACATCTTCCCATTGTTTCTTCTTCTGACTGCTGTCATCCACTGCTTTGTCATCATGCATAGTGCTCAGGAGGACAACAGCTTTTCCCTTCTTCTGCACATAGCTCACCATGGTCATGTTGCCATTGAATCTGAATTCTGAGCTATGAATCTCCCATGATTTGGATGGCTTCATGATAGGTGGTATGTCCGATTTGTTCTGGCAAAGAGTCCCAACAATGGTCAGGTTCTTCTCGAGGAGCTTCTCAGCCAGCGGGACACTGGTGAAGAAGTTGCTAATTGTGATGTTGCGACCTATGAGAGGGGGAAAAGATTGTAAATTTACTCAACATGGAATTCTTTAAACTCTAACGCCATAATCTGTTGCATTGCATTGCATTTTATTCTGTTTTACTATTTTGCTTACAGAGAAATCAAATAAAAAAATAAAATACACATTATTAAAGATTGGGAAAAAGTATGTAGGTATATTGTGCTAAAACTTAATACATTAGTTTCTCTATTGTACTTTACATTCACCTGTCTGTCTGATTCCACTGCACAATTGCTGGACGACATTCTCTCCAAGGTTCCTCTGAACCTGGCTGTCTCCCGGTATAGACAATTCCATCTATTGCATAAGGTACCCTTGCGTCGCACATCCAGAAGATTTTTATCCCATATTTTGCAGGCTTGCTGGGCATGTGTTGCCGTAACTTGCACCTGCCTCGGAATGGCACAAGCTGCTCATCTATGGTGACACAGTCACTGGGGATGAACTTTCTTCTGCAGTTGTCCAGGAAACAGTCCCACACGTACCTAAATGTCGCCATGTGGTGTGTTTCCAGTCGCAGAGCCCTGGTCCTCTTGTCGTCAAACCGTATGACGCGGCGGATATCTTCATATCTCCTAAGCCCCATGGTGGCCTTGTAAATTGGATTTTGCAGCGGATCTACAAACAGCTCCCGCAAGGCCACATCCCAGCTCTTCTCCCCCCCTGCAAGAATTGATGAAGGCCATCAATTCTTCTTTATCAATGCTTCTCCACGCTTTCCCTTTTGCTGTGGCTGTTCTTCGTCCCTCTAAGTTGATACATATTAGAACCTCCTCAATGATGTTGTCACTCATGAACATATCCCAGGCATCTTTTGGTGAAACAGCTGGTGATCCAGGTGTAGGTCCTGGGCAGCTCCTCAGAATGTTATGGCTTCTTGTTCTGCCATGAATGGGGGGATTCTCATTCCAGTAAGATCCGTTTTTACTCAATCTATTGGACTGGGTCTGAGTTTCCTCTTCAGAGGACTCATCAGATGAGTCTTCTGTATCATCAGAGGAGTCTTCTTCATGGATTCCCAGACACACCCACAACTCCAGCTTGACCCTCTGGCAAATATTCTGGGTCATCATCATCAGAAATTTCAGACTCTGAATCAAGACAAATTGCCTCCTCATCTGGTTCTTCCTGCAGCATCGCTACAACCATCTCAGTAGTAAATCTGGGACCAGCCATACTCTGGATAAAGAAAATCAAAAGCACAATAAAATTTTCAGATGCACATCAATATACATACACATACATAGAGTTTTATTTTGGTGACTTGGCTAAGTAGCTTAGCTAAGTACTTTGCTAAGTAGCCTAGCAATCTACATAATAGTTAGCTAACTACAATAGAATTAGCTAACTAAAATAGAAGTGTCAACAGCTAGCTAGCTAATAGTAATTACTTGTAACTTTCTGACAAGTAATGTACTCACTCTCAAGGTAACCTAAACCTAATCAAATGTTATGTACAGTTATCTTTCACAATTGTCATCAAATATTTTCTAAAGTGATGTTAGAACAATTTAAAAACAATACTTACATGTATTAGATGTTCCAAGGGAGCTGTGCTGAGCTGTGAAATGTCTGAAACAACCACGTTTCACAGCAAATGCTATAGTAAATGCATGTGGGTCGTTTCTGACCCATGTGTGTAAACTTGATGTAGAAATACAAAAGCTGTGCTCGTTCATAAAGTAAGAAAGGAAAAATACAAATGATGATTTGTGCTTAACAAAAACAAGATATTTACTGCATACTTGGAAAAGTAAATGATAAAATGTATTTATTTCAAAGATATATCATAGAAACACTCAGCCATACATGAAATAACATAGAAAGTGGATTCATTTTTGACCCATGTTGTGCATTAGAAGGGTAATGATACAAAAATGTTTTTTATTCAAAAAGTAAGAAAGGAAAAAATAAAATAAGGATGTATGATGATCAAAAACAAGTTAATTGAGGAATACCTTGAATACTGAATGAAGAGATGAATTTATTGCAAAGATGTAGAAAATAAAAACTCAACCGGGTCACTTTGACATTTTTAAAGCAGAAATACTTCATGAAAGTTTTCGACTTTTTTGATGCCGAAATAGTTCATGAAAATTTTCAACTTTTTTGAAGCCAAAATCTTTTCATGAAAATTTTCAACTTTTTTGAAGCAGAAATCTTTTCATGAAATACTTCGACTTTTTTGAAGCCGAAATACTTGATGAAAATTTTCAACTTTTTTCAAGTCTAAATCTTTTCAGGAAAATTTTCAACTTTTTTGAAATAGAAATCTTTTCATGAAAATTTTCAACTTTTTTGAAGCCGAAATACTTCATTAACGTTTTCAACTTTTTTGATGCCGAAATCTTTTAATGTAAATCTTCAACTTTTTTGAAGCCGAAATACTTCATGAAAGTTTTCAACTTTTTTGAAGCCGAAATCTTTTCATGAACATTTTAAACTTTTTTGAAGCCGAAATCTTTTCATGAAAATGTTCAACTTTTTTGAAGCAGAAATCTTTTCATGAAAATCTTCGACTTTTTTGCAGCCGAAATACTTCATTAACGTTTTCAACTTTTTTGATGCCGAAATCTTTTAATGTAAATCTTCAACTTTTTTGAAGCCGAAATACTTCATGAAAGTTTTCAACTTTTTTGAAGCCGAAATCTTTTCATGAACATTTTAAACTTTTTTGAAGCCGAAATCTTTTCATGAAAATGTTCAACTTTTTTGAAGCAGAAATCTTTTCATGAAAATCTTCGACTTTTTTGCAGCCGAAATACTTCATGAAAATTTTCAACTTTTTTGAAGCCGAAATACTTCATGAAAGTTTTCAACCTTTTTGAAGCCGAAATAATTCATGAAAATTTTTACCTTTTTCAAAGCTAAAATCCTGTCATGAAAATTTTCAACTTTTTTGAAGCAGAAATCTTTTCATGAAAATCTTCAACTTCTTTGAAGCCGAAATACTTGATGAAAATTTTCAACTGTTTTGAAGTCTAAATCTTTTCATGAAAATTTTCAACTTTTTTGAAGCCGAAATCTTTTCATGAAAATTTTCAAACTTTTTGAAGCCGAAATCTTTTCATGAAAATTTTCAACTTTTTTGAAGCAGAAATCTTTTCATGAAAATCTTAGACTTTTTTGAAGTCGAAAAAATTCATGAACATTTTCAACTTTTTTTGATGCCGAAATCTTTTCATGAAAATTTTCAACTTTTTTGAAGCAGAAATCTTTTCATGAAAATCGTTGACTTTTTTGAAGCCGGAATCTTTTCATGAAAATTTTCAACTTTTTTGAAGTAGAAATCTTTTCATGAAAATCTTAGACTTTTTTGAAGTCGAAAAAATTCATGAACATTTTCAACTTTTTTGAAGTCTAAATCTTTTCATGAAAATTTTCAACTTTTTTGATGCCGAAATCTTTTCATGAAAATTTTCAACTTTTTGAAGCCGAAATCTTTTCATGAACATTTTCAACTTTTTTGAAGCCGAAATCTTTTCATGAAAATTTTCAACTTTTTTGATGCATAAATCTTTTCATGAAAATTTTAGACTTTTTTGAAGTCGAAAAAATTCATGGACATGTTCAACTTTTTTGAAATCTAAATCTTTTCATTAAAATTTTCAACTTTTTTGATGCCGAAATAGTTCATGAAAATTTTCAACTTTTTTGAAGCCGAAATCTTTTCATGAAAATTTTCAACTTTTTTGAAGCCGAAATACTTCATGAAAATTCCTACCTTTTTTAAAGCTAAAATCCTGTCATGAAAATTTTCAACTTTTTTGAAGCAGAAATCTTTTCATGAAAATCTTCAACTTCTTTGAAGCCGAAATACTTGATGAAAATTTTCAACTGTTTTGAAGTCTAAATCTTTTCATGAAAATTTTCAACTTTTTTGAAGCCGAAATCTTTTCATGAAAATTTTCAAACTTTTTGAAGCCGAAATCTTTTCATGAAAATTTTCAACTTTTTTGAAGCAGAAATCTTTTCATGAAAATCTTAGACTTTTTTGAAGTCGAAAAAATTCATGAACATTTTCAACTTTTTTTGATGCCGAAATCTTTTCATGAAAATTTTCAACTTTTTTGAAGCAGAAATCTTTTCATGAAAATCGTTGACTTTTTTGAAGCCGGAATCTTTTCATGAAAATTTTCAACTTTTTTGAAGTAGAAATCTTTTCATGAAAATCTTAGACTTTTTTGAAGTCGAAAAAATTCATGAACATTTTCAACTTTTTTGAAGTCTAAATCTTTTCATGAAAATTTTCAACTTTTTTGATGCCGAAATCTTTTCATGAAAATTTTCAACTTTTTGAAGCCGAAATCTTTTCATGAACATTTTCAACTTTTTTGAAGCCGAAATCTTTTCATGAAAATTTTCAACTTTTTTGATGCATAAATCTTTTCATGAAAATTTTAGACTTTTTTGAAGTCGAAAAAATTCATGGACATGTTCAACTTTTTTGAAATCTAAATCTTTTCATTAAAATTTTCAACTTTTTTGATGCCGAAATAGTTCATGAAAATTTTCAACTTTTTTGAAGCCGAAATCTTTTCATGAAAATTTTCAACTTTTTTGAAGCCGAAATACTTCATGAAAATTCCTACCTTTTTTAAAGCCATAATCCTGTCATGAAAATTTTCAACTTTTCTGAAGCTGAAATTATTTCATGAAAATTTTCAACTTTTTTGAAGCCGAAATCTTTTCATGAAAATCGTTGACGTTTTTGAAGCCCAAATCTTTTAATGTAAACTTTCAACTTTTTTGAAGCCGAAATACTTCATGAAAATGTTCGACTTTTCTGAAGCAGAAATCTTTTCATGAAAATCATTGACTTTTTTGAAGCCGAAATACTTCATGAAAATTTTCAACTTTTTTGAAGCAGAAATCTTTTCATGAAAATTTTCAACTTTATTGATGCCGAAATAGTTCATGAAAATTTTCAACTTTTTTGAAACCGAAATCTTTTCATGAAAATTTTCAACTTTTTGAAGCCGAAATCTTTTCATGAAAATCTTAGACTTTTTTGAAGTTGAAAAAATTCATGAAAGTTTTCAACCTTTTTGAAGCCGAAATACTTTATAAAATGTTTTACCTTTTTTAAAGCGAAAATCCTGTCATGAAAATTTTCAACTTTTTTGAAGCAGAAATCTTTTCATGAAAATCTTCGACTTTTTTGAAGCCGAAATAGTTCATGAATGTTTTCAACTTTTTTGAAGCCGAAATACTTCATGAAAATTTTTGACTTTTTTGAAAGCCGAAATCTTTTAATGTAAATTTTCAACTTTTTTGATGCCGAAATAGTTCATGAAAATTTTCAACTTTTTTGAAGCAGAATTCTTTTCATGAAAATTTTCAACTTTTTTGAAGCAGAAATCTTTTCATGAAAATTTTCAACATTTTTGAAGCCGAAATCTATTCATGAAAATGTTTGACTTTTTTGAAGTCGAAAAAATTCATGGACATTTTCAACTTTTTTGAAGTCTAAATCTTTTCATTAAAATTTTCAACTTTTTTGAAGCCGAAATCTTTTCATGAAAATTTTCAAGTTTTTGAAGCAGAAATCTTTTCATGAAAATCTTAGACTTTTTTGAAGTCGAAAAAATTCATGAACATTTTCAACTTTTTTGAAGTGTAAATCTTTTCATGAAAATTTTCAACTTTTTTGATGCCGAAATCTTTTCATGAAAATTTTTGACTTTTTTGAAAGCCGAAATCTTTTAATGTAAATTTTCAACTTTTTTGATGCCGAAATAGTTCATGAAAATTTTCAACTTTTTTGAAGCAGAATTCTTTTCATGAAAATTTTCAACTTTTTTGAAGCAGAAATCTTTTCATGAAAATTTTCAACATTTTTGAACCCAAAATCTATTCATGAAAATGTTTGACTTTTTTGAAGTCGAAAAAATTCATGGACATTTTCAACTTTTTTGAAGTCTAAATCTTTTCATTAAAATTTTCAACTTTTTTGAAGCCGAAATCTTTTCATGAAAATTTTCAACTTTTTTGAAGCCGAAATCTTTTCATGTAAATTTTCAACTTTTTTGATGCCGAAATAGTTCATGACATTTTTTCAACTTTTTTGAAGTCGAAAAAATTCATGAACATTTTCAACTTTTTTGAAGTCTAAATCTTTTCATGAAAATTTTCAACTTTTTTGAAGCCGAAATCTTTTCATGAAAATTTTCAACTTTTTTGAAGCCGAAATACTTCATGAAAATTTTCAACTTTTTTGAAGCCGAAATCTTTTAATGTAAATTTTCAACTTTTTTGATGCCGAAATAGTTCATGAAAATTTTCAACTTTTTTGAAGCAGAAATCTTTTCATGAAAATTGTCAACTTTTTTGAAGCAGAAATCTTTTGATGAAAATTTTTTACTTTTTTGAAGTTGAAAAAATACATGAACATTTTCAACTTTTTTGAAGTCTAAATCTTTTCATGAAAATTTTCAACTTTTTGAAGCCGAAATCTTTTCATGAAAATTTTTGACTTTTTTGAAGCCGAAATCTTTTAATGTAAATTTTCAACTTTTTTGATGCCGAAATAGTTCATGAAAATTTTCAACATTTTTGAAGCCGAAATCTATTCATGAAAATGTTAGACTTTTTTGAAGTCGAAAAAATTCATGAACATTTTCAACTTTTTTGAAGTGTAAATCTTTTCATGAAAATTTTCAACTTTTTTGAAGCCGAAATCTTTTCATGAAAATTTTCAAGTTTTTGAAGCAAAAATCTTTTCATGAAAATCTTAGACTTTTTTGAAGTCGAAAAAATTCATGAACATTTTCAACTTTTTTGAAGTGTAAATCTTTTCATGAAAATTTTCAACTTTTTTGAAGTGTAAATCTTTACATGAAAATTTTCAACTTTTTTGAAGCCGAAATCTTTTCATGAAAATTTTCAACTTTTTTGAAGCCGAAATACTTCATGAAAATTCCTACCTTTTTTAAAGCTAAAATCCTGTCATGAAAATTTTCAACTTTTTTGAAGCAGAAATCTTTTCATGAAAATCTTCAACTTCTTTGAAGCCGAAATACTTGATGAAAATTTTCAACTGTTTTGAAGTCTAAATCTTTTCATGAAAATTTTCAACTTTTTTGAAGCCGAAATCTTTTCATGAAAATTTTCAAACTTTTTGAAGCCGAAATCTTTTCATGAAAATTTTCAACTTTTTTGAAGCAGAAATCTTTTCATGAAAATCTTAGACTTTTTTGAAGTCGAAAAAATTCATGAACATTTTCAACTTTTTTTGATGCCGAAATCTTTTCATGAAAATTTTCAACTTTTTTGAAGCAGAAATCTTTTCATGAAAATCGTTGACTTTTTTGAAGCCGGAATCTTTTCATGAAAATTTTCAACTTTTTTGAAGTAGAAATCTTTTCATGAAAATCTTAGACTTTTTTGAAGTCGAAAAAATTCATGAACATTTTCAACTTTTTTGAAGTCTAAATCTTTTCATGAAAATTTTCAACTTTTTTGATGCCGAAATCTTTTCATGAAAATTTTCAACTTTTTGAAGCCGAAATCTTTTCATGAACATTTTCAACTTTTTTGAAGCCGAAATCTTTTCATGAAAATTTTCAACTTTTTTGATGCATAAATCTTTTCATGAAAATTTTAGACTTTTTTGAAGTCGAAAAAATTCATGGACATGTTCAACTTTTTTGAAATCTAAATCTTTTCATTAAAATTTTCAACTTTTTTGATGCCGAAATAGTTCATGAAAATTTTCAACTTTTTTGAAGCCGAAATCTTTTCATGAAAATTTTCAACTTTTTTGAAGCCGAAATACTTCATGAAAATTCCTACCTTTTTTAAAGCCATAATCCTGTCATGAAAATTTTCAACTTTTCTGAAGCTGAAATTATTTCATGAAAATTTTCAACTTTTTTGAAGCCGAAATCTTTTCATGAAAATCGTTGACGTTTTTGAAGCCCAAATCTTTTAATGTAAACTTTCAACTTTTTTGAAGCCGAAATACTTCATGAAAATGTTCGACTTTTCTGAAGCAGAAATCTTTTCATGAAAATCATTGACTTTTTTGAAGCCGAAATACTTCATGAAAATTTTCAACTTTTTTGAAGCAGAAATCTTTTCATGAAAATTTTCAACTTTATTGATGCCGAAATAGTTCATGAAAATTTTCAACTTTTTTGAAACCGAAATCTTTTCATGAAAATTTTCAACTTTTTGAAGCCGAAATCTTTTCATGAAAATCTTAGACTTTTTTGAAGTTGAAAAAATTCATGAAAGTTTTCAACCTTTTTGAAGCCGAAATACTTTATAAAATGTTTTACCTTTTTTAAAGCGAAAATCCTGTCATGAAAATTTTCAACTTTTTTGAAGCAGAAATCTTTTCATGAAAATCTTCGACTTTTTTGAAGCCGAAATAGTTCATGAATGTTTTCAACTTTTTTGAAGCCGAAATACTTCATGAAAATTTTTGACTTTTTTGAAAGCCGAAATCTTTTAATGTAAATTTTCAACTTTTTTGATGCCGAAATAGTTCATGAAAATTTTCAACTTTTTTGAAGCAGAATTCTTTTCATGAAAATTTTCAACTTTTTTGAAGCAGAAATCTTTTCATGAAAATTTTCAACATTTTTGAAGCCGAAATCTATTCATGAAAATGTTTGACTTTTTTGAAGTCGAAAAAATTCATGGACATTTTCAACTTTTTTGAAGTCTAAATCTTTTCATTAAAATTTTCAACTTTTTTGAAGCCGAAATCTTTTCATGAAAATTTTCAAGTTTTTGAAGCAGAAATCTTTTCATGAAAATCTTAGACTTTTTTGAAGTCGAAAAAATTCATGAACATTTTCAACTTTTTTGAAGTGTAAATCTTTTCATGAAAATTTTCAACTTTTTTGATGCCGAAATCTTTTCATGAAAATTTTTGACTTTTTTGAAAGCCGAAATCTTTTAATGTAAATTTTCAACTTTTTTGATGCCGAAATAGTTCATGAAAATTTTCAACTTTTTTGAAGCAGAATTCTTTTCATGAAAATTTTCAACTTTTTTGAAGCAGAAATCTTTTCATGAAAATTTTCAACATTTTTGAACCCAAAATCTATTCATGAAAATGTTTGACTTTTTTGAAGTCGAAAAAATTCATGGACATTTTCAACTTTTTTGAAGTCTAAATCTTTTCATTAAAATTTTCAACTTTTTTGAAGCCGAAATCTTTTCATGAAAATTTTCAACTTTTTTGAAGCCGAAATCTTTTCATGTAAATTTTCAACTTTTTTGATGCCGAAATAGTTCATGACATTTTTTCAACTTTTTTGAAGTCGAAAAAATTCATGAACATTTTCAACTTTTTTGAAGTCTAAATCTTTTCATGAAAATTTTCAACTTTTTTGAAGCCGAAATCTTTTCATGAAAATTTTCAACTTTTTTGAAGCCGAAATACTTCATGAAAATTTTCAACTTTTTTGAAGCCGAAATCTTTTAATGTAAATTTTCAACTTTTTTGATGCCGAAATAGTTCATGAAAATTTTCAACTTTTTTGAAGCAGAAATCTTTTCATGAAAATTGTCAACTTTTTTGAAGCAGAAATCTTTTGATGAAAATTTTTTACTTTTTTGAAGTTGAAAAAATACATGAACATTTTCAACTTTTTTGAAGTCTAAATCTTTTCATGAAAATTTTCAACTTTTTGAAGCCGAAATCTTTTCATGAAAATTTTTGACTTTTTTGAAGCCGAAATCTTTTAATGTAAATTTTCAACTTTTTTGATGCCGAAATAGTTCATGAAAATTTTCAACATTTTTGAAGCCGAAATCTATTCATGAAAATGTTAGACTTTTTTGAAGTCGAAAAAATTCATGAACATTTTCAACTTTTTTGAAGTGTAAATCTTTTCATGAAAATTTTCAACTTTTTTGAAGCCGAAATCTTTTCATGAAAATTTTCAAGTTTTTGAAGCAAAAATCTTTTCATGAAAATCTTAGACTTTTTTGAAGTCGAAAAAATTCATGAACATTTTCAACTTTTTTGAAGTGTAAATCTTTTCATGAAAATTTTCAACTTTTTTGAAGTGTAAATCTTTACATGAAAATTTTCAACTTTTTTGAAGCCGAAATCTTTTCATGAAAATTTTCAACTTTTTTGAAGCCGAAATACTTCATGAAAATTCCTACCTTTTTTAAAGCTAAAATCCTGTCATGAAAATTTTCAACTTTTTTGAAGCAGAAATCTTTTCATGAAAATCTTCAACTTCTTTGAAGCCGAAATACTTGATGAAAATTTTCAACTGTTTTGAAGTCTAAATCTTTTCATGAAAATTTTCAACTTTTTTGAAGCCGAAATCTTTTCATGAAAATTTTCAAACTTTTTGAAGCCGAAATCTTTTCATGAAAATTTTCAACTTTTTTGAAGCAGAAATCTTTTCATGAAAATCTTAGACTTTTTTGAAGTCGAAAAAATTCATGAACATTTTCAACTTTTTTTGATGCCGAAATCTTTTCATGAAAATTTTCAACTTTTTTGAAGCAGAAATCTTTTCATGAAAATCGTTGACTTTTTTGAAGCCGGAATCTTTTCATGAAAATTTTCAACTTTTTTGAAGTAGAAATCTTTTCATGAAAATCTTAGACTTTTTTGAAGTCGAAAAAATTCATGAACATTTTCAACTTTTTTGAAGTCTAAATCTTTTCATGAAAATTTTCAACTTTTTTGATGCCGAAATCTTTTCATGAAAATTTTCAACTTTTTGAAGCCGAAATCTTTTCATGAACATTTTCAACTTTTTTGAAGCCGAAATCTTTTCATGAAAATTTTCAACTTTTTTGATGCATAAATCTTTTCATGAAAATTTTAGACTTTTTTGAAGTCGAAAAAATTCATGGACATGTTCAACTTTTTTGAAATCTAAATCTTTTCATTAAAATTTTCAACTTTTTTGATGCCGAAATAGTTCATGAAAATTTTCAACTTTTTTGAAGCCGAAATCTTTTCATGAAAATTTTCAACTTTTTTGAAGCCGAAATACTTCATGAAAATTCCTACCTTTTTTAAAGCCATAATCCTGTCATGAAAATTTTCAACTTTTCTGAAGCTGAAATTATTTCATGAAAATTTTCAACTTTTTTGAAGCCGAAATCTTTTCATGAAAATCGTTGACGTTTTTGAAGCCCAAATCTTTTAATGTAAACTTTCAACTTTTTTGAAGCCGAAATACTTCATGAAAATGTTCGACTTTTCTGAAGCAGAAATCTTTTCATGAAAATCATTGACTTTTTTGAAGCCGAAATACTTCATGAAAATTTTCAACTTTTTTGAAGCAGAAATCTTTTCATGAAAATTTTCAACTTTATTGATGCCGAAATAGTTCATGAAAATTTTCAACTTTTTTGAAACCGAAATCTTTTCATGAAAATTTTCAACTTTTTGAAGCCGAAATCTTTTCATGAAAATCTTAGACTTTTTTGAAGTTGAAAAAATTCATGAAAGTTTTCAACCTTTTTGAAGCCGAAATACTTTATAAAATGTTTTACCTTTTTTAAAGCGAAAATCCTGTCATGAAAATTTTCAACTTTTTTGAAGCAGAAATCTTTTCATGAAAATCTTCGACTTTTTTGAAGCCGAAATAGTTCATGAATGTTTTCAACTTTTTTGAAGCCGAAATACTTCATGAAAATTTTTGACTTTTTTGAAAGCCGAAATCTTTTAATGTAAATTTTCAACTTTTTTGATGCCGAAATAGTTCATGAAAATTTTCAACTTTTTTGAAGCAGAATTCTTTTCATGAAAATTTTCAACTTTTTTGAAGCAGAAATCTTTTCATGAAAATTTTCAACATTTTTGAAGCCGAAATCTATTCATGAAAATGTTTGACTTTTTTGAAGTCGAAAAAATTCATGGACATTTTCAACTTTTTTGAAGTCTAAATCTTTTCATTAAAATTTTCAACTTTTTTGAAGCCGAAATCTTTTCATGAAAATTTTCAAGTTTTTGAAGCAGAAATCTTTTCATGAAAATCTTAGACTTTTTTGAAGTCGAAAAAATTCATGAACATTTTCAACTTTTTTGAAGTGTAAATCTTTTCATGAAAATTTTCAACTTTTTTGATGCCGAAATCTTTTCATGAAAATTTTTGACTTTTTTGAAAGCCGAAATCTTTTAATGTAAATTTTCAACTTTTTTGATGCCGAAATAGTTCATGAAAATTTTCAACTTTTTTGAAGCAGAATTCTTTTCATGAAAATTTTCAACTTTTTTGAAGCAGAAATCTTTTCATGAAAATTTTCAACATTTTTGAACCCAAAATCTATTCATGAAAATGTTTGACTTTTTTGAAGTCGAAAAAATTCATGGACATTTTCAACTTTTTTGAAGTCTAAATCTTTTCATTAAAATTTTCAACTTTTTTGAAGCCGAAATCTTTTCATGAAAATTTTCAACTTTTTTGAAGCCGAAATCTTTTCATGTAAATTTTCAACTTTTTTGATGCCGAAATAGTTCATGACATTTTTTCAACTTTTTTGAAGTCGAAAAAATTCATGAACATTTTCAACTTTTTTGAAGTCTAAATCTTTTCATGAAAATTTTCAACTTTTTTGAAGCCGAAATCTTTTCATGAAAATTTTCAACTTTTTTGAAGCCGAAATACTTCATGAAAATTTTCAACTTTTTTGAAGCCGAAATCTTTTAATGTAAATTTTCAACTTTTTTGATGCCGAAATAGTTCATGAAAATTTTCAACTTTTTTGAAGCAGAAATCTTTTCATGAAAATTGTCAACTTTTTTGAAGCAGAAATCTTTTGATGAAAATTTTTTACTTTTTTGAAGTTGAAAAAATACATGAACATTTTCAACTTTTTTGAAGTCTAAATCTTTTCATGAAAATTTTCAACTTTTTGAAGCCGAAATCTTTTCATGAAAATTTTTGACTTTTTTGAAGCCGAAATCTTTTAATGTAAATTTTCAACTTTTTTGATGCCGAAATAGTTCATGAAAATTTTCAACATTTTTGAAGCCGAAATCTATTCATGAAAATGTTAGACTTTTTTGAAGTCGAAAAAATTCATGAACATTTTCAACTTTTTTGAAGTGTAAATCTTTTCATGAAAATTTTCAACTTTTTTGAAGCCGAAATCTTTTCATGAAAATTTTCAAGTTTTTGAAGCAAAAATCTTTTCATGAAAATCTTAGACTTTTTTGAAGTCGAAAAAATTCATGAACATTTTCAACTTTTTTGAAGTGTAAATCTTTTCATGAAAATTTTCAACTTTTTTGAAGTGTAAATCTTTACATGAAAATTTTCAACTTTTTTGAAGCCGAAATCTTTTCATGAAAATTTTCAACTTTTTTGAAGCCGAAATACTTCATGAAAATTCCTACCTTTTTTAAAGCTAAAATCCTGTCATGAAAATTTTCAACTTTTTTGAAGCAGAAATCTTTTCATGAAAATCTTCAACTTCTTTGAAGCCGAAATACTTGATGAAAATTTTCAACTGTTTTGAAGTCTAAATCTTTTCATGAAAATTTTCAACTTTTTTGAAGCCGAAATCTTTTCATGAAAATTTTCAAACTTTTTGAAGCCGAAATCTTTTCATGAAAATTTTCAACTTTTTTGAAGCAGAAATCTTTTCATGAAAATCTTAGACTTTTTTGAAGTCGAAAAAATTCATGAACATTTTCAACTTTTTTTGAT
Source organism: Labrus bergylta (assembly GCF_963930695.1). Classification (NCBI taxonomy): domain Eukaryota; kingdom Metazoa; phylum Chordata; class Actinopteri; order Labriformes; family Labridae; genus Labrus; species Labrus bergylta. The sequence goes on along the minus strand of NC_089195.1, from coordinate 94,663 downwards.
GCCGAAATCTTTTCATGAAAATTTTCAACTTTTTTGAAGCAGAAATCTTTTCATGAAAATCGTTGACTTTTTTGAAGCCGGAATCTTTTCATGAAAATTTTCAACTTTTTTGAAGTAGAAATCTTTTCATGAAAATCTTAGACTTTTTTGAAGTCGAAAAAATTCATGAACATTTTCAACTTTTTTGAAGTCTAAATCTTTTCATGAAAATTTTCAACTTTTTTGATGCCGAAATCTTTTCATGAAAATTTTCAACTTTTTGAAGCCGAAATCTTTTCATGAACATTTTCAACTTTTTTGAAGCCGAAATCTTTTCATGAAAATTTTCAACTTTTTTGATGCATAAATCTTTTCATGAAAATTTTAGACTTTTTTGAAGTCGAAAAAATTCATGGACATGTTCAACTTTTTTGAAATCTAAATCTTTTCATTAAAATTTTCAACTTTTTTGATGCCGAAATAGTTCATGAAAATTTTCAACTTTTTTGAAGCCGAAATCTTTTCATGAAAATTTTCAACTTTTTTGAAGCCGAAATACTTCATGAAAATTCCTACCTTTTTTAAAGCCATAATCCTGTCATGAAAATTTTCAACTTTTCTGAAGCTGAAATTATTTCATGAAAATTTTCAACTTTTTTGAAGCCGAAATCTTTTCATGAAAATCGTTGACGTTTTTGAAGCCCAAATCTTTTAATGTAAACTTTCAACTTTTTTGAAGCCGAAATACTTCATGAAAATGTTCGACTTTTCTGAAGCAGAAATCTTTTCATGAAAATCATTGACTTTTTTGAAGCCGAAATACTTCATGAAAATTTTCAACTTTTTTGAAGCAGAAATCTTTTCATGAAAATTTTCAACTTTATTGATGCCGAAATAGTTCATGAAAATTTTCAACTTTTTTGAAACCGAAATCTTTTCATGAAAATTTTCAACTTTTTGAAGCCGAAATCTTTTCATGAAAATCTTAGACTTTTTTGAAGTTGAAAAAATTCATGAAAGTTTTCAACCTTTTTGAAGCCGAAATACTTTATAAAATGTTTTACCTTTTTTAAAGCGAAAATCCTGTCATGAAAATTTTCAACTTTTTTGAAGCAGAAATCTTTTCATGAAAATCTTCGACTTTTTTGAAGCCGAAATAGTTCATGAATGTTTTCAACTTTTTTGAAGCCGAAATCTTTTAATGTAAATTTTCAACTTTTTTGATGCCGAAATAGTTCATGAAAATTTTCAACTTTTTTGAAGCAGAATTCTTTTCATGAAAATTTTCAACTTTTTTGAAGCAGAAATCTTTTCATGAAAATTTTCAACATTTTTGAAGCCGAAATCTATTCATGAAAATGTTTGACTTTTTTGAAGTCGAAAAAATTCATGGACATTTTCAACTTTTTTGAAGTCTAAATCTTTTCATTAAAATTTTCAACTTTTTTGAAGCCGAAATCTTTTCATGAAAATTTTCAAGTTTTTGAAGCAGAAATCTTTTCATGAAAATCTTAGACTTTTTTGAAGTCGAAAAAATTCATGAACATTTTCAACTTTTTTGAAGTGTAAATCTTTTCATGAAAATTTTCAACTTTTTTGATGCCGAAATCTTTTCATGAAAATTTTTGACTTTTTTGAAAGCCGAAATCTTTTAATGTAAATTTTCAACTTTTTTGATGCCGAAATAGTTCATGAAAATTTTCAACTTTTTTGAAGCAGAATTCTTTTCATGAAAATTTTCAACTTTTTTGAAGCAGAAATCTTTTCATGAAAATTTTCAACATTTTTGAACCCAAAATCTATTCATGAAAATGTTTGACTTTTTTGAAGTCGAAAAAATTCATGGACATTTTCAACTTTTTTGAAGTCTAAATCTTTTCATTAAAATTTTCAACTTTTTTGAAGCCGAAATCTTTTCATGAAAATTTTCAACTTTTTTGAAGCCGAAATCTTTTCATGTAAATTTTCAACTTTTTTGATGCCGAAATAGTTCATGACATTTTTTCAACTTTTTTGAAGTCGAAAAAATTCATGAACATTTTCAACTTTTTTGAAGTCTAAATCTTTTCATGAAAATTTTCAACTTTTTTGAAGCCGAAATCTTTTCATGAAAATTTTCAACTTTTTTGAAGCCGAAATACTTCATGAAAATTTTCAACTTTTTTGAAGCCGAAATCTTTTAATGTAAATTTTCAACTTTTTTGATGCCGAAATAGTTCATGAAAATTTTCAACTTTTTTGAAGCAGAAATCTTTTCATGAAAATTGTCAACTTTTTTGAAGCAGAAATCTTTTGATGAAAATTTTTTACTTTTTTGAAGTTGAAAAAATACATGAACATTTTCAACTTTTTTGAAGTCTAAATCTTTTCATGAAAATTTTCAACTTTTTGAAGCCGAAATCTTTTCATGAAAATTTTTGACTTTTTTGAAGCCGAAATCTTTTAATGTAAATTTTCAACTTTTTTGATGCCGAAATAGTTCATGAAAATTTTCAACATTTTTGAAGCCGAAATCTATTCATGAAAATGTTAGACTTTTTTGAAGTCGAAAAAATTCATGAACATTTTCAACTTTTTTGAAGTGTAAATCTTTTCATGAAAATTTTCAACTTTTTTGAAGCCGAAATCTTTTCATGAAAATTTTCAAGTTTTTGAAGCAAAAATCTTTTCATGAAAATCTTAGACTTTTTTGAAGTCGAAAAAATTCATGAACATTTTCAACTTTTTTGAAGTGTAAATCTTTTCATGAAAATTTTCAACTTTTTTGAAGTGTAAATCTTTACATGAAAATTTTCAACTTTTTTGAAGCCGAAATCTTTTCATGAAAATTTTCAACTTTTTTGAAGCCGAAATACTTCATGAAAATTTTTACCTTTTTTAAAGCCAAAATCCTGTCATGAAAAATTTATACTTTTTTGAAGCAGAAATCTTTTCATGAAAATTTTCGACTTTATTCAAACTGATATTCTACATTTTCTAACTCAAAGTGTAGTTTCAAAGTAAAAATACTGTTAGAAGGAGTGATTCAGACAAAATTAGATGAAACAGCTGTACTGGTAACAAACAATGATATTAACAGCTTTAGTGATCAAATTGAGCGTATCTTGGGAAGCTGAGCTCGAAAGTGACATGAAACATGTTTTTCAGACATAAAGTGACAGTTACAGTGAATACCTGTTCTGACTACATTTTCTAACTCAAAGTGTCGTTTCAAAGTAAAAATACTGTTAGAAGGAGTGATTCAGACAAAATTAGATGAAACAGCTGTAATGGTAACAAATGAGCCCAGTTACATGAAATGACATCAAAATCAACATTCCCTGAGCCAGACAACGCTATTAACAGCTTTAGTGATCAAATTGAGCGTATCTTGCGAAGCTGAGCTCGAAAGTGACATGAAACATGTTTTTGAGACATAAAGTGACACTTACTGTCCTGACTACATTTTCTAACTGAATGCGTTGTTTCAAAGTAAAAATACTGTTAGAAGGAGTGATTCAGACAAAATTAGATGAAACAGCTGTAGTGGTAACAAACAACGATATTAACAGCTTTAGTGATCAAATTGAGCGTATCTTGCGAAGCTGAGCTCGAAAGTGACATGAAACATGTTTTTGAGACATAAAATGACACTTACTGTTCAGACTGCATTTTCTAACTCAAAGTGTCGTTTCAAAGTAAAAATACTGTTAGAAGGAGTTTTTCAGGCAAAATTAGATGAAACAGCTGTAGTGGTAAAAAATGAGCGCAGTTACATGAAATGACATCAAAATCAACATTCCCTGAGCCAGACAACGCTATTAACAGCTTTAGTGATCAAATTGAGCGTATCTTGCGAAGCTGAGCTCGAAAGTGACATGAAACATGTTTTTGAGACATAAAGTGACACTTACTGTTCAGACTACATTTTCTAACTCAAAGTGTCGTTTCAAAGTAAAAATACTGTTAGAGGGAGTGATTCAGACAAAATTAGATGAAACAGCTGTAGTGGTAACAAATGAGCGCAGTTACATGAAATGACATCAAAATCAACATTCCCTGAGCCAGACAACGCTATTAACAGCTTTAGTGATCAAATTGAGCGTATCTTGCGAAGCTGAGCTCGAAAGTGACATGAAACATGTTTTTGAGACATAAAGTGACACTTACAGTGAATACCTGTCCTGACTACATTTTCTAATTGAAAGCGTCGTTTCAAACTAAAAATACTGTTAGAAGGAATGATTCAGACAAAATTAGATGAAACAGCTGTACTGGTAACAAACAACGATATTAACAGCTTTAGTGATCAAATTGAGCGTATCTTGCGAAGCTGAGCTAGAAAGTGACATGAAACATGTTTTTGAGACATAAAGTGACACTTACTGTTCAAAACATGTTTCATGTCACTTTCGAGCACAACTTCGCAAGATACGCTCAATTTGATCACTAAAGCTGTTAATAGCGTTGTCTGGCTCAGGGAATGTTGATTTTGATGTCATTTCATGTAACTGCGCTCATTTGTTACCAGTACAGCTGTTTTATCTAATATTGTCTGAATCACTCCTTCTAACAGTATTTTTACTTTGAAACGGCACTTTGAGTTAGAAAATGTAGTCTGAACAGTAAGTGTCATTTTATGTCTCAAAAACATGTTTCATGTCACTTTCGAGCTCAGCTTCGCAAGATACGCTCAATTTGATCACTAAAGCTGTTAATATCGTTGTTTGTTACCAGTACAGCTGTTTCATCTAATTTTGTCTGAATTACGCCTTCTAACAGTATTTTTACTTTGAAACGACACTTTGAGTTAGAAAATGTAGTCAGGACAGGTATTCACTGTAAGTGTCACTTTATGTCTCAAAAACATGTTTCATGTCACTTTCGAGCTCAGCTTCGCAAGATACGCTCAATTTGATCACTAAAGCTGTTAATAGCGTTGTCTGGCTCAGGGAATGTTGATTTTGATGTCATTTCATGTAACTGCGCTCATTTGTTACCACTACAGCTGTTTCATCTAATTTTGTCTGAATCACTCCCTCTAACAGTATTTTTACTTTGAAACGACACTTTGAGTTAGAAAATGTAGTCTGAACAGTAAGTGTCATTTTATGTCTCAAAAACATGTTTCATGTCACTTTCGAGCTCAGCTTCGCAAGATACGCTCAATTTGATCACTAAAGCTGTTAATAGCGTTGTCTGGCTCAGGGAATGTTGATTTTGATGTCATTTCATGTAACTGCGCTCATTTGTTACCAGTACAGCTGTTTTATCTAATATTGTCTGAATCACTCCCTCTAACAGTATTTTTACTTTGAAACGGCACTTTGAGTTAGAAAATGTAGTCTGAACAGTAAGTGTCATTTTATGTCTCAAAAACATGTTTCATGTCACTTTCGAGCTCAGCTTCGCAAGATACGCTCAATTTGATCACTAAAGCTGTTAATATCGTTGTTTGTTACCAGTACAGCTGTTTCATCTAATTTTGTCTGAATTACGCCTTCTAACAGTATTTTTACTTTGAAACGACACTTTGAGTTAGAAAATGTAGTCAGGACAGGTATTCACTGTAAGTGTCACTTTATGTCTCAAAAACATGTTTCATGTCACTTTCGAGCTCAGCTTCGCAAGATACGCTCAATTTGATCACTAAAGCTGTTAATAGCGTTGTCTGGCTCAGGGAATGTTGATTTTGATGTCATTTCATGTAACTGCGCTCATTTGTTACCACTACAGCTGTTTCATCTAATTTTGTCTGAATCACTCCCTCTAACAGTATTTTTACTTTGAAACGACACTTTGAGTTAGAAAATGTAGTCTGAACAGTAAGTGTCACTTTATGTCTCAAAAACATGTTTCATGTCACTTTCGAGCTCAGCTTCGCAAGATACGCTCAATTTGATCACTAAAGCTGTTAATAGCGTTGTCTGGCTCAGGGAATGTTGATTTTGATGTCATTTCATGTAACTGCGCTCATTTGTTACCAGTACAGCTGTTTTATCTAATATTGTCTGAATCACTCCCTCTAACAGTATTTTTACTTTGAAACGGCACTTTGAGTTAGAAAATGTAGTCTGAACAGTAAGTGTCATTTTATGTCTCAAAAACATGTTTCATGTCACTTTCGAGCTCAGCTTCGCAAGATACGCTCAATTTGATCACTAAAGCTGTTAATATCGTTGTTTGTTACCAGTACAGCTGTTTCATCTAATTTTGTCTGAATTACGCCTTCTAACAGTATTTTTACTTTGAAACGACACTTTGAGTTAGAAAATGTAGTCAGGACAGGTATTCACTGTAAGTGTCACTTTATGTCTCAAAAACATGTTTCATGTCACTTTCGAGCTCAGCTTCGCAAGATACGCTCAATTTGATCACTAAAGCTGTTAATAGCGTTGTCTGGCTCAGGGAATGTTGATTTTGATGTCATTTCATGTAACTGCGCTCATTTGTTACCACTACAGCTGTTTCATCTAATTTTGTCTGAATCACTCCCTCTAACAGTATTTTTACTTTGAAACGACACTTTGAGTTAGAAAATGTAGTCTGAACAGTAAGTGTCACTTTATGTCTCAAAAACATGTTTCATGTCACTTTCGAGCTCAGCTTCGCAAGATACGCTCAATTTGATCACTAAAGCTGTTAATAGCGTTGTCTGGCTCAGGGAATGTTGATTTTGATGTCATTTCATGTAACTGCGCTCATTTGTTACCAGTACAGCTGTTTTATCTAATATTGTCTGAATCACTCCCTCTAACAGTATTTTTACTTTGAAACGGCACTTTGAGTTAGAAAATGTAGTCTGAACAGTAAGTGTCATTTTATGTCTCAAAAACATGTTTCATGTCACTTTCGAGCTCAGCTTCGCAAGATACGCTCAATTTGATCACTAAAGCTGTTAATATCGTTGTTTGTTACCAGTACAGCTGTTTCATCTAATTTTGTCTGAATTACGCCTTCTAACAGTATTTTTACTTTGAAACGACACTTTGAGTTAGAAAATGTAGTCAGGACAGGTATTCACTGTAAGTGTCACTTTATGTCTCAAAAACATGTTTCATGTCACTTTCGAGCTCAGCTTCGCAAGATACGCTCAATTTGATCACTAAAGCTGTTAATAGCGTTGTCTGGCTCAGGGAATGTTGATTTTGATGTCATTTCATGTAACTGCGCTCATTTGTTACCACTACAGCTGTTTCATCTAATTTTGTCTGAATCACTCCCTCTAACAGTATTTTTACTTTGAAACGGCACTTTGAGTTAGAAAATGTAGTCTGAACAGTAAGTGTCACTTTATGTCTCAAAAACATGTTTCATGTCACTTTCGAGCTCAGCTTCGCAATATACGCTCAATTTGATCACTAAAGCTGTTAATATCGTTGTTTGTTACCAGTACAGCTGTTTCATCTAATTTTGTCTGAATCACTCCTTCTAACAGTATTTTTACTTTGAAACGACACTTTGAGTTAGAAAATGTAGAATATCAGTTTGAATAAAGTTGTAAATTTACATATAAAGATTTCAGCTTTAAAAAAGTTGAAAACTTTCATGAAGTATTTCGACTTCAAAAAAGTTGAAAACTTTCATGAAAAGATTTCATTTTCAAAAAAGTTCAAAATTTACATGAAAAGATTTCTGTTTCAAAAAAGTTGAAAATTTCAAGCTTTTTAAAAAGTTGAAAATTTTCATGAAGTATTTTTGCTTCAAAAAGTTGAAAACTTTCATGAAAAGATTTCGGCTTCAAAAAAGTTGAAAATTTTCATGAAAAGATTTCTGCTTCAAAATTTTCATGAAAAGATTTCTGCTTCAACAAAGTTGAAAATTTTGATGAAAAGGTTTCATTTTCAAAAAAGTTGATAATTTTTATGAAAAGATTTCTGCTTCAAAAAAGTTGAAAATTTTCATGAAAAGATTTCAGCTTTAAAAAAGTTGAAAACTTTCATGAAGTATTTCGACTTCAAAAAAGTTGAAAATTTTCAATAAGTATTTCGGCTTCAAAAAAGGTGAAAATTTTCATGAAAAGATTTCATTTTCAAAAAAGTTCAAAATTTACATGAAAAGATTTTTGCTTCAAAAAGTTGAAAACTTTCATGAAAAGATTTCGGCTTCAAAAAAGTTGAAAATTTTCATGAAAAGATTTCTGCTTCAAAATTTTCATGAAAAGATTCATGAAAAGATTTCGGATTTAAAAAAGTTGAAAATTTTAATGAAAACATTTCGGCTTCAAAAAAGTTGAAAATTTTCATGAAGTATTTCGGATTCAACAATGTTGAAAATTTACATGAAAAGATTTCTGCTTAAAAAAATTGAAAATTTTCATGAAAAGATTTCTGCTTGAAAATTTTCATAAAAATATTTCTGCATTAAAAAAGTCAAAGATTTTCATAAAAAGATTTCGGATTTAAAAAAGTTGAAAATTTTCATAAAAAGATTTCTGCTTCAAAAAAGTTGAAAATTTTCATGAAAAGATATAGGCTTCAAAAAAGTCGAAGATTTTCATGAAAAGATTTCTGCATGAAAATTTTCATGAAAAGATTTCTGATTCAACAAAGTTGAAAATTTTCATGAAAAGATTTCTGATTCAACAAAGTTGAAAATTTTCATGAAAAGATTTCTGCTTCAACAAAGTTGAAAATTTTCATGAAAAGATTTAGGCTTCAAAAAAGTCGAAAATTTTCATGAAAAGATTTCGGCTTCAAAAAAGTTGAAGATTTTCGTGAAAAGATTTCTGCTTCAAAAAAGTTGAAAAGTTTCATGAAAAGATTTTGGTTTCAAAAAATTTGAAAATTTTCATGAAGTAATTCGGCTTCAAAAAAGTTGAAAATTTTCATGAAGTATTTCAGCTTCAAAAAAGTTGAAAACTTTCATGAAGTTTTTCGGCTTCCAAAAAGTTGAAAACTTTCATGACGTTTTTCTGCTTTACAAAAGTTGAAGATTTTCATGAAGTATTTCGGCTTCAAAAAAGTTGAAAATTTTCATGAAAAGATTTCGGTTTTAAAAAAGGTAAAAATTTACATGAAAAGATTTCGGCTTCAAAAAAGTTGAACATTTTCATGAAAAGGTTTCATTTTCAAAAAAGTTGATAATTTTCATGAAAAGATTTCTGCTTCAAAAAAGTTGAAAATTTTCATGAAACGATTTCTGCTTCAAAAAAGTTGAAAATTTTCATGAAGTATTTCTGCTTCAAAAAGTTGAAAATTTTCATGAAAAGATTTTTCTTTCAAAAAAGTGTAAAATTTTCATGGAAAGATTTCTGCTTCAAAAAAGTTGAAAATTTTCATGAAAAGATTTCGGCTTCAAAAAAGTTGAAAATTTTCATGACAGGATTTTCGCTTTAAATAAGTTAAAATTTTTCATGAAAAGATTTCGGCTTCAAAAAAAGTTGAAAATTTTCATGAAAAGATTTCTGCTTCAAAAAAGTTGAATATTTTCATTAAAAGATTTCTGCTTCAAAAAAGTCGAAGATTTTCATGAAAAGATTTCGGCTTCAAAAAAGTTGAAAATTTTCATAAAAAGATTTCTGCTTCAAAAAAGTCGAAGATTTTCATGACAGCATTTTGGCTTTAAATAAGTTAAAAATCTTCATGAAAAGATTTCGGCTTCAAAAAAAGTTGAAAATTTTCATGAAAAGATTTCTGCTTCAAAAAAGTTGAATATTTTCATTAAAAGATTTCTGCTTCAAAAAAGTCGAAGATTTTCATGAAAAGATTTCGGCTTCAAAAAAGTTGAAAATTTTCATAAAAAGATTTCTGCTTCAAAAAAGTCGAAGATTTTCATGAAAAGATTTCGGCTTCAAAAAAGTTGAAAATTTTCATGAAAAGATTTCTGCTTCAACAAAGTTAAAAATTTTCATGAAAAGATTTAGCCTTCAAAAAAGTTGAAAATTTTCATGAAAAGATTTCGGCTTCAAAAAAGTTGAACATTTTCATAAAGTATTTCTGCTTCAAAAAAGTTGAAGATTTTCATGAAAAGATTTCGGCTTCAAAAAAGTTGAAAATTTTCATAAAATGATTTCTGCTTCAAAAAAGTCGAAGATTTTCATGAAAAGATTTCGGCTTCAAAAAAGTCAAAAATTTTCATGAAGTATTTTGGTTTCAAAAAAGTTGAAAATTTACATGAAAAGATTTCAGCTTCAAAAAAGTTGAAAAATTTCATGAAAAGATTTCTGCTTGAAAATTTTCATGAAAAGATTTCTGCTTCAACAAAGTTGAAAATTTTCATGAAAAGATTTCTGCTTCAACAAAGTTAAAAATTTTCATGAAAAGATTTAGCCTTCAAAAAAGTTGAAAATTTTCATGAAAAGATTTCGGCTTCAAAAAAGTTGAACATTTTCATAAAGTATTTCTGCTTCAAAAAAGTTGAAGATTTTCATGAAAAGATTTCGGCTTCAAAAAAGTTGAAAATTTTCATAAAAAGATTTCTGCTTCAAAAAAGTCGAAGATTTTCATGAAAAGATTTCGGCTTCAAAAAAGTCAAAAATTTTCATGAAGTATTTTGGTTTCAAAAAAGTTGAAAATTTACATGAAAAGATTTCAGCTTCAAAAAAGTTGAAAATTTTCATGAAAAGATTTCTGCTTGAAAATTTTCATGAAAAGATTTTTGCTTCAACAAAGTTGAAAATTTTCATGAAAAGATTTCTGCTTCAACAAAGTTAAAAATTTTCATGAAAAGATTTAGCCTTCAAAAAAGTTGAAAATTTTCATGAAAAGATTTCGGCTTCAAAAAAGTTGAACATTTTCATAAAGTATTTCTGCTTCAAAAAAGTTGAAGATTTTCATGAAAAGATTTCGGCTTCAACAAAGTTGAAAATTTTCATGACAGGATTTTGGCTTTAAAAAAGGTAAAAAATTTCATGAAGTATTTCAGCTTCAAAAAATTTGAAAATTTTGATGAAAAGATTTCTGCTTCAACAAAGTTAAAAATTTTCATGAAAAGATTTAGCCTTCAAAAAAGTTGAAAATTTTCATGAAAAGATTTCGGCTTCAAAAAAGTTGAACATTTTCATGAAGTATTTCAGCTTCAAAAAATTTGAAAATTTTGATGAAAAGATTTCTGCTTCAAAAAAGTTCAAAATTTTCATGAAAAGATTTCAGCTTCAAAAAAGTTGAAAAATTTCATGAAAAGATTTCTGCTTGAAAATTTTCATGAAAAGATTTCTGCTTCAACAAAGTTGAAAATTTTCATGAAAAGATTTCTGCTTCAACAAAGTTGAAAATTTTCATGAAAAGATTTCTGCTTCAACAAAGTTAAAAATTTTCATGAAAAGATTTAGCCTTCAAAAAAGTTGAAAATTTTCATGAAAAGATTTCGGCTTCAAAAAAGTTGAACATTTTCATAAAGTATTTCTGCTTCAAAAAAGTTGAAGATTTTCATGAAAAGATTTCGGCTTCAAAAAAGTTGAAAATTTTCATAAAAAGATTTCTGCTTCAAAAAAGTCGAAGATTTTCATGAAAAGATTTCGGCTTCAAAAAAGTCAAAAATTTTCATGAAGTATTTTGGTTTCAAAAAAGTTGAAAATTTACATGAAAAGATTTCAGCTTCAAAAAAGTTGAAAATTTTCATGAAAAGATTTCTGCTTGAAAATTTTCATGAAAAGATTTTTGCTTCAACAAAGTTGAAAATTTTCATGAAAAGATTTCTGCTTCAACAAAGTTAAACATTTTCATGAAAAGATTTAGCCTTCAAAAAAGTTGAAAATTTTCATGAAAAGATTTCGGCTTCAAAAAAGTTGAACATTTTCATAAAGTATTTCTGCTTCAAAAAAGTTGAAGATTTTCATGAAAAGATTTCGGCTTCAACAAAGTTGAAAATTTTCATGACAGGATTTTGGCTTTAAAAAAGGTAAAAAATTTCATGAAGTATTTCAGCTTCAAAAAATTTGAAAATTTTGATGAAAAGATTTCTGCTTCAACAAAGTTAAAAATTTTCATGAAAAGATTTAGCCTTCAAAAAAGTTGAACATTTTCATGAAAAGATTTCGGCTTCAAAAAAGTTGAACATTTTCATGAAGTATTTCAGCTTCAAAAAATTTGAAAATTTTGATGAAAAGATTTCTGCTTCAAAAAAGTTCAAAATTTTCATGAAAAGATTTCGGCTTCAAAAAAGTTGAACATTTCCATGAAGTATTTCTGCTTCAAAAAAGTTGAAGATTTTCATGAAAAGATTTTTGCTTCAAAAAAGTTGAAGATCTTCATGAAACGATTTCTGCTTCAAAAAAGTTGAACATTTTCATGAAAAAATTTCAGCTTCAAAAAAGTTGAAAATTTTCATGAAGTATTTCGGTTTCAAAAAAGTTAAAAATTTACATGAAAAGATTTCGGCTTCAAAAAAGTTGAAAATTTTGATGAAAAGGTTTCATTTTCAAAAAAGTTGATAATTTTTATGAAAAGATTTCGGCTTCAAAAAAGTTGAAAATTTTCATGAAAAGATTTTGGCTTCAAAAAAGTTGAAAATTTCCATGAATAGATTTCAGCTTCAACAAAATTGAAATTTTTCATGAAAAGAGTTCGGCTTCAAAAAAGTTGAAAATTTTCATGAAGTATTTCGGCTTCAAAAAAGTTGAAAATTTAAATGAAAAGTTTTCTGCTTCAAAAAAGTTGAAAATTTTCATGAAGTATTTCGGCTTCAAAAAAGTTGAAAAATTCGGGTTTTTGAAAAAGTTGAAAATTTTCATAAAATATTTCTACTTCAGAAAGTTGAAAATTTTCATGAAAAGATTTCGGCTTCAAAAAAGTTGAAAATTTTCATGAAAAGATTTCGGCTTCAACAAAGTTGAAAATTTTCATGACAGGATTTTGGCTTTAAAAAAGGTAAAAATTTTCATGAAGTATTTCAGCTTCAAAAAGGTTGAAAACTTTCATGAAGTATTTCGGCTTCAAAAAATTTGAAAGTTTTGATGAAAAGATTTCGGCTTCAAAAAAGTCAAAGATTTTCATGAAGTATTTCGGCTTCAAAAAAGTTGAAAATTTTCATGAAAATCTTCGACTTTCTTCATGCTGGCTGAGTTTTTCTTTGTTCTATCTTTTGAAATCAATTTATTTTATGATTGAATATTCCAAGTATTCTTTAAATATCTTGTTTTTGATTACCACCAATCACTATTTCCATTTTTACTTTCATGCTTTATGAACAAAAATAGCTTTTTTTATTACTACATCAAGTTTACACACATGGGTCAAAAATGACCCATACATCCAAGTGTGATTTAAAATTAAATGAATTAATACTATAATAATAATTTGTTTCAAGTAATTACTTTAGCAGTGAGTGGAGCCAAACACTTATGTATTTCATATTTGCAACATGTTTATTTGTCATTTTGTCACACATACACATACCTCTGATAACAGATAACACGGCTGTTGAACTGAACTGTATCTGTAATTTAACAACTGTAAACTGGTGAATGTGACCAAACAAAATGAAATACAACTGAACACATCACTAGAGCACAAATTGCCATCTCAATTTTGACATGCCTCACAAATGATCACTAAGAGTTTGTGCTCCTTGCACACAGGCCTGGTGCACTGGGAACACTAGCTGCTGACTTTTCTGTCTTTGGTAACTGGGCAGATCGTGCACCTCTTCCTCTTCCTTTGGCCCTCCTGTCTGATGTCCTCTTGTGGCTGGGTGGTGGCTGTGTTTTGTTTTTTAAACCCACATCTTCCCATTGTTTCTTCTTCTGACTGCTGTCATCCACTGCTTTGTCATCATGCATAGTGCTCAGGAGGACAACAGCTTTTCCCTTCTTCTGCACATAGCTCACCATGGTCATGTTGCCATTGAATCCGAATTCTGAGCTATGAATCTCCCATGATTTGGATGGCTTCATGATAGGTGGTATGTCCGATTTGTTCTGGCAAAGAGTCCCAACAATGGTCAGGTTCTTCTCGAGGAGCTTCTCAGCCTGCGGGACACTGGTGAAGAAGTTGCTAATTGTGATGTTGCGACCTATGAGAGGGGGAAAAGATTGTAAATTTACTCAACATGGAATTCTTTAAACTCTAACGCCATAATCTGTTGCATTGCATTGCATTTTATTCTGTTTTACTATTTTGCTTACAGAGAAATCAAATAAAAAAATAAAATACACATTATTAAAGATTGGGAAAAAGTATGTAGGTATATTGTGCTAAAACTTAATACATTAGTTTCTCTATTGTACTTTACATTCACCTGTCTGTCTGATTCCACTGCACAATTGCTGGACGACATTCTCTCCAAGGTTCCTCTGAACCTGGCTGTCTCCCGGTATAGACAATTCCATCTATTGCATAAGGTACCCTTGCGTCGCACATCCAGAAGATTTTTATCCCATATTTTGCAGGCTTGCTGGGCATGTGTTGCCGTAACTTGCACCTGCCTCGGAATGGCACAAGCTGCTCATCTATGGTGACACAGTCACTGGGGATGAACTTTCTTCTGCAGTTGTCCAGGAAACAGTCCCACACGTACCTAAATGTCGCCATGTGGTGTGTTTCCAGTCGCAGAGCCCTGGTCCTCTTGTCGTCAAACCGTATGACGCGGCGGATATCTTCATATCTCCTAAGCCCCATGGTGGCCTTGTAAATTGGATTTTGCAGCGGATCTACAAACAGCTCCCGCAAGGCCACATCCCAGCTCTTCTCCCCCCCTGCAAGAATTGATGAAGGCCATCAATTCTTCTTTATCAATGCTTCTCCACTCTTTCCCTTTTGCTGTGGCTGTTCTTCGTCCCTCTAAGTTGATACATATTAGAACCTCCTCAATGATGTTGTCACTCATGAACATATCCCAGGCATCTTTTGGTGAAACAGCTGGTGATCCAGGTGTAGGTCCTGGGCAGCTCCTCAGAATGTTATGGCTTCTTGTTCTGCCATGAATGGGGGGATTCTCATTCCAGTAAGATCCGTTTTTACTCAATCTATTGGACTGGGTCTGAGTTTCCTCTTCAGAGGACTCATCAGATGAGTCTTCTGTATCATCAGAGGAGTCTTCTTCATGGATTCCCAGACACACCCACAACTCCAGCTTGACCCTCTGGCAAATATTCTGGGTCATCATCATCAGAAATTTCAGACTCTGAATCAAGACAAATTGCCTCCTCATCTGGTTCTTCCTGCAGCATCGCTACAACCATCTCAGTAGTAAATCTGGGACCAGCCATACTCTGGATAAAGAAAATCAAAAGCACAATAAAATTTTCAGATGCACATCAATATACATACACATACATAGAGTTTTATTTTGGTGACTTGGCTAAGTAGCTTAGCTAAGTACTTTGCTAAGTAGCCTAGCAATCTACATAATAGTTAGCTAACTACAATAGAATTAGCTAACTAAAATAGAAGTGTCAACAGCTAGCTAGCTAATAGTAATTACTTGTAACTTTCTGACAAGTAATGTACTCACTCTCAAGGTAACCTAAACCTAATCAAATGTTATGTACAGTTATCTTTCACAATTGTCATCAAATATTTTCTAAAGTGATGTTAGAACAATTTAAAAACAATACTTACATGTATTAGATGTTCCAAGGGAGCTGTGCTGAGCTGTGAAATGTCTGAAACAACCACGTTTCACAGCAAATGCTATAGTAAATGCATGTGGGTCGTTTCTGACCCATGTGTGTAAACTTGATGTAGAAATACAAAAGCTGTGCTCGTTCATAAAGTAAGAAAGGAAAAATACAAATGATGATTTGTGCTTAACAAAAACAAGATATTTACTGCATACTTGGAAAAGTAAATGATAAAATGTATTTATTTCAAAGATATATCATAGAAACACTCAGCCATACATGAAATAACATAGAAAGTGGATTCATTTTTGACCCATGTTGTGCATTAGAAGGGTAATGATACAAAAATGTTTTTTATTCAAAAAGTAAGAAAGGAAAAAATAAAATAAGGATGTATGATGATCAAAAACAAGTTAATTGAGGAATACCTTGAATACTGAATGAAGAGATGAATTTATTGCAAAGATGTAGAAAATAAAAACTCAACCGGGTCACTTTGACATTTTTAAAGCAGAAATACTTCATGAAAGTTTTCGACTTTTTTGATGCCGAAATAGTTCATGAAAATTTTCAACTTTTTTGAAGCCAAAATCTTTTCATGAAAATTTTCAACTTTTTTGAAGCAGAAATCTTTTCATGAAATACTTCGACTTTTTTGAAGCCGAAATACTTGATGAAAATTTTCAACTTTTTTCAAGTCTAAATCTTTTCATGAAAATTTTCAACTTTTTTGAAATAGAAATCTTTTCATGAAAATTTTCAACTTTTTTGAAGCCGAAATACTTCATTAACGTTTTCAACTTTTTTGATGCCGAAATCTTTTAATGTAAATCTTCAACTTTTTTGAAGCCGAAATACTTCATGAAAGTTTTCAACTTTTTTGAAGCCGAAATCTTTTCATGAACATTTTAAACTTTTTTGAAGCCGAAATCTTTTCATGAAAATGTTCAACTTTTTTGAAGCAGAAATCTTTTCATGAAAATCTTCGACTTTTTTGCAGCCGAAATACTTCATTAACGTTTTCAACTTTTTTGATGCCGAAATCTTTTAATGTAAATCTTCAACTTTTTTGAAGCCGAAATACTTCATGAAAGTTTTCAACTTTTTTGAAGCCGAAATCTTTTCATGAACATTTTAAACTTTTTTGAAGCCGAAATCTTTTCATGAAAATGTTCAACTTTTTTGAAGCAGAAATCTTTTCATGAAAATCTTCGACTTTTTTGCAGCCGAAATACTTCATGAAAATTTTCAACTTTTTTGAAGCCGAAATACTTCATGAAAGTTTTCAACCTTTTTGAAGCCGAAATAATTCATGAAAATTTTTACCTTTTTCAAAGCTAAAATCCTGTCATGAAAATTTTCAACTTTTTTGAAGCAGAAATCTTTTCATGAAAATCTTCAACTTCTTTGAAGCCGAAATACTTGATGAAAATTTTCAACTGTTTTGAAGTCTAAATCTTTTCATGAAAATTTTCAACTTTTTTGAAGCCGAAATCTTTTCATGAAAATTTTCAAACTTTTTGAAGCCGAAATCTTTTCATGAAAATTTTCAACTTTTTTGAAGCAGAAATCTTTTCATGAAAATCTTAGACTTTTTTGAAGTCGAAAAAATTCATGAACATTTTCAACTTTTTTTGATGCCGAAATCTTTTCATGAAAATTTTCAACTTTTTTGAAGCAGAAATCTTTTCATGAAAATCGTTGACTTTTTTGAAGCCGGAATCTTTTCATGAAAATTTTCAACTTTTTTGAAGTAGAAATCTTTTCATGAAAATCTTAGACTTTTTTGAAGTCGAAAAAATTCATGAACATTTTCAACTTTTTTGAAGTCTAAATCTTTTCATGAAAATTTTCAACTTTTTTGATGCCGAAATCTTTTCATGAAAATTTTCAACTTTTTGAAGCCGAAATCTTTTCATGAACATTTTCAACTTTTTTGAAGCCGAAATCTTTTCATGAAAATTTTCAACTTTTTTGATGCATAAATCTTTTCATGAAAATTTTAGACTTTTTTGAAGTCGAAAAAATTCATGGACATGTTCAACTTTTTTGAAATCTAAATCTTTTCATTAAAATTTTCAACTTTTTTGATGCCGAAATAGTTCATGAAAATTTTCAACTTTTTTGAAGCCGAAATCTTTTCATGAAAATTTTCAACTTTTTTGAAGCCGAAATACTTCATGAAAATTCCTACCTTTTTTAAAGCCATAATCCTGTCATGAAAATTTTCAACTTTTCTGAAGCTGAAATTATTTCATGAAAATTTTCAACTTTTTTGAAGCCGAAATCTTTTCATGAAAATCGTTGACGTTTTTGAAGCCCAAATCTTTTAATGTAAACTTTCAACTTTTTTGAAGCCGAAATACTTCATGAAAATGTTCGACTTTTCTGAAGCAGAAATCTTTTCATGAAAATCATTGACTTTTTTGAAGCCGAAATACTTCATGAAAATTTTCAACTTTTTTGAAGCAGAAATCTTTTCATGAAAATTTTCAACTTTATTGATGCCGAAATAGTTCATGAAAATTTTCAACTTTTTTGAAACCGAAATCTTTTCATGAAAATTTTCAACTTTTTGAAGCCGAAATCTTTTCATGAAAATCTTAGACTTTTTTGAAGTTGAAAAAATTCATGAAAGTTTTCAACCTTTTTGAAGCCGAAATACTTTATAAAATGTTTTACCTTTTTTAAAGCGAAAATCCTGTCATGAAAATTTTCAACTTTTTTGAAGCAGAAATCTTTTCATGAAAATCTTCGACTTTTTTGAAGCCGAAATAGTTCATGAATGTTTTCAACTTTTTTGAAGCCGAAATACTTCATGAAAATTTTTGACTTTTTTGAAAGCCGAAATCTTTTAATGTAAATTTTCAACTTTTTTGATGCCGAAATAGTTCATGAAAATTTTCAACTTTTTTGATGCCGAATTCTTTTCATGAAAATTTTCAACTTTTTTGAAGCAGAAATCTTTTCATGAAAATTTTCAACATTTTTGAAGCCGAAATCTATTCATGAAAATGTTTGACTTTTTTGAAGTCGAAAAAATTCATGGACATTTTCAACTTTTTTGAAGTCTAAATCTTTTCATTAAAATTTTCAACTTTTTTGAAGCCGAAATCTTTTCATGAAAATTTTCAAGTTTTTGAAGCAGAAATCTTTTCATGAAAATCTTAGACTTTTTTGAAGTCGAAAAAATTCATGAACATTTTCGACTTTTTTGAAGCCGAAATACTTCATGAAAATGTTCGACTTTTCTGAAGCAGAAATCTTTTCATGAAAATCATTGACTTTTTTGAAGCCGAAATAGTTCATGAAAATTTTCAACTTTTTTGAAGCATAAATCTTTTCATGAAAATCTTCAACTTTTTTGAAGTGTATATCTTTTCACGAAAATGTTCAACTTTTTTGAAGCCGAAATCTTTTCATGAAAATCTTAGACTTTTTTGAAGTCGAAAAAATTCATGAACATTTTCAACTTTTTTGAAGTGTAAATCTTTTCATGAAAATTTTCAACTTTTTTGAAGCAGAAATCTTTTCATGAAAATCTTAGACTTTTTTGAAGTCGAAAAAATTCATGAACATTTTCAACTTTTTTGAAGTGTAAATCTTTTCATGAAAATTTTCAACTTTTTTGAAGCCGAAATCTTTTCATGAAAATTTTCAAGTTTTTGAAGCAGAAATCTTTTCATGAAAATCTTAGACTTTTTTGAAGTCGAAAAAATTCATGAACATTTTCAACTTTTTTGAAGTGTAAATCTTTTCATGAAAATTTTCAACTTTTTTGATGCCGAAATCTTTTCATGAAAATTTTTGACTTTTTTGAAAGCCGAAATCTTTTAATGTAAATTTTCAACTTTTTTGATGCCGAAATAGTTCATGAAAATTTTCAACTTTTTTGAAGCAGAATTCTTTTCATGAAAATTTTCAACTTTTTTGAAGCAGAAATCTTTTCATGAAAATTTTCAACATTTTTGAAGCCGAAATCTATTCATGAAAATGTTTGACTTTTTTGAAGTCGAAAAAATTCATGGACATTTTCAACTTTTTTGAAGTCTAAATCTTTTCATTAAAATTTTCAACTTTTTTGAAGCCGAAATCTTTTCATGAAAATTTTCAAGTTTTTGAAGCAGAAATCTTTTCATGAAAATCTTAGACTTTTTTGAAGTCGAAAAAATTCATGAACATTTTCAACTTTTTTGAAGTGTAAATCTTTTCATGAAAATTTTCAACTTTTTTGATGCCGAAATCTTTTCATGAAAATTTTTGACTTTTTTGAAAGCCGAAATCTTTTAATGTAAATTTTCAACTTTTTTGATGCCGAAATAGTTCATGAAAATTTTCAACTTTTTTGAAGCAGAATTCTTTTCATGAAAATTTTCAACTTTTTTGAAGCAGAAATCTTTTCATGAAAATTTTCAACATTTTTGAACCCAAAATCTATTCATGAAAATGTTTGACTTTTTTGAAGTCGAAAAAATTCATGGACATTTTCAACTTTTTTGAAGTCTAAATCTTTTCATTAAAATTTTCAACTTTTTTGAAGCCAAAATCTTTTCATGAAAATTTTCAACTTTTTTGAAGCCGAAATACTTCATGAGAATTTTTGACTTTTTTGAAGCCGAAATCTTTTCATGTAAATTTTCAACTTTTTTGATACTGAAATAGTTCATGACATTTTTTCAACTTTTTTGAAGTCGAAAAAATTCATGAACATTTTCAACTTTTTTGAAGTCTAAATCTTTTCATGAAAATTTTCAACTTTTTTGAAGCCGAAATCTTTTCATGAAAATTTTCAACTTTTTTGAAGCCGAAATACTTCATGAAAATTTTCAACTTTTTTGAAGCCGAAATCTTTTAATGTAAATTTTCAACTTTTTTGATGCCGAAATAGTTCATGAAAATTTTCAACATTTTTGAAGCCGAAATCTATTCATGAAAATGTTAGACTTTTTTGAAGTCGAAAAAATTCATGAACATTTTCAACTTTTTTGAAGTGTAAATCTTTTCATGAAAATTTTCAACTTTTTTGAAGCCGAAATCTTTTCATGAAAATTTTCAAGTTTTTGAAGCAGAAATCTTTTCATGAAAATCTTAGACTTTTTTGAAGTCGAAAAAATTCATGAACATTTTCAACTTTTTTGAAGTGTAAATCTTTTCATGAAAATTTTCAACTTTTTTGAAGTGTAAATCTTTACATGAAAATTTTCAACTTTTTTGAAGCCGAAATCTTTTCATGAAAATTTTCAACTTTTTTGAAGCCGAAATACTTCATGAAAATTTTTACCTTTTTTAAAGCCAAAATCCTGTCATGAAAAATTTATACTTTTTTGAAGCAGAAATCTTTTCATGAAAATTTTCGACTTTATTCAAACTGATATTCTACATTTTCTAACTCAAAGTGTAGTTTCAAAGTAAAAATACTGTTAGAAGGAGTGATTCAGACAAAATTAGATGAAACAGCTGTACTGGTAACAAACAATGATATTAACAGCTTTAGTGATCAAATTGAGCGTATCTTGGGAAGCTGAGCTCGAAAGTGACATGAAACATGTTTTTCAGACATAAAGTGACAGTTACAGTGAATACCTGTTCTGACTACATTTTCTAACTCAAAGTGTCGTTTCAAAGTAAAAATACTGTTAGAAGGAGTGATTCAGACAAAATTAGATGAAACAGCTGTAATGGTAACAAATGAGCCCAGTTACATGAAATGACATCAAAATCAACATTCCCTGAGCCAGACAACGCTATTAACAGCTTTAGTGATCAAATTGAGCGTATCTTGCGAAGCTGAGCTCGAAAGTGACATGAAACATGTTTTTGAGACATAAAGTGACACTTACTGTCCTGACTACATTTTCTAACTGAAAGCGTCGTTTCAAAGTAAAAATACTGTTAGAAGGAGTGATTCAGACAAAATTAGATGAAAAAGCTGTACTGGTAACAAACAACGATATTAACAGCTTTAGTGATCAAATTGAGCGTATCTTGCGAAGCTGAGCTCGAAAGTGACATGAAACATGTTTTTCAGACAAAAAGTGACACTTACTGTTCAGACTGCATTTTCTAACTCAAAGTGTCGTTTCAAAGTAAAAATACTGTTAGAAGGAGTTTTTCAGGCAAAATTAAATGAAACAGCTGTAGTGGTAAAAAATGAGCGCAGTTACATGAAATGACATCAAAATCAACATTCCCTGAGCCAGACAACGCTATTAACAGCTTTAGTGATCAAATTGAGCGTATCTTGCGAAGCTGAGCTCGAAAGTGACATGAAACATGTTTTTGAGACATAAAGTGACACTTACTGTTCAGACTACATTTTCTAACTCAAAGTGTCGTTTCAAAGTAAAAATACTGTTAGAGGGAGTGATTCAGACAAAATTAGATGAAACAGCTGTAGTGGTAACAAATGAGCGCAGTTACATGAAATGACATCAAAATCAACATTCCCTGAGCCAGACAACGCTATTAACAGCTTTAGTGATCAAATTGAGCGTATCTTGCGAAGCTGAGCTCGAAAGTGACATGAAACATGTTTTTGAGACATAAAGTGACACTTACAGTGAATACCTGTCCTGACTACATTTTCTAATTGAAAGCGTCGTTTCAAAGTAAAAATACTGTTAGAAGGAGTGATTCAGACAAAATTAGATGAAACAGCTGTACTGGTAACAAACAACGATATTAACAGCTTTAGTGATCAAATTGAGCGTATCTTGCGAAGCTGAGCTAGAAAGTGACATGAAACATGTTTTTGAGACATAAAGTGACACTTACTGTTCAAAACATGTTTCATGTCACTTTCGAGCACAACTTCGCAAGATACGCTCAATTTGATCACTAAAGCTGTTAATAGCGTTGTCTGGCTCAGGGAATGTTGATTTTGATGTCATTTCATGTAACTGCGCTCATTTGTTACCAGTACAGCTGTTTTATCTAATATTGTCTGAATCACTCCTTCTAACAGTATTTTTACTTTGAAACGGCACTTTGAGTTAGAAAATGTAGTCAGAACAGGTATTCACTGTAAGTGTCACTTTATGTCTCAAAAACAT
Organism: Labrus bergylta; assembly: GCF_963930695.1. Taxonomy (NCBI): domain Eukaryota; kingdom Metazoa; phylum Chordata; class Actinopteri; order Labriformes; family Labridae; genus Labrus; species Labrus bergylta. The sequence continues at coordinate 72,151 of NC_089195.1, read as the reverse complement.
GTTTCATGTCACTTTCGAGCTCAGCTTCGCAAGATACGCTCAATTTGATCACTAAAGCTGTTAATAGCGTTGTCTGGCTCAGGGAATGTTGATTTTGATGTCATTTCATGTAACTGCGCTCATTTGTTACCACTACAGCTGTTTCATCTAATTTTGTCTGAATCACTCCCTCTAACAGTATTTTTACTTTGAAACGACACTTTGAGTTAGAAAATGTAGTCTGAACAGTAAGTGTCACTTTATGTCTCAAAAACATGTTTCATGTCACTTTCGAGCTCAGCTTCGCAAGATACGCTCAATTTGATCACTAAAGCTGTTAATAGCGTTGTCTGGCTCAGGGAATGTTGATTTTGATGTCATTTCATGTAACTGCGCTCATTTGTTACCAGTACAGCTGTTTTATCTAATATTGTCTGAATCACTCCTTCTAACAGTATTTTTACTTTGAAACGGCACTTTGAGTTAGAAAATGTAGTCTGAACAGTAAGTGTCATTTTATGTCTCAAAAACATGTTTCATGTCACTTTCGAGCTCAGCTTCGCAAGATACGCTCAATTTGATCACTAAAGCTGTTAATATCGTTGTTTGTTACCAGTACAGCTGTTTCATCTAATTTTGTCTGAATTACGCCTTCTAACAGTATTTTTACTTTGAAACGACACTTTGAGTTAGAAAATGTAGTCAGGACAGGTATTCACTGTAAGTGTCACTTTATGTCTCAAAAACATGTTTCATGTCACTTTCGAGCTCAGCTTCGCAAGATACGCTCAATTTGATCACTAAAGCTGTTAATAGCGTTGTCTGGCTCAGGGAATGTTGATTTTGATGTCATTTCATGTAACTGCGCTCATTTGTTGCCACTACAGCTGTTTCATCTAATTTTGTCTGAATCACTCCCTCTAACAGTATTTTTACTTTGAAACGACACTTTGAGTTAGAAAATGTAATCTGAACAGTAAGTGTCACTTTATGTCTCAAAAACATTTTTCATGTCACTTTCGAGCTCAGCTTCGCAAGATACGCTCAATTTGATCACTAAAGCTGTTAATAGCGTTGTCTGGCTCAGGGAATGTTGATTTTGATGTCATTTCATGTAACTGCGCTCATTTGTTACCAGTACAGCTGTTTTATCTAATATTGTCTGAATCACTCCTTCTAACAGTATTTTTACTTTGAAACGGCACTTTGAGTTAGAAAATGTAGTCTGAACAGTAAGTGTCATTTTATGTCTCAAAAACATGTTTCATGTCACTTTCGAGCTCAGCTTCGCAATATACGCTCAATTTGATCACTAAAGCTGTTAATATCGTTGTTTGTTACCAGTACAGCTGTTTCATCTAATTTTGTCTGAATCACTCCTTCTAACAGTATTTTTACTTTGAAACGACACTTTGAGTTAGAAAATGTAGAATATCAGTTTGAATAAAGTTGAAAATTTACATATAAAGATTTCAGCTTTAAAAAAGTTGAAAACTTTCATGAAGTATTTCGACTTCAAAAAAGTTGAAAACTTTCATGAAAAGATTTCATTTTCAAAAAAGTTCAAAATTTACATGAAAAGATTTCTGTTTCAAAAAAGTTGAAAATTTCAAGCTTTTTAAAAAGTTGAAAATTTTCATGAAGTATTTTTGCTTCAAAAAGTTGAAAACTTTCATGAAAAGATTTCGGCTTCAAAAAAGTTGAAAATTTTCATGAAAAGATTTCTGCTTCAAAATTTTCATGAAAAGATTTCTGCTTCAACAAAGTTGAAAATTTTGATGAAAAGGTTTCATTTTCAAAAAAGTTGATAATTTTTATGAAAAGATTTCTGCTTCAAAAAAGTTGAAAATTTTCATGAAAAGATTTCAGCTTTAAAAAAGTTGAAAACTTTCATGAAGTATTTCGACTTCAAAAAAGTTGAAAATTTTCAATAAGTATTTCGGCTTCAAAAAAGGTGAAAATTTTCATGAAAAGATTTCATTTTCAAAAAAGTTTAAAATTTACATGAAAAGATTTTTGCTTCAAAAAGTTGAAAACTTTCATGAAAAGATTTCGGCTTCAAAAAAGATGAAAATTTTCATGAAAAGATTTCTGCTTCAAAATTTTCATGAAAAGATTCATGAAAAGATTTCGGATTTAAAAAAGTTGAAAATTTTAATGAAAACATTTCGGCTTCAAAAAAGTTGAAAATTTTCATGAAGTATTTCGGATTCAACAAAGTTGAAAATTTACATGAAAAGATTTCTGCTTAAAAAAATTGAAAATTTTCATGAAAAGATTTCTGCTTGAAAATTTTCATAAAAATATTTCTGCATTAAAAAAGTCAAAGATTTTCATAAAAAGATTTCGGATTTAAAAAAGTTGAAAATTTTCATAAAAAGATTTCTGCTTCAAAAAAGTTGAAAATTTTCATGAAAAGATATAGGCTTCAAAAAAGTCGAAGATTTTCATGAAAAGATTTCTGCATGAAAATTTTCATGAAAAGATTTCTGATTCAACAAAGTTGAAAATTTTCATGAAAAGATTTCTCATTCAACAAAGTTGAAAATTTTCATGAAAAGATTTCTGCTTCAACAAAGTTGAAAATTTTCATGAAAAGATTTAGGCTTCAAAAAAGTCGAAAATTTTCATGAAAAGATTTCGGCTTCAAAAAAGTTGAAGATTTTCGTGAAAAGATTTCTGCTTCAAAAAAGTTGAAAAGTTTCATGACAGGATTTTGGCTTTAAAGAAGTTGAAAATTTACATGAAAAGATTTCTGCTTCAAAAAAGTTGAAAAGTTTCATGAAAAGATTTTGGTTTCAAAAAATTTGAAAATTTTCATGAAGTAATTCGGCTTCAAAAAAGTTGAAAATTTTCATGAAGTATTTCAGCTTCAAAAAAGTTGAAAACTTTCATGAAGTTTTTCGGCTTCCAAAAAGTTGAAAACTTTCATGACGTTTTTCTGCTTTACAAAAGTTGAAGATTTTCATGAAGTATTTCGGCTTCAAAAAAGTTGAAAATTTTCATGAAAAGATTTCGGTTTTAAAAAAGGTAAAAATTTACATGAAAAGATTTCGGCTTCAAAAAAGTTGAACATTTTCATGAAAAGGTTTCATTTTCAAAAAAGTTGATAATTTTCATGAAAAGATTTCTGCTTCAAAAAAGTTGAAAATTTTCATGAAACGATTTCTGCTTCAAAAAAGTTGAAAATTTTCATGAAGTATTTCTGCTTCAAAAAGTTGAAAATTTTCATGAAAAGATTTTTCTTTCAAAAAAGTGTAAAATTTTCATGGAAAGATTTCTGCTTCAAAAAAGTTGAAGATTTTCATGAAAAGATTTCGGCTTCAAAAAAGTTGAAAATTTTCATAAAAAGATTTCTGCTTCAAAAAAGTCGAAGATTTTCATGAAAAGATTTCGGCTTCAAAAAAGTTGAAAATTTTCATGAAAAGATTTCTGCTTCAACAAAGTTAAAAATTTTCATGAAAAGATTTAGCCTTCAAAAAAGTTGAAAATTTTCATGAAAAGATTTCGGCTTCAAAAAAGTTGAACATTTTCATAAAGTATTTCTGCTTCAAAAAAGTTGAAGATTTTCATGAAAAGATTTCGGCTTCAAAAAAGTTGAAAATTTTCATAAAATGATTTCTGCTTCAAAAAAGTCGAAGATTTTCATGAAAAGATTTCGGCTTCAAAAAAGTCAAAAATTTTCATGAAGTATTTTGGTTTCAAAAAAGTTGAAAATTTACATGAAAAGATTTCAGCTTCAAAAAAGTTGAAAAATTTCATGAAAAGATTTCTGCTTGAAAATTTTCATGAAAAGATTTCTGCTTCAACAAAGTTGAAAATTTTCATGAAAAGATTTCTGCTTCAACAAAGTTAAAAATTTTCATGAAAAGATTTCGGCTTCAAAAAAGTTGAACATTTTCATAAAGTATTTCTGCTTCAAAAAAGTTGAAGATTTTCATGAAAAGATTTCGGCTTCAAAAAAGTTGAAAATTTTCATAAAAAGATTTCTGCTTCAAAAAAGTCGAAGATTTTCATGAAAAGATTTCGGCTTCAAAAAAGTTGAAAATTTTCATAAAAAGATTTCTGCTTCAAAAAAGTCGAAGATTTTCATGAAAAGATTTCGGCTTCAAAAAAGTTGAAAATTTTCATGAAAAGATTTCTGCTTCAACAAAGTTAAAAATTTTCATGAAAAGATTTAGCCTTCAAAAAAGTTGAAAATTTTCATGAAAAGATTTCGGCTTCAAAAAAGTTGAACATTTTCATAAAGTATTTCTGCTTCAAAAAAGTTGAAGATTTTCATGAAAAGATTTCGGCTTCAAAAAAGTTGAAAATTTTCATAAAATGATTTCTGCTTCAAAAAAGTCGAAGATTTTCATGAAAAGATTTCGGCTTCAAAAAAGTCAAAAATTTTCATGAAGTATTTTGGTTTCAAAAAAGTTGAAAATTTACATGAAAAGATTTCAGCTTCAAAAAAGTTGAAAAATTTCATGAAAAGATTTCTGCTTGAAAATTTTCATGAAAAGATTTCTGCTTCAACAAAGTTGAAAATTTTCATGAAAAGATTTCTGCTTCAACAAAGTTAAAAATTTTCATGAAAAGATTTAGCCTTCAAAAAAGTTGAAAATTTTCATGAAAAGATTTCGGCTTCAAAAAAGTTGAACATTTTCATAAAGTATTTCTGCTTCAAAAAAGTTGAAGATTTTCATGAAAAGATTTCGGCTTCAAAAAAGTTGAAAATTTTCATAAAAAGATTTCTGCTTCAAAAAAGTCGAAGATTTTCATGAAAAGATTTCGGCTTCAAAAAAGTCAAACATTTTCATGAAGTATTTTGGTTTCAAAAAAGTTGAAAATTTACATGAAAAGATTTCAGCTTCAAAAAAGTTGAAAATTTTCATGAAAAGATTTCTGCTTGAAAATTTTCATGAAAAGATTTTTGCTTCAACAAAGTTGAAAATTTTCATGAAAAGATTTCTGCTTCAACAAAGTTAAAAATTTTCATGAAAAGATTTAGCCTTCAAAAAAGTTGAAAATTTTCATGAAAAGATTTCGGCTTCAAAAAAGTTGAACATTTTCATAAAGTATTTCTGCTTCAAAAAAGTTGAAGATTTTCATGAAAAGATTTCGGCTTCAACAAAGTTGAAAATTTTCATGACAGGATTTTGGCTTTAAAAAAGGTAAAAAATTTCATGAAGTATTTCAGCTTCAAAAAATTTGAAAATTTTGATGAAAAGATTTCTGCTTCAACAAAGTTAAAAATTTTCATGAAAAGATTTAGCCTTCAAAAAAGTTGAAAATTTTCATGAAAAGATTTCGGCTTCAAAAAAGTTGAACATTTTCATGAAGTATTTCAGCTTCAAAAAATTTGAAAATTTTGATGAAAAGATTTCTGCTTCAAAAAAGTTCAAAATTTTCATGAAAAGATTTCAGCTTCAAAAAAGTTGAAAAATTTCATGAAAAGATTTCTGCTTGAAAATTTTCATGAAAAGATTTCTGCTTCAACAAAGTTAAAAATTTTCATGAAAAGATTTAGCCTTCAAAAAAGTTGAAAATTTTCATGAAAAGATTTCGGCTTCAAAAAAGTTTAACATTTTCATAAAGTATTTCTGCTTCAAAAAAGTTGAAGATTTTCATGAAAAGATTTCGGATTCAAAAAAGTTGAAAATTTTCATAAAATGATTTCTGCTTCAAAAAAGTCGAAGATTTTCATGAAAAGATTTCGGCTTCAAAAAAGTCAAAAATTTTCATGAAGTATTTTGGTTTCAAAAAAGTTGAAAATTTACATGAAAAGATTTCAGCTTCAAAAAAGTTGAAAATTTTCATGAAAAGATTTCTGCTTGAAAATTTTCATGAAAAGATTTTTGCTTCAACAAAGTTGAAAATTTTCATGAAAAGATTTCTGCTTCAACAAAGTTAAAAATTTTCATGAAAAGATTTAGCCTTCAAAAAAGTTGAAAATTTTCATGAAAAGATTTCGGCTTCAAAAAAGTTGAACATTTTCATAAAGTATTTCTGCTTCAAAAAAGTTGAAGATTTTCATGAAAAGATTTCGGCTTCAACAAAGTTGAAAATTTTCATGACAGGATTTTGGCTTTAAAAAAGGTAAAAAATTTCATGAAGTATTTCAGCTTCAAAAAATTTGAAAATTTTGATGAAAAGATTTCTGCTTCAACAAAGTTAAAAATTTTCATGAAAAGATTTAGCCTTCAAAAAAGTTGAACATTTTCATGAAAAGATTTCGGCTTCAAAAAAGTTGAACATTTTCATGAAGTATTTCAGCTTCAAAAAATTTGAAAATTTTGATGAAAAGATTTCTGCTTCAAAAAAGTTCAAAATTTTCATGAAAAGATTTCGGCTTCAAAAAAGTTGAACATTTCCATGAAGTATTTCTGCTTCAAAAAAGTTGAAGATTTTCATGAAAAGATTTTTGCTTCAAAAAAGTTGAAGATCTTCATGAAACGATTTCTGCTTCAAAAAAGTTGAACATTTTCATGAAAAAATTTCAGCTTCAAAAAAGTTGAAAATTTTCATGAAGTATTTCGGTTTCAAAAAAGTTAAAAATTTACATGAAAAGATTTCGGCTTCAAAAAAGTTGAAAATTTTGATGAAAAGGTTTCATTTTCAAAAAAGTTGATAATTTTTATGAAAAGATTTCTGCTTCAAAAAAGTTGAAAATTTTCATGAAAAGATTTTGGCTTCAAAAAAGTTGAAAATTTCCATGAATAGATTTCAGCTTCAAAAAAGTTGAAAATTTTCATGAAGTATTTCGGCTTCAAAAAAGTTGAAAAATTCGGGTTTTTGAAAAAGTTGAAAATTTTCATAAAATATTTCTACTTCAGAAAGTTGAAAATTTTCATGAAAAGATTTCGGCTTCAAAAAATTTGAAAATTTTCATGAAAAGATTTCGGCTTCAACAAAGTTGAAAATTTTCATGACAGGATTTTGGCTTTAAAAAAGGTAAAAATTTTCATGAAGTATTTCAGCTTCAAAAAGGTTGAAAACTTTCATGAAGTATTTCGGCTTCAAAAAATTTGAAAGTTTTGATGAAAAGATTTCTGCTTCAAAAAAGTCAAAGATTTTCATGAAGTATTTCGGCTTCAAAAAAGTTGAAAATTTTCATGAAAATCTTCGACTTTCTTCATGCTGGCTGAGTTTTTCTTTGTTCTATCTTTTGAAATCAATTTATTTTATGATTGAATATTCCAAGTATTCTTTAAATATCTTGTTTTTGATTACCACCAATCACTATTTCCATTTTTACTTTCATGCTTTATGAACAAAAATAGCTTTTTTTATTACTACATCAAGTTTACACACATGGGTCAAAAATGACCCATACATCCAAGTGTGATTTAAAATTAAATGAATTAATACTATAATAATAATTTGTTTCAAGTAATTACTTTAGCAGTGAGTGGAGCCAAACACTTATGTATTTCATATTTGCAACATGTTTATTTGTCATTTTGTCACACATACACATACCTCTGATAACAGATAACACGGCTGTTGAACTGAACTGTATCTGTAATTTAACAACTGTAAACTGGTGAATGTGACCAAACAAAATGAAATACAACTGAACACATCACTAGAGCACAAATTGCCATCTCAATTTTGACATGCCTCACAAATGATCACTAAGAGTTTGTGCTCCTTGCACACAGGCCTGGTGCACTGGGAACACTAGCTGCTGACTTTTCTGTCTTTGGTAACTGGGCAGATCGTGCACCTCTTCCTCTTCCTTTGGCCCTCCTGTCTGATGTCCTCTTGTGGCTGGGTGGTGGCTGTGTTTTGTTTTTTAAACCCACATCTTCCCATTGTTTCTTCTTCTGACTGCTGTCATCCACTGCTTTGTCATCATGCATAGTGCTCAGGAGGACAACAGCTTTTCCCTTCTTCTGCACATAGCTCACCATGGTCATGTTGCCATTGAATCCGAATTCTGAGCTATGAATCTCCCATGATTTGGATGGCTTCATGATAGGTGGTATGTCCGATTTGTTCTGGCAAAGAGTCCCAACAATGGTCAGGTTCTTCTCGAGGAGCTTCTCAGCCAGCGGGACACTGGTGAAGAAGTTGCTAATTGTGATGTTGCGACCTATGAGAGGGGGAAAAGATTGTAAATTTACTCAACATGGAATTCTTTAAACTCTAACGCCATAATCTGTTGCATTGCATTGCATTTTATTCTGTTTTACTATTTTGCTTACAGAGAAATCAAATAAAAAAATAAAATACACATTATTAAAGATTGGGAAAAAGTATGTAGGTATATTGTGCTAAAACTTAATACATTAGTTTCTCTATTGTACTTTACATTCACCTGTCTGTCTGATTCCACTGCACAATTGCTGGACGACATTCTCTCCAAGGTTCCTCTGAACCTGGCTGTCTCCCGGTATAGACAATTCCATCTATTGCATAAGGTACCCTTGCGTTGCACATCCAGAAGATTTTTATCCCATATTTTGCAGGCTTGCTGGGCATGTGTTGCCGTAACTTGCACCTGCCTCGGAATGGCACAAGCTGCTCATCTATGGTGACACAGTCACTGGGGATGAACTTTCTTCTGCAGTTGTCCAGGAAACAGTCCCACACGTACCTAAATGTCGCCATGTGGTGTGTTTCCAGTCGCAGAGCCCTGGTCCTCTTGTCGTCAAACCGTATGACGCGGCGGATATCTTCATATCTCCTAAGCCCCATGGTGGCCTTGTAAATTGGATTTTGCAGCGGATCTACAAACAGCTCCCGCAAGGCCACATCCCAGCTCTTCTCCCCCCCTGCAAGAATTGATGAAGGCCATCAATTCTTCTTTATCAATGCTTCTCCACGCTTTCCCTTTTGCTGTGGCTGTTCTTCGTCCCTCTAAGTTGATACATATTAGAACCTCCTCAATGATGTTGTCACTCATGAACATATCCCAGGCATCTTTTGGTGAAACAGCTGGTGATCCAGGTGTAGGTCCTGGGCAGCTCCTCAGAATGTTATGGCTTCTTGTTCTGCCATGAATGGGGGGATTCTCATTCCAGTAAGATCCGTTTTTACTCAATCTATTGGACTGGGTCTGAGTTTCCTCTTCAGAGGACTCATCAGATGAGTCTTCTGTATCATCAGAGGAGTCTTCTTCATGGATTCCCAGACACACCCACAACTCCAGCTTGACCCTCTGGCAAATATTCTGGGTCATCATCATCAGAAATTTCAGACTCTGAATCAAGACAAATTGCCTCCTCATCTGGTTCTTCCTGCAGCATCGCTACAACCATCTCAGTAGTAAATCTGGGACCAGCCATACTCTGGATAAAGAAAATCAAAAGCACAATAAAATTTTCAGATGCACATCAATATACATACACATACATAGAGTTTTATTTTGGTGACTTGGCTAAGTAGCTTAGCTAAGTACTTTGCTAAGTAGCCTAGCAATCTACATAATAGTTAGCTAACTACAATAGAATTAGCTAACTAAAATAGAAGTGTCAACAGCTAGCTAGCTAATAGTAATTACTTGTAACTTTCTGACAAGTAATGTACTCACTCTCAAGGTAACCTAAACCTAATCAAATGTTATGTACAGTTATCTTTCACAATTGTCATCAAATATTTTCTAAAGTGATGTTAGAACAATTTAAAAACAATACTTACATGTATTAGATGTTCCAAGGGAGCTGTGCTGAGCTGTGAAATGTCTGAAACAACCACGTTTCACAGCAAATGCTATAGTAAATGCATGTGGGTCGTTTCTGACCCATGTGTGTAAACTTGATGTAGAAATACAAAAGCTGTGCTCGTTCATAAAGTAAGAAAGGAAAAATACAAATGATGATTTGTGCTTAACAAAAACAAGATATTTACTGCATACTTGGAAAAGTAAATGATAAAATGTATTTATTTCAAAGATATATCATAGAAACACTCAGCCATACATGAAATAACATAGAAAGTGGATTCATTTTTGACCCATGTTGTGCATTAGAAGGGTAATGATACAAAAATGTTTTTTATTCAAAAAGTAAGAAAGGAAAAAATAAAATAAGGATGTATGATGATCAAAAACAAGTTAATTGAGGAATACCTTGAATACTGAATGAAGAGATGAATTTATTGCAAAGATGTAGAAAATAAAAACTCAACCGGGTCACTTTGACATTTTTAAAGCAGAAATACTTCATGAAAGTTTTCGACTTTTTTGATGCCGAAATAGTTCATGAAAATTTTCAACTTTTTTGAAGCCAAAATCTTTTCATGAAAATTTTCAACTTTTTTGAAGCAGAAATCTTTTCATGAAATACTTCGACTTTTTTGAAGCCGAAATACTTGATGAAAATTTTCAACTTTTTTCAAGTCTAAATCTTTTCAGGAAAATTTTCAACTTTTTTGAAATAGAAATCTTTTCATGAAAATTTTCAACTTTTTTGAAGCCGAAATACTTCATTAACGTTTTCAACTTTTTTGATGCCGAAATCTTTTAATGTAAATCTTCAACTTTTTTGAAGCCGAAATACTTCATGAAAGTTTTCAACTTTTTTGAAGCCGAAATCTTTTCATGAACATTTTAAACTTTTTTGAAGCCGAAATCTTTTCATGAAAATGTTCAACTTTTTTGAAGCAGAAATCTTTTCATGAAAATCTTCGACTTTTTTGCAGCCGAAATACTTCATTAACGTTTTCAACTTTTTTGATGCCGAAATCTTTTAATGTAAATCTTCAACTTTTTTGAAGCCGAAATACTTCATGAAAGTTTTCAACTTTTTTGAAGCCGAAATCTTTTCATGAACATTTTAAACTTTTTTGAAGCCGAAATCTTTTCATGAAAATGTTCAACTTTTTTGAAGCAGAAATCTTTTCATGAAAATCTTCGACTTTTTTGCAGCCGAAATACTTCATGAAAATTTTCAACTTTTTTGAAGCCGAAATACTTCATGAAAGTTTTCAACCTTTTTGAAGCCGAAATAATTCATGAAAATTTTTACCTTTTTCAAAGCTAAAATCCTGTCATGAAAATTTTCAACTTTTTTGAAGCAGAAATCTTTTCATGAAAATCTTCAACTTCTTTGAAGCCGAAATACTTGATGAAAATTTTCAACTGTTTTGAAGTCTAAATCTTTTCATGAAAATTTTCAACTTTTTTGAAGCCGAAATCTTTTCATGAAAATTTTCAAACTTTTTGAAGCCGAAATCTTTTCATGAAAATTTTCAACTTTTTTGAAGCAGAAATCTTTTCATGAAAATCTTAGACTTTTTTGAAGTCGAAAAAATTCATGAACATTTTCAACTTTTTTTGATGCCGAAATCTTTTCATGAAAATTTTCAACTTTTTTGAAGCAGAAATCTTTTCATGAAAATCGTTGACTTTTTTGAAGCCGGAATCTTTTCATGAAAATTTTCAACTTTTTTGAAGTAGAAATCTTTTCATGAAAATCTTAGACTTTTTTGAAGTCGAAAAAATTCATGAACATTTTCAACTTTTTTGAAGTCTAAATCTTTTCATGAAAATTTTCAACTTTTTTGATGCCGAAATCTTTTCATGAAAATTTTCAACTTTTTGAAGCCGAAATCTTTTCATGAACATTTTCAACTTTTTTGAAGCCGAAATCTTTTCATGAAAATTTTCAACTTTTTTGATGCATAAATCTTTTCATGAAAATTTTAGACTTTTTTGAAGTCGAAAAAATTCATGGACATGTTCAACTTTTTTGAAATCTAAATCTTTTCATTAAAATTTTCAACTTTTTTGATGCCGAAATAGTTCATGAAAATTTTCAACTTTTTTGAAGCCGAAATCTTTTCATGAAAATTTTCAACTTTTTTGAAGCCGAAATACTTCATGAAAATTCCTACCTTTTTTAAAGCCATAATCCTGTCATGAAAATTTTCAACTTTTCTGAAGCTGAAATTATTTCATGAAAATTTTCAACTTTTTTGAAGCCGAAATCTTTTCATGAAAATCGTTGACGTTTTTGAAGCCCAAATCTTTTAATGTAAACTTTCAACTTTTTTGAAGCCGAAATACTTCATGAAAATGTTCGACTTTTCTGAAGCAGAAATCTTTTCATGAAAATCATTGACTTTTTTGAAGCCGAAATACTTCATGAAAATTTTCAACTTTTTTGAAGCAGAAATCTTTTCATGAAAATTTTCAACTTTATTGATGCCGAAATAGTTCATGAAAATTTTCAACTTTTTTGAAACCGAAATCTTTTCATGAAAATTTTCAACTTTTTGAAGCCGAAATCTTTTCATGAAAATCTTAGACTTTTTTGAAGTTGAAAAAATTCATGAAAGTTTTCAACCTTTTTGAAGCCGAAATACTTTATAAAATGTTTTACCTTTTTTAAAGCGAAAATCCTGTCATGAAAATTTTCAACTTTTTTGAAGCAGAAATCTTTTCATGAAAATCTTCGACTTTTTTGAAGCCGAAATAGTTCATGAATGTTTTCAACTTTTTTGAAGCCGAAATACTTCATGAAAATTTTTGACTTTTTTGAAAGCCGAAATCTTTTAATGTAAATTTTCAACTTTTTTGATGCCGAAATAGTTCATGAAAATTTTCAACTTTTTTGAAGCAGAATTCTTTTCATGAAAATTTTCAACTTTTTTGAAGCAGAAATCTTTTCATGAAAATTTTCAACATTTTTGAAGCCGAAATCTATTCATGAAAATGTTTGACTTTTTTGAAGTCGAAAAAATTCATGGACATTTTCAACTTTTTTGAAGTCTAAATCTTTTCATTAAAATTTTCAACTTTTTTGAAGGCGAAATCTTTTCATGAAAATTTTCAAGTTTTTGAAGCAGAAATCTTTTCATGAAAATCTTAGACTTTTTTGAAGTCGAAAAAATTCATGAACATTTTCAACTTTTTTGAAGTGTAAATCTTTTCATGAAAATTTTCAACTTTTTTGATGCCGAAATCTTTTCATGAAAATTTTTGACTTTTTTGAAAGCCGAAATCTTTTAATGTAAATTTTCAACTTTTTTGATGCCGAAATAGTTCATGAAAATTTTCAACTTTTTTGAAGCAGAAATCTTTTCATGAAAATTGTCAACTTTTTTGAAGCAGAAATCTTTTGATGAAAATTTTTTACTTTTTTGAAGTTGAAAAAATACATGAACATTTTCAACTTTTTTGAAGTCTAAATCTTTTCATGAAAATTTTCAACTTTTTGAAGCCGAAATCTTTTCATGAAAATTTTTGACTTTTTTGAAGCCGAAATCTTTTAATGTAAATTTTCAACTTTTTTGATGCCGAAATAGTTCATGAAAATTTTCAACATTTTTGAAGCCGAAATCTATTCATGAAAATGTTAGACTTTTTTGAAGTCGAAAAAATTCATGAACATTTTCAACTTTTTTGAAGTGTAAATCTTTTCATGAAAATTTTCAACTTTTTTGAAGCCGAAATCTTTTCATGAAAATTTTCAACATTTTTGAAGCCGAAATCTATTCATGAAAATGTTAGACTTTTTTGAAGTCGAAAAAATTCATGAACATTTTCAACTTTTTTGAAGTGTAAATCTTTTCATGAAAATTTTCAACTTTTTTGAAGTGTAAATCTTTACATGAAAATTTTCAACTTTTTTGAAGCCGAAATCTTTTCATGAAAATTTTCAACTTTTTTGAAGCCGAAATACTTCATGAAAATTTTTACCTTTTTTAAAGCCAAAATCCTGTCATGAAAAATTTATACTTTTTTGAAGCAGAAATCTTTTCATGAAAATTTTCGACTTTATTCAAACTGATATTCTACATTTTCTAACTCAAAGTGTAGTTTCAAAGTAAAAATACTGTTAGAAGGAGTGATTCAGACAAAATTAGATGAAACAGCTGTACTGGTAACAAACAATGATATTAACAGCTTTAGTGATCAAATTGAGCGTATCTTGGGAAGCTGAGCTCGAAAGTGACATGAAACATGTTTTTCAGACATAAAGTGACAGTTACAGTGAATACCTGTTCTGACTACATTTTCTAACTCAAAGTGTCGTTTCAAAGTAAAAATACTGTTAGAAGGACTGATTCAGACAAAATTAGATGAAACAGCTGTAATGGTAACAAATGAGCCCAGTTACATGAAATGACATCAAAATCAACATTCCCTGAGCCAGACAACGCTATTAACAGCTTTAGTGATCAAATTGAGCGTATCTTGCGAAGCTGAGCTCGAAAGTGACATGAAAGATGTTTTTGAGACATAAAGTGACACTTACTGTCCTGACTACATTTTCTAACTGAAAGCGTCGTTTCAAAGTAAAAATACTGTTAGAAGGAGTGATTCAGACAAAATTAGATGAAAAAGCTGTACTGGTAACAATCAACGATATTAACAGCTTTAGTGATCAAATTGAGCGTATCTTGCGAAGCTGAGCTCGAAAGTGACATGAAACATGTTTTTGAGACATAAAATGACACTTACTGTTCAGACTGCATTTTCTAACTCAAAGTGTCGTTTCAAAGTAAAAATACTGTTAGAAGGAGTTTTTCAGGCAAAATTAGATGAAACAGCTGTAGTGGTAAAAAATGAGCGCAGTTACATGAAATGACATCAAAATCAACATTCCCTGAGCCAGACAACGCTATTAACAGCTTTAGTGATCAAATTGAGCGTATCTTGCGAAGCTGAGCTCGAAAGTGACATGAAACATGTTTTTGAGACATAAAGTGACACTTACAGTGAATACCTGTCCTGACTACATTTTCTAATTGAAAGCGTCGTTTCAAACTAAAAATACTGTTAGAAGGAATGATTCAGACAAAATTAGATGAAACAGCTGTACTGGTAACAAACAACGATATTAACAGCTTTAGTGATCAAATTGAGCGTATCTTGCGAAGCTGAGCTAGAAAGTGACATGAAACATGTTTTTGAGACATAAAGTGACACTTACTGTTCAAAACATGTTTCATGTCACTTTCGAGCACAACTTCGCAAGATACGCTCAATTTGATCACTAAAGCTGTTAATAGCGTTGTCTGGCTCAGGGAATGTTGATTTTGATGTCATTTCATGTAACTGCGCTCATTTGTTACCAGTACAGCTGTTTTATCTAATATTGTCTGAATCACTCCCTCTAACAGTATTTTTACTTTGAAACGGCACTTTGAGTTAGAAAATGTAGTCTGAACAGTAAGTGTCATTTTATGTCTCAAAAACATGTTTCATGTCACTTTCGAGCTCAGCTTCGCAAGATACGCTCAATTTGATCACTAAAGCTGTTAATATCGTTGTTTGTTACCAGTACAGCTGTTTCATCTAATTTTGTCTGAATTACGCCTTCTAACAGTATTTTTACTTTGAAACGACACTTTGAGTTAGAAAATGTAGTCAGGACAGGTATTCACTGTAAGTGTCACTTTATGTCTCAAAAACATGTTTCATGTCACTTTCGAGCTCAGCTTCGCAAGATACGCTCAATTTGATCACTAAAGCTGTTAATAGCGTTGTCTGGCTCAGGGAATGTTGATTTTGATGTCATTTCATGTAACTGCGCTCATTTGTTACCACTACAGCTGTTTCATCTAATTTTGTCTGAATCACTCCCTCTAACAGTATTTTTACTTTGAAACGACACTTTGAGTTAGAAAATGTAGTCTGAACAGTAAGTGTCACTTTATGTCTCAAAAACATGTTTCATGTCACTTTCGAGCTCAGCTTCGCAAGATACGCTCAATTTGATCACTAAAGCTGTTAATAGCGTTGTCTGGCTCAGGGAATGTTGATTTTGATGTCATTTCATGTAACTGCGCTCATTTGTTACCACTACAGCTGTTTCATCTAATTTTGTCTGAATCACTCCCTCTTTTTACTTTGAAACGACACTTTGAGTTAGAAAATGTAGTCTGAACAGTAAGTGTCACTTTATGTCTCAAAAACATGTTTCATGTCACTTTCGAGCTCAGCTTCGCAAGATACGCTCAATTTGATCACTAAAGCTGTTAATATCGTTGTTTGTTACCAGTACAGCTGTTTCATCTAATTTTGTCTGAATCACTCCTTCTAACAGTATTTTTACTTTGAAACGACACTTTGAGTTAGAAAATGTAGAATATCAGTTTGAATAAAGTTGAAAATTTACATATAAAGATTTCAGCTTTAAAAAAGTTGAAAACTTTCATGAAGTATTTCGACTTCAAAAAAGTTGAAAACTTTCATGAAAAGATTTCATTTTCAAAAAAGTTCAAAATTTACATGAAAAGATTTCTGTTTCAAAAAAGTTGAAAATTTCAAGCTTTTTAAAAAGTTGAAAATTTTCATGAAGTATTTTTGCTTCAAAAAGTTGAAAACTTTCATGAAAAGATTTCGGCTTCAAAAAAGTTGAAAATTTTCATGAAAAGATTTCTGCTTCAAAATTTTCATGAAAAGATTTCTGCTTCAACAAAGTTGAAAATTTTGATGAAAAGGTTTCATTTTCAAAAAAGTTGATAATTTTTATGAAAAGATTTCTGCTTCAAAAAAGTTGAAAATTTTCATGAAAAGATTTCAGCTTTAAAAAAGTTGAAAACTTTCATGAAGTATTTCGACTTCAAAAAAGTTGAAAATTTTCAATAAGTATTTCGGCTTCAAAAAAGGTGAAAATTTTCATGAAAAGATTTCATTTTCAAAAAAGTTCAAAATTTACATGAAAAGATTTTTGCTTCAAAAAGTTGAAAACTTTCATGAAAAGATTTCGGCTTCAAAAAAGTTGAAAATTTTCATGAAAAGATTTCTGCTTCAAAATTTTCATGAAAAGATTCATGAAAAGATTTCGGATTTAAAAAAGTTGAAAATTTTAATGAAAACATTTCGGCTTCAAAAAAGTTGAAAATTTTCATGAAGTATTTCGGATTCAACAAAGTTGAAAATTTACATGAAAAGATTTCTGCTTAAAAAAATTGAAAATTTTCATGAAAAGATTTCTGCTTGAAAATTTTCATAAAAATATTTCTGCATTAAAAAAGTCAAAGATTTTCATAAAAAGATTTCGGATTTAAAAAAGTTGAAAATTTTCATAAAAAGATTTCTGCTTCAAAAAAGTTGAAAATTTTCATGAAAAGATATAGGCTTCAAAAAAGTCGAAGATTTTCATGAAAAGATTTCTGCATGAAAATTTTCATGAAAAGATTTCTGATTCAACAAAGTTGAAAATTTTCATGAAAAGATTTCTGATTCAACAAAGTTGAAAATTTTCATGAAAAGATTTCTGCTTCAACAAAGTTGAAAATTTTCATGAAAAGATTTAGGCTTCAAAAAAGTCGAAAATTTTCATGAAAAGATTTCGGCTTCAAAAAAGTTGAAGATTTTCGTGAAAAGATTTCTGCTTCAAAAAAGTTGAAAAGTTTCATGACAGGATTTTGGCTTTAAAGAAGTTGAAAATTTACATGAAAAGATTTCTGCTTCAAAAAAGTTGAAAAGTTTCATGAAAAGATTTTGGTTTCAAAAAATTTGAAAATTTTCATGAAGTAATTCGGCTTCAAAAAAGTTGAAAATTTTCATGAAGTATTTCAGCTTCAAAAAAGTTGAAAACTTTCATGAAGTTTTTCGGCTTCCAAAAAGTTGAAAACTTTCATGACGTTTTTCTGCTTTACAAAAGTTGAAGATTTTCATGAAGTATTTCGGCTTCAAAAAAGTTGAAAATTTTCATGAAAAGATTTCGGTTTTAAAAAAGGTAAAAATTTACATGAAAAGATTTCGGCTTCAAAAAAGTTGAACATTTTCATGAAAAGGTTTCATTTTCAAAAAAGTTGATAATTTTCATGAAAAGATTTCTGCTTCAAAAAAGTTGAAAATTTTCATGAAACGATTTCTGCTTCAAAAAAGTTGAAAATTTTCATGAAGTATTTCTGCTTCAAAAAGTTGAAAATTTTCATGAAAAGATTTTTCTTTCAAAAAAGTGTAAAATTTTCATGGAAAGATTTCTGCTTCAAAAAAGTTGAAAATTTTCATGAAAAGATTTCGGCTTCAAAAAAGTTGAAAATTTTCATGACAGGATTTTCGCTTTAAATAAGTTAAAATTTTTCATGAAAAGATTTCGGCTTCAAAAAAAGTTGAAAATTTTCATGAAAAGATTTCTGCTTCAAAAAAGTTGAATATTTTCATTAAAAGATTTCTGCTTCAAAAAAGTCGAAGATTTTCATGAAAAGATTTCGGCTTCAAAAAAGTTGAAAATTTTCATAAAAAGATTTCTGCTTCAAAAAAGTCGAAGATTTTCATGACAGCATTTTGGCTTTAAATAAGATAAAAATCTTCATGAAAAGATTTCGGCTTCAAAAAAAGTTGAAAATTTTCATGAAAAGATTTCTGCTTCAAAAAAGTTGAATATTTTCATTAAAAGATTTCTGCTTCAAAAAAGTTGAAAATTTTCATAAAAAGATTTCTGCTTCAAAAAAGTCGAAGATTTTCATGAAAAGATTTCGGCTTCAAAAAAGTTGAAAATTTTCATGAAAAGATTTCTGCTTCAACAAAGTTAAAAATTTTCATGAAAAGATTTAGCCTTCAAAAAAGTTGAAAATTTTCATGAAAAGATTTCGGCTTCAAAAAAGTTGAACATTTTCATAAAGTATTTCTGCTTCAAAAAAGTTGAAGATTTTCATGAAAAGATTTCGGCTTCAAAAAAGTTGAAAATTTTCATAAAATGATTTCTGCTTCAAAAAAGTCGAAGATTTTCATGAAAAGATTTCGGCTTCAAAAAAGTCAAAAATTTTCATGAAGTATTTTGGTTTCAAAAAAGTTGAAAATTTACATGAAAAGATTTCAGCTTCAAAAAAGTTGAAAAATTTCATGAAAAGATTTCTGCTTGAAAATTTTCATGAAAAGATTTCTGCTTCAACAAAGTTGAAAATTTTCATGAAAAGATTTCTGCTTCAACAAAGTTAAAAATTTTCATGAAAAGATTTAGCCTTCAAAAAAGTTGAAAATTTTCATGAAAAGATTTCGGCTTCAAAAAAGTTGAACATTTTCATAAAGTATTTCTGCTTCAAAAAAGTTGAAGATTTTCATGAAAAGATTTCGGCTTCAAAAAAGTTGAAAATTTTCATAAAAAGATTTCTGCTTCAAAAAAGTCGAAGATTTTCATGAAAAGATTTCGGCTTCAAAAAAGTCAAAAATTTTCATGAAGTATTTTGGTTTCAAAAAAGTTGAAAATTTACATGAAAAGATTTCAGCTTCAAAAAAGTTGAAAATTTTCATGAAAAGATTTCTGCTTGAAAATTTTCATGAAAAGATTTTTGCTTCAACAAAGTTGAAAATTTTCATGAAAAGATTTCTGCTTCAACAAAGTTGAAAATTTTCATGAAAAGATTTCGGCTTCAAAAAAGTTGAACATTTTCATAAAGTATTTCTGCTTCAAAAAAGTTGAAGATTTTCATGAAAAGATTTCGGCTTCAACAAAGTTGAAAATTTTCATGACAGGATTTTGGCTTTAAAAAAGGTAAAAAATTTCATGAAGTATTTCAGCTTCAAAAAATTTGAAAATTTTGATGAAAAGATTTCTGCTTCAACAAAGTTAAAAATTTTCATGAAAAGATTTAGCCTTCAAAAAAGTTGAAAATTTTCATGAAAAGATTTCGGCTTCAAAAAAGTTGAACATTTTCATGAAGTATTTCAGCTTCAAAAAATTTGAAAATTTTGATGAAAAGATTTCTGCTTCAAAAAAGTTCAAAATTTTCATGAAAAGATTTCAGCTTCAAAAAAGTTGAAAAATTTCATGAAAAGATTTCTGCTTGAAAATTTTCATGAAAAGATTTCTGCTTCAACAAAGTTGAAAATTTTCATGAAAAGATTTCTGCTTCAACAAAGTTAAAAATTTTCATGAAAAGATTTAGCCTTCAAAAAAGTTGAAAATTTTCATGAAAAGATTTCGGCTTCAAAAAAGTTTAACATTTTCATAAAGTATTTCTGCTTCAAAAAAGTTGAAGATTTTCATGAAAAGATTTCGGCTTCAAAAAAGTTGAAAATTTTCATAAAAAGATTTCTGCTTCAAAAAAGTCGAAGATTTTCATGAAAAGATTTCGGCTTCAAAAAAGTCAAAAATTTTCATGAAGTATTTTGGTTTCAAAAAAGTTGAAAATTTACATGAAAAGATTTCAGCTTCAAAAAAGTTGAAAATTTTCATGAAAAGATTTCTGCTTGAAAATTTTCATGAAAAGATTTTTGCTTCAACAAAGTTGAAAATTTTCATGAAAAGATTTCTGCTTCAACAAAGTTAAACATTTTCATGAAAAGATTTAGCCTTCAAAAAAGTTGAAAATTTTCATGAAAAGATTTCGGCTTCAAAAAAGTTGAACATTTTCATAAAGTATTTCTGCTTCAAAAAAGTTGAAGATTTTCATGAAAAGATTTCGGCTTCAACAAAGTTGAAAATTTTCATGACAGGATTTTGGCTTTAAAAAAGGTAAAAAATTTCATGAAGTATTTCAGCTTCAAAAAATTTGAAAATTTTGATGAAAAGATTTCTGCTTCAACAAAGTTAAAAATTTTCATGAAAAGATTTAGCCTTCAAAAAAGTTGAACATTTTCATGAAAAGATTTCGGCTTCAAAAAAGTTGAACATTTTCATGAAGTATTTCAGCTTCAAAAAATTTGAAAATTTTGATGAAAAGATTTCTGCTTCAAAAAAGTTCAAAATTTTCATGAAAAGATTTCGGCTTCAAAAAAGTTGAACATTTCCATGAAGTATTTCTGCTTCAAAAAAGTTGAAGATTTTCATGAAAAGATTTTTGCTTCAAAAAAGTTGAAGATCTTCATGAAAAGATTTCGGCTTCAAAAAAGTTGAACATTTTCATGAAAAAATTTCAGCTTCAAAAAAGTTGAAAATTTTCATGAAGTATTTCGGTTTCAAAAAAGTTAAAAATTTACATGAAAAGATTTCGGCTTCAAAAAAGTTGAAAATTTTGATGAAAAGGTTTCATTTTCAAAAAAGTTGATAATTTTTATGAAAAGATTTCGGCTTCAAAAAAGTTGAAAATTTTCATGAAAAGATTTTGGCTTCAAAAAAGTTGAAAATTTCCATGAATAGATTTCAGCTTCAACAAAATTGAAATTTTTCATGAAAAGAGTTCGGCTTCAAAAAAGTTGAAAATTTTCATGAAGTATTTCGGCTTCAAAAAAGTTGAAAATTTAAATGAAAAGTTTTCTGCTTCAAAAAAGTTGAAAATTTTCATGAAGTATTTCGGCTTCAAAAAAGTTGAAAAATTCGGGTTTTTGAAAAAGTTGAAAATTTTCATAAAATATTTCTACTTCAGAAAGTTGAAAATTTTCATGAAAAGATTTCGGCTTCAAAAAAGTTGAAAATTTTCATGAAAAGATTTCGGCTTCAACAAAGTTGAAAATTTTCATGACAGGATTTTGGCTTTAAAAAAGGTAAAAATTTTCATGAAGTATTTCAGCTTCAAAAAGGTTGAAAACTTTCATGAAGTATTTCGGCTTCAAAAAATTTGAAAGTTTTGATGAAAAGATTTCGGCTTCAAAAAAGTCAAAGATTTTCATGAAGTATTTCGGCTTCAAAAAAGTTGAAAATTTTCATGAAAATCTTCGACTTTCTTCATGCTGGCTGAGTTTTTCTTTGTTCTATCTTTTGAAATCAATTTATTTTATGATTGAATATTCCAAGTATTCTTTAAATATCTTGTTTTTGATTACCACCAATCACTATTTCCATTTTTACTTTCATGCTTTATGAACAAAAATAGCTTTTTTTATTACTACATCAAGTTTACACACATGGGTCAAAAATGACCCATACATCCAAGTGTGATTTAAAATTAAATGAATTAATACTATAATAATAATTTGTTTCAAGTAATTACTTTAGCAGTGAGTGGAGCCAAACACTTATGTATTTCATATTTGCAACATGTTTATTTGTCATTTTGTCACACATACACATACCTCTGATAACAGATAACACGGCTGTTGAACTGAACTGTATCTGTAATTTAACAACTGTAAACTGGTGAATGTGACCAAACAAAATGAAATACAACTGAACACATCACTAGAGCACAAATTGCCATCTCAATTTTGACATGCCTCACAAATGATCACTAAGAGTTTGTGCTCCTTGCACACAGGCCTGGTGCACTGGGAACACTAGCTGCTGACTTTTCTGTCTTTGGTAACTGGGCAGATCGTGCACCTCTTCCTCTTCCTTTGGCCCTCCTGTCTGATGTCCTCTTGTGGCTGGGTGGTGGCTGTGTTTTGTTTTTTAAACCCACATCTTCCCATTGTTTCTTCTTCTGACTGCTGTCATCCACTGCTTTGTCATCATGCATAGTGCTCAGGAGGACAACAGCTTTTCCCTTCTTCTGCACATAGCTCACCATGGTCATGTTGCCATTGAATCCGAATTCTGAGCTATGAATCTCCCATGATTTGGATGGCTTCATGATAGGTGGTATGTCCGATTTGTTCTGGCAAAGAGTCCCAACAATGGTCAGGTTCTTCTCGAGGAGCTTCTCAGCCAGCGGGACACTGGTGAAGAAGTTGCTAATTGTGATGTTGCGACCTATGAGAGGGGGAAAAGATTGTAAATTTACTCAACATGGAATTCTTTAAACTCTAACGCCATAATCTGTTGCATTGCATTGCATTTTATTCTGTTTTACTATTTTGCTTACAGAGAAATCAAATAAAAAAATAAAATACACATTATTAAAGATTGGGAAAAAGTATGTAGGTATATTGTGCTAAAACTTAATACATTAGTTTCTCTATTGTACTTTACATTCACCTGTCTGTCTGATTCCACTGCACAATTGCTGGACGACATTCTCTCCAAGGTTCCTCTGAACCTGGCTGTCTCCCGGTATAGACAATTCCATCTATTGCATAAGGTACCCTTGCGTCGCACATCCAGAAGATTTTTATCCCATATTTTGCAGGCTTGCTGGGCATGTGTTGCCGTAACTTGCACCTGCCTCGGAATGGCACAAGCTGCTCATCTATGGTGACACAGTCACTGGGGATGAACTTTCTTCTGCAGTTGTCCAGGAAACAGTCCCACACGTACCTAAATGTCGCCATGTGGTGTGTTTCCAGTCGCAGAGCCCTGGTCCTCTTGTCGTCAAACCGTATGACGCGGCGGATATCTTCATATCTCCTAAGCCCCATGGTGGCCTTGTAAATTGGATTTTGCAGCGGATCTACAAACAGCTCCCGCAAGGCCACATCCCAGCTCTTCTCCCCCCCTGCAAGAATTGATGAAGGCCATCAATTCTTCTTTATCAATGCTTCTCCACGCTTTCCCTTTTGCTGTGGCTGTTCTTCGTCCCTCTAAGTTGATACATATTAGAACCTCCTCAATGATGTTGTCACTCATGAACATATCCCAGGCATCTTTTGGTGAAACAGCTGGTGATCCAGGTGTAGGTCCTGGGCAGCTCCTCAGAATGTTATGGCTTCTTGTTCTGCCATGAATGGGGGGATTCTCATTCCAGTAAGATCCGTTTTTACTCAATCTATTGGACTGGGTCTGAGTTTCCTCTTCAGAGGACTCATCAGATGAGTCTTCTGTATCATCAGAGGAGTCTTCTTCATGGATTCCCAGACACACCCACAACTCCAGCTTGACCCTCTGGCAAATATTCTGGGTCATCATCATCAGAAATTTCAGACTCTGAATCAAGACAAATTGCCTCCTCATCTGGTTCTTCCTGCAGCATCGCTACAACCATCTCAGTAGTAAATCTGGGACCAGCCATACTCTGGATAAAGAAAATCAAAAGCACAATAAAATTTTCAGATGCACATCAATATACATACACATACATAGAGTTTTATTTTGGTGACTTGGCTAAGTAGCTTAGCTAAGTACTTTGCTAAGTAGCCTAGCAATCTACATAATAGTTAGCTAACTACAATAGAATTAGCTAACTAAAATAGAAGTGTCAACAGCTAGCTAGCTAATAGTAATTACTTGTAACTTTCTGACAAGTAATGTACTCACTCTCAAGGTAACCTAAACCTAATCAAATGTTATGTACAGTTATCTTTCACAATTGTCATCAAATATTTTCTAAAGTGATGTTAGAACAATTTAAAAACAATACTTACATGTATTAGATGTTCCAAGGGAGCTGTGCTGAGCTGTGAAATGTCTGAAACAACCACGTTTCACAGCAAATGCTATAGTAAATGCATGTGGGTCGTTTCTGACCCATGTGTGTAAACTTGATGTAGAAATACAAAAGCTGTGCTCGTTCATAAAGTAAGAAAGGAAAAATACAAATGATGATTTGTGCTTAACAAAAACAAGATATTTACTGCATACTTGGAAAAGTAAATGATAAAATGTATTTATTTCAAAGATATATCATAGAAACACTCAGCCATACATGAAATAACATAGAAAGTGGATTCATTTTTGACCCATGTTGTGCATTAGAAGGGTAATGATACAAAAATGTTTTTTATTCAAAAAGTAAGAAAGGAAAAAATAAAATAAGGATGTATGATGATCAAAAACAAGTTAATTGAGGAATACCTTGAATACTGAATGAAGAGATGAATTTATTGCAAAGATGTAGAAAATAAAAACTCAACCGGGTCACTTTGACATTTTTAAAGCAGAAATACTTCATGAAAGTTTTCGACTTTTTTGATGCCGAAATAGTTCATGAAAATTTTCAACTTTTTTGAAGCCAAAATCTTTTCATGAAAATTTTCAACTTTTTTGAAGCAGAAATCTTTTCATGAAATACTTCGACTTTTTTGAAGCCGAAATACTTGATGAAAATTTTCAACTTTTTTCAAGTCTAAATCTTTTCATGAAAATTTTCAACTTTTTTGAAATAGAAATCTTTTCATGAAAATTTTCAACTTTTTTGAAGCCGAAATACTTCATTAACGTTTTCAACTTTTTTGATGCCGAAATCTTTTAATGTAAATCTTCAACTTTTTTGAAGCCGAAATACTTCATGAAAGTTTTCAACTTTTTTGAAGCTGAAATCTTTTCATGAACATTTTAAACTTTTTTGAAGCCGAAATCTTTTCATGAAAATGTTCAACTTTTTTGAAGCAGAAATCTTTTCATGAAAATCTTCGACTTTTTTGCAGCCGAAATACTTCATTAACGTTTTCAACTTTTTTGATGCCGAAATCTTTTAATGTAAATCTTCAACTTTTTTGAAGCCGAAATACTTCATGAAAGTTTTCAACTTTTTTGAAGCCGAAATCTTTTCATGAACATTTTAAACTTTTTTGAAGCCGAAATCTTTTCATGAAAATGTTCAACTTTTTTGAAGCAGAAATCTTTTCATGAAAATCTTCGACTTTTTTGCAGCCGAAATACTTCATGAAAATTTTCAACTTTTTTGAAGCCGAAATACTTCATGAAAGTTTTCAACCTTTTTGAAGCCGAAATAATTCATGAAAATTTTTACCTTTTTCAAAGCTAAAATCCTGTCATGAAAATTTTCAACTTTTTTGAAGCAGAAATCTTTTCATGAAAATCTTCAACTTCTTTGAAGCCGAAATACTTGATGAAAATTTTCAACTGTTTTGAAGTCTAAATCTTTTCATGAAAATTTTCAACTTTTTTGAAGCCGAAATCTTTTCATGAAAATTTTCAAACTTTTTGAAGCCGAAATCTTTTCATGAAAATTTTCAACTTTTTTGAAGCAGAAATCTTTTCATGAAAATCTTAGACTTTTTTGAAGTCGAAAAAATTCATGAACATTTTCAACTTTTTTTGATGCCGAAATCAATTCATGAAAATTTTCAACTTTTTTGAAGCAGAAATCTTTTCATGAAAATCGTTGACTTTTTTGAAGCCGGAATCTTTTCATGAAAATTTTCAACTTTTTTGAAGTAGAAATCTTTTCATGAAAATCTTAGACTTTTTTGAAGTCGAAAAAATTCATGAACATTTTCAACTTTTTTGAAGTCTAAATCTTTTCATGAAAATTTTCAACTTTTTTGATGCCGAAATCTTTTCATGAAAATTTTCAACTTTTTGAAGCCGAAATCTTTTCATGAACATTTTCAACTTTTTTGAAGCCGAAATCTTTTCATGAAAATTTTCAACTTTTTTGATGCATAAATCTTTTCATGAAAATTTTAGACTTTTTTGAAGTCGAAAAAATTCATGGACATGTTCAACTTTTTTGAAATCTAAATCTTTTCATTAAAATTTTCAACTTTTTTGATGCCGAAATAGTTCATGAAAATTTTCAACTTTTTTGAAGCCGAAATCTTTTCATGAAAATTTTCAACTTTTTTGAAGCCGAAATACTTCATGAAAATTCCTACCTTTTTTAAAGCCATAATCCTGTCATGAAAATTTTCAACTTTTCTGAAGCTGAAATTATTTCATGAAAATTTTCAACTTTTTTGAAGCCGAAATCTTTTCATGAAAATCGTTGACGTTTTTGAAGCCCAAATCTTTTAATGTAAACTTTCAACTTTTTTGAAGCCGAAATACTTCATGAAAATGTTCGACTTTTCTGAAGCAGAAATCTTTTCATGAAAATCATTGACTTTTTTGAAGCCGAAATACTTCATGAAAATTTTCAACTTTTTTGAAGCAGAAATCTTTTCATGAAAATTTTCAACTTTATTGATGCCGAAATAGTTCATGAAAATTTTCAACTTTTTTGAAACCGAAATCTTTTCATGAAAATTTTCAACTTTTTGAAGCCGAAATCTTTTCATGAAAATCTTAGACTTTTTTGAAGTTGAAAAAATTCATGAAAGTTTTCAACCTTTTTGAAGCCGAAATACTTTATAAAATGTTTTACCTTTTTTAAAGCGAAAATCCTGTCATGAAAATTTTCAACTTTTTTGAAGCAGAAATCTTTTCATGAAAATCTTCGACTTTTTTGAAGCCGAAATAGTTCATGAATGTTTTCAACTTTTTTGAAGCCGAAATACTTCATGAAAATTTTTGACTTTTTTGAAAGCCGAAATCTTTTAATGTAAATTTTCAACTTTTTTGATGCCGAAATAGTTCATGAAAATTTTCAACTTTTTTGAAGCAGAATTCTTTTCATGAAAATTTTCAACTTTTTTGAAGCCGAAATCTTTTCATGAAAATTTTCAAGTTTTTGAAGCAGAAATCTTTTCATGAAAATCTTAGACTTTTTTGAAGTCGAAAAAATTCATGAACATTTTCGACTTTTTTGAAGCCGAAATACTTCATGAAAATGTTCGACTTTTCTGAAGCAGAAATCTTTTCATGAAAATCATTGACTTTTTTGAAGCCGAAATAGTTCATGAAAATTTTCATCTTTTTTGAAGCATAAATCTTTTCATGAAAATCTTAGACTTTTTTGAAGTGTATATCTTTTCACGAAAATTTTCAACTTTTTTGAAGCCGAAATCTTTTCATGAAAATCTTAGACTTTTTTGAAGTCGAAAAAATTCATGAACATTTTCAACTTTTTTGAAGTGTAAATCTTTTCATGAAAATTTTCAACTTTTTTGAAGCAGAAATCTTTTCATGAAAATCTTAGACTTTTTTGAAGTCGAAAAAATTCATGAACATTTTCAACTTTTTTGAAGTGTAAATCTTTTCATGAAAATTTTCAACTTTTTTGAAGCCGAAATCTTTTCATGAAAATTTTCAA
Source organism: Labrus bergylta (assembly GCF_963930695.1). Classification (NCBI taxonomy): domain Eukaryota; kingdom Metazoa; phylum Chordata; class Actinopteri; order Labriformes; family Labridae; genus Labrus; species Labrus bergylta. The sequence goes on along the minus strand of NC_089195.1, from coordinate 44,653 downwards.
GTTTTTGAAGCAGAAATCTTTTCATGAAAATCTTAGACTTTTTTGAAGTCGAAAAAATTCATGAACATTTTCAACTTTTTTGAAGTGTAAATCTTTTCATGAAAATTTTCAACTTTTTTGATGCCGAAATCTTTTCATGAAAATTTTTGACTTTTTTGAAAGCCGAAATCTTTTAATGTAAATTTTCAACTTTTTTGATGCCGAAATAGTTCATGAAAATTTTCAACTTTTTTGAAGCAGAATTCTTTTCATGAAAATTTTCAACTTTTTTGAAGCAGAAATCTTTTCATGAAAATTTTCAACATTTTTGAAGCCGAAATCTATTCATGAAAATGTTTGACTTTTTTGAAGTCGAAAAAATTCATGGACATTTTCAACTTTTTTGAAGTCTAAATCTTTTCATTAAAATTTTCAACTTTTTTGAAGCCGAAATCTTTTCATGAAAATTTTCAAGTTTTTGAAGCAGAAATCTTTTCATGAAAATCTTAGACTTTTTTGAAGTTGAAAAAATTCATGGACATGTTCAACTTTTTTGAAGCCGAAATCTTTTCATGAAAATTTTCAACTTTTTTGAAGCCGAAATACTTCATGAAAATTTTCAACTTTTTTGAAGCCGAAATCTTTTAATGTAAATTTTCAACTTTTTTGATGCCGAAATAGTTCATGAAAATTTTCAACTTTTTTGAAGCAGAAATCTTTTCATGAAAATTGTCAACTTTTTTGAAGCAGAAATCTTTTGATGAAAATTTTTTACTTTTTTGAAGTTGAAAAAATACATGAACATTTTCAACTTTTTTGAAGTCTAAATCTTTTCATGAAAATTTTCAACTTTTTGAAGCCGAAATCTTTTCATGAAAATTTTTGACTTTTTTGAAGCCGAAATCTTTTAATGTAAATTTTCAACTTTTTTGATGCCGAAATAGTTCATGAAAATTTTCAACATTTTTGAAGCCGAAATCTATTCATGAAAATGTTAGACTTTTTTGAAGTCGAAAAAATTCATGAACATTTTCAACTTTTTTGAAGTGTAAATCTTTTCATGAAAATTTTCAACTTTTTTGAAGCCGAAATCTTTTCATGAAAATTTTCAAGTTTTTGAAGCAGAAATCTTTTCATGAAAATCTTAGACTTTTTTGAAGTCGAAAAAATTCATGAACATTTTCAACTTTTTTGAAGTGTAAATCTTTTCATGAAAATTTTCAACTTTTTTGAAGTGTAAATCTTTACATGAAAATTTTCAACTTTTTTGAAGCCGAAATCTTTTCATGAAAATTTTCAACTTTTTTGAAGCCGAAATACTTCATGAAAATTTTTACCTTTTTTAAAGCCAAAATCCTGTCATGAAAAATTTATACTTTTTTGAAGCAGAAATCTTTTCATGAAAATTTTCGACTTTATTCAAACTGATATTCTACATTTTCTAACTCAAAGTGTAGTTTCAAAGTAAAAATACTGTTAGAAGGAGTGATTCAGACAAAATTAGATGAAACAGCTGTACTGGTAACAAACAATGATATTAACAGCTTTAGTGATCAAATTGAGCGTATCTTGGGAAGCTGAGCTCGAAAGTGACATGAAACATGTTTTTCAGACATAAAGTGACAGTTACAGTGAATACCTGTTCTGACTACATTTTCTAACTCAAAGTGTCGTTTCAAAGTAAAAATACTGTTAGAAGGAGTGATTCAGACAAAATTAGATGAAACAGCTGTAATGGTAACAAATGAGCCCAGTTACATGAAATGACATCAAAATCAACATTCCCTGAGCCAGACAACGCTATTAACAGCTTTAGTGATCAAATTGAGCGTATCTTGCGAAGCTGAGCTCGAAAGTGACATGAAACATGTTTTTGAGACAAAAAGTGACACTTACTGTTCAGACTGCATTTTCTAACTGAAAGCGTCGTTTCAAAGTAAAAATACTGTTAGAAGGAGTGATTCAGACAAAATCAGATGAAACAGCTGTACTGGTAACAAACAACGATATTAACAGCTTTAGTGATCAAATTGAGCGTATCTTGCGAAGCTGAGCTCGAAAGTGACATGAAACATGTTTTTCAGACAAAAAGTGACACTTACTGTTCAGACTGCATTTTCTAACTCAAAGTGTCGTTTCAAAGTAAAAATACTGTTAGAAGGAGTTTTTCAGGCAAAATTAGATGAAACAGCTGTAGTGGTAAAAAATGAGCGCAGTTACATGAAATGACATCAAAATCAACATTCCCTGAGCCAGACAACGCTATTAACAGCTTTAGTGATCAAATTGAGCGTATCTTGCGAAGCTGAGCTCGAAAGTGACATGAAACATGTTTTTGAGACATAAAGTGACACTTACTGTTCAGACTACATTTTCTAACTCAAAGTGTCGTTTCAAAGTAAAAATACTGTTAGAGGGAGTGATTCAGACAAAATTAGATGAAAAAGCTGTAGTGGTAACAAATGAGCGCAGTTACATGAAATGACATCAAAATCAACATTCCCTGAGCCAGACAACGCTATTAACAGCTTTAGTGATCAAATTGAGCGTATCTTGCGAAGCTGAGCTCGAAAGTGACATGAAACATGTTTTTGAGACATAAAGTGACACTTACAGTGAATACCTGTCCTGACTACATTTTCTAATTGAAAGCGTCGTTTCAAAGTAAAAATACTGTTAGAAGGAGTGATTCAGACAAAATTAGATGAAACAGCTGTACTGGTAACAAACAACGATATTAACAGCTTTAGTGATCAAATTGAGCGTATCTTGCGAAGCTGAGCTAGAAAGTGACATGAAACATGTTTTTGAGACATAAAGTGACACTTACTGTTCAAAACATGTTTCATGTCACTTTCGAGCACAACTTCGCAAGATACGCTCAATTTGATCACTAAAGCTGTTAATAGCGTTGTCTGGCTCAGGGAATGTTGATTTTGATGTCATTTCATGTAACTGCGCTCATTTGTTACCACTACAGCTGTTTCATCTAATTTTGTCTGAATCACTCCCTCTAACAGTATTTTTACTTTGAAACGGCACTTTGAGTTAGAAAATGTAGTCTGAACAGTAAGTGTCACTTTATGTCTCAAAAACATGTTTCATGTCACTTTCGAGCACAACTTCGCAAGATACGCTCAATTTGATCACTAAAGCTGTTAATAGCGTTGTCTGGCTCAGGGAATGTTGATTTTGATGTCATTTCATGTAACTGCGCTCATTTGTTACCAGTACAGCTGTTTTATCTAATTTTGTCTGAATTACGCCTTCTAACAGTATTTTTACTTTGAAACGACACTTTGAGTTAGAAAATGTAGTCAGGACAGGTATTCACTGTAAGTGTCACTTTATGTCTCAAAAACATGTTTCATGTCACTTTCGAGCTCAGCTTCGCAAGATACGCTCAATTTGATCACTAAAGCTGTTAATAGCGTTGTCTGGCTCAGGGAATGTTGATTTTGATGTCATTTCATGTAACTGCGCTCATTTGTTACCACTACAGCTGTTTCATCTAATTTTGTCTGAATCACTCCCTCTAACAGTATTTTTACTTTGAAACGACACTTTGAGTTAGAAAATGTAGTCTGAACAGTAAGTGTCACTTTATGTCTCAAAAACATGTTTCATGTCACTTTCGAGCTCAGCTTCGCAAGATACGCTCAATTTGATCACTAAAGCTGTTAATAGCGTTGTCTGGCTCAGGGAATGTTGATTTTGATGTCATTTCATGTAACTGCGCTCATTTGTTACCAGTACAGCTGTTTTATCTAATATTGTCTGAATCACTCCTTCTAACAGTATTTTTACTTAGAAACGGCACTTTGAGTTAGAAAATGTAGTCTGAACAGTAAGTGTCATTTTATGTCTCAAAAACATGTTTCATGTCACTTTCGAGCTCAGCTTCGCAATATACGCTCAATTTGATCACTAAAGCTGTTAATATCGTTGTTTGTTACCAGTACAGCTGTTTCATCTAATTTTGTCTGAATCACTCCTTCTAACAGTATTTTTACTTTGAAACGACACTTTGAGTTAGAAAATGTAGAATATCAGTTTGAATAAAGTTGAAAATTTACATATAAAGATTTCAGCTTTAAAAAAGTTGAAAACTTTCATGAAGTATTTCGACTTCAAAAAAGTTGAAAACTTTCATGAAAAGATTTCTGTTTCAAAAAAGTTGAAAATTTCAAGCTTTTTAAAAAGTTGAAAATTTTCATGAAGTATTTTTGCTTCAAAAAGTTGAAAACTTTCATGAAAAGATTTCGGCTTCAAAAAAGTTGAAAATTTTCATGAAAAGATTTCTTCTTCAAAATTTTCATGAAAAGATTTCTGCTTCAACAAAGTTAAAAATTTTCATGGAAAGATTTCGGCTTCAAAAAAGTTGAAAATTTTGATGAAAAGATTTCATTTTCAAAAAAGTTGATAATTTTTATGAAAAGATTTCTGCTTCAAAAAAGTTGAAAATTTTCATGAAGTATTTCGGTTTCAAAAAAGTTAAAAATTTACATGAAAAGATTTCGGCTTCAAAAAAGTTGAAAATTTTGATGAAAAGGTTTCATTTTCAAAAAAGTTGATAATTTTTATGAAAAGATTTCTGCTTCAAAAAAGTTGAAAATTTTCATGAAAAGATTTCAGCTTTAAAAAAGTTGAAAACTTTCATGAAGTATTTCGACTTCAAAAAAGGTGAAAATTTTCATGAAAAGATTTCATTTTCAAAAAAGTTAAAAAATTTACATGAAAAGATTTCTGTTTCAAAAAAGTTGAAAATTTGAAGCTTTTTAAAAAGTTGAAAATTTTCATGAAGTATTTTTGCTTCAAAAAGTTGAAAACTTTCATGAAAAGATTTCGGCTTCAAAAAAGTTGAAAATTTTCATGAAAAGATTTCTGCTTCAAAATTTTCATGAAAAGATTCATGAAAAGATTTCGGATTTAAAAAAGTTGAAAATTTTAATGAAGTATTTCGGATTCAACAAAGTTGAAAATTTACATGAAAAGATTTCTGCTTAAAAAAATTGAAAATTTTCATGAAAAGATTTCTGCTTGAAAATTTTCATAAAAATATTTCTGCATTAAAAAAGTCAAAGATTTTCATAAAAAGATTTCGGATTTAAAAAAGTTGAAAATTTTCATAAAAAGATTTCTGCTTCAAAAAAGTTGAAAATTTTCATGAAAAGATTTCGGCTTCAAAAAAGTTGAAGATTTTCGTGAAAAGATTTCTGCTTCAAAAAAGTTGAAAAGTTTCATGACAGGATTTTGGCTTTAAAGAAGTTGAAAATTTACATGAAAAGATTTCTGCTTCAAAAAAGTTGAAAAGTTTCATGAAAAGATTTTGGTTTCAAAAAATTTGAAAATTTTCATGAAGTAATTCGGCTTCAAAAAAGTTGAAAATTTTCATGAAGTATTTCAGCTTCAAAAAAGTTGAAAACTTTCATGAAGTTTTTCGGCTTCCAAAAAGTTGAAAACTTTCATGACGTTTTTCTGCTTTACAAAGTTTTCATGAAGTATTTCGGCTTCAAAAAAGTTGAAAATTTTCATGAAAAGATTTCGGTTTTAAAAAAGGTAAAAATTTACATGAAAAGATTTCGGCTTCAAAAAAGTTGAACATTTTCATGAAAAGGTTTCATTTTCAAAAAAGTTGATAATTTTCATGAAAAGATTTCTGCTTCAAAAAAGTTGAAAATTTTCATGAAACGATTTCTGCTTCAAAAAAGTTGAATATTTTCATGAAGTATTTCTGCTTCAAAAAGTTGAAAATTTTGATGAAAAGATTTTTCTTTCAAAAAAGTGTAAAATTTTCATGGAAAGATTTCTGCTTCAAAAAAGTTGAAAATTTTCATGAAAAGATTTCGGCTTCAAAAAAGTTGAAAATTTTCATGACAGGATTTTGGCTTTAAATAAGTTAAAATTTTTCATGAAAAGATTTCGGCTTCAAAAAAAGTTGAAAATTTTCATGAAAAGATTTCTGCTTCAAAAAAGTTGTATATTTTCATTAAAAGATTTCTGCTTCAAAAAAGTCGAAGATTTTCATGAAAAGATTTCGGCTTCAAAAAAGTTGAAAATTTTCATAAAAAGATTTCTGCTTCAAAAAAGTCGAAGATTTTCATGACAGCATTTTGGCTTTAAATAAGTTAAAAATCTTCATGAAAAGATTTCGGCTTCAAAAAAAGTTGAAAATTTTCATCAAAAGATTTCTGCTTCAAAAAAGTTGAATATTTTCATTAAAAGATTTCTGCTTCAAAAAAGTCGAAGATTTTCATGAAAAGATTTCGGCTTCAAAAAAGTTGAAAATTTTCATAAAAAGATTTCTGCTTCAAAAAAGTCGAAGATTTTCATGAAAAGATTTCAGCTTCAAAAAAGTCGAAGATTTTCATGAAAAGATTTCGGCTTCAAAAAAGTTGAAAATTTTCATGAAAAGATTTCTGCTTCAACAAAGTTAAAAATTTTCATGAAAAGATTTAGCCTTCAAAAAAGTTGAAAATTTTCAAGAAAAGATTTCGGCTTCAAAAAAGTTGAACATTTTCATAAAGTATTTCTGCTTCAAAAAAGTTGAAGATTTTCATGAAAAGATTTCGGCTTCAAAAAAGTTGAAAATTTTCATAAAATGATTTCTGCTTCAAAAAAGTCGAAGATTTTCATGAAAAGATTTCGGCTTCAAAAAAGTCAAAAATTTTCATGAAGTATTTTGGTTTCAAAAAAGTTGAAAATTTACATGAAAAGATTTCAGCTTCAAAAAAGTTGAAAAATTTCATGAAAAGATTTCTGCTTGAAAATTTTCATGAAAAGATTTCTGCTTCAACAAAGTTGAAAATTTTCATGAAAAGATTTCTGCTTCAACAAAGTTAAAAATTTTCATGAAAAGATTTAGCCTTCAAAAAAGTTGAAAATTTTCATGAAAAGATTTCGGCTTCAAAAAAGTTGAACATTTTCATAAAGTATTTCTGCTTCAAAAAAGTTGAAGATTTTCATGAAAAGATTTCGGCTTCAACAAAGTTGAAAATTTTCATGACAGGATTTTGGCTTTAAAAAAGGTAAAAAATTTCATGAAGTATTTCAGCTTCAAAAAATTTGAAAATTTTGATGAAAAGATTTCTGCTTCAACAAAGTTAAAAATTTTCATGAAAAGATTTAGCCTTCAAAAAAGTTGAAAATTTTCATGAAAAGATTTCGGCTTCAAAAAAGTTGAACATTTTCATGAAGTATTTCAGCTTCAAAAAATTTGAAAATTTTGATGAAAAGATTTCTGCTTCAAAAAAGTTCAAAATTTTCATGAAAAGATTTCGGCTTCAAAAAAGTTGAACATTTCCATGAAGTATTTCTGCTTCAAAAAAGTTGAAGATTTTCATGAAAAGATTTTTGCTTCAAAAAAGTTGAAGATCTTCATGAAACGATTTCTGCTTCAAAAAAGTTGAACATTTTCATGAAAAAATTTCAGCTTCAAAAAAGTTGAAAATTTTCATGAAGTATTTCGGTTTCAAAAAAGTTAAAAATTTACATGAAAAGATTTCGGCTTCAAAAAAGTTGAAAATTTTGATGAAAAGGTTTCATTTTCAAAAAAGTTGATAATTTTTATGAAAAGATTTCTGCTTCAAAAAAGTTGAAAATTTTCATGAAAAGATTTTGGCTTCAAAAAAGTTGAAAATTTCCATGAATGGATTTCAGCTTCAACAAAATTGAAATTTTTCATGAAAAGAGTTCGGCTTCAAAAAAGTTGAAAATTTTCATGAAGTATTTCGGCTTCAAAAAAGTTGAAAATTTAAATGAAAAGTTTTCTGCTTCAAAAAAGTTGAAAATTTTCATGAAGTATTTCGGCTTCAAAAAAGTTGAAAAATTCGGGTTTTTGAAAAAGTTGAAAATTTTCATAAAATATTTCTACTTCAGAAAGTTGAAAATTTTCATGAAAAGATTTCGGCTTCAAAAAATTTGAAAATTTTCATGAAAAGATTTCGGCTTCAACAAAGTTGAAAATTTTCATGACAGGATTTTGGCTTTAAAAAAGGTAAAAATTTTCATGAAGTATTTCAGCTTCAAAAAAGTTGAAAACTTTCATGAAAAGATTTCGGCTTCAAAAAAGTCAAAGATTTTCATGAAGTATTTCGGCTTCAAAAAAGTTGAAAATTTTCATGAAAATCTTCGACTTTCTTCTTGCTGGCTGAGTTTTTCTTTGTTCTATCTTTTGAAATCAATTTATTTTATGATTGAATATTCCAAGTATTCTTTAAATATCTTGTTTTTGATTACCACCAATCACTATTTCCATTTTTACTTTCATGCTTTATGAACAAAAATAGCTTTTTTTATTACTACATCAAGTTTACACACATGGGTCAAAAATGACCCATACATCCAAGTGTGATTTAAAATTAAATGAATTAATACTATAATAATAATTTGTTTCAAGTAATTACTTTAGCAGTGAGTGGAGCCAAACACTTATGTATTTCATATTTGCAACATGTTTATTTGTCATTTTGTCACACATACACATACCTCTGATAACAGATAACACGGCTGTTGAACTGAACTGTATCTGTAATTTAACAACTGTAAACTGGTGAATGTGACCAAACAAAATGAAATACAACTGAACACATCACTAGAGCACAAATTGCCATCTCAATTTTGACATGCCTCACAAATGATCACTAAGAGTTTGTGCTCCTTGCACACAGGCCTGGTGCACTGGGAACACTAGCTGCTGACTTTTCTGTCTTTGGTAACTGGGCAGATCGTGCACCTCTTCCTCTTCCTTTGGCCCTCCTGTCTGATGTCCTCTTGTGGCTGGGTGGTGGCTGTGTTTTGTTTTTTAAACCCACATCTTCCCATTGTTTCTTCTTCTGACTGCTGTCATCCACTGCTTTGTCATCATGCATAGTGCTCAGGAGGACAACAGCTTTTCCCTTCTTCTGCACATAGCTCACCATGGTCATGTTGCCATTGAATCTGAATTCTGAGCTATGAATCTCCCATGATTTGGATGGCTTCATGATAGGTGGTATGTCCGATTTGTTCTGGCAAAGAGTCCCAACAATGGTCAGGTTCTTCTCGAGGAGCTTCTCAGCCAGCGGGACACTGGTGAAGAAGTTGCTAATTGTGATGTTGCGACCTATGAGAGGGGGAAAAGATTGTAAATTTACTCAACATGGAATTCTTTAAACTCTAACGCCATAATCTGTTGCATTGCATTGCATTTTATTCTGTTTTACTATTTTGCTTACAGAGAAATCAAATAAAAAAATAAAATACACATTATTAAAGATTGGGAAAAAGTATGTAGGTATATTGTGCTAAAACTTAATACATTAGTTTCTCTATTGTACTTTACATTCACCTGTCTGTCTGATTCCACTGCACAATTGCTGGACGACATTCTCTCCAAGGTTCCTCTGAACCTGGCTGTCTCCCGGTATAGACAATTCCATCTATTGCATAAGGTACCCTTGCGTCGCACATCCAGAAGATTTTTATCCCATATTTTGCAGGCTTGCTGGGCATGTGTTGCCGTAACTTGCACCTGCCTCGGAATGGCACAAGCTGCTCATCTATGGTGACACAGTCACTGGGGATGAACTTTCTTCTGCAGTTGTCCAGGAAACAGTCCCACACGTACCTAAATGTCGCCATGTGGTGTGTTTCCAGTCGCAGAGCCCTGGTCCTCTTGTCGTCAAACCGTATGACGCGGCGGATATCTTCATATCTCCTAAGCCCCATGGTGGCCTTGTAAATTGGATTTTGCAGCGGATCTACAAACAGCTCCCGCAAGGCCACATCCCAGCTCTTCTCCCCCCCTGCAAGAATTGATGAAGGCCATCAATTCTTCTTTATCAATGCTTCTCCACGCTTTCCCTTTTGCTGTGGCTGTTCTTCGTCCCTCTAAGTTGATACATATTAGAACCTCCTCAATGATGTTGTCACTCATGAACATATCCCAGGCATCTTTTGGTGAAACAGCTGGTGATCCAGGTGTAGGTCCTGGGCAGCTCCTCAGAATGTTATGGCTTCTTGTTCTGCCATGAATGGGGGGATTCTCATTCCAGTAAGATCCGTTTTTACTCAATCTATTGGACTGGGTCTGAGTTTCCTCTTCAGAGGACTCATCAGATGAGTCTTCTGTATCATCAGAGGAGTCTTCTTCATGGATTCCCAGACACACCCACAACTCCAGCTTGACCCTCTGGCAAATATTCTGGGTCATCATCATCAGAAATTTCAGACTCTGAATCAAGACAAATTGCCTCCTCATCTGGTTCTTCCTGCAGCATCGCTACAACCATCTCAGTAGTAAATCTGGGACCAGCCATACTCTGGATAAAGAAAATCAAAAGCACAATAAAATTTTCAGATGCACATCAATATACATACACATACATAGAGTTTTATTTTGGTGACTTGGCTAAGTAGCTTAGCTAAGTACTTTGCTAAGTAGCCTAGCAATCTACATAATAGTTAGCTAACTACAATAGAATTAGCTAACTAAAATAGAAGTGTCAACAGCTAGCTAGCTAATAGTAATTACTTGTAACTTTCTGACAAGTAATGTACTCACTCTCAAGGTAACCTAAACCTAATCAAATGTTATGTACAGTTATCTTTCACAATTGTCATCAAATATTTTCTAAAGTGATGTTAGAACAATTTAAAAACAATACTTACATGTATTAGATGTTCCAAGGGAGCTGTGCTGAGCTGTGAAATGTCTGAAACAACCACGTTTCACAGCAAATGCTATAGTAAATGCATGTGGGTCGTTTCTGACCCATGTGTGTAAACTTGATGTAGAAATACAAAAGCTGTGCTCGTTCATAAAGTAAGAAAGGAAAAATACAAATGATGATTTGTGCTTAACAAAAACAAGATATTTACTGCATACTTGGAAAAGTAAATGATAAAATGTATTTATTTCAAAGATATATCATAGAAACACTCAGCCATACATGAAATAACATAGAAAGTGGATTCATTTTTGACCCATGTTGTGCATTAGAAGGGTAATGATACAAAAATGTTTTTTATTCAAAAAGTAAGAAAGGAAAAAATAAAATAAGGATGTATGATGATCAAAAACAAGTTAATTGAGGAATACCTTGAATACTGAATGAAGAGATGAATTTATTGCAAAGATGTAGAAAATAAAAACTCAACCGGGTCACTTTGACATTTTTAAAGCAGAAATACTTCATGAAAGTTTTCGACTTTTTTGATGCCGAAATAGTTCATGAAAATTTTCAACTTTTTTGAAGCCAAAATCTTTTCATGAAAATTTTCAACTTTTTTGAAGCAGAAATCTTTTCATGAAATACTTCGACTTTTTTGAAGCCGAAATACTTGATGAAAATTTTCAACTTTTTTCAAGTCTAAATCTTTTCAGGAAAATTTTCAACTTTTTTGAAATAGAAATCTTTTCATGAAAATTTTCAACTTTTTTGAAGCCGAAATACTTCATTAACGTTTTCAACTTTTTTGATGCCGAAATCTTTTAATGTAAATCTTCAACTTTTTTGAAGCCGAAATACTTCATGAAAGTTTTCAACTTTTTTGAAGCCGAAATCTTTTCATGAACATTTTAAACTTTTTTGAAGCCGAAATCTTTTCATGAAAATGTTCAACTTTTTTGAAGCAGAAATCTTTTCATGAAAATCTTCGACTTTTTTGCAGCCGAAATACTTCATTAACGTTTTCAACTTTTTTGATGCCGAAATCTTTTAATGTAAATCTTCAACTTTTTTGAAGCCGAAATACTTCATGAAAGTTTTCAACTTTTTTGAAGCCGAAATCTTTTCATGAACATTTTAAACTTTTTTGAAGCCGAAATCTTTTCATGAAAATGTTCAACTTTTTTGAAGCAGAAATCTTTTCATGAAAATCTTCGACTTTTTTGCAGCCGAAATACTTCATGAAAATTTTCAACTTTTTTGAAGCCGAAATACTTCATGAAAGTTTTCAACCTTTTTGAAGCCGAAATAATTCATGAAAATTTTTACCTTTTTCAAAGCTAAAATCCTGTCATGAAAATTTTCAACTTTTTTGAAGCAGAAATCTTTTCATGAAAATCTTCAACTTCTTTGAAGCCGAAATACTTGATGAAAATTTTCAACTGTTTTGAAGTCTAAATCTTTTCATGAAAATTTTCAACTTTTTTGAAGCCGAAATCTTTTCATGAAAATTTTCAAACTTTTTGAAGCCGAAATCTTTTCATGAAAATTTTCAACTTTTTTGAAGCAGAAATCTTTTCATGAAAATCTTAGACTTTTTTGAAGTCGAAAAAATTCATGAACATTTTCAACTTTTTTTGATGCCGAAATCTTTTCATGAAAATTTTCAACTTTTTTGAAGCAGAAATCTTTTCATGAAAATCGTTGACTTTTTTGAAGCCGGAATCTTTTCATGAAAATTTTCAACTTTTTTGAAGTAGAAATCTTTTCATGAAAATCTTAGACTTTTTTGAAGTCGAAAAAATTCATGAACATTTTCAACTTTTTTGAAGTCTAAATCTTTTCATGAAAATTTTCAACTTTTTTGATGCCGAAATCTTTTCATGAAAATTTTCAACTTTTTGAAGCCGAAATCTTTTCATGAACATTTTCAACTTTTTTGAAGCCGAAATCTTTTCATGAAAATTTTCAACTTTTTTGATGCATAAATCTTTTCATGAAAATTTTAGACTTTTTTGAAGTCGAAAAAATTCATGGACATGTTCAACTTTTTTGAAATCTAAATCTTTTCATTAAAATTTTCAACTTTTTTGATGCCGAAATAGTTCATGAAAATTTTCAACTTTTTTGAAGCCGAAATCTTTTCATGAAAATTTTCAACTTTTTTGAAGCCGAAATACTTCATGAAAATTCCTACCTTTTTTAAAGCTAAAATCCTGTCATGAAAATTTTCAACTTTTTTGAAGCAGAAATCTTTTCATGAAAATCTTCAACTTCTTTGAAGCCGAAATACTTGATGAAAATTTTCAACTGTTTTGAAGTCTAAATCTTTTCATGAAAATTTTCAACTTTTTTGAAGCCGAAATCTTTTCATGAAAATTTTCAAACTTTTTGAAGCCGAAATCTTTTCATGAAAATTTTCAACTTTTTTGAAGCAGAAATCTTTTCATGAAAATCTTAGACTTTTTTGAAGTCGAAAAAATTCATGAACATTTTCAACTTTTTTTGATGCCGAAATCTTTTCATGAAAATTTTCAACTTTTTTGAAGCAGAAATCTTTTCATGAAAATCGTTGACTTTTTTGAAGCCGGAATCTTTTCATGAAAATTTTCAACTTTTTTGAAGTAGAAATCTTTTCATGAAAATCTTAGACTTTTTTGAAGTCGAAAAAATTCATGAACATTTTCAACTTTTTTGAAGTCTAAATCTTTTCATGAAAATTTTCAACTTTTTTGATGCCGAAATCTTTTCATGAAAATTTTCAACTTTTTGAAGCCGAAATCTTTTCATGAACATTTTCAACTTTTTTGAAGCCGAAATCTTTTCATGAAAATTTTCAACTTTTTTGATGCATAAATCTTTTCATGAAAATTTTAGACTTTTTTGAAGTCGAAAAAATTCATGGACATGTTCAACTTTTTTGAAATCTAAATCTTTTCATTAAAATTTTCAACTTTTTTGATGCCGAAATAGTTCATGAAAATTTTCAACTTTTTTGAAGCCGAAATCTTTTCATGAAAATTTTCAACTTTTTTGAAGCCGAAATACTTCATGAAAATTCCTACCTTTTTTAAAGCCATAATCCTGTCATGAAAATTTTCAACTTTTCTGAAGCTGAAATTATTTCATGAAAATTTTCAACTTTTTTGAAGCCGAAATCTTTTCATGAAAATCGTTGACGTTTTTGAAGCCCAAATCTTTTAATGTAAACTTTCAACTTTTTTGAAGCCGAAATACTTCATGAAAATGTTCGACTTTTCTGAAGCAGAAATCTTTTCATGAAAATCATTGACTTTTTTGAAGCCGAAATACTTCATGAAAATTTTCAACTTTTTTGAAGCAGAAATCTTTTCATGAAAATTTTCAACTTTATTGATGCCGAAATAGTTCATGAAAATTTTCAACTTTTTTGAAACCGAAATCTTTTCATGAAAATTTTCAACTTTTTGAAGCCGAAATCTTTTCATGAAAATCTTAGACTTTTTTGAAGTTGAAAAAATTCATGAAAGTTTTCAACCTTTTTGAAGCCGAAATACTTTATAAAATGTTTTACCTTTTTTAAAGCGAAAATCCTGTCATGAAAATTTTCAACTTTTTTGAAGCAGAAATCTTTTCATGAAAATCTTCGACTTTTTTGAAGCCGAAATAGTTCATGAATGTTTTCAACTTTTTTGAAGCCGAAATACTTCATGAAAATTTTTGACTTTTTTGAAAGCCGAAATCTTTTAATGTAAATTTTCAACTTTTTTGATGCCGAAATAGTTCATGAAAATTTTCAACTTTTTTGAAGCAGAATTCTTTTCATGAAAATTTTCAACTTTTTTGAAGCAGAAATCTTTTCATGAAAATTTTCAACATTTTTGAAGCCGAAATCTATTCATGAAAATGTTTGACTTTTTTGAAGTCGAAAAAATTCATGGACATTTTCAACTTTTTTGAAGTCTAAATCTTTTCATTAAAATTTTCAACTTTTTTGAAGCCGAAATCTTTTCATGAAAATTTTCAAGTTTTTGAAGCAGAAATCTTTTCATGAAAATCTTAGACTTTTTTGAAGTCGAAAAAATTCATGAACATTTTCAACTTTTTTGAAGTGTAAATCTTTTCATGAAAATTTTCAACTTTTTTGATGCCGAAATCTTTTCATGAAAATTTTTGACTTTTTTGAAAGCCGAAATCTTTTAATGTAAATTTTCAACTTTTTTGATGCCGAAATAGTTCATGAAAATTTTCAACTTTTTTGAAGCAGAATTCTTTTCATGAAAATTTTCAACTTTTTTGAAGCAGAAATCTTTTGATGAAAATTTTCAACATTTTTGAACCCAAAATCTATTCATGAAAATGTTTGACTTTTTTGAAGTCGAAAAAATTCATGGACATTTTCAACTTTTTTGAAGTCTAAATCTTTTCATTAAAATTTTCAACTTTTTTGAAGCCGAAATCTTTTCATGAAAATTTTCAACTTTTTTGAAGCCGAAATCTTTTCATGTAAATTTTCAACTTTTTTGATGCCGAAATAGTTCATGACATTTTTTCAACTTTTTTGAAGTCGAAAAAATTCATGAACATTTTCAACTTTTTTGAAGTCTAAATCTTTTCATGAAAATTTTCAACTTTTTTGAAGCCGAAATCTTTTCATGAAAATTTTCAACTTTTTTGAAGCCGAAATACTTGATGAAAATTTTCAACTGTTTTGAAGTCTAAATCTTTTCATGAAAATTTTCAACTTTTTTGAAGCCGAAATCTTTTCATGAAAATTTTCAACTTCTTTGAAGCCGAAATACTTGATGAAAATTTTCAACTGTTTTGAAGTCTAAATCTTTTCATGAAAATTTTCAACTTTTTTGAAGCCGAAATCTTTTCATGAAAATTTTCAAACTTTTTGAAGCCGAAATCTTTTCATGAAAATTTTCAACTTTTTTGAAGCAGAAATCTTTTCATGAAAATCTTAGACTTTTTTGAAGTCGAAAAAATTCATGAACATTTTCAACTTTTTTTGATGCCGAAATCTTTTCATGAAAATTTTCAACTTTTTTGAAGCAGAAATCTTTTCATGAAAATCGTTGACTTTTTTGAAGCCGGAATCTTTTCATGAAAATTTTCAACTTTTTTGAAGTAGAAATCTTTTCATGAAAATCTTAGACTTTTTTGAAGTCGAAAAAATTCATGAACATTTTCAACTTTTTTGAAGTCTAAATCTTTTCATGAAAATTTTCAACTTTTTTGATGCCGAAATCTTTTCATGAAAATTTTCAACTTTTTGAAGCCGAAATCTTTTCATGAACATTTTCAACTTTTTTGAAGCCGAAATCTTTTCATGAAAATTTTCAACTTTTTTGATGCATAAATCTTTTCATGAAAATTTTAGACTTTTTTGAAGTCGAAAAAATTCATGGACATGTTCAACTTTTTTGAAATCTAAATCTTTTCATTAAAATTTTCAACTTTTTTGATGCCGAAATAGTTCATGAAAATTTTCAACTTTTTTGAAGCCGAAATCTTTTCATGAAAATTTTCAACTTTTTTGAAGCCGAAATACTTCATGAAAATTCCTACCTTTTTTAAAGCCATAATCCTGTCATGAAAATTTTCAACTTTTCTGAAGCTGAAATTATTTCATGAAAATTTTCAACTTTTTTGAAGCCGAAATCTTTTCATGAAAATCGTTGACGTTTTTGAAGCCCAAATCTTTTAATGTAAACTTTCAACTTTTTTGAAGCCGAAATACTTCATGAAAATGTTCGACTTTTCTGAAGCAGAAATCTTTTCATGAAAATCATTGACTTTTTTGAAGCCGAAATACTTCATGAAAATTTTCAACTTTTTTGAAGCAGAAATCTTTTCATGAAAATTTTCAACTTTATTGATGCCGAAATAGTTCATGAAAATTTTCAACTTTTTTGAAACCGAAATCTTTTCATGAAAATTTTCAACTTTTTGAAGCCGAAATCTTTTCATGAAAATCTTAGACTTTTTTGAAGTTGAAAAAATTCATGAAAGTTTTCAACCTTTTTGAAGCCGAAATACTTTATAAAATGTTTTACCTTTTTTAAAGCGAAAATCCTGTCATGAAAATTTTCAACTTTTTTGAAGCAGAAATCTTTTCATGAAAATCTTCGACTTTTTTGAAGCCGAAATAGTTCATGAATGTTTTCAACTTTTTTGAAGCCGAAATACTTCATGAAAATTTTTGACTTTTTTGAAAGCCGAAATCTTTTAATGTAAATTTTCAACTTTTTTGATGCCGAAATAGTTCATGAAAATTTTCAACTTTTTTGAAGCAGAATTCTTTTCATGAAAATTTTCAACTTTTTTGAAGCAGAAATCTTTTCATGAAAATTTTCAACATTTTTGAAGCCGAAATCTATTCATGAAAATGTTTGACTTTTTTGAAGTCGAAAAAATTCATGGACATTTTCAACTTTTTTGAAGTCTAAATCTTTTCATTAAAATTTTCAACTTTTTTGAAGCCGAAATCTTTTCATGAAAATTTTCAAGTTTTTGAAGCAGAAATCTTTTCATGAAAATCTTAGACTTTTTTGAAGTCGAAAAAATTCATGAACATTTTCAACTTTTTTGAAGTGTAAATCTTTTCATGAAAATTTTCAACTTTTTTGATGCCGAAATCTTTTCATGAAAATTTTTGACTTTTTTGAAAGCCGAAATCTTTTAATGTAAATTTTCAACTTTTTTGATGCCGAAATAGTTCATGAAAATTTTCAACTTTTTTGAAGCAGAATTCTTTTCATGAAAATTTTCAACTTTTTTGAAGCAGAAATCTTTTCATGAAAATTTTCAACATTTTTGAACCCAAAATCTATTCATGAAAATGTTTGACTTTTTTGAAGTCGAAAAAATTCATGGACATTTTCAACTTTTTTGAAGTCTAAATCTTTTCATTAAAATTTTCAACTTTTTTGAAGCCGAAATCTTTTCATGAAAATTTTCAACTTTTTTGAAGCCGAAATCTTTTCATGTAAATTTTCAACTTTTTTGATGCCGAAATAGTTCATGACATTTTTTCAACTTTTTTGAAGTCGAAAAAATTCATGAACATTTTCAACTTTTTTGAAGTCTAAATCTTTTCATGAAAATTTTCAACTTTTTTGAAGCCGAAATCTTTTCATGAAAATTTTCAACTTTTTTGAAGCCGAAATACTTCATGAAAATTTTCAACTTTTTTGAAGCCGAAATCTTTTAATGTAAATTTTCAACTTTTTTGATGCCGAAATAGTTCATGAAAATTTTCAACTTTTTTGAAGCAGAAATCTTTTCATGAAAATTGTCAACTTTTTTGAAGCAGAAATCTTTTGATGAAAATTTTTTACTTTTTTGAAGTTGAAAAAATACATGAACATTTTCAACTTTTTTGAAGTCTAAATCTTTTCATGAAAATTTTCAACTTTTTGAAGCCGAAATCTTTTCATGAAAATTTTTGACTTTTTTGAAGCCGAAATCTTTTAATGTAAATTTTCAACTTTTTTGATGCCGAAATAGTTCATGAAAATTTTCAACATTTTTGAAGCCGAAATCTATTCATGAAAATGTTAGACTTTTTTGAAGTCGAAAAAATTCATGAACATTTTCAACTTTTTTGAAGTGTAAATCTTTTCATGAAAATTTTCAACTTTTTTGAAGCCGAAATCTTTTCATGAAAATTTTCAAGTTTTTGAAGCAAAAATCTTTTCATGAAAATCTTAGACTTTTTTGAAGTCGAAAAAATTCATGAACATTTTCAACTTTTTTGAAGTGTAAATCTTTTCATGAAAATTTTCAACTTTTTTGAAGTGTAAATCTTTACATGAAAATTTTCAACTTTTTTGAAGCCGAAATCTTTTCATGAAAATTTTCAACTTTTTTGAAGCCGAAATACTTCATGAAAATTCCTACCTTTTTTAAAGCTAAAATCCTGTCATGAAAATTTTCAACTTTTTTGAAGCAGAAATCTTTTCATGAAAATCTTCAACTTCTTTGAAGCCGAAATACTTGATGAAAATTTTCAACTGTTTTGAAGTCTAAATCTTTTCATGAAAATTTTCAACTTTTTTGAAGCCGAAATCTTTTCATGAAAATTTTCAAACTTTTTGAAGCCGAAATCTTTTCATGAAAATTTTCAACTTTTTTGAAGCAGAAATCTTTTCATGAAAATCTTAGACTTTTTTGAAGTCGAAAAAATTCATGAACATTTTCAACTTTTTTTGATGCCGAAATCTTTTCATGAAAATTTTCAACTTTTTTGAAGCAGAAATCTTTTCATGAAAATCGTTGACTTTTTTGAAGCCGGAATCTTTTCATGAAAATTTTCAACTTTTTTGAAGTAGAAATCTTTTCATGAAAATCTTAGACTTTTTTGAAGTCGAAAAAATTCATGAACATTTTCAACTTTTTTGAAGTCTAAATCTTTTCATGAAAATTTTCAACTTTTTTGATGCCGAAATCTTTTCATGAAAATTTTCAACTTTTTGAAGCCGAAATCTTTTCATGAACATTTTCAACTTTTTTGAAGCCGAAATCTTTTCATGAAAATTTTCAACTTTTTTGATGCATAAATCTTTTCATGAAAATTTTAGACTTTTTTGAAGTCGAAAAAATTCATGGACATGTTCAACTTTTTTGAAATCTAAATCTTTTCATTAAAATTTTCAACTTTTTTGATGCCGAAATAGTTCATGAAAATTTTCAACTTTTTTGAAGCCGAAATCTTTTCATGAAAATTTTCAACTTTTTTGAAGCCGAAATACTTCATGAAAATTCCTACCTTTTTTAAAGCCATAATCCTGTCATGAAAATTTTCAACTTTTCTGAAGCTGAAATTATTTCATGAAAATTTTCAACTTTTTTGAAGCCGAAATCTTTTCATGAAAATCGTTGACGTTTTTGAAGCCCAAATCTTTTAATGTAAACTTTCAACTTTTTTGAAGCCGAAATACTTCATGAAAATGTTCGACTTTTCTGAAGCAGAAATCTTTTCATGAAAATCATTGACTTTTTTGAAGCCGAAATACTTCATGAAAATTTTCAACTTTTTTGAAGCAGAAATCTTTTCATGAAAATTTTCAACTTTATTGATGCCGAAATAGTTCATGAAAATTTTCAACTTTTTTGAAACCGAAATCTTTTCATGAAAATTTTCAACTTTTTGAAGCCGAAATCTTTTCATGAAAATCTTAGACTTTTTTGAAGTTGAAAAAATTCATGAAAGTTTTCAACCTTTTTGAAGCCGAAATACTTTATAAAATGTTTTACCTTTTTTAAAGCGAAAATCCTGTCATGAAAATTTTCAACTTTTTTGAAGCAGAAATCTTTTCATGAAAATCTTCGACTTTTTTGAAGCCGAAATAGTTCATGAATGTTTTCAACTTTTTTGAAGCCGAAATACTTCATGAAAATTTTTGACTTTTTTGAAAGCCGAAATCTTTTAATGTAAATTTTCAACTTTTTTGATGCCGAAATAGTTCATGAAAATTTTCAACTTTTTTGAAGCAGAATTCTTTTCATGAAAATTTTCAACTTTTTTGAAGCAGAAATCTTTTCATGAAAATTTTCAACATTTTTGAAGCCGAAATCTATTCATGAAAATGTTTGACTTTTTTGAAGTCGAAAAAATTCATGGACATTTTCAACTTTTTTGAAGTCTAAATCTTTTCATTAAAATTTTCAACTTTTTTGAAGCCGAAATCTTTTCATGAAAATTTTCAAGTTTTTGAAGCAGAAATCTTTTCATGAAAATCTTAGACTTTTTTGAAGTCGAAAAAATTCATGAACATTTTCAACTTTTTTGAAGTGTAAATCTTTTCATGAAAATTTTCAACTTTTTTGATGCCGAAATCTTTTCATGAAAATTTTTGACTTTTTTGAAAGCCGAAATCTTTTAATGTAAATTTTCAACTTTTTTGATGCCGAAATAGTTCATGAAAATTTTCAACTTTTTTGAAGCAGAATTCTTTTCATGAAAATTTTCAACTTTTTTGAAGCAGAAATCTTTTCATGAAAATTTTCAACATTTTTGAACCCAAAATCTATTCATGAAAATGTTTGACTTTTTTGAAGTCGAAAAAATTCATGGACATTTTCAACTTTTTTGAAGTCTAAATCTTTTCATTAAAATTTTCAACTTTTTTGAAGCCGAAATCTTTTCATGAAAATTTTCAACTTTTTTGAAGCCGAAATCTTTTCATGTAAATTTTCAACTTTTTTGATGCCGAAATAGTTCATGACATTTTTTCAACTTTTTTGAAGTCGAAAAAATTCATGAACATTTTCAACTTTTTTGAAGTCTAAATCTTTTCATGAAAATTTTCAACTTTTTTGAAGCCGAAATCTTTTCATGAAAATTTTCAACTTTTTTGAAGCCGAAATACTTCATGAAAATTTTCAACTTTTTTGAAGCCGAAATCTTTTAATGTAAATTTTCAACTTTTTTGATGCCGAAATAGTTCATGAAAATTTTCAACTTTTTTGAAGCAGAAATCTTTTCATGAAAATTGTCAACTTTTTTGAAGCAGAAATCTTTTGATGAAAATTTTTTACTTTTTTGAAGTTGAAAAAATACATGAACATTTTCAACTTTTTTGAAGTCTAAATCTTTTCATGAAAATTTTCAACTTTTTGAAGCCGAAATCTTTTCATGAAAATTTTTGACTTTTTTGAAGCCGAAATCTTTTAATGTAAATTTTCAACTTTTTTGATGCCGAAATAGTTCATGAAAATTTTCAACATTTTTGAAGCCGAAATCTATTCATGAAAATGTTAGACTTTTTTGAAGTCGAAAAAATTCATGAACATTTTCAACTTTTTTGAAGTGTAAATCTTTTCATGAAAATTTTCAACTTTTTTGAAGCCGAAATCTTTTCATGAAAATTTTCAAGTTTTTGAAGCAAAAATCTTTTCATGAAAATCTTAGACTTTTTTGAAGTCGAAAAAATTCATGAACATTTTCAACTTTTTTGAAGTGTAAATCTTTTCATGAAAATTTTCAACTTTTTTGAAGTGTAAATCTTTTCATGAAAATCTTCAACTTCTTTGAAGCCGAAATACTTGATGAAAATTTTCAACTGTTTTGAAGTCTAAATCTTTTCATGAAAATTTTCAACTTTTTTGAAGCCGAAATCTTTTCATGAAAATTTTCAAACTTTTTGAAGCCGAAATCTTTTCATGAAAATTTTCAACTTTTTTGAAGCAGAAATCTTTTCATGAAAATCTTAGACTTTTTTGAAGTCGAAAAAATTCATGAACATTTTCAACTTTTTTTGATGCCGAAATCTTTTCATGAAAATTTTCAACTTTTTTGAAGCAGAAATCTTTTCATGAAAATCGTTGACTTTTTTGAAGCCGGAATCTTTTCATGAAAATTTTCAACTTTTTTGAAGTAGAAATCTTTTCATGAAAATCTTAGACTTTTTTGAAGTCGAAAAAATTCATGAACATTTTCAACTTTTTTGAAGTCTAAATCTTTTCATGAAAATTTTCAACTTTTTTGATGCCGAAATCTTTTCATGAAAATTTTCAACTTTTTGAAGCCGAAATCTTTTCATGAACATTTTCAACTTTTTTGAAGCCGAAATCTTTTCATGAAAATTTTCAACTTTTTTGATGCATAAATCTTTTCATGAAAATTTTAGACTTTTTTGAAGTCGAAAAAATTCATGGACATGTTCAACTTTTTTGAAATCTAAATCTTTTCATTAAAATTTTCAACTTTTTTGATGCCGAAATAGTTCATGAAAATTTTCAACTTTTTTGAAGCCGAAATCTTTTCATGAAAATTTTCAACTTTTTTGAAGCCGAAATACTTCATGAAAATTCCTACCTTTTTTAAAGCCATAATCCTGTCATGAAAATTTTCAACTTTTCTGAAGCTGAAATTATTTCATGAAAATTTTCAACTTTTTTGAAGCCGAAATCTTTTCATGAAAATCGTTGACGTTTTTGAAGCCCAAATCTTTTAATGTAAACTTTCAACTTTTTTGAAGCCGAAATACTTCATGAAAATGTTCGACTTTTCTGAAGCAGAAATCTTTTCATGAAAATCATTGACTTTTTTGAAGCCGAAATACTTCATGAAAATTTTCAACTTTTTTGAAGCAGAAATCTTTTCATGAAAATTTTCAACTTTATTGATGCCGAAATAGTTCATGAAAATTTTCAACTTTTTTGAAACCGAAATCTTTTCATGAAAATTTTCAACTTTTTGAAGCCGAAATCTTTTCATGAAAATCTTAGACTTTTTTGAAGTTGAAAAAATTCATGAAAGTTTTCAACCTTTTTGAAGCCGAAATACTTTATAAAATGTTTTACCTTTTTTAAAGCGAAAATCCTGTCATGAAAATTTTCAACTTTTTTGAAGCAGAAATCTTTTCATGAAAATCTTCGACTTTTTTGAAGCCGAAATAGTTCATGAATGTTTTCAACTTTTTTGAAGCCGAAATACTTCATGAAAATTTTTGACTTTTTTGAAAGCCGAAATCTTTTAATGTAAATTTTCAACTTTTTTGATGCCGAAATAGTTCATGAAAATTTTCAACTTTTTTGAAGCAGAATTCTTTTCATGAAAATTTTCAACTTTTTTGAAGCAGAAATCTTTTCATGAAAATTTTCAACATTTTTGAAGCCGAAATCTATTCATGAAAATGTTTGACTTTTTTGAAGTCGAAAAAATTCATGGACATTTTCAACTTTTTTGAAGTCTAAATCTTTTCATTAAAATTTTCAACTTTTTTGAAGCCGAAATCTTTTCATGAAAATTTTCAAGTTTTTGAAGCAGAAATCTTTTCATGAAAATCTTAGACTTTTTTGAAGTCGAAAAAATTCATGAACATTTTCAACTTTTTTGAAGTGTAAATCTTTTCATGAAAATTTTCAACTTTTTTGATGCCGAAATCTTTTCATGAAAATTTTTGACTTTTTTGAAAGCCGAAATCTTTTAATGTAAATTTTCAACTTTTTTGATGCCGAAATAGTTCATGAAAATTTTCAACTTTTTTGAAGCAGAATTCTTTTCATGAAAATTTTCAACTTTTTTGAAGCAGAAATCTTTTCATGAAAATTTTCAACATTTTTGAACCCAAAATCTATTCATGAAAATGTTTGACTTTTTTGAAGTCGAAAAAATTCATGGACATTTTCAACTTTTTTGAAGTCTAAATCTTTTCATTAAAATTTTCAACTTTTTTGAAGCCGAAATCTTTTCATGAAAATTTTCAACTTTTTTGAAGCCGAAATCTTTTCATGTAAATTTTCAACTTTTTTGATGCCGAAATAGTTCATGACATTTTTTCAACTTTTTTGAAGTCGAAAAAATTCATGAACATTTTCAACTTTTTTGAAGTCTAAATCTTTTCATGAAAATTTTCAACTTTTTTGAAGCCGAAATCTTTTCATGAAAATTTTCAACTTTTTTGAAGCCGAAATACTTCATGAAAATTTTCAACTTTTTTGAAGCCGAAATCTTTTAATGTAAATTTTCAACTTTTTTGATGCCGAAATAGTTCATGAAAATTTTCAACTTTTTTGAAGCAGAAATCTTTTCATGAAAATTGTCAACTTTTTTGAAGCAGAAATCTTTTGATGAAAATTTTTTACTTTTTTGAAGTTGAAAAAATACATGAACATTTTCAACTTTTTTGAAGTCTAAATCTTTTCATGAAAATTTTCAACTTTTTGAAGCCGAAATCTTTTCATGAAAATTTTTGACTTTTTTGAAGCCGAAATCTTTTAATGTAAATTTTCAACTTTTTTGATGCCGAAATAGTTCATGAAAATTTTCAACATTTTTGAAGCCGAAATCTATTCATGAAAATGTTAGACTTTTTTGAAGTCGAAAAAATTCATGAACATTTTCAACTTTTTTGAAGTGTAAATCTTTTCATGAAAATTTTCAACTTTTTTGAAGCCGAAATCTTTTCATGAAAATTTTCAAGTTTTTGAAGCAAAAATCTTTTCATGAAAATCTTAGACTTTTTTGAAGTCGAAAAAATTCATGAACATTTTCAACTTTTTTGAAGTGTAAATCTTTTCATGAAAATTTTCAACTTTTTTGAAGTGTAAATCTTTACATGAAAATTTTCAACTTTTTTGAAGCCGAAATCTTTTCATGAAAATTTTCAACTTTTTTGAAGCCGAAATACTTCATGAAAATTTTTACCTTTTTTAAAGCCAAAATCCTGTCATGAAAAATTTATACTTTTTTGAAGCAGAAATCTTTTCATGAAAATTTTCGACTTTATTCAAACTGATATTCTACATTTTCTAACTCAAAGTGTAGTTTCAAAGTAAAAATACTGTTAGAAGGAGTGATTCAGACAAAATTAGATGAAACAGCTGTACTGGTAACAAACAATGATATTAACAGCTTTAGTGATCAAATTGAGCGTATCTTGGGAAGCTGAGCTCGAAAGTGACATGAAACATGTTTTTCAGACATAAAGTGACAGTTACAGTGAATACCTGTTCTGACTACATTTTCTAACTCAAAGTGTCGTTTCAAAGTAAAAATACTGTTAGAAGGAGTGATTCAGACAAAATTAGATGAAACAGCTGTAATGGTAACAAATGAGCCCAGTTACATGAAATGACATCAAAATCAACATTCCCTGAGCCAGACAACGCTATTAACAGCTTTAGTGATCAAATTGAGCGTATCTTGCGAAGCTGAGCTCGAAAGTGACATGAAACATGTTTTTGAGACATAAAGTGACACTTACTGTCCTGACTACATTTTCTAACTGAAAGCGTCGTTTCAAAGTAAAAATACTGTTAGAAGGAGTGATTCAGACAAAATTAGATGAAACAGCTGTAGTGGTAACAAACAACGATATTAACAGCTTTAGTGATCAAATTGAGCGTATCTTGCGAAGCTGAGCTCGAAAGTGACATGAAACATGTTTTTGAGACATAAAATGACACTTACTGTTCAGACTGCATTTTCTAACTCAAAGTGTCGTTTCAAAGTAAAAATACTGTTAGAAGGAGTTTTTCAGGCAAAATTAGATGAAACAGCTGTAGTGGTAAAAAATGAGCGCAGTTACATGAAATGACATCAAAATCAACATTCCCTGAGCCAGACAACGCTATTAACAGCTTTAGTGATCAAATTGAGCGTATCTTGCGAAGCTGAGCTCGAAAGTGACATGAAACATGTTTTTGAGACATAAAGTGACACTTACTGTTCAGACTACATTTTCTAACTCAAAGTGTCGTTTCAAAGTAAAAATACTGTTAGAGGGAGTGATTCAGACAAAATTAGATGAAACAGCTGTAGTGGTAACAAATGAGCGCAGTTACATGAAATGACATCAAAATCAACATTCCCTGAGCCAGACAACGCTATTAACAGCTTTAGTGATCAAATTGAGCGTATCTTGCGAAGCTGAGCTCGAAAGTGACATGAAACATGTTTTTGAGACATAAAGTGACACTTACAGTGAATACCTGTCCTGACTACATTTTCTAATTGAAAGCGTCGTTTCAAACTAAAAATACTGTTAGAAGGAATGATTCAGACAAAATTAGATGAAACAGCTGTACTGGTAACAAACAACGATATTAACAGCTTTAGTGATCAAATTGAGCGTATCTTGCGAAGCTGAGCTAGAAAGTGACATGAAACATGTTTTTGAGACATAAAGTGACACTTACTGTTCAAAACATGTTTCATGTCACTTTCGAGCACAACTTCGCAAGATACGCTCAATTTGATCACTAAAGCTGTTAATAGCGTTGTCTGGCTCAGGGAATGTTGATTTTGATGTCATTTCATGTAACTGCGCTCATTTGTTACCAGTACAGCTGTTTTATCTAATATTGTCTGAATCACTCCTTCTAACAGTATTTTTACTTTGAAACGGCACTTTGAGTTAGAAAATGTAGTCTGAACAGTAAGTGTCATTTTATGTCTCAAAAACATGTTTCATGTCACTTTCGAGCTCAGCTTCGCAAGATACGCTCAATTTGATCACTAAAGCTGTTAATATCGTTGTTTGTTACCAGTACAGCTGTTTCATCTAATTTTGTCTGAATTACGCCTTCTAACAGTATTTTTACTTTGAAACGACACTTTGAGTTAGAAAATGTAGTCAGGACAGGTATTCACTGTAAGTGTCACTTTATGTCTCAAAAACATGTTTCATGTCACTTTCGAGCTCAGCTTCGCAAGATACGCTCAATTTGATCACTAAAGCTGTTAATAGCGTTGTCTGGCTCAGGGAATGTTGATTTTGATGTCATTTCATGTAACTGCGCTCATTTGTTACCACTACAGCTGTTTCATCTAATTTTGTCTGAATCACTCCCTCTAACAGTATTTTTACTTTGAAACGACACTTTGAGTTAGAAAATGTAGTCTGAACAGTAAGTGTCATTTTATGTCTCAAAAACATGTTTCATGTCACTTTCGAGCTCAGCTTCGCAAGATACGCTCAATTTGATCACTAAAGCTGTTAATAGCGTTGTCTGGCTCAGGGAATGTTGATTTTGATGTCATTTCATGTAACTGCGCTCATTTGTTACCAGTACAGCTGTTTTATCTAATATTGTCTGAATCACTCCCTCTAACAGTATTTTTACTTTGAAACGGCACTTTGAGTTAGAAAATGTAGTCTGAACAGTAAGTGTCATTTTATGTCTCAAAAACATGTTTCATGTCACTTTCGAGCTCAGCTTCGCAAGATACGCTCAATTTGATCACTAAAGCTGTTAATATCGTTGTTTGTTACCAGTACAGCTGTTTCATCTAATTTTGTCTGAATTACGCCTTCTAACAGTATTTTTACTTTGAAACGACACTTTGAGTTAGAAAATGTAGTCAGGACAGGTATTCACTGTAAGTGTCACTTTATGTCTCAAAAACATGTTTCATGTCACTTTCGAGCTCAGCTTCGCAAGATACGCTCAATTTGATCACTAAAGCTGTTAATAGCGTTGTCTGGCTCAGGGAATGTTGATTTTGATGTCATTTCATGTAACTGCGCTCATTTGTTACCACTACAGCTGTTTCATCTAATTTTGTCTGAATCACTCCCTCTAACAGTATTTTTACTTTGAAACGACACTTTGAGTTAGAAAATGTAGTCTGAACAGTAAGTGTCACTTTATGTCTCAAAAACATGTTTCATGTCACTTTCGAGCTCAGCTTCGCAAGATACGCTCAATTTGATCACTAAAGCTGTTAATAGCGTTGTCTGGCTCAGGGAATGTTGATTTTGATGTCATTTCATGTAACTGCGCTCATTTGTTACCAGTACAGCTGTTTTATCTAATATTGTCTGAATCACTCCCTCTAACAGTATTTTTACTTTGAAACGGCACTTTGAGTTAGAAAATGTAGTCTGAACAGTAAGTGTCATTTTATGTCTCAAAAACATGTTTCATGTCACTTTCGAGCTCAGCTTCGCAAGATACGCTCAATTTGATCACTAAAGCTGTTAATATCGTTGTTTGTTACCAGTACAGCTGTTTCATCTAATTTTGTCTGAATTACGCCTTCTAACAGTATTTTTACTTTGAAACGACACTTTGAGTTAGAAAATGTAGTCAGGACAGGTATTCACTGTAAGTGTCACTTTATGTCTCAAAAACATGTTTCATGTCACTTTCGAGCTCAGCTTCGCAAGATACGCTCAATTTGATCACTAAAGCTGTTAATAGCGTTGTCTGGCTCAGGGAATGTTGATTTTGATGTCATTTCATGTAACTGCGCTCATTTGTTACCACTACAGCTGTTTCATCTAATTTTGTCTGAATCACTCCCTCTAACAGTATTTTTACTTTGAAACGACACTTTGAGTTAGAAAATGTAGTCTGAACAGTAAGTGTCACTTTATGTCTCAAAAACATGTTTCATGTCACTTTCGAGCTCAGCTTCGCAAGATACGCTCAATTTGATCACTAAAGCTGTTAATAGCGTTGTCTGGCTCAGGGAATGTTGATTTTGATGTCATTTCATGTAACTGCGCTCATTTGTTACCAGTACAGCTGTTTTATCTAATATTGTCTGAATCACTCCCTCTAACAGTATTTTTACTTTGAAAAGGCACTTTGAGTTAGAAAATGTAGTCTGAACAGTAAGTGTCATTTTATGTCTCAAAAACATGTTTCATGTCACTTTCGAGCTCAGCTTCGCAAGATACGCTCAATTTGATCACTAAAGCTGTTAATATCGTTGTTTGTTACCAGTACAGCTGTTTCATCTAATTTTGTCTGAATTACGCCTTCTAACAGTATTTTTACTTTGAAACGACACTTTGAGTTAGAAAATGTAGTCAGGACAGGTATTCACTGTAAGTGTCACTTTATGTCTCAAAAACATGTTTCATGTCACTTTCGAGCTCAGCTTCGCAAGATACGCTCAATTTGATCACTAAAGCTGTTAATAGCGTTGTCTGGCTCAGGGAATGTTGATTTTGATGTCATTTCATGTAACTGCGCTCATTTGTTACCACTACAGCTGTTTCATCTAATTTTGTCTGAATCACTCCCTCTAACAGTATTTTTACTTTGAAACGGCACTTTGAGTTAGAAAATGTAGTCTGAACAGTAAGTGTCACTTTATGTCTCAAAAACATGTTTCATGTCACTTTCGAGCTCAGCTTCGCAATATACGCTCAATTTGATCACTAAAGCTGTTAATATCGTTGTTTGTTACCAGTACAGCTGTTTCATCTAATTTTGTCTGAATCACTCCTTCTAACAGTATTTTTACTTTGAAACGACACTTTGAGTTAGAAAATGTAGAATATCAGTTTGAATAAAGTTGAAAATTTACATATAAAGATTTCAGCTTTAAAAAAGTTGAAAACTTTCATGAAGTATTTCGACTTCAAAAAAGTTGAAAACTTTCATGAAAAGATTTCATTTTCAAAAAAGTTCAAAATTTACATGAAAAGATTTCTGTTTCAAAAAAGTTGAAAATTTCAAGCTTTTTAAAAAGTTGAAAATTTTCATGAAGTATTTTTGCTTCAAAAAGTTGAAAACTTTCATGAAAAGATTTCGGCTTCAAAAAAGTTGAAAATTTTCATGAAAAGATTTCTGCTTCAAAATTTTCATGAAAAGATTTCTGCTTCAACAAAGTTGAAAATTTTGATGAAAAGGTTTCATTTTCAAAAAAGTTGATAATTTTTATGAAAAGATTTCTGCTTCAAAAAAGTTGAAAATTTTCATGAAAAGATTTCAGCTTTAAAAAAGTTGAAAACTTTCATGAAGTATTTCGACTTCAAAAAAGTTGAAAATTTTCAATAAGTATTTCGGCTTCAAAAAAGGTGAAAATTTTCATGAAAAGATTTCATTTTCAAAAAAGTTCAAAATTTACATGAAAAGATTTTTGCTTCAAAAAGTTGAAAACTTTCATGAAAAGATTTCGGCTTCAAAAAAGTTGAAAATTTTCATGAAAAGATTTCTGCTTCAAAATTTTCATGAAAAGATTCATGAAAAGATTTCGGATTTAAAAAAGTTGAAAATTTTAATGAAAACATTTCGGCTTCAAAAAAGTTGAAAATTTTCATGAAGTATTTCGGATTCAACAATGTTGAAAATTTACATGAAAAGATTTCTGCTTAAAAAAATTGAAAATTTTCATGAAAAGATTTCTGCTTGAAAATTTTCATAAAAATATTTCTGCATTAAAAAAGTCAAAGATTTTCATAAAAAGATTTCGGATTTAAAAAAGTTGAAAATTTTCATAAAAAGATTTCTGCTTCAAAAAAGTTGAAAATTTTCATGAAAAGATATAGGCTTCAAAAAAGTCGAAGATTTTCATGAAAAGATTTCTGCATGAAAATTTTCATGAAAAGATTTCTGATTCAACAAAGTTGAAAATTTTCATGAAAAGATTTCTGATTCAACAAAGTTGAAAATTTTCATGAAAAGATTTCTGCTTCAACAAAGTTGAAAATTTTCATGAAAAGATTTAGGCTTCAAAAAAGTCGAAAATTTTCATGAAAAGATTTCGGCTTCAAAAAAGTTGAAGATTTTCGTGAAAAGATTTCTGCTTCAAAAAAGTTGAAAAGTTTCATGAAAAGATTTTGGTTTCAAAAAATTTGAAAATTTTCATGAAGTAATTCGGCTTCAAAAAAGTTGAAAATTTTCATGAAGTATTTCAGCTTCAAAAAAGTTGAAAACTTTCATGAAGTTTTTCGGCTTCCAAAAAGTTGAAAACTTTCATGACGTTTTTCTGCTTTACAAAAGTTGAAGATTTTCATGAAGTATTTCGGCTTCAAAAAAGTTGAAAATTTTCATGAAAAGATTTCGGTTTTAAAAAAGGTAAAAATTTACATGAAAAGATTTCGGCTTCAAAAAAGTTGAACATTTTCATGAAAAGGTTTCATTTTCAAAAAAGTTGATAATTTTCATGAAAAGATTTCTGCTTCAAAAAAGTTGAAAATTTTCATGAAACGATTTCTGCTTCAAAAAAGTTGAAAATTTTCATGAAGTATTTCTGCTTCAAAAAGTTGAAAATTTTCATGAAAAGATTTTTCTTTCAAAAAAGTGTAAAATTTTCATGGAAAGATTTCTGCTTCAAAAAAGTTGAAAATTTTCATGAAAAGATTTCGGCTTCAAAAAAGTTGAAAATTTTCATGACAGGATTTTCGCTTTAAATAAGTTAAAATTTTTCATGAAAAGATTTCGGCTTCAAAAAAAGTTGAAAATTTTCATGAAAAGATTTCTGCTTCAAAAAAGTTGAATATTTTCATTAAAAGATTTCTGCTTCAAAAAAGTCGAAGATTTTCATGAAAAGATTTCGGCTTCAAAAAAGTTGAAAATTTTCATAAAAAGATTTCTGCTTCAAAAAAGTCGAAGATTTTCATGACAGCATTTTGGCTTTAAATAAGTTAAAAATCTTCATGAAAAGATTTCGGCTTCAAAAAAAGTTGAAAATTTTCATGAAAAGATTTCTGCTTCAAAAAAGTTGAATATTTTCATTAAAAGATTTCTGCTTCAAAAAAGTCGAAGATTTTCATGAAAAGATTTCGGCTTCAAAAAAGTTGAAAATTTTCATAAAAAGATTTCTGCTTCAAAAAAGTCGAAGATTTTCATGAAAAGATTTCGGCTTCAAAAAAGTTGAAAATTTTCATGAAAAGATTTCTGCTTCAACAAAGTTAAAAATTTTCATGAAAAGATTTAGCCTTCAAAAAAGTTGAAAATTTTCATGAAAAGATTTCGGCTTCAAAAAAGTTGAACATTTTCATAAAGTATTTCTGCTTCAAAAAAGTTGAAGATTTTCATGAAAAGATTTCGGCTTCAAAAAAGTTGAAAATTTTCATAAAATGATTTCTGCTTCAAAAAAGTCGAAGATTTTCATGAAAAGATTTCGGCTTCAAAAAAGTCAAAAATTTTCATGAAGTATTTTGGTTTCAAAAAAGTTGAAAATTTACATGAAAAGATTTCAGCTTCAAAAAAGTTGAAAAATTTCATGAAAAGATTTCTGCTTGAAAATTTTCATGAAAAGATTTCTGCTTCAACAAAGTTGAAAATTTTCATGAAAAGATTTCTGCTTCAACAAAGTTAAAAATTTTCATGAAAAGATTTAGCCTTCAAAAAAGTTGAAAATTTTCATGAAAAGATTTCGGCTTCAAAAAAGTTGAACATTTTCATAAAGTATTTCTGCTTCAAAAAAGTTGAAGATTTTCATGAAAAGATTTCGGCTTCAAAAAAGTTGAAAATTTTCATAAAAAGATTTCTGCTTCAAAAAAGTCGAAGATTTTCATGAAAAGATTTCGGCTTCAAAAAAGTCAAAAATTTTCATGAAGTAT
Source organism: Labrus bergylta (assembly GCF_963930695.1). Taxonomy (NCBI): domain Eukaryota; kingdom Metazoa; phylum Chordata; class Actinopteri; order Labriformes; family Labridae; genus Labrus; species Labrus bergylta. Next base: position 12,285 of record NC_089195.1, on the reverse strand, counting down.
TTTGGTTTCAAAAAAGTTGAAAATTTACATGAAAAGATTTCAGCTTCAAAAAAGTTGAAAATTTTCATGAAAAGATTTCTGCTTGAAAATTTTCATGAAAAGATTTTTGCTTCAACAAAGTTGAAAATTTTCATGAAAAGATTTCTGCTTCAACAAAGTTAAAAATTTTCATGAAAAGATTTAGCCTTCAAAAAAGTTGAAAATTTTCATGAAAAGATTTCGGCTTCAAAAAAGTTGAACATTTTCATAAAGTATTTCTGCTTCAAAAAAGTTGAAGATTTTCATGAAAAGATTTCGGCTTCAACAAAGTTGAAAATTTTCATGACAGGATTTTGGCTTTAAAAAAGGTAAAAAATTTCATGAAGTATTTCAGCTTCAAAAAATTTGAAAATTTTGATGAAAAGATTTCTGCTTCAACAAAGTTAAAAATTTTCATGAAAAGATTTAGCCTTCAAAAAAGTTGAAAATTTTCATGAAAAGATTTCGGCTTCAAAAAAGTTGAACATTTTCATGAAGTATTTCAGCTTCAAAAAATTTGAAAATTTTGATGAAAAGATTTCTGCTTCAAAAAAGTTCAAAATTTTCATGAAAAGATTTCAGCTTCAAAAAAGTTGAAAAATTTCATGAAAAGATTTCTGCTTGAAAATTTTCATGAAAAGATTTCTGCTTCAACAAAGTTGAAAATTTTCATGAAAAGATTTCTGCTTCAACAAAGTTGAAAATTTTCATGAAAAGATTTCTGCTTCAACAAAGTTAAAAATTTTCATGAAAAGATTTAGCCTTCAAAAAAGTTGAAAATTTTCATGAAAAGATTTCGGCTTCAAAAAAGTTGAACATTTTCATAAAGTATTTCTGCTTCAAAAAAGTTGAAGATTTTCATGAAAAGATTTCGGCTTCAAAAAAGTTGAAAATTTTCATAAAAAGATTTCTGCTTCAAAAAAGTCGAAGATTTTCATGAAAAGATTTCGGCTTCAAAAAAGTCAAAAATTTTCATGAAGTATTTTGGTTTCAAAAAAGTTGAAAATTTACATGAAAAGATTTCAGCTTCAAAAAAGTTGAAAATTTTCATGAAAAGATTTCTGCTTGAAAATTTTCATGAAAAGATTTTTGCTTCAACAAAGTTGAAAATTTTCATGAAAAGATTTCTGCTTCAACAAAGTTAAACATTTTCATGAAAAGATTTAGCCTTCAAAAAAGTTGAAAATTTTCATGAAAAGATTTCGGCTTCAAAAAAGTTGAACATTTTCATAAAGTATTTCTGCTTCAAAAAAGTTGAAGATTTTCATGAAAAGATTTCGGCTTCAACAAAGTTGAAAATTTTCATGACAGGATTTTGGCTTTAAAAAAGGTAAAAAATTTCATGAAGTATTTCAGCTTCAAAAAATTTGAAAATTTTGATGAAAAGATTTCTGCTTCAACAAAGTTAAAAATTTTCATGAAAAGATTTAGCCTTCAAAAAAGTTGAACATTTTCATGAAAAAATTTCGGCTTCAAAAAAGTTGAACATTTTCATGAAGTATTTCAGCTTCAAAAAATTTGAAAATTTTGATGAAAAGATTTCTGCTTCAAAAAAGTTCAAAATTTTCATGAAAAGATTTCGGCTTCAAAAAAGTTGAACATTTCCATGAAGTATTTCTGCTTCAAAAAAGTTGAAGATTTTCATGAAAAGATTTTTGCTTCAAAAAAGTTGAAGATCTTCATGAAACGATTTCTGCTTCAAAAAAGTTGAACATTTTCATGAAAAAATTTCAGCTTCAAAAAAGTTGAAAATTTTCATGAAGTATTTCGGTTTCAAAAAAGTTAAAAATTTACATGAAAAGATTTCGGCTTCAAAAAAGTTGAAAATTTTGATGAAAAGGTTTCATTTTCAAAAAAGTTGATAATTTTTATGAAAAGATTTCGGCTTCAAAAAAGTTGAAAATTTTCATGAAAAGATTTTGGCTTCAAAAAAGTTGAAAATTTCCATGAATAGATTTCAGCTTCAACAAAATTGAAATTTTTCATGAAAAGAGTTCGGCTTCAAAAAAGTTGAAAATTTTCATGAAGTATTTCGGCTTCAAAAAAGTTGAAAATTTAAATGAAAAGTTTTCTGCTTCAAAAAAGTTGAAAATTTTCATGAAGTATTTCGGCTTCAAAAAAGTTGAAAAATTCGGGTTTTTGAAAAAGTTGAAAATTTTCATAAAATATTTCTACTTCAGAAAGTTGAAAATTTTCATGAAAAGATTTCGGCTTCAAAAAAGTTGAAAATTTTCATGAAAAGATTTCGGCTTCAACAAAGTTGAAAATTTTCATGACAGGATTTTGGCTTTAAAAAAGGTAAAAATTTTCATGAAGTATTTCAGCTTCAAAAAGGTTGAAAACTTTCATGAAGTATTTCGGCTTCAAAAAATTTGAAAGTTTTGATGAAAAGATTTCGGCTTCAAAAAAGTCAAAGATTTTCATGAAGTATTTCGGCTTCAAAAAAGTTGAAAATTTTCATGAAAATCTTCGACTTTCTTCATGCTGGCTGAGTTTTTCTTTGTTCTATCTTTTGAAATCAATTTATTTTATGATTGAATATTCCAAGTATTCTTTAAATATCTTGTTTTTGATTACCACCAATCACTATTTCCATTTTTACTTTCATGCTTTATGAACAAAAATAGCTTTTTTTATTACTACATCAAGTTTACACACATGGGTCAAAAATGACCCATACATCCAAGTGTGATTTAAAATTAAATGAATTAATACTATAATAATAATTTGTTTCAAGTAATTACTTTAGCAGTGAGTGGAGCCAAACACTTATGTATTTCATATTTGCAACATGTTTATTTGTCATTTTGTCACACATACACATACCTCTGATAACAGATAACACGGCTGTTGAACTGAACTGTATCTGTAATTTAACAACTGTAAACTGGTGAATGTGACCAAACAAAATGAAATACAACTGAACACATCACTAGAGCACAAATTGCCATCTCAATTTTGACATGCCTCACAAATGATCACTAAGAGTTTGTGCTCCTTGCACACAGGCCTGGTGCACTGGGAACACTAGCTGCTGACTTTTCTGTCTTTGGTAACTGGGCAGATCGTGCACCTCTTCCTCTTCCTTTGGCCCTCCTGTCTGATGTCCTCTTGTGGCTGGGTGGTGGCTGTGTTTTGTTTTTTAAACCCACATCTTCCCATTGTTTCTTCTTCTGACTGCTGTCATCCACTGCTTTGTCATCATGCATAGTGCTCAGGAGGACAACAGCTTTTCCCTTCTTCTGCACATAGCTCACCATGGTCATGTTGCCATTGAATCCGAATTCTGAGCTATGAATCTCCCATGATTTGGATGGCTTCATGATAGGTGGTATGTCCGATTTGTTCTGGCAAAGAGTCCCAACAATGGTCAGGTTCTTCTCGAGGAGCTTCTCAGCCTGCGGGACACTGGTGAAGAAGTTGCTAATTGTGATGTTGCGACCTATGAGAGGGGGAAAAGATTGTAAATTTACTCAACATGGAATTCTTTAAACTCTAACGCCATAATCTGTTGCATTGCATTGCATTTTATTCTGTTTTACTATTTTGCTTACAGAGAAATCAAATAAAAAAATAAAATACACATTATTAAAGATTGGGAAAAAGTATGTAGGTATATTGTGCTAAAACTTAATACATTAGTTTCTCTATTGTACTTTACATTCACCTGTCTGTCTGATTCCACTGCACAATTGCTGGACGACATTCTCTCCAAGGTTCCTCTGAACCTGGCTGTCTCCCGGTATAGACAATTCCATCTATTGCATAAGGTACCCTTGCGTCGCACATCCAGAAGATTTTTATCCCATATTTTGCAGGCTTGCTGGGCATGTGTTGCCGTAACTTGCACCTGCCTCGGAATGGCACAAGCTGCTCATCTATGGTGACACAGTCACTGGGGATGAACTTTCTTCTGCAGTTGTCCAGGAAACAGTCCCACACGTACCTAAATGTCGCCATGTGGTGTGTTTCCAGTCGCAGAGCCCTGGTCCTCTTGTCGTCAAACCGTATGACGCGGCGGATATCTTCATATCTCCTAAGCCCCATGGTGGCCTTGTAAATTGGATTTTGCAGCGGATCTACAAACAGCTCCCGCAAGGCCACATCCCAGCTCTTCTCCCCCCCTGCAAGAATTGATGAAGGCCATCAATTCTTCTTTATCAATGCTTCTCCACTCTTTCCCTTTTGCTGTGGCTGTTCTTCGTCCCTCTAAGTTGATACATATTAGAACCTCCTCAATGATGTTGTCACTCATGAACATATCCCAGGCATCTTTTGGTGAAACAGCTGGTGATCCAGGTGTAGGTCCTGGGCAGCTCCTCAGAATGTTATGGCTTCTTGTTCTGCCATGAATGGGGGGATTCTCATTCCAGTAAGATCCGTTTTTACTCAATCTATTGGACTGGGTCTGAGTTTCCTCTTCAGAGGACTCATCAGATGAGTCTTCTGTATCATCAGAGGAGTCTTCTTCATGGATTCCCAGACACACCCACAACTCCAGCTTGACCCTCTGGCAAATATTCTGGGTCATCATCATCAGAAATTTCAGACTCTGAATCAAGACAAATTGCCTCCTCATCTGGTTCTTCCTGCAGCATCGCTACAACCATCTCAGTAGTAAATCTGGGACCAGCCATACTCTGGATAAAGAAAATCAAAAGCACAATAAAATTTTCAGATGCACATCAATATACATACACATACATAGAGTTTTATTTTGGTGACTTGGCTAAGTAGCTTAGCTAAGTACTTTGCTAAGTAGCCTAG